>NC_091767.1:64471414-65096414 GCF_029378745.1 Bos indicus | reverse complement strand
TAGGATGGGAGGGGGGTCAGGATGGGGAACACATGTACACCTGTGGTGGATTCATGTCAATGTATGGCAAAACCACTACAATATTGTAAAGTAATTAGCCTCCAATTAAAATAAATTTATATTTTAAAAAATCATGTTTTAGTACTAAATTCAGAAGCTAAATCCAAACAAATCTTGCTGAAGTTATGGGTTCCTTTGAAGCACCCCAAGTCTTGTAGTAGGCACCATCTTTAGTTTTTCAACAACGTACCTTCTATTGATCCTAACATGCAGTTAAAAAAAAAAAAAATCAATTCATCTATTTGACTAAGATATGTTCCTTTGGGGAAACTGTTTCAAACAACTGATTGAATCCATTTGTTGCCTTCTCTACTTCAGTTCCACACTATGGATAGATTTCTTAGATAGTGGGAAAGACAAATGATAGATAAATATGTAAATAAATTCAATTATACTCAGAAATCTTTAATGAACCTCATTCAGGCTACTCATTAAAGGGTTTCATTAAATGCTGAGCACTAAGTAGTTATCTGACTTCATAACTATGACCCATCTTCAAAATAGTAGCCAAGTCCCCACAATGAATGGTGATACCTGAATTCAAACACGTGCCTTCTAGTCTCAAATCTAAGCCATCTTCAAAATATCATATCAAACACCACCTCCATCTACAGATCAACCCCTGAACTCTGTACTGCTCCTCACCTTTCTTCCACTGTTCTGGGACCTTTTCTCTTGAAACTAAGAAAGAGGCAACTGAGTTGGTAAAAAAAAAATAATGCTGCAGTTTAGCAGTTAGAATGGGAAAGAAACATCAGCAGATGAAAGATTATTTTCATTGTTCCATTTGATAACTTATCCCAGGCTAAGTGTCCTTTTTGCCACAGCTATGTTTTAATTCTAGTTTAACAGTCCTTCTAAATTCAAGCACATCACAATTCTTAAATCAACATTTAGTATTGCCCTCAAGCTCTTTGTGAACCAATTAGATATAAACAAATACACATTTTAGAAAGCAATTCAAAAATTATGACTTATATATTTCATATGTATTAAAAACTTTGGAAAATTATTAAAAATTTGGAAAATAAGTAAAAAGATCACCTACAATTCCATTACCCTAAGTCTAATATAAGCTTTTTTTAGCCTCTTGGTACAATCTCTTCCACTTATTATTAGCTTTTTTGTTTAATGTGAGAGGTCATTTTTATAGTTTCCATCAGACCATACACCTAATTTCATATCTGGAACAAGCAGTAACTGATTAAAAATAACATTTTAGGGCCTACTCTGTGTTTCTCTCTAAATAAATCTACTTCTTACCTATGAAAAAAAAACTTCTATTATTGGCAGCTATCATAATAATAACTGACTCAGGTGGAGTGGCCAGAGGAGGCTAATACTTGTGGGTGAAAGTTTGAGGAGTAATAAGATATTTACATAGTTTCAAATGAGCTCTCCACAAAACACATATTAATCACAAAAAGAAAGCAAGTAAGGTTACACTGGAGCAACCTGGGCAGATGGCACTTTATCCAAATAATCAAAGTCATCACAGTAATGGGACAAATAACATCATGCGTTTCTGCTATGGTGCACTAAGAAGAATACCACACATCACTCCTGCGATATTTTTACCAAAAATGTATAATCTAGATTATGAGGAAACATCAGACAAATTCAAAATGAAAGACAATGTAATTGGTCTGTACACTTAGAATGTGATGTCATATGTGGTCACACATAAAACACTCACAAACACACACACACAGAAGATTAAGGAACTGTTTCAGATTAATGAAAATTAAAAAGATATAATAATCAAATGAAATGCCTAATCCTGGATTTTCTCTTAGATAGATGATATTATTTGGATCACTGGAAAAATCTAAATAGGATTTGATAATAGTATTTATGTTAGTTGCTTGGTTTTAATAATTGAACTGTGGTTATTTAGAGGATGTCCTTGTTAATAGGAAATATGCACCAAAGATGCGAGAGCAAAGGGGGATCATGTCTACAACCTACTCCAGATGGTTGAGAAGACAATGTCTCACACTCATATACACTGAGAGTAAAGGATAAAGCGTATGTGGCTAAATGTGCGCATCTGGGGAATGTGGGTGAAGGGTACATGAGAATTCTTTGCAGTATTCTTTCAACTTTTGTCTACATTGGAAATTATTCCAAAATATAACGCTAGAGGGGGAAGAGAGGGAAAAAAAACTTAATTTTATTATAAAAGTAGTAAGATGTTCATTAAAGAAACTTCAAAAATGAAGAAAAATATAAAGAAATCAATGAGCAGCCTGCACTTCACAAACATGAGGGAACCATGGCTTACATTTTGATTCTCTTACTCCCTGTCTCTTCCTGTAGGACATGTTTCTTATCCTCAGATGGGCATTTAAATTTTGAAATGTTCCATAATCATACCTTTATTAATATTCATAATATCCCTTTTATGAAGGCCAGAATCATTGTCAGTTCATAGATGAAGAAACACAGATTCAAAAATTTAAACTATGGGTTGACTTTAGAAAGATAATCAGTTTATATAACAGAAAAAAAAACAATGCTACTGGATGGCTGGTTGACTATGATTCACAAACCAGCTGCAAGGTAGCGTCCCGTAAAACTGTAAGTTTGGAGATGATTTGGGGGATTCCTTCTAATACTAAAATGCCACAATTTTAATTTCTTCTATTATCACCAACATTTTTTTTGTATACAGAATGTGCAGTGCCTAGCACGGTGCCATATAATATATATATATTATATATATAGTATTAATAGGTACTAGATAAAAATTTCTGAATGACTGACAAATGCATAAAAGTGGTAATACATTATGAGGTTATGAAGATAAGATCATGTATATAAAAGTGCTTTATGAAGTATAACATTATTATAATTATTATTATTGATGTAGAATAGAAAACAATATAGAAAACAAATTGCTCATTCTAACATAGAGATTAAAGTTAAGATATGCCACCTCTTAAAAAGATGTCACCTTTTTGAAGGAATCTAAGAAATTTACTATGAAGTTTATTTCTATATTACTCTTGTTTCAAGTATAATTCACCTTATTCTCATCAATAACCAATTTAACAGACTGTTTACAGATAGATGGAGAGACAAATGACAAATTAGTACCCCCAAGGTTTGTGGCATGGACATAAAAAGTGAATTTATTTTTCAGATACCTTTTATAGCCATAGTCTTGCAAGTAGAAGACATCTTATCTGGTTTACTATTGATCCAAATGACAAGGCTGAGCATCAGATTAAGGATATGTCAGAAACCTGAAAGAAGGCTACCAACAGATGCAGTGGGATGGTAGCTTCTTTCAAAATGATCTATTAAGGCCACAGTGTTTACAAAGGCAGTTGAGAAAACACAGCACAATATACAGGGTTGCATCGAGTAATCAGCAAGAGTGCCCATAAAAACTTCTGATACACTAATGTGAACCCCCATACACCATTTATGATACCTGTTTATCTCCAGCATTAAAAACTATTCATAGATTTTTTTTTACGCTAAAACAAATGATACAGGCTTTTCCTTCACCTCACATCTTTTTCCTATTGTTATAGTTGCTTTCTCCACAAATGGTAGCGTTCTAAGACGTCACCTGTTTTAAGATGACGGGAGATACTATCTAATTTAAACTGACTGCAAACCAGGAAGGTCAAGTGCAATTTGAGATTTTAATTCTCAGATATATTCTTTGATGATAGTGAAATCTGACTTAGCTAAGTATGGTAATGATCAAAAAAATGTCATACCAAAATAGAGTCCTGAAAAACAAAAATTCCAAGAGTGTTTCTTATATACAGTACACTATTTTCATGAAAAAATAAACACCTTGAGGATAAAACACCATACATATATATATATATATATATAGCAAAAAAAAAAAAAAAAAAAACCTGATCAGAGGTGGGAAAATCTGTCATACATGATCACTCTGGGATTAGCACTTCTTTAAGGGAAGATCCATTATTTTATATACTAGAAAGAATTGGAGAATTCTGTGAGGATCATGGGAATAGAAAAAGCTTCAGAAAATTCCCCTTTCAGATGGCTTTAAACAGACTTGAACTGTTTTTTCAAAACCCAGAGCACTCTAACCAATTTCAAGGGACCAACATTTGACATTGTTATAGACTAGAGACAGAGAGCAATCGTCTAAAACTATTTAAAACATCAGCAAAATATTCACTTTTTAGTTTGCCTTTTTAGCTAGCATGAAACATTTTACAGCAATAATAACATTTTTTAAATTTATCTTCAGCTTAAACAGTAGCACACATAAGTTTCAATGCACTATCAGTATTAAATGGTATGAGATACAAGTTAGAATATCTGGGGTTTGATCATGGCTCCAACTAGTCTGGGTTTTGATCATGGCTACAGCTAGTTTCCTAAATAAGAGCATATCATTATCTATCATTTATTTGTAGATCTAAGGCATTGTTTTTAGATGTGATGAGTAAGACAATTTTCAGGGCCCATGTTTTTCAGCTGTGAAATAAAGATATTCAATTAAGTTATAAACTAATATTTACCAAGTCTTTGACCAATTCCTTAAGCTGCTTCCCTGATAGCTCAGTTGGTAAAGAATCTGCCTGCAATGCAGGAGACCAGGGTTCAATTTCTGGTCAGAAGATCTGCTGGAGAAGAGATAGGCTACCCACTCCAGTATTCTTGGGTTTCCCTTGTGGCTCAGCTGGTAAAGAATCTGCCTGCAATGCAGGAGACCTGGGTTTGATTCCTTGGGTTGGGAAGATCCCCTGGAGAAGGAAAAGGCTACCCACTACAGGATTCTGGCCTACAAAATGCCATGAACTGTATAGTCATGGGGTCACAAAGAGTCAGTAACCGACTGAGCAACTTTCACTTTCAGTTAAGATGCTATCAGTTTACGCCTTAAAAAAGTGTTGAGATAAAATGATTTTGAAAAATACTGGATTCAAAAAAAAACCACACAGGTTTCTTTACTGTATCATTTTTCAGAATCTTTAAGATGCTAGTGTGTATTGCAAATTTCCAAGAAATAACATTCAGTATTTCCCAAACTTTTCTGATGATGGGATGCATTTTTCACACATTTCATGAGACTACCTGTCCTAAGGAAGGAGCTTTGGGAAATGCTGTACATAATGATTTTCAAGGTCCTTTTTAAGCTTTTATAATTTTTATTTATTTTTTTTAATAAGAAACATAGAGCAGGTTATTAACTACCCTCATTTTTCTTGGATAGAATAAACCTGGGAAATATGCTTGGGGGGGGGGGAACTCTCACAAAGTCAAGGAGAAAGTCACTTGAGACTATAATTGTCAATAATAAAAATCAAGCTACTGGATAATGTAAAACATTGGGAATAAATGACAGCAAAGGCGGCAAGAAATAAAAATCACCCAAACCACAAAACACTTGAAGCAGAGATTGTTTCCAATTAAATCTCCTTTCACCCTAATTTATCAGAGTAACCAATATGTTCTTCACAATGCCTCAGAAAATGCAGAAGATGCTAAACATTAAGTATATACTGGGCTTTATGTTTTGTATTAATACCTTAGGAGACAGAATTTGCGTATAGCTGTGGTGAAGTACCTATCTTATTACCTCCAACACACCTTGCATTCACGCTCTCCAAGCCCATCACATTACTTTCATGCTCAAACTCCCAATCACATCCTTACCTCTCTTCTGCCAGTGGATAAGAGATATTGCTCTGGTTAGAAGAGATGGAAGTAAAGAGGGCTGTAAAGCTCAGAGCTTCCAAGTGCAGTCATGCACATCTGAAAGGGATTTTTGGTAGCCCACAATAAATCTAGTTAGTCCAAGGAGACTAAATTTATGAATGAGTCTGCTCAGTTATACAGCCAAGTTCAAGAATGACTCTGCTGACCTAAGAGTAGAATATTCAATGGAAAGGACAAGCTTTGGACGTGTGGCAACTTTAATTCTGGAGGCCACCCAAAATAAGTAAGCAATGCCTATAGATGCTACTGTATGAAATTGAATGGTTTATGCTACAGACAAGTAAAACAGGGAAGAAAAGGATGGGGAAACCAGAAAAGAGGAAGGAAGTGAAATACAAAAAGAATTAGGATTAAATAAGAAAGAAACTTACAGGAAACGAGTCTATCTCTCATTCTCTTCTATAATTAACTTCCTTAGTGTTTCTTTTTAAAAAAATGCTAAGGCCATTTCTGCTATTCAGTCTTGGCTCACTCAATTCCTTCTATCTGAAATTCTATCCCCCATTTCTGATCTTTGTCTAAGTTTGACCATTTCACTAGGCCCACCTGAAATTTCAGGCCTTCCATAAATTAGGTTTATCCAGTATAGGAAACAGCTATTTTAGTTATTTTAGACAGGAAGAATTTTTCATACAGTGATTTATATACTAAATAATCAGAAGGACTCAAGGGTTCAAGGAATGATTCCTCTCACAATGTAAAGCTGCCACTGTGACGACAATATTAAGTTCAATCCAAGTCTGCACCTACATCAGGAAGTAGCAGGGGTGGGGGGTGGGGTGGACTGCTCTAATAACTGCCTCTCAATACCTAGCAGGAAGAACACTGGAAACTGGAATGGGCCATACAAGCTTCCCTTGATAGTTGTTACCACCCGAGAAACCCTTACGGCCTGAGTTCTTCAGAAGGTACACTCAGTATGCTGACACTGTCTTATAAGAAAAATACCCTCTTCAAGTATAGGCCCATTCTCCTTATCTTGGGTATAGGGCTCTTGCAGGTAGAATCACAACATATATTCTTTCTGCTTCAATAAAATCTAACCCAATTCCTTTGTATAGCTGTTCAAAGGATTAATAAATTGCTGATTATAAACAAATTCTGCCTTTGCAGACACCTTTCCAATTTAGTGTAAAAGAATATAAGTCTAAGACTTCCAAGGTAATTAAAATTTTCAGCCTTATATTTTGTGGTGGGATAAAAGATTTAAAATATATTGTGGAAATTTAAACCTATCACCTCACTGAGATTCCTTTTTCCTTTGCAGATGAAAAGAAGGAAGAAGGACTTAAGGGAACAGATGGACACATTTCTATTATCTCTGAAATCACTCTGAAAGTTCAACCTAAGGTAAGTTTGGTTTGCTTCTGGACTTGTTTGGAGGTGACTCTTCATAGTCTTTCTACCTGTCTGGTTACTTAGACTGTTTCTTCAAGGATGTCTGCACAGGAAGTGGCCTTGGAATCTAGAGACAGTATCTCCCTTCAGGCAGGAGGATGAATCTGCTTGCTGCCCAAGGACAACAAAGATAACGTCTTGTTTGAGGGAAAAGTTTGGGCAGGTATGCTCACATTCCTGAGGTAAGATTTCTAAGCTCAAGTTTTCTCAAATGTGACACAGTCCCACTCCCTGTGCAGCATCTGCCTGGACTTGCTTCTGCATCAGCGTAGTACTTGGGGACAAGAAGAATCAATGATGCCTGCTGTATCATAAATAACAAACTATCTAAATAAATGTGATCTTATGGGCTCTTCATCTGCTGAATCTATGTGGCAAGACAACCTAATAGCTGCAATAGCTTGACTGCTTGACTGTATTGTCTTTTGAGGGTGTGCTCATCAATTATTTGACAAATGAGTTAATGAATGAATGAAACTGGCTGCAGCATGGAGAATGGTTCGAGAAGGAAGAATTGAATCCAGAGTGCTGACAGGCTACTTTAGTTCTTTAGACATTAAATTACGATGGATAGGATTAGAATGATGGAATAACAGGAATGGAAAAAAGAGCCAAAGTGGGGAGACCTCAGATATGCACACAGATTCATCTAAAATCCTTGGCTGGCCCCTGAACTGCAAATGCATGGAGAAACTCCAAGAAGTCTGCAGAAACTAATAAACTGAAGGTTGAAAAAGTTCATCAGAGATTTCAGCTACTACCCAGCACAGAGGAGACAGAATGTGGAGTTTTGAGTCTCACCTAGTTAGAGGGCTTGATATACTTCTTGGGGTTTCCACTGAAATCTCCAAAGAGCCATGCCTTAAAAGCATAGGTTATGTACCAGGGCTATGGATCAGGTCTGAAAGATTCAACAAAAGACTATGGGAAAAAAGTAAAATATTTAAGTTCAGTGTGATTAACCAGTTTTAACTACCTGATAAAACAAACAAAAAAATCAACACTCTCTAGAGGAAGACAACAGAATGAGGAGTCCCTATAACATACCACCTAAAATTGTGAGGACATGATAAAAAATTACTACACATGCAAAGAAACAAAAAAATTTGGGACAAAATAGAAAAAAACAATTAATACAGACCTCAAGATGACTCTTTGGCCACCTGATATGAAAAACTAACTCATTGGAAATGACCCTGATGCTGGGAATGACTGAAGGCAGGAGGAGAACGGGACAACAGAGGATGAGATGGTTGGATGGCATCACCGACTCAATGGACATGAGTTTGAGCAAGTTCCGGGGTTTGATGATGGGCAGGAAAGCCTGGCGTGCTGGGGTTGCAAAGAGTTAGACATGACTGAGTGACTAAACCGAACTGAACAAGAAGACTCAGATGCTGGAATTCACACACAAGCACTCTAGAGCAGCTATGATAACAGCCTAACAGAAAAAAAAATGGGTTTCCCTGGTGCCTCAGGGGTAAAGGCCAATGCAGGTGAGGTAGGTTTGATCCCTAGATCAGGAAGATCCCCGGGAGGAGAAGGCAACCCACTCCCATATTCTTGTCTGGAAAAATCTCTTGCACAGAGGAGCCTGGTGGGCTACTCTAGGGTTGCAAAAGAGTTGGACACAATTTAGCATCTAACAACAGAAAAAATGGTCATATTGAACAAAACGATGAGGGAAAGACATCTGATAATATTCAACACCCACTCTTGGTACACATTCTCAGCAAACTAGAATCAAAATAAATTTCCTCAATCATTGTAGCAGTTACCAATTATTTGCCTTATAACTCCAAATAAACTCTTCTTTATCTTGTTAAACCAGTCAATCCTAAAAGAAATCAATCCTGAATATTCATTGGAAGGACTGGGACTGATGCTGAAGCTCTAATACTTTGGCCACCTGATGCAAAGAGCTGATTCATTAGAAAAGACTCTGATATTGGGAAAGACTGAGGCAGGAGGAGAAGGGGACAACAGAGGATGAAATGGTTGGATGACATCACTGACTTAACGGACATGAGTTTGAGCAAACTCCGGGAGATGGTGAAGGAGAGGGAAGCCGGTGTGCTGCAGGCCACGGGGTCTCAGAGTCAGACACGACTGAGTGACTGAACAAACACAGTGATACTGGAGCTAGACTTTATAACCATTTCTCCTTTGCTAGCTGCCATAAAATTTGGCTTTAACAGTAGAGATGGTGCAGCAAGAATACTGTAAGTTCCTATCTGATACCATTTCCTTTCAGCTCAGAAAACTTCCTCTAGCATTTCTTATCAGAGAAAGCAATGGCACCCCACTCCAGTACTCTTGCCTGGAAAATCCCATGGATGGAGGAGCCTGGTGGGCTGCAGTCCATGGGGTCGCTAAGAGTTGGAAACGACTGAGCGACTTCACTTTCACTTTTCACTTTCATGCATTGGAGAAGGCAATGGTAACCCACTCCAGTGTTCTTACCTGGAGAATCCCAGGGACGGGGGAGCCTGGTGGGCTGCCGTCTATGGGGTCGCACAGGGTCGGACACGACTGAAGAGACTTAGCAGCAGCAGCAGCATTTCTTATAATGTGAGTTTGTTTAAGATACATTTTTAGTTTTTGTTTGTCCTTATTTTTAATATGTTAAGATAGTTTCACTACATAGAGAATTGTAGGTTGATAGTTTCATCCCCCAAGCATCTTAAAGCTCTCATTCTAACGTCCTCTTCTATCGTTTCTGAGACGTATGCTGTCATTTGTATTCATGGTTTACTCTATTGGGTCGTGTCTTTTTCTCTGGATGCTTTCAGGATTTTCTCTTCATCTTTGGTTTTTAGTAGTTTGACTATAGTATTCATAGGTAAGGTTTCCTGTGTATTTATCTTTTGGGGTTCACCATGCCTCTTGAATCTTTAAATTTATGTCTTTCACCAAGTTTGGGCAAGTTTTGGTCATCATTGAGAAAATTTTATTTTTCTGCCCCATTTCCTCTCCTCTCACCTCTTGTAATTACACTTGTAATCTCATTACAAGTATGTTAGATCTTTTAATATTGCCCCACAAATCAGTGAGGCAATTTTTTCCTTAATATATTCCTTATTTTAGGTTGTTAAATTTATATTGATCTATCTTTAAGCCCATTGACTCTTTGTCATCTCTGACCTACCAATAATTTCTTCCAATAAAATTTTTATTTATGTATTTTTCAGTTCTAGAATTTCCATTTAGTTCTTTTTTATAGCTTCTACTATCTGTGCTTATTAATTATATTTTTTGTAAATAGAGTTAAAGTAGCTGCTTTAAAATCCTCATCTGCTAATTACAACATCTGGATCATTGGTTGCTCTCAAAGATTTCCTTTTCTCTTGAGTATGGATCACAGTTTCCCATTTGTCCACAAGTCTAATAATTTTAGATAACACTTTACACACTGTAAATGAGACTCTGGATTCTGTGTGTGCATGCTAAGTCGTTTCAGTCATGACTGACTCTTTGTGACCCAATGGACTACAGCCCACCAGGCTCCTCTGTCCATGGGATTCTCCAGGTAAGAATACTAGAGTGGGTTGCCATACTCTCCTCCAGGGGATCAAACCCACATCTCTTACATCTCCTACACTGGCAGGCAGGTTCTTTACCACTAGTGAAAGATTTATAGACATAACATTTTATTGCAATTCACTTTTTTGTGCTTATCAGATATTGTGTGTTTTAAAAAAGAAAAGGTTTGTGGCAATTCTGTGTTGTCAGAAGACAGCATCTTTCAGCAATAGCCTTTTTTAATTCAGGTATATAATTGTTTTTAAGATACAATGCTATTGAACACTTAACAGATTACAGTGTAAACATAATTTTTATATGCACTGGGAAACCAAAATATACACATGATTTGCTTTATTATGATATTCACTTTATTTCAGTGGTCTTTGAACCTGCAATATCTTCAAGGTACACCTGTACTGATTTCTTTTTTAAGCAGGCAGTTAACTTGTCTGAATTCAAACTCTAAACTATTTCTCTTGCATAGGCAGGTAGCAATTAAAAATCTCTGATGAGTTATTTTAGCCTTAACATGAGTGCCTGAAGTTTTCCCCATATATGTTTTGATAACAGGTCAGCTGAAGATTTTGGCAGCTTATATGTAGAATTCAGAGCCCCACTTCTGTGGGTACCTTTATTCTTTAATTGGAGAAGGAAATTGCAACCCACTCCAATATTCTTGCCTGGAGAATTCCATGGATGGAGAGGCCTGGTGGGCTATGGTCTGTGGAGTCACAAAGAGTCGGACATGACGGAGCAATGGACGCTTTATTCTATACCTTTCTTGATTTGGAGCCATCATCCTAAATGCTGTCCTCTGATTCCTCACAAGTAGCAGCAGTGCAGACTTCTATTCAACTTTCCTTTTCCTTGAAGAACTGACTAGGCCCAGTGATAAAAGTGGAAACCCATTCAAAGCCTCCTTGTCTTTTCATTCCAAGAGTTTATTCCTCTCCAACTTCAGCCTGCTCCTGTTCACTCTTCACTTCCTCTAGGTAGTTGTTTTTAAATTTTGTGCAGAGTACTAAAATGAATTTTGTGGGAAGGATGATCCAAAATGAGCTACACCATCATTAACAGAAGGTGTTGTTATTTTTCATTTCTTTAAAAAAAAATTTTTATTGAAGTATAATTTATAATGTTAATTTCTGCTGTACAGTAAAGTGTTAATTTCTGACATACAGTAAAGTGATTCAGTTAGATATACATATATATTCCTTTTCATATTCTTTTCCATTACGGTTTATCACCGGATATTGAATATATTAGTTTCCTGTGCTATCCAGTGGGATTTTGTTGTTTATGCATCCATGTGCTAATCTCCCACCCTTCCTCCCACCTGGCAACCACAAGTCTGTTCTTTATCTCTGTAAGTCTGTTTCTGTTTTGCAGATATGCTAATTTGTGTCATATTTTAGATTCCAATATAAATGATATCATATGGTATTTGTCTTTCTTCTCTGACTTACTTTGCTTAGTGTGATAATCTCTAGGTCCATCCATGTTGCTGCAAATGGCAAAGGCGTTCTTACATTTAAAACGCTCTCTAGATGGTTGACAGACACTGTACCAACCTGATGATGGAAGACACATTTAGGTAGTCTTGATTGTTCACGTAAGTACCACTTAACTATTTTATTTTGGATCTTGTGCTGACAATACCTATCCTTGAGTAAAGATCAATTATAATCTCCACCTGATGCAACATCCCCTCCTGCTGAACCCTTACAACAAACTGGGTAACACAACTTCTCTTATTTTTCCTTGACCAAGCAGGTGACGTGTGTATCACGGCTCTGTCCTTTCCTCGAGTAAGTCAAATGCTACATTTTGTTTCATATATGTGTTGCCAAAGGGGGTATGCTATATTTTGTTAACAAATCCTAAAGTTTGGGTAATAAAAGGTTTTACAGAGTAAATGCTATTTTAAACATGTCTGCAAAACTGAAAACGAAAGAACAAATAGATTCAAGGATTTGAATATGAAACTGTATACAGAACAAATTCTTACAATACTAGCACAATAATTCCTTGTTTCATTCCTCCCAATACACAAATATTTAACACTTATTTATTTAGTGAAATGATTGCAAGGGGATACAAAGATAACTTTGATAGCACTCCAGAACACTTGATTTGTTCATAAATAATCACAATACAGGATAAAAAGTGCAAAGGTTCATAAGGGAAGATCTAATAAAAGATTCTCAGCACTGTTACCTGATTATCTCGGTGGTTGTTTCTTACTTTTAGCTTTGAAGTGACTCATTTAATGTGCTTGAGTACATGCTTTTCCTAACTCAACAGGCTTATCACTTTGAGATTCAAGTCAGGTCTTTTCAGACTATATATCCCTTAGCAGAAACAAAGAATCCTTTCAAATTCATGATTTAAGCATTAGAACCATTTGAGATTAGTATTATCACAAATTTAAAGAATATGAAACAGAAGCCCAGAGCATTCATGCTTAAAACTTGCCTCAAGTCACTTAGTTATAAGGGAGTAGAACCTAAGGCATGAACCTAGGTTTTCTGACTTCTGAGTCTAGTGCAGTACTTTTGCCACTGTAACAGGTAATACAACTCAGGGAAAAGAAAGAAATTCATGGAGAGGGTTATAAAAAAGGTCAAATGTACCAATGAAGTCAAAGAAGATGAGGACTTAGGAAAGGTAATTGAATTCGGTGATCAGAAAGGCATTGGTGAGTTAGCTGCAAATCCATTTCCTTCAGCCTAATATAATCAACGTTTAAGTTTTAAATATAACCCTTCAATAAAATTTCAAGTCCTTTCACAGTTCTCCATGTAGGATCCATTAGGGTTTGACTCCATTTTACTTGTCCAATATCATCACTCCGTATTTTATACCTCATAGTCAATGTCTATATACATTGACTATGTATATAGACTATATGTCTATATGTCTATATACACAGTCTATTACATTAGACTATATATTCTTTTCCATGGGGATCAAGACCATCCTCATGGAAAAGAAAGGCAAAAAAGAAAATGGCTGTCTGGAGAACCCTTACAAATAGCTGTGAAAAGAAAAGAAGCGAAAAGCAAAGGAGAAAAGGAAAGATATAAGCATCTCAATGCAGAGTTCCAAAGAATAGCAAGGAGAGATAAGAAAGCCTTCCTCAGCGATCAATGCAGAGATATAGAGGAAAACAAAATAGGAAAGACTAGAGATCTCTTCAAGAAAATTAGAGATACCAAGGGAACATTTCATGCAAAGATGGGCTCGATAAAGGACAGAAATGGTATGACCTAACAGAAGCAGAAGATATTAAGAAGAGGTGGCAAGAATACACAGAAGAACTGTACAAAAAAAATCTTCATGACCTAGGTAATCACAATGGTGTGATCACTCATCTAGAGCCAGACATCTTGGAATGTGAAGTCAAGTGGGCCTTAGAAAGCATCACTATGAGCAAAGCTAGTGGAGGTGATGGAATTCCAGTTGAGCTATTTCACATCCTGAAAGATGATGCTGTGAAAGTGCTGCACTCAATATGCCAGCAAATTTGGAAAACTCAGCAGTGGCCACTGCACTGGAAAAGGTCAGTTTTCATTCCAATCCCAAAGAAGGCAATGCTAAAGAATGTTCAAACTGCCAGACAATTGCACTCATCTCACACGCTAGTAAAGTAATGCTCAAAATTCTCCAAGCCAGGCTTCAGCAACATGTGAACCGTGAACTTCCAGATGTTCAAGCTGGTTTTAGAAAAGGTAGAGGAACCAGAGATCAAATTCCCAACATCTGCTGGATCATGCAAAAAGCAAGAGAGTTCCAGAAAAACATCTATTTCTGCTTTATTGACTATGCCAAAGCCTTTGACTGTGTGGATCACAATAAACTGTGGAAAATTTTGAAAGAGATGGGAATACCAGACCACCTGACCTGCCTCTTGAGAAACCTATACGCAGGTCAGGAAGCAACAGTTAGAACTGGACATGGAACAACAGACTGGTTCCAAATAGGAAAAGGAGTACATCAAGGCTGTATATTGTCACCATGCTTATTTAACTTATATGCAGAGTACCTCATGAGAAATGCTGGGCTGGAAGAAGCACAAGCTGGAATCAAGATTGCTGGGAGAAATATCAATAATCTCAGATATGCAGATGACACCACCCTCATGGCAGAAGTGAAGAGGAACTAAAAAGCCTCTTGATGAAAGTGAAAGAGGAGAGTGAAAAAGTTGGCTTAAAGCTCAACATTCAGAAAACTAAGATCATGGCATCTGGTCCCATCACTTCATGGCAAATAGATGGGGAAACAGTGGCAGATTCTATTTTGGGGGGCTCCAAAATCACTTCAGATGGTGACTGTAGCCATGAAATTAAAAGACGCTTACTCCTTGGAAGGAAAGTTATGACCAACCTAGATAGCATATTAAAAACAGAGACGTTACTTTGCCAACAAAAGTCCATCTAGTCAAGGTTATGGTTTTTCCAGTAGTCATGTAGGGATGTGAGAGTTGGACTGTGAAGAAGGCTGAGCACCAAAGAATTGATGCTTTTGAACTGTGGTGTTGGAGAAGACTCTTGAGAGTCCCTTGGACTGCAAGGAGATTCAACCAGTCCATTATAAAGATCAGTCCTGGGTGTTCATTGGAAGGACTGATTCTGAAGCTGAAACTCCAGTACTTTGGCCACCTCATGCGAAGAGTTGACTCATTGGAAAAGACTCTGATGCTGGGAGGGATTGGGGGCAGGAGGAGAAGGGGACGACAGAGGATGAGATGGCTGGCTGGCATCACCGACTCGATGGACATGAGTTTGTGTGAACACCAGTTGGCGGCAATGGACAGGGAGGCCTGGCATGCTGCAATTCATGGGGTCACAAAGAGTCGGACACGATTGAGCGACTGAACTGAACTGATATATTCTTTCTCCCCTTGAGAGTACTACAAGAACACTCTAAGATATTCTTGAAGTGGTCTCCCTACCTCTTTTCTCTCTCCACTTAGCACAGATGCTATTTGTTTACACGCCATGGTGGCTTAGGTGCCCCTCACTTTTCTCCACAATATCCCTAAGCTTATTCCTCTTCTAGGATTTAACACAAGAATATTATAGTCTCAATTCAGTTTAGTCGCTCAGTTGTGTCTGACTGTGACCCCATGGACTGCAGCACACCAGGCCTTCCTGTCCATCACCAACTCCCAGAACTTGCTCAAACTCATGTCCATCGAGTCAGTGATGCCATCCAACCATCTCATCCTCTGTTGTCCCCTTCTTCTCCTGCCTTCAATCTTTCCCAACATCAGGGTCTTTTCCAATGAGTCAGTTCTTCGCATCTGGTGGCCAAAGTATTTCAGCTTCAGCTTCAGCTTCAGCATCAGTCCTTCCAATGAATATTCAGGACTGATTTCCTTTAGGAAAGACTAGTTTGATCTCCTTGCAGTTCAAGGGACTCTCTAGTCTTCTCCAGCACCACAGTTCAAAAGCATCAATTCTTCGATGCTCAGCCTTCTTTATGATCCAACTCTCACATCCATACATGACTACTGGAAAAACCAGCAGACCTTTGTGGGCAAAGTAATGTCTCTGCTTTTTAATATGCTGTCTAGGTTGGTCATAGCTTTTCTTCCAAGGAGCAAGCATCTTTTAATTTCATGGCTGCAGTCACTACCTGCAGTGATTTTGGAGCCTAAGCAAAGAAAGTCTCTGTTTCCATTGTTTCCCGTCTATTTGCCATGAAGTCATGGGACCGGATGCCATGATTTTAGTTTTTTGAATGTTGAGTTTTAAGCCAGTTTTTTCCCTCTCCTCTTTCACCTTCATCAAGAGACTCTTTAGTTCCTCCTTGCTTTGTGACATTAGGGTAGTGTCATTTACGTATCTGAGGTTATTGATATTTCTCCCAGCAATCTTGATTCCAGCTGGTGCTTCATCCAGCCCAGCATTTCTCATGATGTACTCTGCATAGAAGTTAAATAAGCAGGGTGACAATATACAGCCTTGATGTACTCCTTTCCCAATTTGGAACCAGTCCCTTGTTCCATGTCTGGTTCTAACTGTTGCTTCTTGACCTGCATATAGATTTCTCAGGAGGCAGGTCAGGCGGTCTGATATTCCCATCTCTTTAAGAATGTTCCACAGTTTGTTGTGATCCATACAGTCAAAGGCTTTAACATAGTCAATAAAGCAGAAGTACATATTTTTCTGGAATTCTCTTGCTTTTTCTATGATCCAATGGTTGTTGGCAATTTGATCTCTGGTTCCTCTGCCTTTAAGAGCTTCCCTTATAGGTCAGTTGGTAAAGAATTCACCTGCAATGCAAGAGATCCCAGTTCGATTCCTGGGTCGGGAACATCCACTGGAGAAGGGATAGGCTACCCAGTCTAGTGTTCTTGGACTTCCCTTGTGGCTCAGCCTGCAATTCAGGAGACCTGGTTTCGATCCCTGGGTTGGGAAGATCCCCTGGAGAAGGGAAAGGCTACCCACTCCAGTATTCTGGCCTAGAGAATTCCACGTACTATATAGTCCACGGGGTCGCAAAGAGTTGGACAGGACTAAGCGACTTTCACTTTTACTTTTCACTTTCCTCTGGCTTTTCTAAGTCCCGCTTGAAGATCTGGAAGTTCTTGGTTCATGTACTGTTGAAGCTTAGCTTGGAGAATTTTGAGCATATTATATAGTCTAAGTACCATTTGTTTACCTTATCTGTTTTTCCCATTAAACTATGAAGTCTTTGAGGGCAGGATCATGTCGTGTTCATGGTTTACTTCTGAAACTTAACATAGAGGCTTTTGCATAAACACTTGTTAAGTGAAAGAATCAATAAGATTATAAGGAGTTACAAGGCAATAAAGTAACCTAATGTGACTTCAACAGCAAAGACGCCACTTATCGGTCACAGACAGTATGTTTTGATCAAACACCCTAATGTGAATCTAGCTACTTAAACGTTAAACTTCTTTTGCAAGGACAACAAGTGTGCTTCTACCATTTCCTGTGAGCAATTTCGCTTAAGAAAATGTGGTCACAATTATACTCTCACAGATGTAACTACAGAAGAACTGCATGAAATCTGAGAGATTGCTGCAACCTTTGGAGAGTTGCTTTGAAAGTTAAAAATTTTCCTAGCTTAGATCAAACAAAACAAGTACTTTCAATAATAAATCTAAATGCTTAGTCAGCAGTATTGAGAATTTTTATAATATGCATTATGGACTATAAAGAATAGAATCTTTATGGACTATAATAGACTCTTCAAGATAGCACTTACACAGGAAGAACTTAACAAAATATTTGTAATGATAATGACTCTCAGAGTTTGAAGGCCTAGTGGGGTCACTGGGTTCATCTATCCACTGTCTAGTTTGTACATCATTCAGTTCTTTTGGCATACTTTTTTGAGTCATTTCAAATTGGTTAGCAGAGCTTTCAATGACTATAGCAAAGAGACCCTGGAGCTATAGGGATGGGCTGAAGACATAATCCATAAGCTACAAATGCTTATTCACACACTCTTGACATTACTGTCAACATACCTTTATTCAAGCTTTCATGAAGATATACTGTATAAATGATGCTTACAAATGCTCTCAGTACACAGTATACTACAAAAGCATTTTAAAAAATTATATATGCTTTTGAATGAGAAAAATGCACTGAATTTAATTTGTACATAGTGTACATATAAGGAAATATAAATGTTTACCATTTATCACTGTTAAGTTCGTTTCATAGTTCGTTACTGAAATTTAAAATCATTTACTTGGCCTTGAAGAGGTGGTAATAGGATCCCTCTACATTAGAGAATAAAGTAACTCATTTTTTCCAAATACTTTCTCCATTCATACTACAAATGTATGATACATATAGAAGAATAGCATAAGTATATAGGGATATATAAGAGAAGTGATTTTGAGCCTAAATTTGACACAGTAGCATTGGTATCATTAAAACCAATTCTAGCACCTGTTCTAATTCACTAAGAAATAAAAAATTGTATATTATTTGGAAGGAACAATTTAGCTAATGAATAATTTCATTTTTGGGGTTAGTTCATGTAGGAGTAAATGAAAGATTTTGTTTTATAAGGAAGAATGTTTCTAAATGAGTATGGGAGAAAAATACTATCAAATATCATACTTCATTATTAACTCATCTACCTTTAATGTCTCTGTCATTTTCTTTTAATAACACTTTAAAATCTTTATCACTTGTTAGTTCTGACAATGAGATGACAATTTATGCAATCTCTCCCCTATAGTTTCATTTCTAATCTCTACTTAAGCAGTTTACCTTCTAGTGTGATCAAAGACAAAAAGAACCAATGTAGATTTGTATTGTGTGTATGTGTGTGTGTTTGCACATCCATGTTTGAAGATAGCATTTAATGTTACATAGATTTATTATCCAAAGGGATCTCTAATTAAATAAAAAAGGGAGCCTATGTTAGCTACGTTGACTTCAGGATCCATTCTTTTGTATAAAGGGCTTTCACATGCCTTCCCCCTCAATTCTAAAAGCACACGTTCCCTTCACCATGAATAAGGCCGACATTTGACAGCTTCACAAGGCTGACAGGGTTACCCAACAGCCCACCCTCCCTATTCTCAATCCAATTAGACCTCTAATCCTCCAGATGAAAGGCCCAACTGCTCACGTTCCTCATGACAACGACAGCTATTGATTACTTGTCACTGCAGCTAACACCTTCCCTGTCGAGGCTGCTCTGACAGAAGCAAACCTACCAAATTAGACAGCACTTTATCTGCCCTGGAGGCCAAATGGCACAACAAGTAAAGGCTAATAAATGGTATAAAAATGAACAAATCATAACATTATGACAGGCTGATCGTTGCCAGCAGCCTCCTAGCTCAAGCTTGATGTTCTGTTAGGCTTGCTCCTTCTCTTTCCCCTCTGCTCTAACTCCAACGTTGACTGAATTAAAGGCCAGAACAATTAAGGCATTTGACCAGCAAAGATAAGCCAATTGAAGTATCACCAAGGGACATAAATGTCAATAACTGACTGCCATTTGTCAATACAAACATTCTGGAGATGCAAATATTCAGTCCTCCACTCTCCACTAGGCTACACTGACTCACTTTCCAATGAGAGTCAGTTCAAATGGACAGTCTATGGCTATTTACCAGAAGAGGGGAAAAAAAGAAAAAAGAAATACAGTCTCAAGAGAGGAAGTATTCTATGAAGAACAAGCAAGAGTCATTGGGGTGGGGTTGGAGGGTTGCATGAGAAAAAGAGAGATAGCAAAGCAGATCTATTGTTCCTTTAAAAAATATTCTGTTAGACAATTGGAAAGTCAGTACATGTTTTTAGTTGAGAATGCATACATAATGTAGGGAATGTTGGAAAGCTAATGAAGCTGTAACTTTAGAAACACACTCATTCATTTAATGAACAGTTTTTGAGCATGAACCATGTACCAGGCACTGTTCTAGGCAACAGGAAGAAAACGGTGAATAAATCAGACCAAAAGAATCCCTAACTTTATGGAGTTTACATTGCAGTAGAGTATAAGACAATAAACAAGGTAAAAAATAAAATATTTGTGTGTGTGCGTGTGTGTGTGTGTATGATGTGATACCCCATCATTCTCAGCTGGGTAAGAAAAAGGAGTAGAAATGTAAGATAAAAGTCGGTAAGTCTAAAAAACCAAAGAACTACACACACACATAAACAGCCAACCAAACGTAGTCCTGAATTAGAATAGGAAATGATAAAACTGTATTTTCATTTAAAAAATATTTCCAAGCAGTGTCTACTGCTATGGCTTAGAAACAATCAACCCAGTACAATAAGCACCCCTAGACTTAAAATTGTGGTCTCCAAATACATATATGGTGAAAGATTCAAGATGGAACAGAGACTTGAAAACATCCTATGAAGAAGGAATGAAGGAATAGTAAAACTGGAGAAAAATTTCTTCACTTGGCCATCATGATGATTATTATTACATTGTTGGCCATGCCCCGTGGCATGTGGGATCTTAGTTCCCTGATCCAGGATCGAACCTGTGCCCCTTGCAGTGGAAGAGGTGAGCCTTAACCACTAGATCGCCAGAGGAAGTACCACAAAGATTATTTTTAAGACATGTCAGATCATATCACTTTTTTCCTCAAAACCCTCCAATGCCTCCTTCATCTGGTTCAGAATAAAAACATATTCCTGACAATGGCCGAAAGGCCTAGTGAATCTGGCACCCATTTCTGTCTTGTCCTCATGCTGACTACTCTCCCCTTGCTCACTCATTATCACCATGCTAGCCTCTTTGTTATTGGAGAAGGAAATGGCAACCCACTCCAGTGTTCTTGCCTGGAGAATCCCAGGACGGGGGAGCCAGGTGGGCTGCCGTCTACGGGGTCGCACAGAGTCGGACACGACTGAAGTGACTTAGCAGCAGCAGCAGCCTCTTTGTTACTCCTCCAATATTCCAGGCATGCTCCCACTTTAAGTCTTTGTTCTGACCGTTCCTCCAGCCTGGAATGAAAGAAAGTTCTTCCCTCAAGTTATTTATATGGCTTACTTTGTTACCTTCTACAAGTCTTGCTTCCAATGTGACTGCTTCCATCTCAGTGAAGACTATTCTGACTGCCTTATTTACAGTTCTGATTTGCTTTCCCCAGGTGCCTCTTCCCTGGTTTTCTTGATACCCCTTAGTTTAGCATTTTGGTTATATTTCTCTTATTATATTAGTAAACGATAATCTGGGCTTTGGAAAAGCTTCATAGTCAGAAGAGCTATAAAGAGGTCTATGATTGGTCACAAGGAAAATGCGGTGTCCAGGGGCTGACAATATTCATATTTTGGGAATAATGAGCCCCCTGATACCCTCTCATTTCAATTCTGAACAGTAAAATGTACAAAAAACAAGAAGAGGAAATTATATGAACAAATACAGTTCTATGACACAAGAAGGTAATTAGCAAATTAATGATCACATTTTCTTTGGAATCGATGTTATATACAAAATTAATTTTTAGAAGTTTAAATGAAAGTAAATGGATCTGAAGTTCCTTTTTATCAGCTGTAAAAATATTCACTGGCCCCGTGCCCAGAGTTTAAAAGAAATCAGCATGAGTCTAATGAAAAACAAGCTGTAGGTCTCAGGGAAATTCAATATATACTCTTTCTTTTCCTTTTAGTTTCTGATTGGTTTCCATGGGAATCTAGGCTTGTGGGGATCTCTAGTCGTGGAAAGCAGATGCCTGAATTTTCATGGCTTAGTAAAAGTGGGGGTCAGTGAAGAGATAAAGATGATTAGAAAATGAATATGGTAGTAGAAAACATGATCATGTTTGAAACAAAATGCTGCAAGTGACATAGTTTTCAAAACACAATCTGCAAGGCTGTTCTGTGTTTGAGAGGTATTACAACATAAAGAAGAAGAAGAGAAAAAAAAACCACTAATGTAAAGGCATTAGCTCTGGGTTTAAATTCTGAATCTGGCCCATAAGAAAGAAGCTCGTTGGAGAGCAGTTCTCCTGGGTTCCCTTACTTCATGGTTCTCTGCTTGAGCACTCCTTTCCAATAAAGTCTTTTGCTTTGTCAGAGGAGAGAGGAAGGAAGGAAGGAAGGAAGGGAGAAAGAAAGACTTAGGTACTTTGGCAGGGAGATGACTGGGAAGCTGGATTTCAGAATTTCTCTATGACAGAACCAGAGGTCTGAGAAAGTAAGCTGCAGAAGAGTGAGTTTTCCTTCAGTGAAGCATTACCAGGAGCACTGAACTGGGAATCAGAAAAACAAGATAATTCCTGAATCTGCAAGTAAAAAAGTGGCCTTGAAGAACTCAAACCAGACCTCAGTTTACTTCTAAAAAACAGTTAATATTCAACTATTCTAACTGCTAAGAAGCTACTAGGAAGTTTTTTTCTTACTAGAACTATGTTGTTACGGTTGTTCAGTTGCTAAGTCCTGTCCAGCTCTTTGCGACCCCATGAACTGCAGCATGCCAGGCTTCCCTGTCCTTCACTATTTCCTGGAACTTGCTCAAACTCACATCCACTGAGTCGATGATGCCATTCAACCATCTCATCCTCTGTCAACCCCTTCTCTTCCTGCCCTCAATCTTTCCCAGCACCAGGGTCTTTTCCAATGAATCAGCTCTTTGCATCAGGTGGCCAAAGTATTGGAGCTGTACTATGTTAGAACAACTCAGAAGCAGTGATATCTATCAAGATTTGCTGACATTTTGTTCCTTGTAACTGTGAAAGTAGAAGTGCATTAACTATAGTCAAAGTATTAAAGAATGGACAGGTTTTTATCTCAATTCTCAGATTTGTTTAAAAATAGACCAATCTTGGTTTTTGGTTGAAACACTCATTTGGTTGGAACACTCCATTCAAAGACCCTAATTATTTGAAATCAGGTTCTTTTTTTTTTTTTAACTTTACAATATTGTATTAGTTTTGCCAAATATCAAAATGAATCCGCCACAGGTATACCTGCGTTCCCCATCCTGAACCCTCCTCCCTCCTACCCCCCCCACTCTCCCTCTGGGTCGTCCCAGTGCACCAGCCCCAAGCATCCAGTATCGTGCATCGAACCTGGACTGGCGACTCGTTTCATACATGATATTATACATGTTTCAATGCTATTCTCCCAAATCTCCCCACCCTCTCCCTCTCCCACAGAGTCCATAAGACTGATCTATACATCGGTGTCTCTCTAAACTGGAAAACCAGCAGACAGGTTTAAATATAGTTTCTAAATACTCAGAAGAGGACAAACTTGACACTGGCTTGGAAACCTAAGAAGTTAGAATGTAATGAAGCAAAGATTTTTCAGGTTAGGACTCTCTGCCCAGAAAAGGCAGCTTAGCTAAGGCTGAAGTCAAATGGAATAATACGTAAAGGTTGTTAACGTAGCCCTTATCAGTCCAGAGGTGGTCTTGAGTGATCATTAAAATTCCAGAATATAAGGGTTTTATAAGCTCAGACTTTCTAGGTAAGGTGGCCATTGCAAATGCCTTTTGGTGACTTCTTTTAGAAGCATGTACTTAGTGGCTCAGCAGTGTCCGACTCTATGCAACCCTATGGACTGCAGCCCACTAGATTCTTCTTTCCATGGAATTTTTCCAGGCAAGAATACTGGAGTGGGCTGCCACTTCCTCCTCCAGGGGGTCTTCCTGACCCAGAGATTGAACCTCTGTCTCCTGCACTGGCAGGCGGATTCTTTTATCACTGAACCACCTGAAGCACACCAAGAGCTAAAACCCCATTTGCTTACACTTCAGATATCCACTGGTGACAGTTTGTGGGAGAGTGAGCACTTATTAAATTGGTTTTAAATAGACTGAGTGAATACAGCTACAGAGACACCTGGAAGTACCCACTAAACACTCCAGGTCATCTTGATGTGTGCTCAAATTTAAGAACCACTGGATTATAGCATAGATACAAGGCTTCCAAATAGCTCCTGAGGTGAAGGCTGGGGAAATGTGACCTGAGTGCTTAAAAGCCTAGGCCAGAAACAAACAACCCAATCAACAAATGGACAGAACATCTAAACAGACATTTCTCCAAGGAAGACATACAGATGGCCAAGAGGCACATGAGAAGACGCTCAACACCGCTAATTATTAGAGACATGCAAATCAAAACTACGAGATAATCACCTCACATTGGGCAGAATGGCCATCATCAAAAAGTCTACAAACAATAAATGATACAGAGGGTATGAAGAAAATGGAACCCTCCTACACCATTGGTGGGAATGTAAATTGGTACAGTTGCTATGGAGAACAGTATGGAGAGTCCTTAAGGAACTAAAAATAGAGTTACCATATGACCCAGCAATCCCACTCTCCTGGGAATATATCCAGAGAAAAACATGGTTCAAAAGGAGACATGCACCCCAATGTTCATTTCATCACTGTTTACAGTAGCCAAAGCATGGAAGCAATCTAAATGTCTATCAATAAATGAATGGATAAAGAAGATGTGGTACATAAATAGGTACATATATACAATGGAATACTACTCAGCTATAAAAAAAAGAAATAATGCCATTTGGAGGAACATGGATGGACTTGGAGATTACATACAAATATCAGACAGAGAAAGACAAATATCATATTACATCAACTTACATGCAGAAGCTGAAAAAAATGATATGAATGATTTTGTTTACAAAACAGAAACAGACTCACAGACTTAGAGAAGGAACTTGGGGTTACTGGAGGGGAAGGGTGGTAGAGGAAGGGATAGATTAGGATTTTGGGATTGACACATACATATTGCTATATTTAAAACAGATAACCAACAAGGACCTACTGGATAGCACAGAGAACTCTGCTCAGTACTCCATAATAACCTAAATGGGAAAAGAATTTGAAAAAAAACAGATACATGTGTATGTATAACTGTATAACTTTGCTGAACACTTGAAACTAACCCAACATTGTTAATCAACTAATTCCAATATAAAATAAAAATCAAAAAATTGTAACAATGAATAATAACAACAAAAAAGTCTAGGCTAGGAACCATTCTTGCTTCCATTCTCCTGCTGAACTACAAATTATGGTCACCAAGTTCTGGATATTTTATCATTTTTTTATAATAGATTTTTAATGAGGTATAACACATATATAGTACTGCATATGTCTCAAGTATACAGAGACATCTGTATATGAGTGTAAGATAAGGAAACCAAAAGCTGTTGGTGTTGTTTCCCAGAAAAGTTTCAGAGGTATTCTACTCTTCTCCTTTACTTTTTAAATCATTAACATGCAAACATATTTTTAAAACTGAAAATTAATATTTAATTTTCACAGATGAATTGAGAATTCTCTTTATGAATAAAAAAGGAACACTCAAGCACAACCTGAGTCTTCTTTAATTTGTGTATTTAACATGATATAATTTTTCAAAGTGGGTGGGTAATCTTCATCTTCTTGAAGCCAAATTAATAACCTCGTGGAAGATTAAAAATGCATAATTATTGACATTTAGTGAGATTGCTAAAGTTTTTTTTTATCCTTATCAACAAATAAATGTATCTGTTGAAATCAGAGAAACAGTAGCTTCCCTGAACCAAAACATTTCTAACAGTTAGATATCTTTTGCGAGAAACCCAGGAAAGGTATGATTGATTTCTTTCTTGGATTAAACTGAGTGTGCTAAATGAAAAACAAACTAGGTACAGACGTAGACTATATTGAGATTAATTTTATTCTCATGTGTATCATTTCCTTAGCTGCTTGGACTAATAGTAATTTGTTTCCAGAGAAGTATGTGTCAGAATAACTAAGTCAATCGACACAGTTCAATAAACTTTTACCATATATGTATTTTGAAATTGGATAAATGTTTCTAATAAACAAAATGGCTAGCATTTGTATTAATAATGACTTTCTATATAAGTAACATAAAATGTATTCATTCATTCAACCAAGACAAATCAGACACTGTGCTAGATTCTGGGACATTCAAAAATAAAGAAAACAAGTCTCTCATCTGGAACTCCAATCTGGTGGGAAAGACACAAGTAAGTAATAATTATCATACATATGAGACAGTGGGGCTCCAATAGAGGTATGAACAAAATGCTATGCAAACATGGGTTTTTCCTATTAATCAACCTAAGATACCACAACATAGCTCATTATCACAAAAAAACCCAAAACCATAATAAATAATACATGAAAATGGTTAATCTTTGGGTCAGTAATAGTAGCAATGACTACTTACATGTTACGGCTATTGAGATTTACAAAACATTTAGGTAAATTAATATCACATGTAAGTATATGTACTTTACAGTAGATAGGCCAATTTTGTTACTTAATACCTTTTTTGTTATTTAATATCTTTATCCATGGTGTTTGTGAGCACTTTAAGAGCAGGAATCATGTCTTTCATCTTCGCATTCCAAGGCCTAGCACAGTGCCTGTCACACAGTAAGTTTTTAACATGTGTTGAACGTATGCATGCATGCACATATATATGAATATCAATGTTACATAAGTAGCACTTTTGAGTTCACAGATAACAGAATTAAGACAGACAATACTTGAAAAGAATATTTGGTATCCAAAATATCAGAGAACTTCACTAAACAAAGGCATGTGAAGTTTAAGAGGGCTCAGTATTGACAGTACTTATTTATAGCAGACATATTATTCATTTTTTAATATTCTCTCTAGATGATGCTGTTAAAGTGCTACACTTAATATGCCAGCAAATTTGGAAAACTCAGCAGTGGCCACAGGACTGGAAAAGGTCAGTTTTCATTCCAATCCCAAAGAAAGGCAATGCCAAAGAATGTTAAAACTACGATACAATTGCCATCATTTTACATGCTAGTACAGTAGTGCTCAAAATTCTCCAAGGTAGGCTTCAAACAATACGTGAACTGAGAGCTCCCAGATGTTCAAGACAGACTTAGAAAAGGCAAAGGAACCAGAGATCAAATTGCCAACACTTGCTGGATCATAGAAAAAGTAAGAAAATTCCAGAAAAATATCTACTTCTGCTTCACTGACTATGCTAAAGCCTTTGACTGTGTGGAATACAACAAACTGTGGAACATTCTTAAAAAGATGGGGATACCAGACCACCTGACCTGCCTCCTGAGAAATCTATATGCAGGTCAAGAAGCAACAGTTAGAACCAGACATGGAACAAGGGACTGGTTCCAAATTGGGAAAGGAGTACATCAAGGCTGTATATTGTCACCCTGCTTATTTAACTTCTATGCATAGTACATCATGCGAAATGCTGGGCTGGAGGAAGCACAAGCTGGAATCAAGACTGCCGGGAGAAATATCAATAACCTCAGATATGTAAATGACACCATCCTAATGTCACAAAGCAAAGAGGAAATGAAGAGTCTCTTGATGAAAGTGAAAGAGGAGAGTGAAAAAACTGGCTTAAAACTCAACATTCAAAAAACTAAGATCATGGCAACTGGTCCCATGACTTCATGGCAAATAGATGGGGAAACAATGGAAACAATGACCAACTTTCTTTTCTTGGACTCCAAAATCACCAGAGATGGTGACTGCAGCCATGAAATTAAAAGACGCCTGCTCCTTGGAAGAAAAGCTATGACCAACCCACACAGCATATTAAAAAGCAGAGACATTTCTTTGCCCACGAAGGTCTATATAGTCAAAACTATGGTTTTTCCAGTAGTCGTGTTTGGATGTGAGAGTTGGATCATAAAGAAGGCTGAGCATCGAAGAACTGATGCTTTTGAACTGTGGTGTTGGAGAAGACTCTTGAGAGTCCCTTGAACTGCAAGATCAAACCAGCCAATCCTAAAGGAAATCAGCCCTGAATATTCATTGGAAGGACTGATGCTGAAGCTGAAGCTCCAATACTTTGGCCACCTGATGCAAAGAGCTGATTCGTTAGAAAAGACCCTCAAGCTGGGAAAGATTGAAGACAGGAGGAGAAGGGGATGACAGAGGATGAGATGATTGGATGGTATCACTGACTCGATGGACAAGAGTTTGAGCAAGGTCCGGGAGTTGGTGAAGGATAGGGAAGCCTGGAGTGCTGCAGTCCATGGGGTTGCAAAGAATCAGACACGACTGAGCAACTGAACAACTACTAGGTATATAAACATGATACAGAGCAGATACTTGGCAACTACTTATTGAATGAACATTTCTACTTCCACAATATATCTCCTGGATCCAACTCTTCCTCTCTCTTGGCCTGAACTATAATAGCTTTTATGTACCTCCATTCTTATCCTCTTCCAAAGTAGCTGCTAATGACTTACTTGCGAGGAATTTGTACTCAGGTTTTCAGGGTTTGCTTTTCAAGTTCCATCTACTGCTAACACTAAAGTCCACTTGGGTTTTTCCATCTTTCTAAGAATCCTGCTTCCTACTAGGGTTGCATTCTTTTACATTCCAATTTGGAAAATGCCTTAAAGGAAAAGCCAGGATGAATGTGGAGCTAATTTTATAAGCTTCCCTTCTCCGAATGATCCTGCCTGTGCTGACTGTTTCCAGTGTCTTCAAACAATATATCTATTAAGTTTTCAGATGTTTTTGGCAGATGAGCTGTTCAAAAATAGGGGTTCATGGTGAGAACTTATGCTTAGTCACGAAAATCTCTGGTTGGTAGCTCTTTACTATGATTTCTTTTTTTATATTTTTAAATATTTCTTTTTTATGTATCTTTAAATATTCCATCAAATATTCCATCTGGTTACTTTATACTGTGTTTTTAATGTTTTTGATAGAAACTTGTCTATTGTTTCTGCTGACTCTCCTTGACGGTATATTGCTTCCTTATGTGTTTGGTGATTTTTCACTGTGAGATCGTATTTGGTTTATTTTAATATATATGGGCAGGAGGAGAAGGCGATGACAGAGGATGAGATGGTTGGATAGCATCACTGACTCAACGGACATGAGTTTGAGTAAACTCCGGGAGTTGGTGATAGACAGGGAGGCCTGGCATGCTGCAGTCTATGGGGTTGCAAAGAGTTGGACACGACTGAGTAACTGAACTGAGCTGAATACATATGGGAAGTTTAAGGTGAAGCTATTTTCTCTAAAGAGAATTTGTGTCTGTGTCTGCTGAAAGGTAGGTTGGGCTACAGACCTGGGACATCTCCAACCACTTTTGAAAATTATTTCTAGATCCTCCACCATCTTATTCCTGCTTGAACTATACTATCTCTGATTCTAAATAATGGTGCTTTTGCATGACACACAAAACCAAACACAATACCCAGGTTTGATGTGGGCAGAGTATTAAAGAATGATTATCACCCTTGTTCTGGAAATTCTACTAATACCAGTATAACTTAACTAGTATTCTACTAATACTAGTATAACTTAAAGATGTATTATGGCTTTTGGCAAACACACAAAAACACACAGCAACACAGAGACAGGGGAAATGCATAATTATCAGCTGCGAGACCGTGAAAGTTGTTATTTATAAAATCAGTTATGTAAACCGTGACATGTAAATCATAGTTCTATTTATTCTTTGACACTAAAGAAATCACTACCAAAAAAATAAAGGAGAAACAAAAAGCAAATGGAAACAATGTGCTGCATCTCACTGAGAGACTTAACAATTCACAGGACTGGGTGTGCCCTCCCCTTTCAACTTTCTTCACATTATACCTCTACAAAAATGTCATATGATTGGATCATCAACTTAACTTTTTCTCGCATGATCCATTTAATGTGCAATTAGTTTCCCCTAACTTACATTTTTGAAGTTAAGTTTTAAACCTAAATGAATCACAATGAAAAAAAAAATCTAAAGTGTATTAAATTCTTAATACTGGGGCTATTCCCAATCTGAAATGTTTACTTTTTTATGATAACAAGTTAAATAGAGTTACCCTTCCTGACTGAATACTTTTAACAGCTGACAAGCTTAGGTGAAAGGTTATAGATACCTCAGCAGTAGTTAAAAGAGAGATTGAAAATGAGGGAGAATTCTTTTAAATTACTGTAATGAAAAGCAAATTCAAGAGCAATAACTTTGGAAATAACCTGACAGACCCAATTGATAAGAGCATATAACTAGCATATTCAGAAGTACATCTTAATGTCAATCTTTTTTTATGCTTTCAACTAATGAAAAGGTATTTTTCTAACCCCTCAATTAATCAGCTATATCTGGTTCACATTTTTTAATGGGAAATAACTAATAGTTTCTCCTGGATCTAACTAATTTTCATTGCTTTTTGTTCCAAAAATACGTATCTAAAATAACAAAGAGAAAAATACCAGGCACCAGAAATACATTTCATAGACCAAAATTTCATGGTGAGAAAAACTGTTTTCAGGTAAATAAAATCTTCAAATAAGTTTAGAAGCTTCCCATTTAAAAAAATTTTTGATATGCTTAATCCTAAAAAAACTGAGCTCTTAACAAGCCTTTAAAAATTTGAAATAATTTATACTAGCAATATAGTTTTAGATTTTAAAAAAATTGAAAATACATTTCAGAAAATAAATTTCTTTTATGCTTCTAACGCCACATATTTTACAAGATTACAGCTTTTTATTGTAAAAGTAACACTAAGGAAAACATTTTAAACAATGAGAAGTACTAAATTCATATATAGTCCCATTATTTCAATCCAAACACTACTGACAATTATTATTTTTTGGCTGTGCTTCATGTGTATGGCTTCTGGGATCTTAGTTTCTGCTGCTGCTGCTAAGTCGCTTCAGTCGTGTTCGACTCTGTGCGACCCCATAGACGGCAGCCCACCAGGCTCCGCCGTCCCTGGGATTCTCCAGGCAAGAACTGGAGTGGGTTGCCATTTCCTTCTCCAAAGCATGAAAGTGAAAAGTGAAAGTGAAGTTGCTCAGTTGTGTCCGACTCCTAGCAACTCCATGGACTGCAGCTAGTTCCTGACCACGGATCAAACCCATGCTCCCTGAAATGGAGGTTCAGAGTCCCAGCCACTGAACCTCCAGGAAATTCCCAAACCCAGCCACTACTGACAATTTAGTGTGTGGTAGTTTTCTTTCTTTCTTTGCCTTTTCCAATGCATAAACTGACTTGTAATATAGTTTAATATAGTCCAATCATACTATCCATATAATTTTATTTCCTTTTCCCCAGCTTAATCTTAGATAAGAAAATAAACTTCATTGCTTGAAGAACTTGAATAAGTGATGGTTATCTGTGCTTACTCTCTGCAGTTTAAAGACTGCATTTTTTGAGAAAACATATGAAAATAAAGTTATAAACCTGAGATTTCTTTACTATCTGTCCATTGCACAGTTCCACTAATCAATTTAAACATACCACAAAGACGGTTTACTCTTCACAGTAATTTGACTTCTCACCTTTTGAGCTGCAAGATGGAGGGCAGTTCTCTGGCTATGGTCAGTTTTATTAACATCTGCTCCTGCCTTCAGCAGAGTATCTGCACAATCCAGTCTGTCAGCCAACACACAATACATAAGTGGTGTTCTCCCAAATTGATCTTCTTTGTCTTTAAGGGCAGAGTTCCCTGTGAGGATAAGAAACAAATAGTGATATTTGATAATTATTTTTGTTATCACTAATATAACTAGGAACTATATTTACTAGCTGTTTCTCATCAAGTACTCGGGTAAATGCATTAAATATACTACCTCAGTTTTACTCACCCTATGAGAGGAATAGTCACAGTCATAGTCATAAGTCGCTCAGTCGTGTCCAACTCTTTGCGACCCCATGGACTGTAACCCACCAGGCTCCTCCGTCCATGGCATTTTCCAGGCAAGAATACTGGAGTGGGTTACCATTTCCTTCTCCAGGAGACCTTCCCAACCCAGGGACTGAACCCCCATACCTATATTACAGGAAATTGAGACTCAGAGAAGTTGGGTAACTTTTTCACCTTACACTGAAAGTAGATGGTGAAGCTAAAATTCAAACTGAGTGTTGACTGTAAGCAGTATGTTCTTAACTACTATGTTATACTAAATTAACATTTTGAGATATGAGGTTATTTTTTTCCTCCCTTACTCTTTGTCAAAAACAAAAAAATTTAATGTAGACCATACACTAGGCATTGTGGTATGTTTCTGAGAACTACAAAAATGAGTCATGATTGACTTCCTATTCTAGACAATAAGGAACAAGCACATAATACCATGATCCTCCTGCTAATTAAAACTAAACACTCCAGGAAAAGTAAATGAAAGGTGGTGAAAAGAAGGCAAATTGGTTAGAGAACAATGCAACTCCAGGAACAATCCGGTGTTGAGTTCTCAAATTTGGAGGTTTTTTGCCTCCTATATATAGAGACAGCCTGGGTGCTAAAGTAGCCAGAACACCAGAAACACCAAGAGGTACATTCACAAAATTCCTCAAGAAGCCTGTTCTCTCCAGTCAAAACATCAGGACAACAGTAGCTCAGCAGCACTGAAATCTTTTGACTAACTTCTTCTATTCAAAGCACATGTGACACAAACTGTACCTCTTTTCCTTTCCATCTGATACTGCAGAGACTGTGGGGAAGCAGCCCTATGAAGCATTATGCCCTGAATCAGGCAAAGGAGAGCAATGAGGTATTACCTTATCTGTTCTCAACTAGACAGTGGAGAAAAGAAAGGAGGAAGCTAGAGAAAGCAATTCTTTATATCAGTGCATAATGGATAACTTTTAGCAGACCATGTATGGAACTGACCAAAGTTAAAATAGAAAAAACTTTGAGAATTGAACTCTTAGTAGAATACTGCCCAGGTTCTAAATTGGCCAGGGTATTACAAAAGTGGGGCAGACCAGACAATAACTTGCAAGAGCTTTGAAAAAGTTTGACATTTGAACCACAGTCCACAAAATTGGAATAAAATGTTCATTCTAACCTAAACAGATTATCAGTTTACTAAAACAGGAGATTTAAATAGGATCCAGTCATTACCATAATACACCAAATGTTCAAGATATAATCCAAAATTACCAGACAAACCAAACATCAGGAAAATATTAAATAAGATAATAAACAGGCACCAAAATTGTGATGGAACAGATATCAGAATTAGCTGACAAAGATTTTAAAGCAATTGTCATAAAAAGTCTGATAAGCAACTATGAATGCTCTTGAAGCAAATGGAAAAATCCAAAGCCTCAGCAATGAGAGTAAACATAAAGATGAACTCGGCGGGACTTCTCTGGAGGTCCAGTGGTTAAGAAGCCATCTGCTAATGCAGGGGACACAGGTTCAACCCCTGGTCCAGGAAAATCCCACAGGCTGTGGGGCAACTAAGCCCGTGCACCACTAGGTCCACACTCTGGAGCCAGCACGCTGCAACTACCAGAGCCCCTGTGCCATGGAGCCTACGCTGTGCAACAGGAAAAGCCACTGTAATAAGAAGCCTGTGCACCACAGCTAGAGAAAACCTACATGCAGCAACAAAGATCCAGTGCAGTCAAAAAAACAAAAGAAATTAAAAAAATTTAAAAAGCGATGAATCCAATGAAAATATCACAATAATAACATTTTTTAAATAAGTAAAAAACCAAATAACCAAAATAAAAACCACATTAAATAGGCACAATACCAGAATGGAAATGACAAAAGAAAGAATCACAGAACTTAATGACAGACCAACAGAAATTATTCAGTCTGAACAACTGATAGAAAAGATAGAAAGAGAAAGGATCAACAGAGTCTCGGGGCTCTGTGGGACAATAACAAAGTTTCTACCATTCATATCATCAGAGCCCCAGAGAGAGAGGAAAAAGAGAGGCTAAAAACATATTTGAAGGAATAATGACTAGAAATGGCCCAAATCTAGTGAAAGACACAGACCTACAAATTTAAATAGTTGAGCAAAGCTCAACAAAATAAACCCAAAGAAATCCATACTGAGTCAGTCAAAATCAAATTTCTGAAGACTAAATTCAAATTATAGCGTATTTCTCATAAGAAACTATGGAAGCCAGAGGTAATGGCACAACATTTTGCACGTGTTGAGGGGGAGGAAAAAGAACTGTCAACCCAGAATTCTACATCAAGTGCTTGCATAGACAGGGAGTGAAAAGAAAGAGAAGTGTTTGAGGATAGCTAAAGGATTTAGCAGTTATAGGGGGTACAATGAAATTGTTCTAAAATCAACTGTTGTGATGTTTGTACAATACAACTCTGAATATGAAAAAAACTATTGAATTGCACATTTTAAATTGGTATGTATGCTGATATGGTGGATCTCAATACTTTCCATTATGTACACATTAAAATGAAATGTCAAAAACATACAAGAAATGTAGAGGAAGACAGGAATGGGAAAAAAAGAGGAATGAAAAACAGAAAACAATACATAATAAGTTGGAAACATTAATGATTATATTATAGGTAAATGGGGCTTGCCTAGTGATGCAGCAATAAAGAATCTGCCTGCTATGCAGGAGATGCAGGTTCAATCCCTGGATTGGGAAAATCCCCTGGAGGAGGAAATAGTATTCTTGCTGGAGACATCCCATGGACAGAGGAGCCTGGCAGGCTACAGTCCATAGCATTGCAAAGAGTCGGACATGACTGAGTGACTGAACACATATACATTCATATAGGTAAATGGTATAAGCACACCAGTAAAAAGATTTTTTAAAAAAAGAGAGAGGACTGAACTACATGCTTGTGGGTTGTCTATTTTATATATAGTACTGTATATATTTTAATCCCAAACTCCTAATTTATCCCTCCCTGATCAACTGGTTTTTGATAAAGGTGTAAAGGCAAACCAATAGATAATTTTTTAAACAAATGGTACTAAAAATATTGGACATCCACATATAAAAACAAAACAAAAAAAAAACAAAAATCTACACTTTTTACCATATACAAAATTATCTAAAAATCAGTAATAAATGTAAATGTAAAATCGCTATAAATAGGTAAACCTTAGTCAGTCGCTCAGTCGTGTCCGACTCTTTGCGACCCCATGAATCGCAGCACGCCAGGCCTCCCTGTCCATCACCAACTCCCAGAGTTCACTCAGACTCACATCCATCGAGTCAGTGATGCTATCCAGCCATCTCATCCTCTGTTGTCCCTTTCTCCTCCTGCCCCCAAACCCTCCCAGCATCAGAGTCTTTTCCAATGAGTCAACTCTTCGCATGAGGTGGCCAAAGTACTGGAGTTTCAGCTTTAGCATCATTCCTTACAAAGAAATCCCAGGGCTGATCTCCATCAGAATGGACTGTTTGGATCTCCTTGCAGTCCAAGGGACTCTCAAGAGTCTTCTCCAACACCACAGTTCAAAACATTCAATTCTTTGGCGCTTAGCCTTCTTCACAGTCCAACTCTCACATCCATACATGACCACAGGAAAAACCACAGCCTTGACTAGATGGACATTTGTTGGCAAAGTAATGTCTCTGCTTTTCAATATGCTATCTAGGTTGGTCATAACTTTCCTTCCAAGGAGTAAGCGTCTTTTAATCTCATGGCTGCAGTCACCATCTGCAGTGATTTTGGAGCCCCAAAAAATAAAGTCTGACACTGTTTCCACTGTGTCCCCATCTATTTCCCATGAAGTGATGGGACCGGATGCCATGATCTTCGTTTTCTGAATGTTGGGCTTTAAGCCAACTTTTTCACTCTCCACTTTCACTTTCATCAAGAGGCTTTTTAGTTCCTCTTCACTTTCTGCCATAACTGTGGTGTCATCTGTATATCTGAGGTTATTGATATTTCTCCTGGCAATCTTGATTCCAGCTTGTGCTTCTGTGCAAAAAAGATTTTCACGACCCAGATAATCACAACTGTGTGATCACTGACCTAGAGCCAGACATCCTGGAATGTGAAGTCAAGTGGGCCTTAGAACGCATCACTGTGAACAAAGCTAGTGCAGGTGATGGAATTCCAGTTGAGCTCTTTCAAATCCTGAAAGATGATGCTATTAAAGTGCTTCACTCAATATGCCAGCAAATTTGGAAAACTCAGCAGTGGTCACAGGATTGGAAAAGGTCATTTTTCATTCCAATCCCAAAGAAAGGCAATGCCAAAGAATGCTCAAACTACCGCACAATTGCACTCATCTCACACGCTAGTAAAATAATGCTCAAAATTCTCCAAGCCAGGCTTCAGCAATATGTGAACCGTGAACTTCCTGATGTTCAAGCTGGTTTTAGAAAAGGCAGAGGAACCAGAGATCAAATTGCCAACATCCGCTGGATCATGGAAAACGCAAGAGAGTTCCAGAAAAACATCTATTTCTGCTTTATTGACTATGCCAAAGCCTTTGACTGTGTGGATCACAAGAAACTGTGGAAAATTCTGAAAGAAATGGGAATACCAGACCACCTGACCTGCCTCTTGAGAAATCTGTTTGCAGGTCAGGAAGCAACAGTTAAAACTGGACATGGAACAACAGACTGGTTCCAAATAGGAAAAGGAGTACGTCAAGGCTGTATACTGTCACCCTGCTTATTTAACTTATATATGCAGAGAGTAGGAGAAGGCAATGGCAAGCCACTCCAGTACTCTTGCCTGGAAAATCCCATGGATGGGGGAGCCTGGTGGGCTGCAGTCCATGGGGTTGCTGCAGGTCGGACATGACTGAGCGACTTCACTTTCACTTTTCACTTTCACACAATGGAGAAGGAAATGGCAACCCACGCCAGTGTTCTTGCCTGAAGAATCCCAGGGATGGCAGAGCCTGGTGGGCTGCTGTCTATGGGGTTGCGCAGAGTCGGACACGACTGAGGCAACTTAGCAGCATGCAGACAGTAAACCTTTTAGAAGCAAACAAAGGTAAAAGATCTCTGCAACCTTGAGTTAGGTGAAAATTTCTTAGAGATGATACCAAAGAATAGTCCTTTACAAAATCGATAGATTGAATTTCATCCAAACTTAAAATTCTATTTGAAAGACACTGTTAAGAAAATAAAAACACAAGTCACAAAAAGTTGGAGAAAATATTTGTAAAACACATATCTGATAAAGCCTTCGATATATCCAGAATAAAGAACTCTTACGTGTGAATAATAAAGCCGATAATGAAATTATAATATGGCCAAACGGTCTGAATAGACATTTCACCAATTAAGCATATGAAAAGACACTCAAAATCATTAACACACAGGAAAGTAACACATTCAAACCACAATGTGATACCACTACACATCTATTAGAAAGGCTAAACGAAAACCAAAACAAGTCTGTCAATAGCAAATTCTTGGTGAGGATGTGGAAAAACTAGAACTCAGATTTTGCTGGTGGGATTAGTATCATAAACGTTACAGCCACTATGGAAAACTGTTTGCCAGTTTCATAGTAAGTTAAATATACACTTACTACATGGCCCAATAATTTCATCGAGTGTTTAGTACACAGGAGAAATAAAAGCATGAAGGCTTATGTTCACATAAAAACCTGCATATGGATGTTTATGAAAGCTTCATTTATTAATACTAAATACTGGAAACATCTCAATTGTCCTTCAACTGGAAAATGACAAAAGAAATTGAAGTACATCTATACAAAAGAATACTGCTCAGCAATAAAAAGGAATGAAGTACTAATCTACTCAATAACATGGAAAAATCTCAAATGTATTATGCTAAGTTAAAGAACACAGTCTCAAAGGGTACATATTGTATGATTCATTTACATGGGTTTCTAGAGAAGGTAAAACTATGGGACAGAAGACAGATCAGTGGTATCCGGGGGCAGCCAGGGGCTGAGATGTGGGGAGAGATTGATGATGAAGGGACATGGGAAAATCTGGGGCGTGATGGACCTGTTCTACATCTTGACTGTGGTGGTAATTGCAGGACCACATGTTTGCTAAAATTAAGTAACTACAGACTGAAAAAGTGTAAAATTGACTGTATTTACTGTATTAAAACTCCATAAACTTTACTTTAAAACAACAAAAAAAGATACCATAACACTTTAAGTGAAAAACATTTACTTTCGTCACAAATGATCAGATATCCACGTACTGGCTGAGCGTAATCTTATATGAATTGAGCATGAGGGAAGGCAGTTATTTTTAAGGTGTTTTAGCATGAACTGCTAACGGAGGAAGAAAATTGACCACACAAAATATTTGCTTTGGGGAAATACAATTGCTAAAATAAGAAAGAGAACATGTCATGCTTTGGTCTGAGTTATTTTTGCCTGAAAGTAATGCTCAAAATTCTCCAAGCCAGGCTTCAGCAATATGTGAACCATGAACTTCCTGATGTTCAAGCTGGTTTTAGAAAAGGCAGAGGAACCAGAGATCAAATTGCCAACATCTGCTGGATCATGGAAAAAGCAAGAGAGTTCCAGAAAAACATCTATTTCTGCTTTATTGACTATGCCAAAGCCTTTGACTGTGTGGATCACAAGAAACTGTGGGAAATTCTGAAAGAGATGGGAATACCAGACCACCTGATCTGCCTCTTGAGAGATTTGTATGCAGGTCAGGAAGCAACAGTTAGAACTGGACATGGAACAACAGACTGGTTCCAAATAGGAAAAGGAGTACGTCAAGGCTGTATATCGTCACCCTGCTTATTTAACTTATATGCAGAGTACATCATGAGAAACGTTTGACTGGATGAAGCACAAGCTGGAATCAAGATTGCCGGGAGAAATATCAATAACCTCAGATGTGCAGATGACACCACAGTTATGGCAGAAAGTGAAGAGGAACTAAAAAGCCTCTTGATGAAAGTGAAAGAGGAGAGTGAAAAAGTTGGCTTAAAGCTCAGCATTCAGAAAATGAAGATCATGGCATCCGGTCCCATCACTTCATGGGAAATAGATGGGGAAACAGTGGAAACAGTGTCAGACTTTATTTTTTGGGGCTCCAAAATCACTGCAGATGGTGACTGCAGCCATGAAATTAAAAGACGCTTACTCCTTGGAAGGAAAGTTATGACCAACCTAGATAGCATATTGAAAAGCAGAGACATTACTTTGCCAACAAAGGTTTGTCTAGTCAAGGCTATGGTTTTTCCTGTGGTCATGTATGGATGTGAGAGTTGGACTGTGAAGAAGGCTGAGCGCCGAAGAATTGATGCTTTTGAACTGTGGTGTTGGAGAAGACTCTTGAGAGTCCCTTGGACTGCAAGGAGATCCAACCAGTCCATCCTAAAGGAGATCAGTCCTGGGATTTCTTTGTAAGGAATGATGCTAAAACTGAAACTCCAGTACTTTGGCCACCTCATGCGAAGAGTTGACTCATTGGAAAAGACTCTGATGCTGGGAGGGATTGGGGGCAGGAGGAGAAGGGGACGACAGAGGATGAGATGGCTGGATGGCATCACTGACTCGATGGATGTGAGTCTGAGTGAACTCCGGGAGTTGGTGATGGACAGGGAGGCCTAGCGTGCTGCGATTCATGGGGTCGCAAAGAGTCGGACACGACTGAGCGACTGAACTGAACTGAACTGAAGCTGTTTTAGCTCTAATTATTTCAACATATATTTGAATCTTGGATGTATTGGGACCCAGAAGTACTTCATACCTTTTCCAATAACTCATTTTGCTGATCCATGTTTCCACGTATGCTGCTAATAAAGCAAGAAAGGTAACTGCTCTTGAAATTTCAAAGAGCCTTACAAAATACTCATCTTCCCTGGTGGTACAGATAGTAAAGCGTCTGCCTACAATGCGGGAGACCTGGGTTTGATCCCTGGGTCGGGAAGATCCCCTGAAGAAGGAAATGGCAACTCACTCCAGTACTCTTGCTTGGAAAATCCCATGGACGGAGAAGCCTGATAGGCTACAGACCACGGGGTCGCAAAGAGTCAGACACGACTGAGTGACTTCACTTCACTCACTACAAAATACTCAGGTCATGTACACTAACTTCTGGAAGTGAAGCGTAAGTCATTCAGTCATGTCTGACTCTTTGCGATCCCATGGACTATAGTCCATGGACTTCTCCAGGCCAAGATGCTGGAGTGGGGATTTTCCCAACTCAGGGATCAAACCCAGGTCTCCCACACTGCAGGCAGATTCTTTACCAGCTGAGCCACCAGGGAAGCCCAACTCCTGGAAGAGGCAGATTTTTGTTCTGTTTCAGAATCTTGGTTTTGAAGATGGAGGTAAGTTTTGAATTTGACTCAACGTATCTGATAATAGAAACCCCTAGGCAGAAGTCTTCTGAGTGGTCACTCAGTGCTAGGTATTATTCTCTATACAAAGACCTCCAATATCTAATCCAGAAGATTCCAGAGATTCTATCACTGCATTTATAGATATGGACTCATTTAAACCCAAATTCATTAACAGAACTGAAATGTATTACAGGTAGAGCATGTTCCTTTTATCATTTGAGTTTTTCTAGAATGAAAAATGACACAGAGAATCAGTTCAGTTCAGTTACTCAGTCATGTCTGACTCTTTGTGACCCCATGGACTGCAGCATGCCAGGCCTCCCTGTCCATCACCAACTCCGGAGCTTACTCAAACTCATGTTCATCGAGTCAGTGATGCCATCCAACCATCTTATCCTCTGTTGTCCCTTTCTCCTCCTGCCTTCAATCTTTCCCAGCATCAGGGTCTTTTCAAATGAGTCAGTTCTTCACATCAGGTGCCCAAAGTACTGGAGTTTCAGCTTCAGCATCAGTCCTTCCAATGAATATTCAGGACTGACCTCCTTTAGGATGGACTGGTTGGATCTCCTTGCAGTCCAAGGGACTCTCAAGAGTCTTCTCCAACACCACAGTTTAAAAGCACCAATTCTTTGGTGCTCAGCTTTCTATATAGTCCAACTCTCACATTCATACATGACTACTGGAAAAAATGCTAGACTCTAGCTTATTGTATTTCATAATTGACAGACACTCTCAATCTGCATCTTATTTGTTAGTATTAAGCAAAGACAGTAGTACTTACTGTTAGCAAGATAATGCTAATTCATGTAATAATTTCCTCCTAGAGTAGCATCCTTCCTCAGAAGTTTGAATAAGGGAGAGGATTCAGGACTGGTGGTCATAAGAATGAACGTGAGAAATGGAGGCAATCAGCACACATTGGGGTAATCCTGACTGACTAGATTTCTCGGGGCCAAAGTGGAGTCAGAACCACAGGGTCAACAGGTCACTCTGCATCCCAGGGCAGCCGCTTCACTCTTAGAAAGTTGGCTCTAAGATACAGGGAAACTTCAAGGCTTCTCTTCAACCCATGACATACTTTGGTTTTGTGTCATTGATAGTTATACTTTCCAATAGGGAAGGTTTAATTTGGTTGTGTCACCACTATCCAATATGCTGTGCCTATAAGGAACATTTCTGCATCTGAGGCAGCTGAAAGCATGCATCCCTTAGTATGACTAGAAAAAGCAGCCCTTAGCCTCCTCACCTGGGTTCTGTTTTGGGTTGCTTTAAGGGGATAGTGGCTCTATGGCTAGTTTCCAAGTGGTGAGCAGCCCATTAGGTTCTGAGCTTCCTGCTAAATGAGAGTAGCTGAGAAAGGCCTGTTCTTTTATTTAGCTACCCTACTCCTTTCCTTCATTTCCTTGGTTACAACATTCAGCTAATACCTGTCCAGTCTCCACCACAGCTTCTTTTGATGAACAAATGAGATGATTCATTGTTTGGAAGTGTTTGGTAACTGTGACATGTTGTACAAATGAAGGGCTTATGATGTAAACTAGTATTCAATGGCAACCCACTCCAGTACTCTTGCCTGGAAAATCCCATGGACGGGGGAGCCTGGTGGACTGCCACCTACGGGGTCGCATAGAGTCGGACACGACTGAAGCGACTTAGCAGCAGCAGTATTCACTGGACAGCAGTCACTTAAATTTACATTCCTATCAGGGACAGCTAATATAGGATGCAGCTGGCTAGTGTGCTGTGTTGTTTTAATTATTCTGGCAACTGTGGAGGTAGCCTCTAATCCACCACCAACTGTGGCTGGCATTCTGCATGTGCTCAGTCTATACACAGTTCAGGAAGCTGAGCTGGAACCATGACTGGAAACCCACTGCTCTGCTGCAGTCGGTTATTTTAAGGTTAGCTGAAACAGGAGAGTCTCTGTACAGACTGGTACGTGCAGAAGCCAGAGCTCCAACTCCAGCGTTTAGAGGCAATGCCTGTTACATGCAGTGAAGTTGTGCCACTCTACACAATAGCTATGGTGTCATACCGTCCCACACAAGTGAATTCAGCATTCCCTATAGATATCTTATTTGTTTGCTCTAAAATGTCACCTTTGTGTGGCATCAAAGATGCATTTATCTCCTTTCACCTGCTTTTTACTTCATATCTTTCAGATTGTCACAATCTTGGGAAGACATTTGTGGTGATTTAAAAACTATCTGCTTATTTTTATAGAAGCCACATGGGAACAATGGAAAGAAGATAGGATCCATAATCCAATGACTTGGTTTGAATTTCAACTGTGTAGTTATTAGCTATGCAACTAAACTGCTTAACTGCTGAGTGTCCTGATATAAAATGAGAATAACAACATGGGAGGGACATATATTTTGAGGGCACCTGAGATTTTACAAAATATTTTTACATATTATCTCATTATCATTGTTGAGCTATCTTAAAATATTGTTTACACTCATCGCTATTTTCAAATTATCATAGTTGCTACATCTGCCACTAGATCTTGCTATTTATTTGGTTAAAAAATGAATGTAAGTATATTGCTACATCATAATTTTAAAATACTTTGATAAATGTATTTTGATACAGCTGATTTTCTTTGGATTCTTATTAAGTAATATTTAAGGTCTTAAAATACATGTTTCTGAGAAGGGGGTTCACAAAGTTCACCAGATTGCCAAAAGAGCTCATGGCACAAAAATGTTCAGAAAAGTCCAAACTAGATAACCAAGAATTTCATGAGTCAAGGTTTAGAACTCAGCAACTTTCTTGTCTTCCTCTTATGTTTGTCTTTCTCTACGTACTTATACACAAGAATGTGCGTGTATAGGTAGATATATATACCTACACATGGAGGCCCTATAGTTTAGTATTTAAAAGCGTGGACTTTACAATCAGTCTTGCAGGCTTCAATCTCAGTTCTGTTCTTTATTAGACAAGTTACTTAATCTCTCCACATCTCCGTATCCTGACCTATAAAATGAGGGAAGTAAGAGTACCCCAAACTCTTCGTGGTGTTTTGTTATTAAATGAGTTCACATGTTACAAACCATTTAAGATGGTGCTTATATAACATAACTTTATGAATGTTGGCTAATTGTATTATCATTATTAGTATAGATGCATATGCCTGTAAGTATATTTGTAAACATATACATGTGTAGGCTTCCCTGGTGACTTGTACGGTAAAGAATCTGCCTGCAATGTAGGAGACACAGGTTTGATCCCTGAGTTGGGAAGATCCCCTGGAGAAGGGAATGGTTATCCACTCCAGTATTCTTGCCTGGAGAATCCTATGGACAGAGGAGCCTGGCAGGCTACAGTCCATGGGGTCACAAAGAGTCAGACATGACTGAGCAACTAACATTTTCACTTTCATATATGTAAACAACCACTTATAAAACCTTTAATGACCATAACATTTAAAGTCAGGGTAAAGGAAAAAGTAACCTGAAATAATGTCACTGCTCTATGACTTATGAGGCTCCCTGCCACACCTAACTACTGTGTTGGGAGATGTTACAAACAAAGAGAAACAACGATTCAGAGAGATTTATGTAAGTTCAGAGCATGGACAGGTCAACAAAAGTTATAGTAGAATCAGAAGTGGTGCTGCCTGGCTACCTTACCACTGCAAATACCCCAAACACTTTTAGCAACGATGCCAGGATCCATCATTACACACAGTGAATATTTACAAATTATTTTGTTTGGTTTTTACAAAGAAAGAAGGATTATTCTTTGTTAGCATTTAGAGATTTTTCTTTTTGAGACATTTCTGAAACTACACAAGATTTGATCATTTTACTGTAAGTCCAACCTGATATAACAAGTTTCTATCTATTGTCTGCCATGTGTGATGCTAGATATTTTACATTCCTTATCTAATTTAACTGTCCCACAGGCACAGTATTATAATCTATAGTTTACAGATGAGGAAAGAGGCTCAAAAGGTTAAGTGGTTTAAGCCAAGGTAATATAATTAATAAATAACAAAGCCAGGGCCGTGGTGGGTCAGTGGCTAAGACTCCATGTTTCCAATGCAGGGGGTCTGGGTTCCATCCTTGGTCAAGGAACTAGATCCCACATGCTGCGATGAGAATTGGGCAACTGAAAGACCCCACATGCCTCAACAAAGAGCAAAGTCCTGCAGCTGCAACTAAGACCCGGTACAGCCAAATAAATAGATTACTTAATTAAAAAAAAAAGACAAGGCCAGAATTAAAATCTCAGGTTTATCTGTCTCTAAAATCTGTATCCTTTTTACTATATTACACTATACAGTATTACAATGAATCAACTAAAATATATTACCCACAATACCTCTGGTATTCAATTAAATTATTTGAGCTTAATGTTAACAGAAAAATCTACACATCTATAAATGATAGTCATAGCATGAAAGGATTTTACTATGTATGTTTGTTTCTAGGGCCCAGTACTGAGTCCTGATTCATCTGAATCTAGGACGTAATAAGCTATGTTAAAACATTAATCCACTGTATTAGGTTAAACACTAAGAATTGCAACTAAAATGATGTCTCATTCAGGAAAAGCCTCTTCATTCCTCCTCCAGGACAATGGGCAGCACAGAAAGTGTTCGATTTAATTAGCTGTGTATGTAGAAAGAGATGCTCATCTGTTTCCATGGAGTCAAACACATCACGACACACTTCTCCATGGAAACAGAGAAGGGAAAACGGAAAATGCTAAAGTGAATGAATTCATCGAGCAGTTGGTGAGCAAAGATTGAAGGAAAAAAATAATTCATCTGTAGTACTATGTTACTAGTTTACAAAAGAAAAACAGCATGTAATTAAGAGATCATCATTCATGCTACATAAAAGAACATATAAGATACACTGAAATTTAAGATGTATCTTAATACTAAAAAATAACATATTATTTGGTGGGAATATACAAATGTTAGGAAATACCACAGAGCAAAGGTATTACTGTCTTTGAATAGAAGACAAAAATGGCAGAATTCTTAAAAGGTGAACAATATTACAGCTCAAAGTGAGTAATGAGTAAGGGATTCCTTAGACAACACAATAAAATACATAGAACTAACTTATAAATACATTTATCAGTTCTGTATTTGTTTCATATCATGACTGCTTCTTTGTTTTTAAGGAATTTTTTCCTTTGGAGATATAAAATTATAGAAATATTTCAAGTTTTATTAGGTAACACATTAATTTGTATGATTGAGCCTATTTAAGTATTTTTAATTTACAACATACTGCACGCTTTGTTCCCCTTGATAATTATATTTCATGTTAAAATAATGAAAGAGTTACAAAATATGTTTTCTTGAGGAGTTCTGACTTAAAAACTTTTTTCCAATGAAATTTAGCCCTAACTTGTCTCTTAATTCAATTTAACTCAATTCAGATTTAATCTCAGCCCTCTAAATGATTATAGACTTATTGGGAAGAAAGATACTTAAAACAATGATAATTTTCATTCACTTCTTCAGCAAGCATTTCTCATGTGCCTACTATGTGCCAAGCACTGTGCTGGATTTTGTATGTATAACTATGACTTTAACAGACCTAGTCTATACTCATGGAGGCTATTAAATTAGAGAGGAGAGAGACATTAAAATAGTCAAACATACACATACACAGTTATGACCTGAGATAAATTCTATGAAAGAAAACTGAAGAGTTCCAAGAGAGGACACAGTGAACAGACTTCACTGAGATTCAATGGGCAGAGCAGGCTTTTATGAAGAAGTGACCTCAGTGATGAGATCTGAAGGATGAGTAAAGGTCAGCCAGACAGAGAATGAGGAGAATAGTATTTTAGGCAAAAGCTTTGAGATGGAAAAGGGCTTACAGATTTAAGAAATGAAAATAAAGCAGGTTTTTCTAGGAAGAGAGTGGTGAAATGTGAGGTTGGAGAGAGAAAGAGGTATAGTTTCAAAATTTTGTTCCAAATACAATGGGAAGCAATTCAAGTGTTTTGAGCTCGAAAGTGATATAACTGAATATACAATTTTTAGTACAAGTAAACATGGAACATTTAGGAGAAAAGTCCAAAAAAGGCAAAACTAAACTATAGAGTGTAAGACATATGACTAGGTGGCAAAATATATACAATATATACAAAATATATACAATATATATACAATATATACAATATACAAAATATATACAATATAATTATCACATAAACGTCAAGACACCATATTATGCCAAGAGGGAAGGAAGAATGAACTGGGGCTTCTGGATGAACAATGTCCTGTTCCCTGACCTAATGTTGACTACATGCACTTCTGCTTCATATTTATTCGTTAAATTGAACATTTAAGTTCTATGGACTTCTCTATACATATATTTCAAAATAAGAAAGTATATTTTCTTTTCTTTCAGTAAAATATAGATGGAGATAAAGATGTGGGGATAAAGAGTGCAGATGGCTCAAGAAGCTTGGTTTTGGTGACAGAGGTTGATAATTGTCCCCATACCACTCTCTCATTCTTTCTTTCTGGGAACTGAGCACCCTGAGCTTTAGCTAGAGGTGATGCCATTCAGGGAGAGAAAAGTTTTTTTAGGCTCTTTGTCCTAGGCGTGGCTCTAACTCCACCCACTTCCAGGATGACAAATTGCTACCTTGCACACTCTCTTTCCCCCTTCCTGCTGGCCGGGCTCTGACAACAGCGAAAGAATCTGCCTTTGACCCAAAGATGGAAGCCACATGTTGAGAATGGCAAAGTAAAGCCCTAGCAACATCCCTGGATGATTTTGTAAAGCAGAGATGTCTCTCCACCCTAGACTGCCCACTTACCTTTGTTCTATTATGAGAATGAAATATACCTCTATCTTATTTAGGTCACTGTTAAAGCAGTTTAGCCCATGTACTCATTGATTTACACAAAGGAGGGCTGACAAATATGGCAATACCTAGAGGGGGATACCTAGAAGGAGCAGAGAAGGGGTTTTTAAATAATGGAGCTAACAGAGCATGTTTATCTTCAATGTTGATAAAAGAATTTAGAATACAGGAAAAGGTTGATGATGTAGTAATCCGAGGTTAAAAAAATGAAACAAGATCCCTGAGAAGACAGGACGTAGGGAGAAACTATCTTTGACAGAAAGGGATATTTGCTCTGTTTTAGCAGGAAGAGATGGAGAAGGAAATGGCAACCCACTCCAGTATTCTTGCCTGGAGAATCCCAGGGATGGGGGAGCCTGGTGGGCTGCCGTCTATGGGGTCGCACAGAGTCGGACATGACTGAAGTGACTTAGCAGCAGCAGCAGCAGGAAGAAAGAAGAAGATAGGTGAAGCTGTAGGCTGACATAGTTATTGGGCTGAAAGTTGGGAGAGTTCCTATTTAGTGTTTTCACTTTCAGTAAGAAGCATAAAGCATTAGCTAAGAAAGGGAGGGAGGGAGATATGGCAGTAGTCAGAGTTTCAGTAGAGGAAAAAGGTACGGGACAGTCATATGGAGAAATGTAATATGATGAGCAGAGAGTCTTGAGTGCCTTTCTGAAGTGGGGAGGCATGAATTTAAGGTGTTACCAATCTTCCAGACAGGTTAAATTGTTCAGGGCTTGACAGAAGTAGATGGATTAGGTCCATCCAAAGTTGGGATTGCAACAGCCAGGTGTCACAGGTGAGAAGAAAAGGGAGTTCTTCCAAGAGAAGGATTTTCATTATAGACTGTGGAATCAGGGCTGAATAGAAAGGAAAGTAAAAACAGAATAATGACGGTCAAAAGTGGAAAAGATAATGGATTGGAGGACTCCGTGACACTGAAAACTATCATTCTAATTAGTAAATGAGCTGGAACTAAGAGTTTTAGTTGAATGGTGGGTGTCTGAGTGAAAGAGTCAGAGGTGGTAGAAGATGTCAAATTCGAAGAGTAACTGAATGTAGATAGCTGAGGTGAAGTGAGGATCACATCTCTGACAGAGAAGAGAAATCTTTACAGAGAATGTGCTAAGAGAACTTTGTCCTTGAAGATGAGTTGGAGTTTGCTTAGCAGAGAAGAAGGTAAGGGGGTAGAAGGTAAAAAAGGGGAGAGGGAATAGATGTATAGAGGAAACAAAGACAAAATTTATGTCATATTGAGGACTAGAAAAACTAGTCATCAGTTAGGGTGCATGGGTAGAAATTCCTGGAAAAACGAGACATTTAGAGTGAAAATACATTCTAAAGGAATAGGTTTGGAGGTTCAAATAGTGTTGACTTTAAAGACTAGGTTGTCAATCACGATGTCACTAAACATTTAGTGGTATGTATTGAGATTATAAATAACGGAGATTTTTATATTATTTATTTCCTTTGGGACTAACAACTTGTGACTATGTAGATTTGTGGTTTTTGCAGTCCTGGAAAATTCTCAGCCACTGTCTTTTTCCTGTTCACTTTATTCTCTAGAACTTCTCTAGAAGTTCTTCTAGAACCTCCATGTTGGACCTTTCTCTCTATATAAGACAGGATGACAACTATCAACTTCAATCAGCTGAATCAGTGATAAGAACATTTAATCAATTTAAAATCATTGAAGTTTAAATCATTTGTAAACATTACTTTGGGAATATATTAAATGTTATATATCATTATCTAATATCTCATTCCAGATCTCTGTTCTTACAGAGATCTCTAATAACAGATGAATTATTAAAGGACAAATTAATTCTCTCAGCACCTTAGAGTACCTATCTAGTTCAGTTCAGTTCAGTTGCTCAATAGTGTCCGACTCTTTGCGACCCCATGAATCACAGCACACCAGGCCTCCCTGTCCCTCACCAACTGCCAGAGCCCACCCTAACCCATGTCCATTGAGTCAGTGATGCTATCCAGCCATCTCATCCTCTGTCATCCCCTTCTCCTCCTGCCCTCAATCTTTCCCAGCATCAGGGTCTTTTCAAATGAGTCAGCTTTTCACATCAGGTGGCCAAAGTATTGGAGTTTCAGTTTCAACATCAGTCCTTCCAATGAACACCCAGGACTGATCTCCTTTAGGACGGACTGGCTGAATCTCCTTGCAGTCCAAGGGACTCTCAAGAGTCTTCTCCAACACCACAGTTCAAAAGCATCAATTCTTCGGCACTCAGCTTTCTTTATAGTCCATCTCTCAAATCCATACATGACCACTGGAAAAACCATAGCCTTGACTAGATGGATCTAGATTTGATGTCAAATACATAGGTATTTCTCAAGTACTTTTCATCTAATCTAAAAACCACAGTTTTAAGTTTCAGGACTTAATTTCTTTCTTGTCCAAGTCTTGAAACCAAATATAAACAATAATGTATTTCCACTAAAACGTGTGAGTAAACTGCAAATTAAAACAAAATGAACAAATTTCCTTAGGACAAAGAGTTATTTTTTCAAGTTTCTGTACTTAAAGAGGAACTTGGAGCTTACCTATGATAAGCTTGTGAAGAGCACCCTTATCTCCATTAATAGCAGCAGCATGAACTTGGGATGCTAATGAAGAACCGGCAAAGAACAAGTTCTCTGACCTGTTCATAGTCTTCTCAACAACTGCAACAACCTGAAATGATGATGCAACCAATAAATATCTGTAGGAAACACTTCTGAAATCCATCTCACCAGTTCTAAATGGGTATGTTATAATTATGGCTCACTAGAAACACTTCACCAGGATTCAAACTGTCTATATAGTCCTAGTTTTTGAAGATACATAAGGAGCAAATCAGCTGAACTTCTGTACAAGTTGCTCATCTGTAAAATGAAAGGATTAGAGGCTTCTAAGACACTTATCAGGGGCTGAGGGGAAAAAAAAAAAAAGGCTAAGTATTTAACATTAGACCCAGGGTTCAAAAGGCACAGTGACTGGCTAAGTAAATACAGGTAATTTGACTCCACATAATATTAAATATTAGAACTGATATTGGGACTAAAGGTGATGACCAAGTCACAAAATAGATAATGATATAAACTTGTCAGGTTAAAATTACCTAGATTTAAGTGCTAAATTAGAAGGTACCTCATTCTTTCTTTCATGCCCACAAAAGGAGGCATTTTTATTTGTTCTCTTCTTGTGTCCACCACGGAAATATACCTAGTTAGAGATGTGGACCTCAGGAACTTAACTTGGAAATCACACCATTAGGATAAACCATGTTTCATTAAGGAAAATTTTGCTCACTGGTCATTTGATATGGTTTGATAGACTCTTCTAGAAATGCATTAGCTGCATAAGAAAATAGTACATTCCCTATCACAAGAGTGCTTAAGCAGAGTTTGGATTATGTCAGAAAAGGAGCAGGAAGAACTCAAGTACCTGATGGAAGGAAAAAGGAGTTTCATCAATGATCATAAACTTGCATCCTAAACTTAGGATGTCCTATCAAAGTTTCAAACTTGAACCTACAAGGATAAGGGAGATAATAAGTACAAGGAACATGGGGAGTGGTAAGTAACACGGCAAACTGGAGCAAATGTACCTATCTAAAGGGAGCAGCTATTAATTAGCTACAGCTAATATCTACCATAAGGGTAAGCAAGCCCTCTTCTGATTTTAACAAAAAGTGAAACTCCAATCCCTGTGACTCTCTTTTATAAAATAAATTTATTACAGTTCATGAGCTTGATTGTCGTTGACAAGGATTATTGGTTATTTTGAAGTAAAGGTATTTTCTTAATTTTGTAAAATTTAGCTCTTCATGGCTTTATTTTGCTGACAATTTCAGTTAATGTGTTGGCAGAAATTATGGGCCTTTTGAGAGACTTCTGTCATGTCTGAGCAAGTCTGTCATGTCAGAAAAACCAGTTATATGCAGGATTAAATTAAAGTGACTTAAAGAAGCTGCAAAACAGGGGTGGAGGTTAAAACACAGAAGAGTAATTATACTTGGGCTCAAGGTCCAGTTCTTTAACAATATGCAGTGTAAACATAAGCTACCTCAGCTCTGCCTTCCCGTAAAATATGAAACATGAAATCAGTAGACCATGCAGATGCATTCAACAGGTTGAGTGCCAACTATGTGACAGGCACTGTTCTGAACTCTAGACATTGTTCTACACTTTAGATCACTCCAGGTGATCAGAGTTTTGGACACATCAGAATCACAAAAAAAAAACTTTTGGAAAACAAACTAAAAATTTTATCTCAGTTATATATATTTATATACATCTCATAATTCTTAGCAACTTAGTACAGAAACAGGTAGATAGATGGTTTTCAGTGAATGCTTGTTGAGTGAAAAATCAGTCATAGGCTGAGTACTAAGTCCAGAGGGTGACCAGGGTCAGAGTTTAGTTTCTTGGAGTAATGAGTTCATACTCATCTGTCTCTGATCTTTTTTAACTCCTCATTTCTATTTACCAGAGAGGTTGGTGAGTGGTTAAGATATAAGAATACCAGACTAGGAGAGAGGAGACCTAAATAAAAATCTTGACTCCATCACTATTTAATTTTGTCAGCCTAAATCCTTAAAAAAAAAACCTCAAATGTATACAAAAAATTTTTAGCGCTGTTTTTCCTAAACTTTTATAGATCAAAACCTCTTAGTTATGAAATTCTATAAAACGCAAAGGTATCATCATCATTAACTAACTATAAAATAAGCCAGTGTAATAAACGCTCTAATAATAACTATAGAAAACTAGTGCAGCTGTAGTAGTAGTACTGTTAGTCGCTCAGTCATGACTGACTCTTTCCAACTCTATGGACTATAGCCCGCCAGGCTCCTCCGTCTATGGAGTTCTCCAGGCAAGAATACTGGAGTGGGTAGCCATTCCCTTCTCCAGGGGTTCTTCCCTACTCAGAGACAGAACCCAAGTCTCCTGCATTGCAGGCGAGTTCTTTACCATCTGAGACACCAGGGAACCCCAAAGTGGTGCTGTAGTCACAAGCAAAGGAAGAGTATTTGTGATTAGGACCAAAGGACTGGTTGTTCAGGAAGTTCTCAGAGATGGTGACTGACATCAAACCAGGGTCTCCAGCATTGCAGACAGATTCTTCAGCAGCTGAGCTACCAGGCAAGCTCAGTTGAGATTTCTTGGCTACAATTGGCGGCACGGCGATCTAGCTAGGTGTTCGTAAATGAATCTGGAGAGCTAACCGGGCCCAGGTTAAGTTCCTTAACTGCTTGGCTAGCAAGTGTTGTAATCATCCTGTAGGAGTGATCCATGCATCAGAAGCAATCACTCTCGCACGGAGCTTTTCAGTTTACAACGGGCTTCCCCAGTCCATCCCATAACTATTCCTTACAGGAGTCCAAAGTGACAATTACGGGTAAGTCATTAACACATTCCATTTAAACACAAGGGGGTGGCTCTGACTTTACAATGCTAGAACTAACGCAGAGAGAAGAGCAAGTAGGCAAGGAGGCCAGTGATTGGAGGTTCAGGCCACAGCTCAGGCCAGGAGGGCCGAGAGTTTGAGGCAGGGGCTAGCACTGCAGACCGATAGGAGCCTCCCCAGCCAGGCCCCTCTTACTCACCGTCGCCTCCTCCAGGACTCAAGTCCTGGGGGCGGCTCCAGGAGGCACGACCCCCGCTGGGCCGCCCCTCCTGCCAGGCCAGGCCAGGCCACTACATCCAGCTGGGACTGAGCCCACCGAGCTGAAAACTAGTGGAACCCCTCGGAAGGCGGCGCGAGGCTCTTGACGGCACAGCCTTCTGGGGATTGTAGTTCCCGTCCTCTAATAACTCCCCCACGCCCTTTCTATCCCACAAGGCCCCGCGCGCGGCCGACTTGGTGGAACTGGCCCGAGAGCTTGATGGGAAAAGAGTTCCGTGCGTTTGATGACGTGCTTTCTGAGAATGGCGCAGGACTACATATTCCGACGGGCTCTGAGAGAGGTAGGACCCGGAAGTGAGGGTGTGCGAGGCCTCTCTGGAAGTTGTCCCGGGTGTTCGCCGCTGGAGCTCCGGGTCGAGAGGACGGGGTCCCGCTGCCGGGAGAATCCTCCACTGCCGCCGGTGCCCGGAGCCCAGCCCTTTCCTATCCTAACCCAACCTTCTCCAGTCCCAGACGCCAGCGCCTGTCCCTGCCGCGGACTCCGGCGTTACCATGATTCCTGGCATCTTCCTATCCTTACCCGATCTCAGATGCTCCCTGCTTCTCCTGGTGAGTGAGTGAAGGAATGACAGACCCTTCGATAGATGGTCTGTCGGTCTCCCGCCCTTGCCGAGGGGGACACAGCTGCTCCTACCCTTGCTTTCCTGTTTTTTCCCCTGGTGGCGAGGAGTGCACCCTCCCCCGCTGCCTTCATTCTCGGCATCCGTCTGTCCTCTTCCCAGGCCCCGGGTTCTTGAGGCCTGAGAAACCACGGACGGAGAATGAGACCTGGAAACCCGAGAATTAGCCCTGAGAGAAGAGACTGTGGGAGGGTCACGGCGAGCAGCGCCCCTTCCCCCGGGTTTCGGAGGGCTCATGAACTTGGTGGTAGTCTGTGTCCAAAAGGTCGGGGCGTAGACCTTCTGTTCCCTCCCACCCCCTTCTTTTGGGAACAGTGTGAGGCCGACAGGTGCTGGGGTCTTGTGAATCTTGCTCGTGAGCCCTGAAACGGTGCCCGGGTCGGCGGAGCCCTCTGTTGTGGCTTGATACGATTGGTTGAGAACCCGGAACTGGAAGCTGGTTTGGTGTCCACTGGGGGAGAAAGGTTTGAAGGGTGGAGGCTGTGATTACCAGAAAGCCTCAGCTCAGAGCCTCCTTCGCATCTGGTTATACTGCCCCTCTCCACCCCGAAATTTAAGCAGAGTTGTTCTTCAGGCTCCTGATTGCTGAATGACCAGGTTTTCTGCATGCATATGCACTTATTCCTTAACTCCCTCACCGGCTCAGCACCATCTCATCTTGCAAAGGAATCTTCCCTCACTCCGTCTTCCTCCAAAGTACATCTTGAGTGTGCAACCTGAGTAATCCAGGTCAAATTGAGACAAAAGTGAAGGACTAACTCCATGTGGCAAAATGATGTACTTTTAATTGAACTGTTGTTATAACACGATATTTGAAAGTACTTTAATTGTAGTGAGTGAGTGAAGTCGCTCAGTCATGTCCGACTCTTTGCGACCCCGTGGACTGTAGCCCACCAGGCACCTCCGTCTATGGGATTCTCCTTGTAGTAGGTTTTTATAAAGCTAAATTTAAGTTGAACATTAAGTTAAAATCATTCTTGACAATGTAAGAAATATAATTCAATGACTCACAGGAAGTCATATAGCTGGTTACTGGCAGAACTGGGATTTGAAGCAGGTGTCTTGACTCACAGTGATTATTCTGCCATATCACGTTAAATTTTTAATGTTTGTGTTTGAAATAGTTTCTCTCTGCGTGTCCCCTCTCTTCCTGTTTTCTCTTCTCTCCCCTCTCCTTCCTCTCTCCTCCCTCTTTTCTCTGTGATTTTCAAGTCATATTCAAAGGCCATACCCAGTACTTGGACTTTTTCAGAGGAGTGCTATTAAAAAACTAAAGGGTATGTCGAAATACTTTTGAGAACTAAAAGTTGCATGTAAACATGGGAATGTTACATGATGAAGTGTCCTGTTGTCACTTCTTATAGGGTAACGAGTGTCTTCTCTATAGAGGAAAATATTCTGTAGAGAACTATTTCTTGGTAATTGCATCATACCCTGTGGGTCTCTTTCTTCTGGAGTACTAGAAAAATACTAAGACCACTCTGTCTTTAAGGGTAATAAATACTAATCTTTCCATATCCATAAAAATGGCCAGAATTATGAGTTGTTTGCCAGAAATTACTTCTAGGTTATTCATATAAAAAATATGAAGGGCAAAAATCGTAAGAGATTGAAAAGAAAAGGTAAAATACTGATTAGAGAAACTATAAGATTCCCTGGCTGTAGAGCTAAATTTAAGAAAGAAAAATAATTTGTTTTGAAATAACTTACGCTTTTTATAGAAAGCCTACAAACCTTGTTAAGCATAAAAATTTTTTTTCTAATACTTTTAAAATCTAGTTAACATTTTGTAATCTTACCTCTCTAAATAAATGTAGCAAAATAGAAGGTATTTTAGAGAATAAAGGTTAACCTGTAAAGGTTAGTAGGCTGGAAAATAAAGCCCAAGAAAAGGTTTAGTAAGCCAGAGTTACAAGTGGAGCTAAATTCAATTCAAACACAGTGTTTACCAAAGTAAACAAAGTAGTTTTAATAATCATATGCCAGTTGCTGCTGCTAAGTCGCTTCAGTCGTTTCCGACTCTGTGCGACCCCATAGATGGCGGCCCACCAGGCTCCCCTGTCCCTGGGATTCTCCAGGCAAGAACACTGGAGTGGGTTGCCATTTCCTTCTCCAGTATGCCAGTTAGCAAATATTTATAGAACATCTGTCTGATCACAATTTGAATTACTTATCTAATTGGCAGTTCTGTTCTTGTGATGGAACCTGCTTACTCAGTAACCCACCTGTCTAAAAATATATCCTTTATCTTCTCTAGTGTACTTTCTTCCTCCTCCTTCCAACTTCCCCTCTCAGACTTCAAGTTTATTCCCTCCCCTATTCAGCCATTGAATATGTAAGTTCCCACTTAGCTGAGGTCATTTTTTTTCTCTCTCTTAAATGGCACGCTCCAAAAAGCCATATATTCTCTTACCACAGTGATTTTTTTTCAGGCAAACTATACCTCTGCCCTGAAGAACTAGATCTGTTTAGTGGTGTTCATAAGATAACAGCTGAAACATAAAATTCTAAACTTCTGTAGGCAGGTAGTTCGCCCCTGACCTCTATCTCAAAATCATTTTGGGATATATCATTCTATGCCTTAAAAGCCTTTCTGGGATGGGTAACTAAACGTAAAAGTTCAGTGTGACAGCTTTTTCTTCCCTGAGCTTTTATGTATAGATAACTTTAAAGTCAGGGTCTTAGACAATGAGTTCTTGTATTTTGGGCTGGCTTTTTTTTTTTTTCTAATTTTATTTTATTTTTAAACTTTACATAATTGTATTAGTTTTGCCAAATATCAAAATGAATCCACCACAGGTATACATGTGTTCCCCATCCTGAACCCTCCTCCCTCCTCCCTCCCCATACCATCCCTCTGGGCTTGCTTTTTGAAACACAACCTTTGCCTTTAAATTATTTTTAAACTCCACTGAATTTGCAACATGTCTTGGGCAAAGTCAGGTATTGTAGACACACTGATTTTGGGTAAATCAGAAAAGGTATTTGAGTCACCTGGCAAATGCAAAATCGGCATCATCCTCCTGATACCTTTACTGTATGTCATTATATTATTACTGTTATGATTTGAATTGATCCATTAGATGTGCGATTACAACTTTAGTTCCTAAACTGTATAATCTCTGCCTCTATAACTGTTTATCATATTTTGTGGATGATTTGAATGCTAGAGCAACATTTCTCTACTAAATCTCCATGTATATAATGTCTGGATTGAGAAATTCCTTCTCAGTTGTGTGTCCTTTTAAGGAGAGCTACCTGAATCAGAGGAAAAGCATCTGGCCAGATGTATCATGGCAGTATCTTTTCATTTTGCTATGTGACAGTCTTTACTTGGCAGCTCATAGAATAAGTTAAGGGGATGTTTGATTTATCACTAACCAGAGAATCAGTTACTTATCCATTAGCTCTTTTCTGCTTATCTTTCTGAGACGGGTTTACTCAGGATTAAAAGTGATCATTTTCCCCTTAAATTATTTATTTCTTAATAGTTCTTCCAGCATTGGTTTTGTACGTGAGTTTTTAGATTGTGAGATAAGTGAAATAAGACTAAGTTAGAATAAAGTTGTCTGATATAGCCTAAAGCACGTTTTCTGCGGTTCACAGGTTTATAACATTCTGCTCCAGTGACTTTATGGAAAAGGCTTTCTCATTAATCTCTTGATGATTAGGTTTATAGATCATAAGTTGTTACTAGCCCTAATTGCCTTGTGCCTGGACGTTAAGGCTTTTGCCATTATTGTTCTCCTGGTTTGTTCAATATGTATAAGAAGCCAAGAAGTGTTTGCTTAGGGAACTAAGTAAATCAGAGAGCTAAGTAAATATTTATTTAACTAAACTCTTTTAAGTACCTTAGAAAATAAGTACAGTAGAATTCAGAGATGTCAGTTTTAGCCATTTGTGGCTATTATAAATACTGATTCCTGTCATCAAAAAGAGTACTTCTGGATACATGTTGTTAAATTCAGAACTCTGTGGGTTATTTATCCTATTGATATGGCTTGCTCCAGATCAGTTGTTTACAAAACCTGGTTGCTCATTAGAACCATTTGGGCCAACTTTAATACAATTCTGTGTAGGCCCTCTACCAGGCTAGTTATATCTGGGGGACCTAAACATTGCTTTTTGTTTGTTTGCTTTGTTTTTAATTCCCAGGTCATTTGTTTTTTTCTTTAGTATGTTTCCCTAAAAGGTAAGAATTAAACAACAAAGCAAAAAACAGAATACCATTGTCACAAGTGGAAAAAGTAACAGAAATTTCTTTATATCATCAAATACTTAGTGTTAAGATTTTCCTGTTTCAAAGAGAAAAAAATGTTTTTAACAAATTGGATGTATAAAGCAGGAGCCGTGTAAGGGCCATACATCCCAGTTGGATTATACATCTCTCTTAAAATTTTTAAATCTGTGGCTTCTCTCTCAATCTCAATTTTTTTCCCCTTGTAATTTATTGCTGAGAAAACTGGGTCCTCTGTCCTATATTATTTCTCACTTTCTGAATGTTTCTGACTGTGTCCTTGTGGTGTGGTTTCATGTTTCTCTGTTCCATTTATTCCCAGTACATTTGTAGTTAACTTTATGTGGGTTTAACCACCAACTCAATAGTTAGGTTCATTTGTTTTTCAGTTTTTACAAAGTTATTTTCTAATATATAATTATCAATATGTAAGGTTTACTGCTTTCAAAGCAATCTATAAAACAAACTATATTTACAGAAGGCTAACTGCTATCCCTGGTCTATTCTATTCTCTTAACTTCCTCCTAATATAAGAAACCTTAAAATTTTTTTTTAATTTTTATTTCTTTCTTTTAAAAAGAAATGTAAGCAGTCTACTTGTATCTGTATATCTGTATGTTTCTCCATCTCCTTTGTAAACTCTAGCACATTATTCATACTTTATCTGCCCACCTCACCCTCTCCCCTCTTAAAATCTGTCAAGTGTATCCTAGAGTGTAAAGTGTATTCAGCATAGAAATATTCCTTATTTCTTTTACACTGTTTATTTCTCCTCTGGGTAAATGTGGCTACTATTGATCCCATTCTTTTGCTTTAACAAATATGTTAAACTACTTTCAGAACTACTTTTGCTAGTGTATCTTTGAGATATTAATAGATTCCTGTAATTGAAGTTGCTCAGGCAAATAATAAATGTAACTTTGTAGATGCTAGTTAGTGGAAATTCCACAGGAGTTTTGCCATTCTGAGTTCTCGCCAACAAGGTAACAGACTTTTCTCATATTTGCATTCTTTGCCACGGGGTTTTTAACTGTTTATCACTTTAGTTGATCCTCAAATTCAGTCACATTGAGAAGCACTGGAGCGTACTACTCAACTCAAACTTGTAAAAGCCGTGTAAAAATGTCTGATTGTCACAGTTACTGACAACATGTTCCACCCTGTAGACTCTGACTTTTAATAGCTTTGTAGTAGCTCAACTTTTCGATGCACTATATTTTACTTCATCATTTGTTAAAATATTACTATTTTAATATAAATGATATTTTTAATATAAAATACAGTTATTGGTCATCTCCAGTTTTCCACAGTTGTTAAAAAAATGTGCAGATGATTCACATACAGTGATATTCCCTATAGATCTACAAATATGTTCTCAGGTTAATTCTCTAGAATTGTGTATCTTAGATCCTTTTTTTTTTTCTTTTATGATGTCTTTTATTTAGGATTTCTGATACATTGTACAAATTTGTCCTACTGGAAAGTTGTACAGATGTTTCTTTCTATGAACAATGTATGAGTATATCCACCTTCTCACACTCTAGTTACAATGGGTGTTTTTGTAGTCTGTGCCAATTTAGTAGACCAACAATATTATCTGGTTTAAATGTACATTTATTTGATTACAACCAAAGATTTGTTTTCTTCATAATTAATGACTTTTATAGTTTTGCTTGAATATGTATGTATGTGTTTGTTATTTCAGTTCAGTTCAGTTCAGTCTCTCAGTCGTGTCCGACTCTTTGCGACCCCATGAACTGCAGCACGACAGGCCTCCGTGTCCATCACCAACTCTCGGAGTTCAGTCAGACTCACATCCACTGAGTCGCTGATGCCATCCAGCCATCTCATTTTCTGTCGTCCCCTTCTCCTCCTGCCCCCAATCCCTCCCAGCATCAGAGTCTTTTCCAATGAGTCGACTCTTCGCACGAAGTGGCCAAAGTACTGGAGTTTCAGCTTTAGCATCATTCCTTCCAAAGAACACCCAGGACTGATCTTCAGAATGGACTGGTTGGATCTCCTTGCAGTCCAAGGGACTCTCAAGAGTCTTCTCCAACACCACAGTTCCAAAGCATCAATTCTTCGGTGCTCAGCTTTCTTCACAATCCAACTCTCACATCCATACATGACTTCTGGAAAAACCATAGCCTTGACTAGACAGACCTTTGTTGGCAAATTCTCTGCTTTTGAATATGCTATCTAGGTTGGTCATAACTTTGCTTCCAAGGAGTAAGCATCTTTTAATTTCATGGCTGCAGTCACCATCTGCAGTGATTTTGGAGCCCCCAAAAATAAAGTCTGACACTGTTTCCACTGTTTCCCCATCTATTTGCCATGAAGTGATGGGACCAGATGCCATGATCTTAGTTTTCTGAATGTTGAGCTTTTTGTTATTTACCCCTTTGAAAACCTTGTTTACTCATTGCAGTAATTCAGAATAGATGTGCTCACAAGATGCAGTTTAAGAATGACAGAAAGTGTTCTTTCTTCATTTAGTGTCCATTCATGAGGTAGCAGAATGCAAAAAATACAGGGTTAGCTGTCAGGGCATCTATGTGCAAGTTCCACCTCTTCCACATCCTTAACACTATCCTTGGGTAAATCACCTAACTAAATTTTTTAGTCTCTAAGGTAAGCACTCCAGATTTGATGATTCAATGATTCTTTGGTAGTCTATCTTGTTTTTTAAAAGGATATTCCTCTGACTTATCTAGTTAGTAAATTTCTTATTTGATTGGGTAGTTCCTCAAAAAATCTGCTGGCTTTGCAGGTCTATGCCCCCCTCACTCTGCTATCCAGTGGGAGGAAGAGCACACTTTGGTCACAGCTTTTCTTATATTAATGTACTCTGTTTCATTTAACTAACTAAATGAAAAACATAGTTTGGCTTTTCATAGCATTCATTGCTCGTTAGCCTACCTTTGATCCCATAGAGAGGATCTACCTGGGTTTCAGGCTGCAGCAAATTTATTTCCTTGGTATTATTCTTTCCTTTCCTCCTGTCGTTTGAGAGCCTGTTTACTGTCTGCTATGGAAGAGAAAGATTATTGAGATTCACATCATGCTTTCAAGGAATTTATAGTTAAGTGAGAGAGAGAATACCTATATATAAATAATTAGAATTCCAAAATGAGAATGATAGGTGTCCTTAAGGTATTTGTAGAAGTGAGTTGTAGATCTTGCTTCTTCCAGTGTCCTCACCCCAGCCATACTGATTCAGAATCTGTACTTTAATAAGTGTACCTTGTTGATTCATATATGACCATTAAGTATGAGAAGTACAGCTGTAGACATCTAAAAAGAAGCAAATTTCTTCTCATTGGCAGAATCAGAAGTCTTGAAAGAAGATAAGAACAGAGCCTTAAAAGGTTAAATTGATGAGTTAATTTTCAGTCTTGAGTGGAATGAGTAAGAAAGCTTATATCCTTCAGTGACAATAAATCTGTATCATGATTTGGGTACCTGTTTTGGGGGTTTTCTTTCCTTTTCTTTTTTTTAAGGATTCTTCCTGTGTGGCTCACTGACATGGCCAGATGTTAGAATTGGCCCTAAAGAAGCTAGCAAACCCTTTGGCCAGTTTCCATTAGAACAGCTCATTATTATCTTAGCCAAAATAAAAATCATAGTCTTTAGTGGATTCTCAGTAGCATTCCAATTACTCCACTCAAGAGGAGAAGGACCAAAATGCAACTTTGGAGAAATTTCTTAGGTAATGCCATGGATCTCAGGTCTTGGTTCTGTTCTTGTAGAGACTGAAGTCAGATTCTAACTGCTTTGAGTCCTTCAGTGATGTTATGATCAAGATCTCTTATTCCTCTAGTACTGTGATTTTCTCATTATGTAGAACCTTGAACACTATATTTTAATGTATCTAATTTTTAGTTACCTGAATTTGTAGACATGAACATTACTGAAATAATACAAAAAAAGGGGGGGGGGGGAGAAGGAAGAAATCATCTCAGAAAAATATTTGAGTATTGGAGCTAAAGAAAACTGTCAAGTGAATTAGAGTGCCAAGACTTTTCCCATTTCTTCCTTAAGATTAGAAGAGTCTAGTAGTGGAAGGAAGCTGTTGTAATTGAACTTAAGAGATTTTAGAAAAAGGTCTTTAGGCATCAGAAGAATTTTTAACACTGGAAAAAAGGAATTTCTATGGGACTCTACCATTAGTGTTTTGCTCAGTTCAGTAGGTGGGTCACATGCAGTAGAATGACTGAAGGTTTAATTATCTATAACTACTGTAAATTCATTAAAATGGAATAAAATATAAAATTTCATTCCTCAGTGACAGTAGCCATTTTTCAAGGGCACAGTGGTCACGTGTGTGTGTGCTCAGTCACTCAGTTGTGTCTCACTCCTTGCAAACCTTTGGACTGTAGCCTGCCAGACTTTTCCATCCTTGGGATTTTTCAGGCAAGAATACTGGAGTGAGTTAGCATCTCCCTTCTCCAGGGGATCTTTCTAACCCAGGGATCGAACCAGCATCTCCTATGTCTTCCTGCATTGCAGGTGAATTCTTTACCCACTGAGCCATGATTAGTGTATTGAACAACGCACATGATGAGCCATTCCATTGTTGCAGAAAGTACCATTGGATACTGCTAGTCTAGTTGTCATCTGTCTCAGAAGCCCAAGACAAAGGTGAGGTAAATAAGGAAAATGCCTCAAATAGTGTTGCAGTGCTTGTGAGGAACATATATCTTGCCTGTCCAAGGGGTAGCAATAACCTGGAAAAATGTTAGTTGTCTTATTAGCACAGATTTGTCTTTTGGAGAAGGCAATGGCACCCCACTCAGTACTCTTGCCTGAAAAATCCCATGGACGGAGGAGCCTGGTAGGCTGCAGTCCATGGGGTCACACAGAGTCGGACATGACTGAGCGACTTCACTTTCACTTTTTACTTTCATGCACTGGAGAGGGAAATGGCAACCCACTCCAGTGTTCTTGCCTGGAGAATCCCAGGGACGGGGGAGCCTGGTGGGCTGCCGTATATGGGGTCACACAGAGTCGGACACGACTGAAGTGACTTAGCAGCAGCAGCAGCAGCCTGATAGCAAATTTAGAGAGGCATCAGACAATATCCCTGGGTTGGGAAGATCCCCTGGAGAAGGGAAAGGCTACCTACTCCAGTATTCCGGCCTGGAGAATTTCATGGACTGTATAGTCCATGGGGTCGCAAAGACTCGGACATGACGGAGCAACTTTCACCTCACCTCAGACAATATAGTTAAAACTCAAAAATAAGAGTTTGAGTGTTTAGTATTGATTCATCTACTAGTTCATAAAGCAATTTAGGACAAGTCACTGTCCTTCTTGGGGCTTTGTTTTTCAACTGAAAATTGAGTAGGATTGCATAGACTGTTTGGGGCAGTCCAATGAGCCTTCCAGTAGAATGTGACTGGGACGTTGGGATTTGAGGGACTACAGTTTGTCTCCGTGAGAAAGTCCCTTTTGAGGGCTTCATCTTCAGAAATGATACTTTAAAGAAAACTTTACTGATTAAGAACATTCCTACATTTTAGTTATTAAAATTACCTGTAGAAAGATGGCCCCCGTGTGTTTTATTTGCCTCAGGTTTCAGAATGATACCTTTGCCAGGAGCTTAGTCTTCTAATTTGATAAACCCATTAGTTAATGTGCATTTTTCTTCCTGCCCACTTTGAAATGGCCAGAAGTTACACGAGTTCATTAAGACAAACCAGTATCTAATATATAAAGCATTTTCTAAGAAATTTGAGCCAACTCCAAAATGTTGACAAAACTGTAATTTAGTGATGGAGTGAAAGTGTTAGTTGCTCAGTAGTGTCCAACTCTTTGCAACTCCATAGACTTAGCTCACCAGGCTCCTCTGTCCATGGAATTCTCCAGACAAGAATACTGGAGTGGGTTGCCATTTCCTTCTTCAGAGGATCTTCCCAACCCAGGGATCGAAGCCAAGTCTCCTGCATTGCAGGCAAATTCTTTACCATCTGAGCCACCAGGGAAGCCCAGTGATGGAGTAGAGATTATGAATAACTTTATAAAGTGAAATAGTAAATGTAGTTAAAATTTCTTGGTCCTTTGGACAAGATACTCTCATATTTACATGCCTGATGTTTAGCTGTTTTTTTTGAAGTTTTTTAAAATGTAGGGGAAAATGCCAGCTGTTAAAATATTACTGAAACAATATGGAAGTCTGTTTCTGAGTGAAGAATGGTTTTAATTGTGTGTGTAATCTAAGAGAGAGGTTTTTTTTTTGGCTGTGCCAGACAGCATGAGGGATCTTAGTTCACTGACCAGGGAACAAACCTGTGCCCCTTGCAGTGGAAGAGCCCTAACCAGTAGATTACCAGAGGATTCCCTAAGAGAGAATCTGTCCCGATTGCAGTAAAACCCCAGCTAGCTAGCTAGTAAAAGCTCATGTTTCTGTAATGATTTCACATTCTGAAAGAGCTGAGATAAAGAAGAGGTACACTTTTTTTGGTAGTCAAAATAATTCTTTGAAAACGGCTACTCAAATTGACTCATTCCTCAATTTTTCTAGCACCAGTTTTTACTATTAAAATGGATTCTGATTCTCATAGAAGTCTTGTGATCTGTTCACAATTGACACAAGTACCACAGTGTTGCTTGGTTCTTAATTTAACCTTTGAATGAACAGTTTCAGGTACCGTAATTTTGCTTTAGAACTGTAGAAACTGTGCTGCATTTTAAAGCACATTCTATTTATTTGTTTCAGAAACTTCCCAGTTTGTTTATTATTTCATTGTGCCTGCACTCTGATCATGAGTATCTTCCAGAGGCAAAGTGAAGTATTTTTTCCTTAACAATAACTTGAATGTATATCAACTAAAGAAAACTTCTAGGAGAATATTTAATTTAGGAGTCAGAGATTTGGGCTCAAATCTTGGATCTGCTGCTTCTCACCTTTTGTTATCTCACCTATTAACTTCTGAGGAATAATACAGGTTTTGTGTCTGACTCATAGGAGGTGTTATTTCCATGGTTCTACAATTCTGTGGAACAAAAAGTGCTAAAAAGGTATCATAGCTTTTTATTCTCAGATCCTAGTTTCTGGTACAATACCTTACACAGATTAAGTGCTCAATAATAATTTTGTTGAGTGTATGAAACAAATAAAAGGTAGGTCTAGGGTAAGGAGGATCAGGAATGCCCAGAGGAGTAGGAGTTTGTGAGCATCACCAAGAAGGTGAGCTTTGAACTGGGTGAGGGAGTCAGTCCTTGGAATTCATTGAGGGGAAAAGCTTTTCAGGCAAGGGCATTAGCCAGAGCAGTCCCTAATATGAGAGTGTCACAGGCATATTGAAGGAGCAGCAAGAAAGGCAGTGTGTGTGGTATGCTGTGAGGAAGGTGTAGTGCATTAGAAGAGTAAATCATGTACCTAAACACGTTTTGCAAAGCTGTCTTTATTGCTGACATTTTCTTTTTTCTTATTTTCTATTCTGTGCTTTATTTTTTTTTTTTAATTGCTGATATGACCCAAGCAGGTAGAACTCCCTAACAGGCTTCCTGGTAATATTGATCTCAGCCATGGCCCAGTTGGCTCTGCTGGGAGTAGCCTTGGCTGTTTACCCCAGTGTTCCCCCAGTTTGCTAAATTGAAAATATTCTCTGTGTGTAACACAACTGGTCACAACTTGAAGTTGTAATAATTCAAGCTGTTAAGACAAAAGATTTCCTGACATATTTTTTTTGATTGCTAAATGCAGTATACTTTAATAGTACAGAAAAGCATAATGAAGAAAAAGTACATACTCCTACCACTAAAACATTTTAGTGTATATCCATCCTTCTAGTTTTTATGTGTGCAAATTTGAAAGGACTTTCTAACAGTGAAATGTGTGTTTGGAACAATGAGTGTTGGGCACGTGTTCTTGTTTGGTCCTGCTGCAGTCTTCCATTAAGGCTACCTGAGAACAGAAGCTGCCCACATGTGTACATGCATTTGTGCTCATGGAACTTGGAAATGGCATTGAGCTTGACCACTTAACGTTAGAAAGTTATTTAGTTTTTCAGAGCTTCCTTTTTCTTGCCTGTCAAATGGAATACAGTCCTCTCTTTTGAAGAGTTCTGGGAAGACAGAATGAGTCTTTGTGAGTGTGTCCATGGTACATCGTAGGCATTTAAATTTTTTTATTTCTGATATGTTGTAAGTGCTCGACAAATGTTGTTTGGTTTAAGGAATCAGTGAGTGAATGAATGAATGATTGAATATATTTGTTCTTTTGAGTAACTTTCAAGTTGTCCATCCTGTGGTATTACAACTGTGTACATTGAAGTAATGAGCTGGCATGACAAGCTTCCAGCCCCTGTGGTCTTCTGGTGCTGATGGCACTGTCAGTATTATACTAAAAAAAAAAACAACTTAAAAATGTGACCATACAGTGAATAAATTATAGCCTAGAACCTGGAATATTAGGTCCATGAATCAAGGCAAATTGGAAGTGGTCAAACAGGGGATGGCAAGAGTGAACATCAACACTAGGAATCAACGAACTAAGATGAACTGGAATGGGTGAATTTAACTCAGATGACCATTATATCTACCACTGTGGGCAGGAATCCCTTAGAAGAAATGGAGTAGCCATCATGGTCAACAAAAGAGTCTGAAACGCAGTACTTGGATGCAATCTCTGTTTCCAAGATACACCATTCAATATCACGGTAATCCAAGTCTATGCCCTGACCAGTAACGCTGAAGAAGCTGAAGTTGAACAGTTCTATGAAGACCTACGAGACCTTATAGAACTAACACCCAAAAAAGATGTCCCTTTCATTGTCGGGGACTGGAATGCAGAAGTAGGAAGTCAAGAAACACCTGGAGTAACAGGCAAATTTGGCCTTGGAGTATAGAATGAAGCAGGGCAAAGGCTAATAGAGTTCTGCCAAGAGAACACAGTGGTCATAGCAAACACGCTCTTCCAACAACACAAGAGAAGACTACATGTGGACATCACCAGATGGTCAACACCGAAATCAAATTGATTATATTCTTTGCAGCCAAAGATGGAGAAGCTCTATACAGTCAGCAAAAAGAAGACCAGGAGCTGACTGTGCCTCAGATCATAAACTCCTTATTGCCAAATTCAGACTGAAATTGAAGAAAGTGGAGAAAACCATTAGACCATTCAGGTATGACCTAAATCAAATCCCTTATGACTTTACAGTGGAAGTGAGAAATAGGTTTAAGGGACTAGATCTGATAGAGTGCCTGATGAACTATGGACTGAGGTTCCTGACGTTGTACAGGAGACAGGGATCAAGACCATCCCCAAGAAAAAGAAATGCAAAAAAGCAAAATGGCCGTCTGAGGAGGCCTTACAAATAGCTGTGAAAAGAAGGGAAGCAAAAAGCAAAGGTGAAAAGGAAAGATATACCCATTTGAATGCACAGTTTCAAAGAATAGCAAGGAGAGATAAGAAAGCCTTCCTCAGTGATCAATGCAGAGAGATAGAGGAAAACAATAGAATAGAAAGACTAGAGATCTCTTCAAGAAAATTAGAGATACCAAGGGAACGTTTCATGCAAACATGGGCTCAATTAAGGACACAAATTGAAGGGAGCTAACAAAAGCAGAAGATACTAAGAAGTGGCAAGAATACACAGAAGAACTGTACAAAAAAGATCATGACCCAGATAATCAACGATGGTGTGATCACTGACCGAGAGCCAGACATCCTGGAATGTGAAGTCAAGTGGGTCTTAGGAAGCATCACTACAAACAAAGCTAGTGGAGGTGATGGAATTCCAGTTGAGCTCTTTCAAATCCTGAAAGATGATGCTGTGAAAGTGTTGCACTCAATATGCCAGCAAATTTGGAAAACTCAGCAGTGGCCACAGCACTGGAAAAGGTCAGTTTTCATTCCAATCCCAAAGAAAGGCAATGCCAAAGAATGCTCAAACTACCGCACAATTGCACTCATCTCACACGCTAGTAAAATAATGCTCAAAATTCTCCAAGCCAAGCTTCACCAATATGTGAACTGTGAACTTCCAGATGTTCAAGCTGATTTTAGAAAAGGCAGAGGAACCAGAGATCAAATTGCCAACATCCGCTGGATCATGGAAAAAGCAAAAGAGTTCCAGTTTTTCTGGTTTACTGACTATGCCAAAGCCTTTGACTGTGTGGCTCACAGTAAACTGTGGAAAATTCTGAAAGAGATGGGAATACCAGACCACCTGACCTGCCTCTTGAGAAACCTATATGCAGGTCAGGAAGCAACAGTTAGAACTGGACATGGAACAACAGACTGGTTCCAAATAGGAAAAGGAGTATGTCAAGGCTGTATATTGTCACCCTGCTTATTTAACTTTTATGCAGAGTACATCATGAGAAACGCTGGGCTGGAGGAAGCACAAGCTGGAATCAAGATTGCCAGGAGAAATATCAATAACCTCAGATATGCAGATGACACCACCCTTATGGCAGAAAGTGAAGAGGAACTCAAAAGCCTCTTGATGAAAGTGAAAGAGGAGAGTGAAAAAGTTGGCTTAAAGCTCAACATTCAGAAAATGAAGATCATAGCATCCGGTCCCATCACTTCATGGGAAATAGATGGGGCAACAGTGTCAGACTTTATTTTTCTGGGCTCCAAAATCACTGCAGATGGTGACTGTAGCCATGAAATTAAAAGACGCTTACTCCTTGGAAGGAAAGTTATGACCGACCTAGATAGCATATTAAAAAGCAGAGACATTACTTTGCCAACAAAGGTCCGTCTAGTCAAGGCTCTGGTTTTTCCTGTGGTCATGTATGGATGTGAGAGTTGGACTATAAAGAAAGATGAGTGCCGAAGAATTGATGCTTTTGAACTGTGGTGTTGGAGAAGACTCTTGAGAGTCCCTTGGACTGCAAGGAGATCCAACCAGTCCATCCTAAAGGAGATCAGCCCTGGGTGTTCTTTGGAAGGATGTATGTTGAAGCTGAAACTGCAATACTTTGGCCACCTCATGCGAAGAGCTGACTCATTTGAAAAGACCCTGATGCAGGAAGAGAAGGGGACGACAGAGGATGAGGTGGATGGATGGCATCACTAACTCAATGGACATGGGTTTGTGTGGACTCCAGGAGTTGGTGATGGACTGGGAGGCCTGGCGTGCTATAGTCCATGGGCTCGCAAGAGTCAGACACAACTGAGCCACTTACTGAACTGACTTGTATTTTATAACTATACTTAGATTTGTACTTAAATTCAGTATATAACGATGAAAACAGTTTGTGGAAACAGTGGTATTTTGTTGTACAGACCACTGGTTTTAGAATTAAAAGAGACTTGGGTTTGAACCCTGTTCCACCACTAGTTTGCAGAAGTCACAGTCTATGAGTCTTAATCCTTCAGCAGCTATTTGCACTTATTGTATGTAAAATACTACAAACTTTCACTTTCCTCATTTATAAACTAGAGATAATTTCTACTGCAGCTTCGGGAGTTGCTATGATGATGTAAAAGAGCTGTGTGTTTGTGTATAGTAAATCTACTTGTAACATTGAAATATTCTTGTGTGCCTCAAACATATATTTGTTACTTATATTTTCCCCTGCTGCCTAGGTATACAGTGGAGTACATCCCTTTCAAGGAGAGTTGATGCATTATGGAAGTAGTCCTAAGATGTGAAATTCCAGGATAACTGAAAGTCCTAGTTCATTCTCAGCTCTACCCCTCTTTGTAGTTGTGTGATATTAAGCAAAATGTTTTATCTTTCTGACCCTCAAGTTTCATATTTTGAAAATGAGGATAATTATTTTCCAAGGTTGTGTGCTTAAGATATAGTGTATATAAAGTACTTTGCATCGTGTCTGGCATATAGAAGAGATTTTTGTTCTGTAAGGTAATGAATAGAGAAGGAAGATAGAGTCGTGCTTATGAAATGGAGGAGTACCTTGGAGGAGGATTACGCCGGTCCTGATAAACTTTCGGTGTTTGTGCTACCTTTCCAACCTTCTGAAATGAGCAAATGGATGAGGCTTTTTATTTCAAAAGTCTGATTCTAAACACTGTGGTTTCTCAAAGTGCTTATCAACTTGTCTCTTTCCCCTGGTAAGTTACAACATACTCTTATCAAAATAGTGGCAAATGTAACTGTGATTGATAGAAATAAAAATCTAACTTGATATGCATTTCTGCTTTTACTACAAAGCAAATAAATTCCTGTAAGTGGTTTAAATGAAAGTGGGAAACATGCTTTATGCTTTTCTGTTTGAAAGGTGTCATTTGCTCCATGCAGAAAGGCATCATTTCTAGTACTTTGTACTCTCAAAATCATTAAAAAAAGACATCCCTGACTGTTGTAGTTGATGAGATATTTGGAAAATGATGATGATTTCTTAGAAGTATATAATCTTTCTCTAGTAGAATTTAGAGAATAGAAGATTATTGCAGCATATTTTGATCACTGAAAAGATGTAAACATAAAAATCCTATTTGTGTAAGTGTGGAAGATTTCAAATTGCTGGTTATACAGTTTCATATGTTCCTATAAGCTTAACTTGCATATACCGTAGTTATCCCTTAAATATTGCTTCCAGCAGCATGTGAAGTTATTTACACATAAGCATGTGTAATATATACCACTTTTAGTAAGTTTTGGCCATTAAGCTAGATCTGCTTATAGATTTGATGAAAACTGGGGATATAACAGATGTTTTTGAGTTTAGAAATTGTGATAAAAGTATTCAGTAAGAACCTATTGGCATATAAAATAGTTTATAAAGAGTATTTCAAGTTGGATCAAGGAAAACTCATCATATGGTTTTCCTTTTCTAATCTCATGAATACATCTACAAACCCCTCCAATTGGGAAGATGGGTACCTGGTCAGAAGAGAAGGGTAAATTATGTTTCCCAGTCCACAACACTAAGTTGTAAAGACCTACTTGATATACACTGGTTATTGTCTTGAACACAAGGGTGGTTTAAGGTATATAAGATGAGCCTTCAAGAAATAGCTTTTAATTCTGTGAAGTATTCAATATTCTGTAGCAGAATAATCAGATTTTAAGTCCTCTTTTTCTCATTTGGCCCATGAGCAAGGGAAACCTTCCAGGAAGTAGTTAACTGTACTTACAGTATGGTGTTGGATGCCTAAGTGTAAGTCATTCTTAGCTTACCTTATTTGGGGAATACTTATATGTACAGTGGTACTGACTTCCCTTGATCATCTTCAGCTGTTATTTCTTATGCCAAATAAATGGTGATATATGAAGAAATTACCAGAAAGTTTTATATATTCCAACATGAATTGATTTTCTAAGAGTATACTATTTATTCTGGAATATTACTTTGAAGACTAAGTTAATAAATATCCCTGAATAGTCTAAAAATGGGATAGAAGATATTTTCTTAATGGCTTAAAATGCACTTTTATTCAAGTTGTTTAAATGGTTTTTAGTTTAAGGAAGGAACAAGGGTATCTTCTGGGCACATTTTCTTCTAAGAGAATGCATGATACTTGTATTTCTATCAAAGTTTATCATCCCATTGTCAGGACTGACGTATTTCCTATCAGTAAGTTGTTTTAGGTAATTTAAGTCAGTTCCATTCACACAAGCCAAATGTGTGTGAGTGTGTCTTTTTTTCCCTTTTTTTCTCGAAATCATTAAAGAATATAAAGAAACACTTCTATTTCTGTTTAGCTTCTGAAATGATATTTGTTAATGCCTTAGTTCCTAAGTCTAGGGCTTCCCTTGTGGCTCAGCTGGTAAAGAACCCACCTGCAATGTGGGAGACCTGGGTTCAATCCCTGGACTGGGAAGAGTCCCTGGAAAAGGGAAGGGGTACCCACTCCAGTATTCTGATCTGGAGAATTCCATGGACTATATAGTCCATGGGGTTGCAAAGAGTCGGACACGACTGAGCGACTTTCACTTCACTTCACTTCTTCCTAAGTCTACAGTGACACCTCATACAATGGTTGGCTAATTTTATCTGTTGATGGCAGGCAGAGTCTATGTCGGTCTGTTGATTTGCATCCATGTAAACAAATTTTAAGCTTATAGACTGAAAGTGTATAAGTAGAGGAGCTTGTGTCTGCCTTACTAGTGGCACCAGACATGATTCAACTTTTTTTTTTTTATACAAGATTTTTTATTTGGCTTTTAAAAGTGGTGTGGTGTTGTTTTGTTTTTTTTTTTTTGTAATAAATAGGTTCTTTATTCTGTTTTTCCCAAACTTATTTATTTATTTTTAAATTTTATTTTATTTTTAAACTGTACAAATTGTATTAGTTTTGCCAAATATCAAAATGAATCTGCCACAGGTATACATGTGTTCCCCATCCTGAACCCTCCTCCCTCCTCCCTCCCGATACCATCCCTCTGGGTTGTCCCAGTGCACTAGCCCCAAGCATCCAGTATCGTGCATCGAACCTGGACTGGCAACTCGTTTCATACATGATGTTATACATGTTTCAATGCCATTCTCCCAAATCTTCCCACCCTCTCCCTCTCCCACAGAGTCCATAAGATTGTTCTATACATCAGTGTCTCTTTTGCTGTCTTGTACACAGGGTTATTGTTAGCATCTTTCTAAATTCCATATATATGCGTTAGTATACTGTATTGGTGTTTTTCTTTCTGGCTTACTTCACTCTGTATAATAGGCTCTAGTTTCATCCACCTCATTAGAACTGATTCAAATGTATTCTTTTTAATAGCTGAGTAATACTCCATCGTGTATATGTACCACAGCTTTCTTATCCATTCATCTGCTGATGGACATCTAGGTTGCTTCCATGTCCTGGCTATTATAAACAGTGCTGCGATGAACATTGGGGTACACGTGTCTCTTTCCCTTCTGGTTTCCTCAGTGTGTATGCCCAGCAGTGGGATTGCTGGATCATAAGGCAGTTCTATTTCCAGTTTTTTAAGGAATCTCCACACTGTTCTCCATAGTGGCTGTACTAGTTTGCATTCCCACCAACAGTGTAAGAGGGTTCCCTTTTCTCCACACCCTCTCCAGCATTTATTATTTGTAGACTTTTGGATCGCAGCCATTCTGACTGGTGTGAAATGGTACCTCATAGTGGTTTTGATTTGCATTTCTCTGATAATGAGTGATGTTGAGCGTCTTTTCATGTGTTTGTTAGCCATCTGTATGTCTTCTTTGGAGAAATGTCTATTTAGTTCTTTGGCCCATTTTTTGATTGGGTCATTTATTTTTCTGGAGTTGAGCTGTAGGAGTTGCTTGTATATTTTTGAGATTAGTTGTTTGTCAGTTGCTTCATTTGCTATTATTTTCTCCCATTCTGAAGGCTGCCTTTTCACCTTGCTAATAGTTTCCTTTGATGTGCAGAAGCTTTTAAGGTTAATTAGGTCCCATTTGTTTATTTTTGCTTTTATTTCCGATATTCTGGGAGGTAGGTCATAGAGGATCCTGCTGTGATGTATGTCAGAGAGTGTTTTGCCTATGTTCTCCTCTAGGAGTTTTATAGTTTCTGGTCTTACGTTGAGATCTTTAATCCATTTTGAGTTTATTTTTGTGTATGGTGTTAAAAAGTGTTCTAGTTTCATTCTTTTTCAAGTGGTTGACCAGATTTCCCAGCACCACTTGTTAAAAGAGATTGTCTTTAATCCCTTGTATATTCTTGCCTCCTTTGTCAAAGATAAGGTGTCCATATGTGTGTGGATTTATCTCTGGGCTTTCTATTTTGTTCCATTGATCTATATTTCTGTCTTTGTGCCAGTACCATACTGTCTTGATAACTGTGGCTTTGTAGTAGAGCCTGAAGTCAGGTAGGTTGATTCCTCCAGTTCCATTCTTCTTTCTCAAGATGGCTTTGGCTATTCGAGGTTTTTTGTATTTCCATACAAATTGTGAAATTATTTGTTCTAGCTTTGTGAAGAATACCGTTGGTAGCCTGATAGGGATTGCATTGAATCTATAAATTGCTTTGGGTAGTATACTCATTTTCACTATATTGATTCTTCCAATCCATGAACATGGTATATTTCTCCATCTAATAGAGTCCTCTTTGATTTCTTTTCACCAGTGTTTTATAGTTTTCTATGTATAGGTCTTTAGTTTCTTTAGGTAGATATATTCCTTTGTGATGTTTTTAGACTACCCTTTAGTGAGTTTCTCACCCATACCCTGATAACGTTTTATTCTGTCAGGTACCCTCTTTCTTCTTGAAATAGTATGCCCCTTACTTCTTTTTTTCTCTTTTCTCCTCCTACATCTTTATTTTTTTTCAAATTATGAAAATATGGTAACCCATTTACAGGAGACTTGGAAAATACAGAACAAAGTTACATGTATAGTTCCATGATATATTACAATTATCTTTTTAAGTAGATAAATTAAGGTTGTTTAGTTGGAGTTTCAATATCAAACTCTCAAAAATTAATAGAATGACTATACAGAGAAGTAGAAGGATATAGTAGACCTGAAAGCACTATGAACCAATTCAACATAAGATTTATACAGGTTTCACGTAACAGTAGAATACTAATTCTATTCAGCTTTGCATAGACTATAAACTAAGAGACACTGGAACGTATCCAAGGACTTAAGACTAGGTGTAAAAATTTCATGGTTGAAGAGACTGAAATCGTACAGAGAATGTTCGCCCTTCTTTTGTGCTTCAGTGGTTCAGTCTGTTTTCTCTGTCTGTTCCTCTGTCTCCCCCTCCCCCTCACTGGTTGGGGAAAGGGAAAAGGCCTTCATATAAGTTACAGAAGGAGGACAGTAAGGAGATAAATGTACTGGCTAAGAGCTGCTTTTCACCCTTCTCATCACATCTTGTTATCCAGTGATTTTAACTCACAGCTTTATCTATTGCTTCTGAAGACTGGAGTGACTTGGGCGTCTGTTAGTGTTTTGTTAGTGCCTTGGACTCAGTTTCTTGGTGTTTTAGTCCTGGCGTGAAAAGTAGTCAAATACAGTTTCCAGACTCTTCCTGCTAGTTGGTAGAAGGCACTTCATCTTCTGTCAGCTGTTTCCTCATTGACTGGGCAAGACATATACCTAGTGAAACTGAAGTAAATCAGTGAGTGCATAGTAATAGCTTTTCTAAAATAGTCTTACTTTCATTTTCTCTAGCTACTTGGATTTATAGCTTTGCCTCATTGACTTTTGCATCCCTTTAGTTTGTCACCATGACCTGTTTGTCTTTCTTTTGAAAGCTCTACAAATCTCCCCCACCCCAGTCCAGGCCCTTATTTCACTTTCTTCTTTGTATTACCATTTCACTCAATTAGCTGTATTATCTTACTTCTCTCCAGTAAAGAGAGGAGCACAGTGCTTACAGAACTTAAAGATCAGGGCTCCTTCCTTACTGAGAAGTCTCCCATGACATCTTACTTCTGCTACAGCAGATTTCAGTCCCTCTGTCAGGCTTCCAAGAGTGTTATACTCTGGGCTTCCCAGTTGGCACTGGTGGTAAGGCATTCCCCTGCCAGTGCAGAAGACTTAAGAGAAGCAGGTGCGATCCCTGAGTTGGGAAGATCTCCTGGAGGAAGGCATGGCAACTCAGTCCAGTATTGCCTGGAGAATCCCAAGGACAGAGGAGCCTGGGAGGCTTCAGTCCATAGGGTCGCAAAGAGGTCGGACACTACAGCTTATCACACAACACAGCACAGCACATACTTACTCTCCCAACACCTTGGTGTTTTTTTTTCCCCTTGACGTTCTAGCTTCCAGGTTCATCTCCTCTCATCATATTGCACTATGTGAACTTCCATAGCCAGGCTTTCTCTTCACTTACTTCATCTGTGGAAACTACTCTGCTCATTTTACCCATCCTGTGCTCTCTGCCTTCTTCTAAATTTTTCTGTAAGCCTTGCAGTAGTTGGTATCGTATGTCTTCTGTGCTAACTTTTCATGCATGATCATGAATCTCTTGAAGGACAGAAATGTGCCTTTAATCGAATTCCCTGCAGGCCCTACTAGTTCAGTGCTTCCATCCCCATAGACTATAATCAAAGAACTTCAGTGAGCTTGTGGGAGAGCAGGTGGATATGTTCCTGGTGAACTGTACATAATAGACTTGTCTTATAAATGTGTGGAAGGAAAAGGTGAGCAGATGTTCAGCCTGGTAGGGTAAAACTTTCCACTGTAAAGTGTATTGGTTCATCCTGTGAGTTCTCTATCATAATCTAGTGTTCAGTTGGAGGCTAAATGGCCATTCTGCCAAGGATGCTGTTATGCAGAGTTCTGCATGACCCAGGAGGGGAAGGTATTATTCGATCAAATAAATTAGTGTCCCCTTCAACTTTGTAATTCTAAATAAGTTTTGACCTAATAAAGAAGAGGCCAGGGAGACTGATGGGAATTTAGAAACTGATAAAGGTAATAAGATGTTAAACAGTAATGCTAATAATTTATAGCTGAGTAATCTTTGTAGGTTTTGGACCTGTTTTTCATTGCTCTATTTACATCTCATGATGTTGAAAACAAAATTCAAAATTACAAAATACAATTTTGTGACCTTCACATTTGATTATTTGTTCAACTACTGAGAGACTTCCATTTAGAAGACTATCTAGCCTACTCTTTATCTAAAAACTAAAAACAAAATGTTCATTGGAATTGCTATGTTAATTTTATTTATGATAAATAGAAAAATTAAACTCCTCCCCACAAGGCTAGAGAATGTGAACTTCAGCTGATTGAAACTTACTTTTCTCTGTCTTTTAAAATAGAATCCAGTGGTAAGTACAGTATTTTTAAAATTCATCGTCTTCATTTGATTGTAAATTGACTTGTCACTTTTTTACTTGCTTCTTGTCCTAAGGCAGGTCAGATATTCTTCTCAAGTCTTTTTGTGAGTGGGAGGTCTCTAGAATTATCGCTGTCTGATGAATTATGTTTCTTTTTCCTACTTAAAAGTGATCCTTTCACTGTCATAATTTGAGTTCTAGTCCCTAAGCAAAAGTTTCAGAAAATGCCTCTGTTTTAACAGGCAAGTAAATGTCATTCATGTCCTCTTCCAGCTTTAAGTAGATGGGCTTCTTTTGGGTCTCAAAGAATTGTAGAATGTCTAAACACGGAAGAATTTTAAAGTTATTTGGTTAATCTCTTTGCTCATTAAGCAAACATTGTAGAGTCTCTACCATGTGTCAAGCACATACTAGGTACTAAGGAAATAAATGAACAAAACGGTATAAAAGCTACACTTCATTGGCAAAAGTAAAATTTTACTTAAGAAAAGTAAAATTTTTTTAGAGCAGAAAATTTTGAGTTATATATAATTTGTCAATTCATTCTTTCATGGATCATGCCTTTGGTGCTGTATCTAAAAAGTCATCAACTTAAGACCATCTTGATTTTCTCCTATGTTATCTTCTAGGAATTTTATTTTATTTTTTAATATAAATTTATTTATTTTAATTGGAGGCTAATTACAATATTGTATTGGCTTTGCCATACATCAGCATGAATCCGCCACGGGTGTAGTTTTGTGTTTTCCGTTTAGGTCAGTGATCTATTTTGAGTTAGTTCTGTGAAAGGTGTATGGTCTGTGTCTACATTCATGTTTTGCACGTGCAGTTTGTTACAGCACCATTACTGGAAAAGACTGTCTTTGCTCTTTGTATTGCCTTCATTCTTTCATCAAGGATCAGTTAGTTGATTCTGTTTTTCTTGGTCTATCTCTGGCCTGTCTATTCTTTTCCATTGATCTGTTTCTGTATTTCCACTGATCTTGTGCCAGTACCACCCTGTCTTGATTATTGTGACTTTATAGTTAGTCTTGAAGTTGGTGGTGTCAGTCCTCCAGTTTTGTTCTTGTCCTCAGTGTTGTGTTGGCTAGTCTGTATCGTTTGCCTTTCCACATAAACTTTAGAGTTAGTTCCTTAATATCCAGATAACAACTTGCTGAGAATTTGACTGGGTTTGCATTAACTGAATAGATCAGGTTGGCAGGAATTGACCTCTAGACAGTTTTTGAGTTTTCTGGTACATGAATATGTACTTGGTTCTTCTTTGATTTCATACATCAAAATTTTGTAGTTTTCCTCATATAGATCTTGTATACATTTTGTTAGATTTGTACTAAGTATTTTTATTTTGGATGGTGCCAATGTGATGATGTATTTTGAATTTCATGTTTAACCTGTTGATTGCTGATTTAGGAAAGCAATTGACTTTTGTGTATTAACATTATATTCTGTAACACTGCTGTAATTGTTTATTAGTTCTAGCGACTTTTTGTCATTTGTTTTGAATTTCTGCATGGATTATCAAGTTGTCTGTAAAAAAGACAGTTTTATTTTTTCCTTCCCAATCTGCATATGTTTTATTTCCCTTTCTTGTCTTATTGTATTAGCTAGATGTCCAGTGTAATCTTAAAAAACAATGGTGTGAGGAGACATCCTTGCCTTATAACTGATCTTAGTGGTAATGCTCAAGTTTTTCACCGTTAAGTATGATGTTTGCTGTACACTTTTCATATGTTCATTAACAAGTTGTAGAACTTCCGCTCTGTTCCTAATTTACATGAGTGGGTGTTAGATTTTGTCAAATGCATTTTCTGCATGTATTTATATAATCTTATGACTTTTCTTCTATAGCCTATTGTTGTGATGGATAACATTAAATGATTTTCAAGTGTTGAAGTGGTCTTGCATACCTGGAATAAAACCCACTTGGTCATTGTGTATAATTCTTTCTATTTACTGTTAGACTCGGTTCACTGATATCTTTTGGAGGAGTTTTGCATCTGTGTTCATGAAAGATATTGGTTTGTATTTCCTTGTAATGGCTTGTCTGCTTTGGTATGAAGGTAATGCTAGCCTCATAGAACGTGTTAGGAAATATTTCCTCTGCTCCTGTCTTCTGAAAGAGATTGTAGAGAATAAGTGTAGTTTTTTTCCCTTTATTAAATGTTTGGTAAAATTCACCAGTGAATCCATCTGAGCCTGGTGCTTTCTGTTTTGAGAGGGTATTAGTTATTGATTCAGTTTCTTTAATAGGTATCAATCTGTTTAGATAGTCTGTTTCTTTGTGTGTTTTTTGGTAGATTGTGTCATTTGAGGAATTGGTCTGTTTCATCTAGGTGAACATAGGGTTCTTCTTCAGTTCAGTTCAGTTCAGTCGCTCAGTTGTGTCCGACTCTTTGCGACCCCAGGAATCGCAACACGACAGGCCTCCCTGTCCATCACCAACTCCTGGAGTTCACTCAGACTCACGTCCATCGAGTCAGTGATGCCATCCAGCCATCTCATTCTCTGTCGTCCCCTTCTCCTGCCCCCAGTCCCTCCCAGCATCAGAGTCTTTTCCAATGAGTCAACTCTTCGCATGAGGTGGCCAAAGACCTGGAGTTTCAGCTTTAGCATCATTCCTTCCAAAGAAATCCCAGGACTGATCTCCTTCAGAATGGACTGGTTGGATCTCCTTGCAGTCCAAGGGACTCTCAAGAGTCTTCTCCAACACCACAGTTCAAAAGCATCAATTCTTCGGTGCTCAGCCTTCTTCACAGTCCAACTCTCACATCCATACATGACCACAGGAAAAACCAGAGCCTTGACTAGACGGACATTTGTTGGCAAAGTAATATCTCTGCTTTTCAATATGCTATCTAGGTCGGTCATAACTTTCCTTCCAAGGAGTAAGTGTCTTTTAATTTCATGGCTACAGTCACCATCTGCAGTGATTTTGGAGCCCCAAAAAATAAAGTCTGACACTGTTTCCACTGTTTCCCCATCTATTTCCCATGAAGTGATGGGACCGGATGCTATGATCTTCGTTTTCTGAATGTTGAGCTTTAAGCCAACTTTTTCACTCTCTTCTTTCACTTTCATCAAGAGGCTTTTGAGTTCCTCTTCACTTTCTGCCATAAGGGTGGTGTCATCTGCATATCTGAGGTTATTGATATTTCTCCCGGCAATCTAGATTCCAGCTTGTGCTTCTTCCAGCCCAGCGTTTCTCATGGTGTACTCTGCATATAAGTTAAATAAGCAGGGTGACAATAGACAGCCTTGACGTACTCCTTTTCCTATTTGGAACCAGTCTGTTGTTCCAGGTCCAGTTCTAACTGTTGCTTCCTGACCTGCATACAAATTTCTCAGGAGGCAGGTCAGGTGGTCTGGTATTCCCATCTCTTTCAGAATTTCCCACAGTTTCTTGTGATCCACACAGTCTAAGGCGTTGGCATAGTCAGTAAAGCAGAAATAGATGTTTTTCTGGAACTCTCTTGCTTTTTCCATGATCCAGCAGATGTTGGCAATTTGATCTCTGGTTCCTCTGCCTTTTCTAAAACCAGCTTGAATATCAGGAAGTTTACGGTTCACATATTGCTGAAGCTTGGCTTGGAGAATTTTGAGCATTACTTCACTAGCATGTGAGATGAGTGCAATGAGTGAGATGAGGGTTGTTCTTAGTATTCCCTGATTATCCTTTTAATGTCCATGAGATCTGTAGTGATGTGCCCTCATTCACTTCTGATGTTAGTAATTCCTAATTATGCCAATTCTTTTATCCTTCTTTCTTTACCTCTATCTCATGGCAGTTAAGAAAAAGGAGACAAAAATGTACAAAGGAGATAGATTCTGAAATTCAGATTTCCTTTTAGCAAACCACAGTCATTTCCTGAGTAATATTTTAGTAAACAAAAATGACATGGTGGTGATGGAAGTTATAAGATAATAACCGTTAATATATATGAGAGCTTTGAGGCCATCTCTGCCTGGAAAATCCCATGGACGGAGGAGCCTGGTAGGCTGCAGTCCATGGGGTTGCTGAGAGTCAGACACTACTGAAGCGACTCAGCAGCAGCTGGGGGGCTTTTAGACCAGATAAGAGAAAGACAAACCCATTTGCTTTACAAAAGTTAATTTAGGAGCCTAGGAGGCAGTATCAAAGAGTCTTCTTCTAATGATTATTTAATTAGGTTAGATATCTTAGCTAGTATATGGCCTTTTAAGGATGTGTTTGACATTTAGAATTGGTTTGGTTAGAAGTAACAGGACGTTATGAAGATAACAGATTTTTTAGGTTAGTGGATTAATATGATAGGCCAGTATAATAATGGAATCATGTTTGGATTTGGTAATAAAAATATTTTTACCTTAAAACATAGTACTGAAGAAAAAGAAGCTAGAAAGCCTGAGTTCATTCTAAAACTAAGTGAATGTAGAAAATAGGAAACCAAAACTTTCACTGAAGAACAGTTTTTCATTGAAGGCTGTTAACTTGTCAAAAAAAAGTCAAGTTCACATGTTTAATAGTGAAATACAATCATTTTTTGACATATGTAGGAGATATTTCCTTCATATTCATATTCTGCATTGTAGGAATGCATGGGCTCCCAGAAGAACCTAGTAAATAAGAGAGTTTAAAACTTTAAATTATGTAAGTGAAAACATTAGTGTTTAGTTCACTATATTATATTGTGTACTGACTGTCTTTCCCATCCTAATTCCCCACTTATCTGTGGGTTCTTAACTTTTTCTCCCAAATAAACTGCTTGTCTCAGGGGTCTACTTTTGGCAGGAGCCCAAATGAAGATAAGCTATCATTTTCCTCTAAAATGTCCTTTTTTTTTTTTAACATAACTGCTTGCATCCTCATGGTATCATATTACATGTATTTGTTATTTCCTATGTGGGCTTCCCAGGCAACTCAGTGGTCAAGAATCTGCCTGCTGATGCAGGTTCAATCCCTGGGTCGGGAATATAAGGAAATGGCAACCCGCTCCAGTATTCTTGCCTGGGAAATCCCTTGGAGACAGGAGCCTGGTGGGCTATAGTCTGTGGGGTCACAAAGAGTTGGACATGATTGAGTGACTAAACAACAATAGTTTCCTATACACTAATTCTTGGGCTTGATTAGATTGAAATCAGGTTTAGTTTTAGGGGATTAAGATTACTTCATAAGTGGTGCTTTTTATTTCCTATTGCATTCTTTTAAGAAACATTAGTATATAGTTAATGCTGCTGTATGCTATATATGAGAGTTATTGTGAGGGGGAATCCTAAGAGTTTGCATCACAGGAGAAATACATATTTTTTTAATTTTGTTTCTACGTGAGATCATGGATGTTTATTAAACTTACTGTGGTAATCATTTCATGAGTGTATACATTCAGTGATTATGCTTACTGCTTACACTTATACAGTGCTATGTATCAATTATATCACAAGAAAACAGGTAGAAAAAAGCAACATGTGGTTGTCCCACTTGTAGAGATGTTAAGATTGTTCAGTAACAGTGCTGATGTGGTTGTTTCACATTAAGATTAATTCAAAGCTTCTGGATATCCTAGGCAAAAAGGGACTATGACTTACTGTATAATACTCATTACTCCGTGCCCAGCAGTTATCTAGGCTTCCTTGATGGCTAAGACAGTAAAGAATCTACCTGCAATGCAAGAGACGTGGGTTTGATCCCTGGGTTAAGAAGATCCCCTGGAGAAGGGAATTGCTACCCACTCCAGTATTCTTACTTGGAGGATTCCATGGACAGAGAAGTCTGGTGGACTACAGTCCATGGGGTGGCAAAGAGCCAGATGTGCTAATGCTAATGCTAAGTCACTTCAGTCGTGTCCGACTCTGTGTGACCCCATAGATGGCAGCCCACCAAGCTCCGCCATCCCTGGGATTCTCCAGGCAAGAATACTGGAGTGGGTTGCCATTTCCTTCTCCAATGCATGAAAGAGAAAAGTGAAAGTGAAGTCACTCAGTCGTGTCCGACTGTTAGCAACCCCATGGACTGCAGCCTACCGGGCTCCTCTGTCGATGGATTTTCCAGGCAAGAGTACTAGAGTGGGGTGCCATTGCCTTCTCCGAGCCAGATGTGACTTAACGACTAACACTTTCTTTTTTGCAGGAATTATGGTGACTATTAAAATACTTGAGAGGAAATGTTCTCTTTTTTTTTTAAATATGAAAGTCAAATTATTAAGTTTGATCTTGCCAGTTATAATATAAATATCAATATAGTGTTATTCACATCTCTTTCCCAAGTGCCTTGGACAGCGCCTCAGTTCAGTTGCTCAGTTGTGTCTGACTCTTTGCGACCCCATGAATCGCAGCATGCCAGGCCTACCTGTCCATCAGCAACTCCCAGAGTTCACCCAAACTCATGTCCATCGAGTCCATCCAGCCATCTCATTCTCTGTTGTCCCCTTCTCCTCCTGCCCCCAATCCCTCCCAGCATCAGGGACTTTTCCAGTGAGTCAACTCTTAGCATGAGGTGGCCAAAGTACTGGAGTTTCAGCTTCAGCATCAGTCCTTCCAATGAACACCCAGGACTGATCTCCTTTAAGATGGACTGGTTGGATCTCCTTGCAGTCCAAGGGACTCTCAAGAGTCTTCTCCAACACCACAGTTCAAAAGCATCAATTCTTCCGCGCTCAGCTTTCTTCACAGTCCAACTCTCACATCCATACATGACCACTGGAAAAACCATAGCCTTGACTAGATGGACCTTTGTTGGCAAAGTAATGTCTCTGCTTTTCAATATGTTGTCTAGGTTGGTCATAACTTTCCTTCCAAGGAGTAAGCATCTTTTAATTTCATGGCTGCAGTCACCATCTGCAGTGATTTTGGAGCCCAGAAAAATAAAGTCAGCCACTGTTTCCACTGTTGCCCCATCTATTTCCCATGAAGTGATGAGGCCGGATGCCATGATCTTTGTTTTCTGAATGTTGAGCTTTAAGCCAACTTTTTCACTCTCCTCTTTCACTTTCATCAAGAGGCTCTTTAGTTCTTCTTCACTTTCTGCCATAAGGGTGGTGTCATCTGTAGGTTATTGATATTTCTCCCGGCAATCTTGATTCCAGCTTGTGCTTCTTCCAGCCCAGCGTTTCTCATGATGTACTCTGCATAGAAGTTAAATAAGCAGGGTGACAATATATAGCCTTGACGTACTCCTTTTCCTATTTGGAACCAGTATGTTGTTCCAGGTCCAGTTCTAACTTTTGCTTCCTGACCTGCATATAGGTTTCTCAAGAGGCAGGTCAGGTGGTCTGGTATTCCCATCTCTTTCAGAATTTTCCACAGTTTATTGTGAGTCACACAGTCATAGGCTTTGGCATAGTCAATAAAGCGGAAATATATGTTTTTCTGGAACTCTCTTGCTTTTTCCATGATCCAGCGGTTGTTGGCAATTTGATCTCTGGTTCCTTTGCCTTTTCTAAAACCAGCTTGAACATCTGGAAGTTCACAGTTCACGTATTGCTGAAGCCTGGCTTGGAGAATTTTGAGCATTACTTTACTAGTATGTGAGATGAGTGAAATTGTGCGGTAGTTTGAGCATTCTTTGGCATTGCCTTTCTTTGGGATCAGAATGAAAACTGACCTTTTCCAGTCCTGTGGCCACTGCTGAGTTTTCCAAATTTGCTGGCATATTGAGTGCAACACTTTCACAGCATCATCTTTCAGGATGTGAAATAGCTCAACTGGAATTCCATCACCTCCACTAGCTTTGTTCGTAGTGATGCTTTCTAAGGCCCACTTGACTTCACATTCCAAGATGTCTGGCTCTAGGTGAGTGATCACACAATTGTGATTATCTGGGTCGTGAAGATCTTTTTTGTACAGTTCTTCTGTGTATTCTTGGCACCTCTGCTTAATATCTTCTGCTTCTGTTAGGTCCATACCATTTCTGTCCTTTATTGAGACCATCTTTGCATGAAATGTTCCCTTGGTATCTCTGATTTTCTTGAAGAGATCTCTAGTCTTTCCCATTTTGATGTTTTCCTCTGTTTCTTTGCATTGATCACTGAAGAAGGCTTTCTTATCTCTCCTTGCTATTCTTTGGAACTCTGCATTGAGATGCTTATATCTTTCCTTTTCTCCTTTGCTTTTTGCTTCTCTTCTTTTCACAGCTATTTGTAAGGCCTGCTCAGACGTCTGGCCATTTTGCTTTTTTGCATTTCTGTTCCATGGGGATGGTCTTGATCCCTGTCTTCTGTACAATGTCAGGAACCTCAGTCCATAGTTCATCCGGCACTGTATCTATCTGATCTAGTCCCTTAAATCTATTTGTCACTTCCACTGTATAATCATAAAGGATTTGATTTAGGTCATACCTGAATGGTCTAGTGGTTTTCCCCACTTTCTTCAATTTCAGTCTGAATTTGGCAATAAGGACTTCATGATCTGAGCCACAGTCAGCTCCCAGTCTTGTTTTTGCTGACAGCGCCTAGCATGTAATAAATGACTCAGTGAAACATTTGTGGATTGAATGAATGACCTAACAAAAGACTGAAGAATATTTGGACCACATGTTTGTAGACTTTCTTACGGGCATCCTGGGGAAGAATTACAGTTTAGCACAAGGAGGGCAGTCATAATTTTCTCTGGGCATATATATATGAATATTTGTTCTGGACTGTTATCTTGCCAGATCCAGTGCTAGATACTAATTGGGAGATGGTGATGAATGGAATGGTCTCTCACACATTTCCCCCTGGTCCCAGAGGGTGTACAGAAAAGGAAAACAATTCTCATCTTGAATTTTCTTCCAGTTCCTATGCTCTGTTAGTACTTCCATTTCTGGAAATCTGGGTTTTAGAGAGGTGCTGTTTTTATCAAAAAATCCTTTCCACACAATGATAAGCTCATTCTCAGTCCTGAAGAGTGTTTTGTAATAAGAGTATTCTCTGAATGTCAGAGAAGTGCATTGTCTTCCAGGTAAATTGATTTATCCATTTTTAGGATACAGTGAAGAACAAAACACAGATGACATCAATTTTTAATGGAAATTCTTACATGATCAAATAACTAATATGTAAGAAAAAGTATGAATTACAGCATTTTTTCTTTTTATTTTCTATGGTTGTTTTTACTGACAGAATTTGATTTAAGGGATTGTATTATTTATATTTGAATTCTTTGTTTTTGCATAGAATTTGTTTTCTGAAACATGTCTGCACCCACCATATTTTGAGTTATTTAATGAAGAAGGTTGTGACTCTTAATGTTTCTTTATAAAAGCGAATTGGTTCTGACTTGTCCAAAATGGGTTGCACTGATGTTATAGGAAGGTTGTATCTGCGCGAGCTAAGGGTTATAGTAGCTTCCCAGTGCTATTCTATACTTAGTCCTGCTTTTCCCCTCTCTTTGAACTTGTGGTTCATTATAATGCTTCTGGGAATACTAACAGTGAGATGTGCCTTGATTGATACTCACCTTCAAGGCTCTTACAGTGCCTATCAGCCTCAGCTTATTTTCTCTGGGGACCTTTCATATCTCTTAGCTCCTGGCAGCTAACTGCAGACCTCTGTGTTTCTGCTGCCTGCCAGCTTAATGCAAAACTGAGAGTGAGAGCACTGGCCCCAGGGAGGAGAAGCGCTCTGGTCCCATGGCATTGGCACTTCCGGTGGGAGGCTGATTTGTCAAAATCTGGATCATAAATAGAAGGAACCTTGTGCCTGGTACATTACTTGTTTCTTGCTATAGGAGACACACAGGTGTCCTAGGTGGTGCCAGTAGTAAAGAACCTGCCTGCCATAGCAGGAGACTTGAGAGACGTGGGTTGATCCCTGATTTGGGAAGATCCCCTGGAGGAGGAAATGGCAGCCCATTCCAGTATTCTTGCCTTGAGAATCCCATGGACAGAGGAACCTGGCAGGCTACAGTCCATGGTGTCACACAGAGTTGGATACGACTAAAGCAACTTAGCACGCGTAGGAGACACGTAGTTTGTGAAGGGCTTTGAGAATCTCCCAGTAGGAAGGCGGGTAAATGAAAGATTCAGCAAAAATACAATAAGCTGTTACTGCAGAATTCCTCGCACATGTAATGGCAGTTGAGAACAGTAATGCCATAGAGAAGATATATCCTCTACTGAAGCTTCTATTTTTTGTGTAGAAATATCTATTCAAGCAGGACATACTTCTAAAAATTAACATCAATGTAGATTTCTAATGAGATTTTAGTTTCCCATTTCTCTAAAATCGGTAATTTGCATGTCAATACAAAATTCTCATGAATGAGCTTACTGTATTCACATTTGAGGGCCAAAAAATGTTGTACATGATTTAAAATGAATTTACTTGCTTGTTTGCAGAGTCAAAACTTGTTGTCTAAGGCCATGGTACTTCAACTTTTAATATGAACAGAGTCACTAGGAGATCTTATAAAACTGGAGATTATGCTTCAGTAGGTGGGGTGGGGCCTGCATTTCTCCCCAGCTCTTCCATGATGCCACTTTGCTGGTTCAGGGACCACTGTTTGAATGCAAAGTTTGAAGTCATTGGGCTATAAGACAAACTCAATCACTGGAAATACTTTCTGTTTTCTAAACTCATTTACTAAGATATTCTAATAAAACACAGTAAGGCCGAGGGAATGCTTTTGTTACTATAAATCTTGCCAAAAGAAATATTTAATAACCTCTTCTGCCTGGTATTAAACTGTATTAGCTTCTGGTCCTGAAAGTCCCAAATCATTTATTTTCATGACTGAATTAACAGCCTTAAAATGGAACAATACAAGACATATTGGGTTTTTATCCACTATTGTAGCATAGCTATTTGTAAGTGTGAACATTCTCTGTGCTGAAGTGTCTGGAAGTCATGCCAGGGAATAGCTGAGGGAACTGGAAGAAGGTATTACTAGGGATTTGTGACAGCTCAAAGACAGCAATAGCAAGGGGTTTCTGTAGTAAGTAGAAAGATCACTTCTGAGTATCCTTCTAAATCTGAGTGTGTGTATCATCACCTAGTGTTGTGCTTTTCATCATTACATTATTAAAAACAAATTTTAAAATAGACTTATTTGATAACCTTATTTTTCTCCAACATGTTAAAAATGTTTATTGACTATTCCCATTTGTGAACCCCTTTTCCTTGGTTCTCACTTCTAACACCCTACCTCTAAATTCTCAGTTTATTATCACGATCTGCCCATTCATTCACTTAGTACATATATGAGTAATCATTATGTACTGGTAGGTACCGTAGTAGGTGATGTGTGGGGTACGAAGTGGAATAAGGTACAATCTCTACTTTCAAGGTACTGAACATCTCCTACAGGAGGTAAGGTAGAACAAATAATCTGTGTGAAAAATTAATGTTAACAACCTAAGAAAGTGTTCTGGAGCTTCAGAGGAGAGAGAAATTAATTATTCTTGTCTGGGATCATCAGGAAAGCCTTCATAGATAAGATAGTATTTGAACTGGGTCTTGAAAACTAAATGCTTTCATAGCTGTTTCAAGCAGAGGAAGCTACATGTGCAAAGTATGGAAGCAAGAGACTAAGATGTCACATTTTAGGAACTGCAAACACTGAAGACCCCTTGCATTCTTGGATTTGTAGCTTAGAGGATTTGGACCATTTGTGAATGATCCTTGAGCAGTCATATAATAATTTTTCTAAGTTACTGATTTTACCAATTTTATCCCCTTCCTAAGAACCCAATGTTTCAAGTCAGTGCCTAAGGCTAGTGATTGGTTTAGCTTAGCATTCATATCTTGGTCCATCTTTATTTTTCCCTATTCATCTCTCATTCTACTCTCATTTTACCGCATGTTATATGGGAGGACATTATTAATGCTTATTAATAATTTAGGATTTGTAAAGAGATAGTTACAGTTGCTCCCAGTTACCAAGAGTCTACTACAAATGGGCTGACCATATATAATATATAATTTATTGTCCAAACTGGGACCCTTCTGAAAGAGAGTGGTGCTATTAATAATATTCCAGGGCAAAAAGCATATACTGGATTTGTCTCAAGCAACATAGAGTATCTGACCAACTAGAATGTATGGTCAGTGTTAACTATGCTTCATGTTACTTGGAGTATAGAATATGAATGGGAAGCAGTATGATGTGATTTAGGAATGCTATGCTAAGTCACTTCAGTGGTGTCCGACTCTGTGCGACCCAATAGACGGCAGCCCACCAGGCTCCCCCGTCCCTGGGATTCTCCAGGCAAGAACACTGGAGTGGGCTGCCATTTCCTTCTCCAATGCATGAAAGTGAAAAGTGAAAGTGAAGTCGCTCAGTCGTGTCCGACTCTTAGCGACCCCATGGATTGCAGCCTAACAGGCTCCTCCGTCCATGGGATTTTCCAAGCAAGAGTACTGGAGTGGGGTGCCATTGCCTTCTCTGTTAGGAATGCTAGTGTAGGTACTTTGTGAATGATCCTAAATGCAAGCTAAGGAGTTAGGCTTTTATGCTGTAGACAGTGAAAAACCATTGGAGATTTTTTTTTTTTTTTTAGGGGCAGAGGAATCGATACATGCAAAGCAGAATTCAAAAAGATTTAGTCTGGACTCTGTGGGTAGGTTGGATTGAAGGGAGATACTGATTCAGGGAGTGTCATTTAAGGCTCTTTTCAAATAGTAACCACTCAAATGGTTTTAATGTACTAGGAAAATGTGTTTATTTATTTTAAAAATTATGCTGAGAATTTAATAGTTCACTTCCAACATGTGTTATTATTGATGTTAGTTGTACTTCTAAAGAAGATCCTGTTTGGTTGACATCTTGTTCAGTTAATGTTTTTTTCGAAAGAGGAATTGCATTAGGGCTTAGCAGTGAGTGCCAGAGCATTTTATGTGTATTAGTATTATAGCATTTTTACATGTTAACACTGTAACAGTAAGTTTGACCTCACGTTGAGAGAAGGTAAATAATAAATCTTCCCAAGATTTATTTCCAAAATACTTTTTTAAAATCATGTAACTAACTTTTCATTGTATCTTTTTTAAAATTTATATCTAATCTAGAGAGAATTTTAATTTTGCAGTAACTCCCATTTCCCTAACCTACATTTGTCCTTTTTCTATGCTTGCAGAGCAGGTTGGGCTTTTCGAGGCGGCGGGGAAAGGCATTTTCTGCCAGGAAAACCAGACAAAGCAATATGGAAGAAGGAATTAATCTTTGAAGGATTGATTATGCAGTAGTGGAAAAGAGAAAAGTAACTGGCTACTGAGTGGCTTAAAAATTGCTGTGGAAATACAGCTAGTGCACTGGTTTCACCAGCCAGTTGGGTGGCCATAAAGGGTACAGAGACATTAAAGGAAAGGCAAGCTTTTCAGTTCCCAAAGATGTCTCAGTATTTAAAAACCATCTAATGAAGAAAATATTCTTTACTTGCTGAAGAAGAATCTCCTATTTATTAATTTAAAAAAAATGTTATACAGTTTGAGAGGCTACTTTCCATTTACAGTTACTGCAAAATACTGGCTGTATTTCCTGTGTTATACAATATATCCTTTAACTTGCTTAAGCTTGAGCTTACAACCAACATGAGATGATTGGCAATGCTTTTTAATTTTCTTCGCAAGAAAATGAGCTAATGAACTGGAGAGAATGACCAATTTGTAAAATATTTCAGAAATTTGTGTCTGTATATTTACATATGTTGTAATATTTCATCATTAGAGGCTAAATTCTCCAGGACTATTAAGATCTATTGAAGATTTCTATGTAGGCTTTTGTTGTTTCTTCAAGAAAAAATTAAAAGTTAACTTAAAGTGTAAATTAAAAAAAATTATTTTTGTCCTTCTTTCCTGATTTAGAGCTACTTGTCTGTATTTTACTTAAGCACTATAGCATTTGACACATAAAGATGTTTCCCCAGGAGAATCTTGTTTCTGCCCATGGCTGACATGAAAAGAAACAATTTGTCAGACTAGTGGGGCTTGCTAACAATTCAAATAAACAACCTGTCTTTCCCTTCATACTGTGTATTAATAGAAATGTTAATGATAAATTGCCTCCCTTACACCCTACAGTGAGGAGAGATTACTGGGTCAGAGACAGTGTTCTTGCTTTGGGCCCCCTTAAACACAGCTGTTAGCAGAATCTGTCTTAGCAGTTGCATGCTCATTGGCACTATGCTTCTTATGTAATAGTTATCTGCTTAATACAGCCAAATTGATTGTGCCTAATTTTTGTCACTCTCTAGCTTGTAAAAAGCAATTAAGTTTTTTTTTTTTTTTTAATTTTACATAATTGTATTAGTTTTGCCAAATATCAAAATGAATCCGCCACAGGTATACATGTGTTCCCCATCCTGAACCCTCCTCCCTCCTCCCTCCCCATACCATCCCTCTGGGTCGTCCCAGTGCACTAGCCCCAAGCATCCAGTATCGTGCATCGAACCTGGACTGGCAACTCGTTTCTTACATGATATTTTACATGTTTCAATGCCATTCTCCCAAATCTTCCCACCCTCTCCCTCTCCCACAGAGTCCATAAGACTGTTCTATACATCAGTGTCTCTTTTGCTGTCTCGTACACTGGGTTATTGTTACCATCTTTCTAAATTCCATATATATGCGTTAGTATACTGTATTTATGTTTTTCCTTCTGGCTTACTTCACTCTGTATAATAGGCTCCAGTTTCATCCACCTCATTAGAACTGATTCAAATGTATTCTTTTTAATGGCTGAGTAATACTCCATTGTGTATATGTATCACAGCTTTCTTATCCATTCATCTGCTGATGGACATCTAGGTTGCTTCCATGTCCTGGCTATTCTGGCAGATCACCTAACAATTGCTAATCAGATGACTCCTGATTGACTGGTTTAGAGTTCATTTCTGGAAGAGCCTCAACTGTAATTAAGTGAAGCCATGGTTGGTGATGTGGAGCTTAGCAAAATAACTCTACTTGGGGTCTGTGGTCTTGTTTCTAACAACAGTATTGATACAGCAAGATTTTAGAATGGATTGTATGTTGAAAAAAATTCAAGAGATCACATAAAAATATCATAGAGCAACAAAGCTGGTCATTATCAAAGTCAAGTCATTAAATAACTCAGTAGTCACTGACAGTGTCTGCTAGGTGCTGAGGGCACAAAAGCATAAGGCATAATATGCACGCTCTATCTCAAGAGCTCTCAAACTAGTGGTGGCGGTAAGAACTGGAGAAAAAAGTGAGTCACACAGATATGATCATGATCTTCAGCTGTGTAAGCCAAGGAAGCCCATTTTTGAAGCATATGCTTCTCTGTAAACATGTATTTTGATAGGCAGTGACTAACTCTTCAAAAATTATGCCTTATGCTTTTGTGCCCTCAGCACCTAGCAGACACTGTCAGTGACTACTGAGTTATTTAATGACTTGACTTGACTTTGAAAATGACCAGCTTTGTTGCTCTATGATATTTTTATGTGATCTCTTGAATTTTTTTCAACATACAATCCATTCTAAAATCTTGCTGTATCAATACTGTTGTTAGAAACAAGACCACAGACCCCAAGTAGAGTTATTTTGCTAAGCTCCACATCACCAACCATGGCTTCACTTAATTACAGTTGAGGCTCTTCCAGAAATGAACTCTAAACCAGTCAATCAGGAGTCATCTGATTAGCAATTGTTAGGTGATCTGCCAGACAGACCCACTACCATCCTCTAAAGGAAAGTAAATTTGCAATAACCAACCAACTTTTTTTTCCTTTGCCTAGTATAATGTCTTTGTTCCTTCTCCACTCTGCCTATAAGAGTCTTTCATTTTGTACAACTCCTTGAAGCTCTTCTCTCTGCTAGATAGGATGCTGTGTGATTCAAATTTATTTCTGCTCATACATCCTTAAACATTTTAATGTGCCTCAGTTTATCTTCAAAAAGTTTATACAGTTGTCTAGAGCTAGTCATACACTGATGTGGGGAAAGATTTGTTAATTGTGGTATGGGTAGTAAGTAATGACTAGTGAGGGAAATCTGAGCTTTCCAGTTGATTTTCAAGGTATTGAAAATAGTGAGATTAGTATATAAGTAAAATATTCAGGGGTTTTAAATTATCTGGCTTGCCTTTAGGAGAGTATAATTTATTGGTTGGGAGGCCTGGCGTGCTGCGATTCATGGGGTCGCAGAGTCAGACATGACTGAGCAACTGAACTGAACAGAAATAATGTCAGCTATTAACTACTGGTATGGTAACTTGAAAATAAGACTAGTAGTATTCTCAGGCTTTTTCTAAGAAAAGAATGAATTTATAGAAGTATTTCAAATAATTATGGGCTTATTTAGCTACATCAGTATGTCTTTATATTACTTAGAAACTGACTGTTGGTGAATTATAAAATTTTAAATTGTAACTGTTGTGAGTACCAAAAGCGTCCGTGAAATGAGCAAGCAGAAGAATGTCTTTGGTACCTTGATCCAGGGTCTAATGTTAGTTGTCATTTGATAAAGAGCAGTGGTTCAGTGAATGGATTTCCACACATAAACAGGATTGAACCAAAAACTGTCCAGATATCAAATGGAAGCAATTTAAATATCCATTGACAGAGGAATGGATGAAGATGTGGTGCATGTATACAATGGAATATTACTCAGCCATGAAAAGAATGAAGCAGTGCCAATTGCCCCAACATGGATGGACCTAGAGATTGTCACACGAAGTAAAATAAGTCAGACAGAGAAAGATGAAGATCATATGACATTGCTTATATGTGAAACCTAAAATGGTACAAATGGAACTTATTTACAAAACAGAAATAGAGTCACAGATGTAGAAAACAAACTTACGGTTACCAGGAGGGCGGGGGAAGATAATTGGGAGACTGGGATTGACATATATATACTACTAGATGTAAAATAGATAACTAAGGGAATTTCTTGTGGTACAGTGGTCAGGATGCTCCACTTCCACTGCAGGGGACATGGGTTTGATCTCTGATCAGGAAACTAAGAATCCCACATGCCACACTGCATGGCCAAAAAAACCAAAAAAGAATTGGGGGGAAAAAAAAAAAGATAACAAATAAATACCTAATGCATAGCACAGGGAACTCTACTCAATACTCTGTAATGGCTTATATGGAAAAAGAATCTGAAGCAGGGAAAGACTAGAGATCTCTTCAAAAAAATTAGAGATATCAAGGTAATAGTTCATGCAAGAATGGGCATGGTAAAGAAGAGAAATGTTAAGGACCTAACAGAAGCACAAGAGATTAAGAAAAAGTGATAAGAATACACAGAAGAACTATGCAGAAAAGGTCTTCATGATAACCAGATAACCACGATGGTGTGCTCACTCACCTCGAGCCAGACATCCTGGAGTATGAAGTCAAGTGGGCCTTAGGAAGCATTACTACGAACAAAGCTAGTGGAGGTGATGGAATTCCAGCTGAGCTGTTTCAAATCCTAAAAGATGATGCTGTTTAAGTGTTACCCTCAGTATGCCAGCAAATTTGGAAAACTCAGCAGTGGCCACAGGACTGGAAAAGGTCAGTTTACATTCCAATGCCGAAGAATGTTCAAACTGTCACACGAGTTCGCTCATTTCACATGCTAGCAAGGTTATGCTCAAGATCCTTCAAGCTAGGCTTCAGCAACCAAGAACTTCCAGATGTACAAGCAGATTTCGAGGAGGCAGAGGAACCAGAAATCAAATCGCCAACAATTCATTGGATCATGGAGAAAGCAAGGAAGTTCCAGAAAAACATATACTAAAGTCTATACTAAAACATATACTAAACATATAAATATAAAACATATAAACATAAAACATATACTAAAAACTATACTAAAGTCTTTGTGTGGATCACAATAAACTGTGGAAAATTCTGAAAGAAATGGAAATACCAGACAACCTTCCCTGCCTCCTGAGAAACCTGTATGCAGGTCAAGAAGCAACAGTTAGAACCAGACATGGGACAACAGACCGGTTCAAAATTAGGAAAGGAGTATGTCAAGGCTATATATTGTCAACCCTGCTTATTTAACTTACATGCAGAGTACATCATGCAAAATGCTAGGCTGGATGAAGCTTAAGCTGGACTTAAGACTGTCGGGAGGAATATCAGCAATCTCAGATATACAGATGATAGCACTCTAAAGGCAGAAAGTGAAGGGGCACTAAAGGGCCTCTTGATGAGAGTGAAAGAAGAGAGTGAAAAAGCTGGCTTAAAACTCAACATTCAGAAAACTAAGAGTGTCGCATCTGGTCCCATCACTTCATGGCAAATAGATGGGGGAAAAAATGAAAGCAGTGACAGATTTTATTTTGGGGGGGCTCCAAAATCATTGCAGATGGTGACTGCAGCCATGAAATTAAGACACACTTCCTCCTTGGAAAGAAAACTATGACAAACCTAGACAGTATATTAAAAAACAGAGACAACACTTTGCCAACAAAGTTCCATGTAGTCAAAACTAGGGTTTTTCCAGTAGTTATGTATGGTTGTGAGAGTTGGACCATAAAGAAGGCAGAGTGCCGAAGAATTGATGCTTTCAAATTGTGGTGCTGGAGAAGACTCCTGAGAGTCCCTCAGACTGCAAGGAGATCAAACTAGTCAATCCTAAAGGAAATCAGTCCTCAATATTCATTGGAAGGACTAATGCACATCAACATGCACAGTCCTGTTTGTACTTTTGGGCCATAGGTAATGTTTCAAACTTTTTCTTACAGCTTGCTGCCAAAGCAGATGTGTGTCTCTTTTTGAAATCAAATACTCAATTTCTCCCTTTATCCTCTATGCTGATTTTTGTATGTATTCATTCCTTGGTTGAGTTTATTTTTCATGGACTTGTTCACCAATCTCACCAAATATGATGCTGAAACATCTCTCTTTCACTCATTGTATATTATCAAATTACTTATTGAATTTGATGCCATACATGATTTGTTTGATTTTGTCTTTGTTACTTAATGCTTGTTTCTCCATTAGAAGTAAACTTTGAGTGCAGAAACAAAGATAAAAACACATAGTGTATTAAAGATGGAACCTAAAAATAAAATAGACTAAACATTCAGTGCAATTCAGTGGCTCAGTCATATCCGACTCTGCGACCCCATGAATTGCAGCACGCCAGGCCTCCCTGTCCATCACCAACTCCCGGAGTTCACTCAGACTCATGTCCATCAAGTCGGTGATGCCATCCAGCCATTTCATCCTCTGTTGTCCCCTTCTCCTCCTGCCCCCAATCCCTCCCAGCATCAGAGTCTTTTCCAATGAGTCAGCTCTTCGCATAAGGTGGCCAAAGTACTGGAGTTTCAGCTTTAGCATCAGTCCTTCCAAAAAACACCCAGGACTGATCTCCTTTAGAATGGACTGGATGGATCTCCTTGCAGTCCAAGGGACTCTCAAGAGTCTTCTCCAACACCACAGTTCCAAAGCATCAATTCTTCGGCTCAGCTTTCTTCACAGTCCAACTCTCACATCCATATATGACTACTGGAAAAACCATAGCCTTGACTAGACTGACCTTTGTTGGCAAAGTAATGTCTCTGCTTTTGAATATGCTATCTAGGTTGGTCATAACTTTCCTTCCAAGGAGTAAGCGTCTTTTAATTTCATGGCTGCAGTCACCATCTGAAGTGATTTTGGAGCCCAGAAAAATAAAGTCTGACACTGTTTCCACTGTTTCCCCATCTATTTGCCATGAAGTGATGGAACCACATGCCATGATCTTCGTTTTCTGAATGTTGAGCTTTAAGCCAACTTTTTCACTCTCCTCTTTCACTTTCATCAAGAGGCTCTTTAGTTCTTCTTTGCTTTCTGCCATAAGGGTGGTGTCATCTGCATATCTGAGTTTATTGATATTTCTCCCGGCAGTCTTGATCCCAGCTTGTGCTTCCTCCAGCCCAGCGTTTATCATGATGTACTCTGCATATAAGTTAAATAAGTAGGGTGACAATATACAGCCTTGACATACTCCTTTTCCTATTTGGAACCAGTCTGTTGTTCCAGGTCCAGTTCTAACTGTTGCTTCTTGACCTGCATACAGGTTTCTCAAGGGGCAGGTCAGATGGTCTGGTATTCCCATCTCTTTCAGAATTTCCCACAGTTTCTTGTGAGCCACACAGTCAAAAGCTTTGGCATAGTCAGTAAAGCAGAAATAGATGTTTTTCTGGAACTCTCTTGCTTTTTCGATGATCCAGAGGATGTTGGCAATTTGATCTCTGGTTCCTCTGCCTTTTCTAAAACCAGCTTGAACATCTGGTAGTTCATGGTTCACGTATTGCTAAAGCCTGGCTTGAAGAATTTTGAGCGTTACTTTACTAGCGTGTGAGATGACATTACTTTTTAAATAATACAACTTCTTAAAACCTAAGTAAGCAGTTGTTAGTTTAGTTTAAAATCATGCCTTTTCTTCGTTTTGTAGATGGCAATCTGAAATTTTCTTTGAATTTAGTGTCTTAGACATGTTAAGGTGGATACACTTATTTTACCTACTCTTACTCTCTTCTTTATAGCCTCTCACCTTCACATTGTTAAACCACCTGCATTTGAAGACCAGGCAAGAAGGGCTTTTGGTTAACATTTTGAAAAGTCTTTCTTGAATTCTTTTCAGTATTTTGTTCTGTCTTAGAAGCATGGTGGGTTAGAATCAGCAAACTTAGCCTCGGTTTTATAGTCTTTCAAGACTGTTAATAATCTGGCAATTTTTTTTCTAGTGGCAGCAGAGATAAAGTTGTTAAGAATATTAATTTAAAAGAGTGAGTACATTTTTAATTTTGAAAATTGTTTAGAAACAGTTTCTTTTATGTATTTAGAAAGAAGTATAGGAAATCTGTTGAACCCCGTTTCCAGGCTTGAGAAGTTGTACTGCTATTTCAGTGATCCCATGAAGAGTTAGAGTAGATAGTAAAGATTAAAACCAACTGGTAATTTTGTAACTAGTGGAACCAACTTAGTTTGTGAATTTTCTTTTTAGACTTTTAGCATCATTTGCCTTTTGTAGAAACATTTATTAATTTTTGCATTTTTTAAATTTCCAGGTAACTTGGGTTTTTACTCCTGTAACAGCTGAAATAATAAGTCTTGATACAGAGAATATAGATGACATTTTAAGTAAGTACCTTCGTATTTTTAAAGTATACTTTCTTTTCTATTAAGAATTAGTTTATATACAAAAACAAAATAAAATCTCAGTTACCTAAAACAGTTGAGGAGCCAGCATTCTGATTAATTCCATGGTGTCTGTGTGTATGTGTGTGTGTATGTGTGTCTGTGTGCATATGTATTTAACTAAGCACTTTTCATTTTAGTTTTTGGTAAAATTCCTTAAAATGTGTAAATCTGCTTTCCTGTGTTACAGGTAAACTTTTAGTCTTGTTTTGTTTCTTTGCCTTGTCATAAATACCACTCTTAGAGTATTTTGTGGCTTAAAGACCAGCAGTTTCCACTATGCAGTATTATGTTAATGACCTTAGGACACAGTCTACAATTTTTTTGTATATGTGTATTTTTTAGCTTTTAACTATATCATGTACTTTGATCTCTTTGTCATTGATCCAATTAAGTTTAGTAAGTATTTTTGCTTGTTTGTTGACAGTGTGATTGTAGATTCAAATAATTTGGGGGAAGACATTTCTTCTTGTTTTTAAAAGAAGTAGAGGGAAGGTGAAAATGTGGTTAATCGGAAAATCACAACTTAGGAGATTTAAGAAAATGTACTGTGGATAAATGATGTCTTTTTTTTTTTTAAATATTTCATTTCACCCACTGATTTGAGCAAAACTAAAAATAATGAGAGATAAAAGCATTATTCATTGACCATCATATGTTGTCTTGTTTCCTTGGAACTGGTTTTAAATGCTAGAAAGTCTATTCCCACATTGTGGGATTTCTTGAGATAAACTTGAGCCTATATCAGTGTCACATGGAGGACTTATAATACCAGTATTGATAGGCCTGCCCCCAGTTCCTGATAGAAATCGCTAGACCCAACCTAAGAATTTGCATTTCTGCAAGTTGCAGTGTGATGCTGGTGCTTCTGGTTCCAGGAACCACAGATCGAGAACCACACTGTGTCAGTGAATAGTACATGGACAGAAAATGCCTCAAAGTTATTAAGTAAAAAAGGAAAAAGAGAATTGAAACTCGCAAATCACCTTCACTCCTTTCATCTTTCACATTCTAGAATATCTTTGTGGGTATGATTTGTGTGTGTGTGTGCGCGCGCGCGTGCACGTGCATGCAGTTTACTGAGTACTGAGTTTTTGTTAGATTTAGGCAAAAGGAACAGATACCTTTCTCCTGTCTTCACATCTGGATATGCAAATAATACTGAGTTATATTTTGCAACAGAGAATAAATGTTAAACCGGTAGGAACCAGAAAAGGTACATCTTACGCAACACTGTTATTTGTAGATTACTTGTTGCTACTAGGTGGCATCTGAGTTTTAGAAATAGCTTACTTATACAAGTCTGTTCTCTGCAATAGGAGTTTATTGGTTGGCCAAAAAGTTTGGGTTTTTCGGTAACATCTTAAGGAAAAACCAAATGAACTTTTTGGCCAATGCAATATTTGCAGAGCTAATTCTCAGTTATTCATGAATGTGGAAGGTCAAAAAATGGATTAATAAAATCCAGATCACTCCACTTCACTTTTTATGAGAGTAGGCTATTTAGTAGCTTACTTGCCTGATCTGAGCTTGATTCTCTGTTTATTTTATATTCATTCAGTGGAGGTATTAAGATGGTGGATGTAGAGAAAAGGAGTAGGGGCTCCCACAAATTATGTAAGCCATTTTTGATGCTATGTACAGGTTTCTGAGTGAGAGATAACTTAATAGTTACTGTGTATTTTTCTTGAGCCTTTAAAATAGAAAAGGCTATGATAAAAACCATTATCTTGAATTATGTCATAATTATGTAGACATAAGTAACTTAGATTGTTTGGTTTTGTTTTTCAATTTCAGACAATGCTGATGTTGCTTTAGTAAATTTTTATGCTGATTGGTAAGTAATATCTTATTTTGGCGGGGAGGGGTACATCATTAAGGGTTTTGGGGTTATTTTGTTTTTTTGCTTTTAACTTTCTAGAGGTGATTTTTCTTTGCTAGAAAGGAGTAAGTAGGGAAGCCTCTTTCTTCTGTAAGACAATACTCCATAAACAAAATTAATAATTCAGGTTCATTTATTTACAGATGAAGCAACTTAATTTGGTGAGCATTTGTTTTAAGAGAGAAAATATACTGATTCCGTCATCCCACATTTTAAAATAAAAGCAGGCTACAGAATAATTCAGATTTCTGTCTTAGTCTGTCTGTCTCTCTTTGTCTCTCAGTCTCTCACTCACACATGCACACACACATGTACATATTGCAGTTCTCTATTTTTCCTTACTGAGGAAGTAAGGCAGTGTTTGGAGGTGAGGATGTGGGTATGGCAGATTTAGAAGGAAAAATAATGTTGATATTTTGTAACGCATACCATCCACTGCTACTTCTAGGAAGCCTTGACTCCTTTCCCTGTCTGAATCGGACTCTGTCTTGTCTGTTCACGTAGTTCCCTATGTCCCACATTCTACTACATTGTTTTGTCTTCAGTCTCTGTGTTCCAGCAAACCAGTTTTGAGGGCAGAGATAAAGTTTTTCTTAGTGTTCCCAGCATTGAGCACAAGGGCACAGTATATTGTAGATGTTGAAGAATGTGGCATGGGGATAGGAAGAGGGGCACTTCAGCTGGAGAGAAGTTTGAAACAACTCACATCATCCTTATTCCCAGACAGTCTGTATCTTGTATGACCCTCTTAGGCTTACCACCTAGCAGGTGCCTCTGCCCCTACTTCAAGCCACACATAGTCCTACATTTTACCTAGATATCTATTAACAGTCTTAGTTTATTTCCTCTGCTTCTGGTCTTATACGTCTCCATTCTTTTGCTGCAAAGTAAGCCAGAGTAGTCTTTCCTAAAGTGCAAATTAGATTAGTTTACACCTCATCTTAAAAACCTTAAATGTTTTCCATTACTTTTATGTGAGTCCCTTAGCTTGGCCTGGAAGGCCCCTGGTGGCCCTGTTCCTTCCTACCTCTGCTGCTGTATCTCTTGCCTCTCCATTCCCATATTCTGTTCTGTTATGCTTCTGTAATATTCTCTTTCATCACTGACCTTTAATCATGGTATTTCTCTGTCTGAATGGATCTCTCTTCTCTTACCCACTTGTTTACTTCATTAAGTCTGAACCATCCTTCAAGTCTTAGATTAGATGCCACTTTCTCCAGGCCACCTTCCTACATCATGCCCCTACCCCTACTCTCAACTACAGTTAGGAACCCTTTCTATATCTGCTCATAACCCTGCATACTTAGCCAGTCATAACACTTGTATGCCACGGTTTAGTTGGTGCCTCCCTCCTATATCATTAACTTTGTGAAAAGTTACCATATCTATCTTTTTTTCAACATGAATCACCAAGCACTTTGCATGACAGTTGGCAGATAAGTACATAGTAAATATTTACTGGATCAACAATATATAGTATCTGTATTTAAAGAACTTTAGTAGAATGTTGAAGATACACAGAGAAAATACCATTTATAAAATGTACAACAGAAGATAGCAGTTTCCGAAGTAAATTAGGATTGTCCAGATGTAACATTCAGAGAAGAGGATGGCACCCCATTCCAGTACTCTTACCTGGAAAATCCCATAGGTGGAGGACCCTGGTAGGCTGCAGTCCATGGGGTCAATAAGAGTCGGACACGACTGAGCGACTTCACTTTCACTTTTCACTTTCATGCATTGGAGAAGGAAATGGCAACCCACTCCAGTATTCTTGCCTGGAGAATCCCAGGGACGGCGGAGCCCGGTGGGCTGCCATCTATGGGGTTGCACAGAGTCGGACACAACTGAAGCGACTTAGCAGCGGCAGCAGCAGCAGATGTAACATTAACCACAGAATGTGGTAGAAAATTATTGAATTCAGTCCACTTTAAAAGTAAACAGATTCAGAGGAATATTTTCCCATACTTACCTGACTAGATTGTGGCAGAGTTGAAACTGTTGGGTTGGCCAAAAAGTTCATTTGGGTTTTTCCATAAGATGTTGCAGAAAACCCAAATTAACTTTTTGGCCAACCCAGTACAATGCAGTTACCTTGATGGAGGGGTTTTGTGTGTTGTAAGAAAGAGAAATAGAACATGCCACCAACCCTGTTGTGAAAAAGCAGATTGAAAATGTGGACTAACTGCAGTTATTTGAGAAACATATTACCAAAGAATACTTGGAGTTATACATAAGTTTTATGGTGTTTTATTCAATGGAAAAAAACGTGGATAACTTGACTTAGGACTTAGACTTATACTGCGTGGCCTCAAAGTCAGGATTCTGAGTTCCCTTTGGGAGTTACAGATGTGGCACAGCTTAAGGAAGGATTCTCTAACAGAGTTGCCTAAAAATATACCTGAAAGGACAGTAAACCACAGTAGAACTTAATAATGCTGTTATGTGCCAGGTTCTTTACATATATTGTTTTTAATGCTCAGAACTACTCTCCAGGTAGGTATTATAATTTCCATTTTAGATTGAGGAAATTGAGGCTCAGAGAGGTCATACAGCTAATAAGTGGTGGAACTGGGATTTAACCTCAAGTATGTCTGACTCTGAAGCTTATTTTTTTTTCCCACTAAGCTCTACTAGTTCAGTTCAGTTCAGTCACTCAGTCATGTCCGACTCTTTGCCTCCCCATGTTATACTAGTAAGTGTCCTTAAATTGTCCCCTCAAAGACTTTTGCCCCATTTGGTTGATTTGTAAAGGGTTGATTTCAAGTACTAGATATGGAGATTGGATTCAGATGACTCTTCAGTTCAGTTGCTCAGTCGTGTCTGACTCCTTGCGACCCCATGAATTGCAGCACTCCAGGCCTCCCTGTCCATCACCAACTCCTGGAGTTCACCCAAACTCATGTCCATCGAGTTGGTGATGCCATCCAGCCATCTCATCCTCTGTCGTCCATTTCTCCTCCTGCCCCCCATCACTCCCAGCATCAGAGTCTTTTCCAATGAGTCAGCTCTTCGCATGAGGTGGCCAAAGTATTGGAGTTTCAGCTTTAGCATCAGTCCTTCCAAAGAACACCCAGGACTGATCTCCTTTAGAATGGACTGGTTGGATCTCCTTGCAGTCCAAGGGACTCACAAGAGTCCTCTCCAACACCACAGTTCCAAGACCCTGTTAATGGATCTATTTGCTTTGGTTGTGTCACTTTTGTAAATGTAACTTTATATTGGAATTGAAGTTTTATTTTATCTTCCCCTTTCACCTTTTGGAATTATAACTGATCTTGTTTTAAACATGAATCTGTGTATAAGTGCTTATTGAGCAACAAACTGGACAGTCCAGAAAGGAGCCCTTAATATCTCTCTTTTCTTGCCCTTAAGTCAGGATTCTTTACTAAGCCATATCCTAATTTCTTCAAGAAATCATCATGCAATCCTTACCCCTTGCCTCCCTGGCCCTCTAGAACCCTATCTTTAGCAAACTGTGGGAACCCAGAAACCTGTGACCCTAGCTTGTCCAGTTCCTCCATCCTACCAATTTATTCATTTAACAGAAATCTACTGAAATGCTTATTAGAATATGTAGTCTCAGAATAAGACACGGTCCCTGATGTCTGCAGACCCTACCCACCTATCCCAGATGGGAGAGATTTAAGAATGCTAGAAGAGGAAAGAGCCACTTGAAAGCGAGAGACTGAAGATACAGATTGTGTCTCCTTGGTATTTTCTAGGACATCTCCTTAGGAAGTCAGGTGAGTGGGCTAGAAGAGTTACATACAAAGAGAAATAGGGAGGAAGTATAAAGTTTGTATCCTGTCATAGACTTTATATTTTTCTTAAATTATAATTAATATGTATGACCTAATTGCACTTCGCTGGCTCAGACAGTAAAGAATCTGCTTGCAATGCAGGAGATGTAGGTTCGATCCCTGGGTTGAGAAGATCCCCTAGAGAAAGGAATGGTTACTCACTCCAGTATTCTTGCCTGGAGAATTCCATGGACAGAGGAGCCTGGTGGGCTACAGTCCATGGGGTTGCAAAGAGGCAGACACGACTGAGTGACTAAAACTTTCTTTCTTTGATCTAATTACATGTGGATTAGAGTTCACAGGCTTCATTTAGGTACCTTTCTTGATGGAAAAGGGCTCTGGAAGCAATAGTAGGAATTATAGTTGTGTTCTTCTTGTTGTTGTTAATAAACACTCAATATCTTTTTCATATGAAAATAACCATTCTAGCCCACCTGCTTGTGTGCTGATTCTGATTCTTCTCTTTCTCATCAGGTGCCTTTAATGACTCAGAGGATACATTTGTGAAGTAGTTGGCTTGATCAAGGGGCAGTCAGAATTAGAAGTCTCATGTTTCTACAATATTGTGGGGTTTGTGGCCCCTTTTAAAAGTAAAGGCAGAGCAAAAAACTACAGACAGAAAACATGGACAGGAAGTCTCCTTTGAGAATAAAAAAATTTTGCTCCTGAACTTAGTATGTTTAATAGCTTATACATAAAAAAGCCTATTTGAACGAGAGGTAAATTTTGAGAGGAAACAGTTCGGTCTATACCATATGCCATTTTCATATTAACTTGCCTGTGAGATTTGATTGAACTTGTCAGGTGAATCAGTCTAATATTTGCAATAAATTTATCATTTTAAAGACTTTGTAGTCTAAAAATATGTTCATTATTCAGAGAAGCTAATTTCCTTTATAAATGCCTGAGACTTAGTAATTACAGATCCAAGTAGATACATTTTAGAGGACTTATCTCACACTTGTTTCATTGCCTTTGTGAGAGATCATCTTTAAATTATTTGTCTGAAATGGAATAGTCTTTGAATTTCAAATTGTTTTCATCTCCAATGAATGACATCAGGAATCCTGAATTAACAGTGTGATTGTTAATTCTGTTTATTGTACATATAATAAATACTAAATATAAACAGATAACAACAAAAATAAAATTTTATTGCTTCTACTCTTCAGTTTTAATTGGTATCCTTTTCTGTGCGTAGGTGTCGTTTCAGCCAGATGTTGCACCCAATTTTTGAGGAAGCTTCCAATGTCATTAAGGAAGAATACCCAAATGCAAATCAAGTAGTCTTTGCCAGAGTTGATTGTGATCAGCACTGTAAGTACCTCATAGGAAGTCTGGAAGAAGCTGTCCTGTCCCCACCTCTCCTACACACACACACATACACACTTTTTTTTAATGCTCTGTTTTAAGTAGAGAAAAAGACAAAAATGCTCTTGACTTTGGTTAAAATATTAATATTTAATCCTTATGTATGGATACTTACAACACTACTTTCCATTTTGCCTGTGTGAAGGATTAAAAAAAAACTTTTTTTTCATTATAGTAGGGCAAGCATGCAGGTAGTAAATCATTGGGTTTTCTACCAAAGCAAGTACCAAAATCAATAAATAAAATTGATATATAGGCTTAGGAAAGAAAACGATTTCTGTTAGTTTTAGAATCATGCAAAAATACCATTTGTAGTCATTTCAAATAAAACAGTCTCAGATTTTTGTGTGGTTTCTCTTACATAAAAGATTCTACTAAGATGTTTTAAACTATCTTTGAGGTATAATTTGCTCTAGTTACTGATTAATTTTGAGAAACTTAGGTTAGTCCTACTTAGAACCCAGCCTCTTGGATTTCATTGTCTCACTGGTGCTTTCTTTGTAAAATCCTTATAATTTTCTGTACACATGACAGATTTCTCCAGTGTGAGCCAGTGAGCTTACTTTGAGGTTTCTTCCTGAGTGCTTCCATTATCCTTGAATTTAACTCTCTCATAGTGCCCAAGTCACTGCGCTTTGTAGTTCTGCTTCATTGTGTCTTGGTTGTCTCACCAATTGTAATGTCAGTTCTTCAAAGGCAGGAACTATTAGCTTTGTTTTTAAATCTCTCTTTTGTTACTAAGTGGAGACCAAACTAATTCTTTGAATCTGAAGCATCTGAGTGTTTCTGGGTGACAAAGATAGCTCATTAAAAAACGCTTGTTGTGTTGAGTTATTGGTAAGTTGGCCTGAATTACAGAACATTCCTATTCTGCAAATTTCCTGTCCTTTACATTTCACCTGACAAGACTGTGTGTGTGTGTGTCCGTGCACATGTTTGTATACACTCACTTTTCACTTTGCTGATGAGGAAATGAAAATAAAAAAGTGACTTAACCAATGTCATATAGCTTACTGTCTAGTCAGGGCAGAATTCGAATCCCGATCTCCTGACCAAATGCCTTCCCAGACCCATTTACTTATTTTCCATTCAGTTCAACAAATGGTTTGGGGATTTTCTGGTAAAGCCCTGTGCTAGGCAGAAACAGCTGACAGCAAAGTATTTCAAAATCTCCTAAACCATGCCCCACATACCTGTCTGCTGAGGTTCATAACTATATAGGAGGAAGGGAGCAAGAAAAGGTTGTGAGTGCAAGCATGGCCTGCATTCCCACCCTGCTTTTTGGATCTTTCCTCCCACCTTTCCCTGACAGAGAACATGAGGTTTTTGGTGTGGGCTCTCATTTCAAAATTTTCTATTCTTAATGTATTTAATTAGAACAGACAATAGCCCCTACTTTGATTGAATTTGGATTATAAGATCTGAAATTCTGCTCTCAAGCTTACAGTTATTAGAAAAATTAACTTGTTTAACAATACGTATCATTAATTCTAACAGATTCAGTTCAGTTAAGTTGCTCAGTCTTGTCTGACTCTTTGCGACCCCATGAATCGCAGCACGCCAGGCCTCCCTGTCCGTCACCAACTCCCGGAGTTCACTCAAACTCACGTCCATCGAGTCAGTGATGCCATCCAGCCATCTCATCCTCTGTCGTCCCCTTTTCCTCCTGCCCCCAATCCCTCCCAGCATCAGAGTCTTTTCCAATGAGTCAGCTCTTCACATGAGGTGGCCAAAGTACTGGAGTTTCAGCTTCAGTATCATTCCTTCCAAAGAAATCCCAGGGCTGATCTCCTTCAGAATGGACTGGTTGGATCTCCTTGCAGTCCCAGGGACTCTCAAGAGTCTTCTCCAACACCACAGTTCAAAAGCATCAATTCTTCAGTGCTCAGCCTTCTTCACAGGCTATGTAGGTTCAATCCCTAGGTCAGGAAGATCCCCTGAAAAAGGAAATGGCAACCCACTCCAGTATTGTTGCCTGAAGAATCCCATGCCAGAGGGGCCTGGGTAGGTGGCAGTCCATGGAGTCACAAAGAGACAGATTAGTGAACATAAATAAATCTAACATCATTGCTAGTAATCTTTTTATGGGAGTAAATAACCATAATTAAGATTTTTTTTTTAATCCACCAGAGACATCTATAGAATTAGTTTCTTACTAGTGAAAGTGATATCTGAGACATTGTGTGTTGTACTTAAGTATTTTTTTCCCTTCTGTGTAATTCTTCCCCCTTTTTTGGCTGCGCTGCGTCCCCATTGCTTTACATGGCCTTTCTCTAGTTGGAGTGAGTGGAGGGATACTCTTTGTTGCCGTTTGCAGGCTTCTCATTGCAGTCGTTCCTGTTACTGAGCACAGTAGGTGCCTGGGCTTCAGTAGCTGCAGCATGTGGGCTCAGTGGCTGCAGCTTGTGGGTCTCAGTGGTTGCAGCGTGTGGCCTCAGTGGTTGTAGTGTGGAGGCTCTAGGGCGCATGGGCTTCAGTATTTGCAGCACACAAGCTTGGGCTCAGTAGTTGCAGCTCACAGGCTTTGTCGCTTCACAGCATTTAGAATCTTCCCAGACCAGAAAACAAACCTGTGTCCCCTGCAGTGGCAGGTGGATTCTTATCCACTTTGTCACCAGGAAAGCCCAATTCTTCTCTTTTTAAAGTGACACCATGAAATCCTTTTAATGATTTGTTCATATTTTGCACTCTGTCTTTAGAGATTGTACAATAGGCTGTACTTTGGGTAATCCCTCACATGCTAGTTGAATTGCAGAGGTTTTCATCTGGAAGGACCTTAAGAGTCCTGTAGTCTGGAGAAAAATGCCTGTTAGGCAGATTATTCTTTGGTAGGATTTGCCTTTTTTTTTTTTTTAAGATTTATTGAAGTACAATTGACATATAGTAAACTGCACAAGCTTAAATTATAACAATTTAATATTTTGACACATGTACAGCTGTGAAGCTATGATCGTAGTCAAGATATCAACATATCTGTCATCCCCCAAATTTTGCTTATGCTCCTTTGTGGAGTGTCTCTCCTGTCCATCCTCAGGTGACCATGGAACTGCCAACATTTGGATTTGCAATAATTTCTTCGGTGTTATGTCCAAGAAATTATTGCAAATCCAATGTCATGAATCTTTTCTCCTATATTTTCTTTCTAGAGTATTATCATTTAGGTGGTAAGTTTAGGTTTTTACCCATTTTGAATTAATTTTGTGTATGGTTCAAGGTAAGGATCCAGTTTCATTCTTTTGCAGGTGGACATTCAGCTTTTCTAACACCATTTGTTGATGAGACTATCTTTTCCCTGTTGAATGATCTTGACACCCTTGTCAAAAATCATTTGAGCATATATGAGGGTTTATTTTTGGATAATCTGTTGTGTTCCATTGGTCAATATGTCTGTGTTTATGCTAGTATCACACTTTTTTTTAAAATTATTGTAGTCTTATAATAAGTTTTGAAGTTAGGAAGTATGAGATCTCAAGTTTTGTTTGAGAGTATCTTCTGAAAGGCATATACTCTTAATGTTGATGGAGTCTAATTTTGTCCTTTTAAAAAATGGACTATACTTTTTAATTCTCTAAGAAATCTTTGCCTCACCCATGATCACAAAGACTTTCTGCTATTGTTTCTTTCATAAATTTTATGTATGAAGTATACATCTAAATCTGTGTTGCATTTAGACTTAATTTTTATATGTGGCACAATGTTTGGATTAGAATGCCTTTTTTTTTTACAAATAGTTGCCAAGTTGTTCTGACATTATTTGTTGAAAAGACAATCCTCTCTTCACTAATTTTGCATCTTTGTCAGAATCATCTGGCCATATATATATGGATCTATTTCTAGTCTCTGTTCTGTACTGGATATATTTGTCTGTTTATATTAATACCAATACCTCACTTTCTAGATTACTTTAGATTTGTAGTAAGTCTCAAAGCAAGTGGTTTAAATCTTCTAAGCTTGTCGTTTTTTTCACAGTGGTTAGGTTACTCTAGTTGCTTTGGATTTCTGTAAGACTTTTAGAATCAGCTTATTAATTTCTAGCCAAAGGGTGTGGTTGCGGGATTCTAACTGGGGTTAGGGTGGGGTTCTAGGCTGGGGTTCTAACTGGGATGGCTTTGAACCCTTAGGCCACTTTGTGGAGAACTGTCATTTTGACGATATTGACTCTTTTAATCCATGAACACTGTATATCTTCCCATTTGTTTAGGTCTTTTCTGTTTCTCTTAGCAGTATTTTGCAGTCTTCAGCAATGTTTTAGTCTACATGTCTTTCATATCTCTGTCAAATTTATCAATAGGCATTTATTTTTTGATGCTGTTGTAAATGATACTTTTCAAATAACCTTTTTATTTTTGGAACAAATGTAGAGATATATTGTAGAAAAATTCTGAAGATAATACAGTGACCTTCCTTCTACCCCTTAACCCAGTTTATCCTAGTGTTGATTGACATTTTATTTTACCTTTCCATGGTACATTTGTCAAAACTAAAATTTTAATTTCTTATGTTTATTGCTGGTATATAAAATACAATTGATTTTTGTATAATGATCTTGTATACTGGTACTTATTAGTTCTAATAAGTGTTATGTAGATCCCTTAGGAGTTTTTACTTAGACAGTTAATGCTGTATGCAAATATAAAGTTTTACTTCTTACAGGCTTTGCTTCCTTACAGTAGTTTTTCTGTAAAGCACCTACTTGGTGCTTTAGGATTTGTTTCTGTCAAGCAGAAGTTTGATAAAAAGTTTCCTATCAAAACCAGAAGGTGACCTCAGAATCAAAATACCATCCTGTCCACATAGGTGTTCTTATTAATCACCTGTCTGGTACTGTGGCAACCTACTCTGTCTTACCTTCTGATACTTAAGTCTGTCTTGCTTCTGGCTCAGTGTGTCACCCAGAACTTCCATTCAAAATAATAGTGTTATTTCTTGGGAAAAAATTCTAGTCAGATTGTTGGGAAAAACCTACTAATAATACATGCTTTTGCATGTATTATTTCAGTTATCTTCACCACAGCCCCTTTAGTTAGATAGTGTTATTTACTTACTCAGCATTTTTTTTTATACGCCTGCTCTTTGTAGTGCAGTGTGGGAGGTTTACAGCAATGAGCCAGATAAACCCAGAAAGGCAAGGGCAATACACACACATTTGCTCATCAGGATAACTGTTTTGAAGGGAAGGGTTTTAGGTACTATGAGATAATAAGTCCAACTTAGTCTAAGGGTATACAGAGGTCCCCTTGGAGAATAAGGAAAAGTAGGATTTTTTAAGGGAAAAAGAGGAAGAAGAGTGTTTCAGACAGGGGGAGCAGTAAATGTGAAGTTTCTGAGGTGGTAATGGACGTTGGACTTCAGAGAGCTGGAGTATATTATTGCTTTATAGATAAAGACACTGAAAGACTCAGAGATTAGAGAGAGTGAGTGATTTATTGAGGTTACATGGTACATGGAGGGAGCCAGACTGTCCCCAAGAGTATACAGCTTTTATCAGGTAACTATGATTTTGGAAATCAAAGTAAAGTAATTTAAATTGAGGTTTCTCAAAGAAACTGAAAATTCACCCAGTTCCTATATTAAAATGACTTAAAATGTTTGGTGTGAATAATGCAATAGTCTGTTTAAATTATCTATACTGGGTCAGTGTATACGTAAAAATGTATTTACTTACATATGATATTGTTTCTATTATTGTTTCTGTACTGTGTGGCCCAACCCTCTACTAAGGTAGAAGCCTTTGTTCTGGTACCAGTGCCCTGCTACCTACTAAGTCATATATAGTTGGACATCTTTTAAAAAAAAAAACCACTGAACTTGATTCAGGAGCCACCATAGAAAGTGTGTGTAGGGATGAGGAGGGGTGGGTGTGGTTAAATGTTAAATCCAGGTGAGGGCATACAGGTACTCACTATATTACTTTTTCATCTTTTCTATAAGCTTGAAAAATTTCAAGATAGAAAGCTGTTATAAAAAGTCACTGAACCTATAATTTGTCTAGTTTAGAAAAGAGAGAGGAGAGCCTTGTTGATTTAGACTTTTTGAGAAAATATGTGTAAAAGCAGCTTGAAGTGTGCACTCTACAGGTGTTCTGTGATACTGTTAATTGTAATTTCTGTTTATTTTCACTGTGATAAGTAATTTTCAACATGATGATTGAATTTAAAAAGGATGTCCTTGAATAGACGCTCACTGGCATTTCGAGGAACACTTAGAGCCCCTTGATGGCTTTTGGAATCTGAGCCCAAGTTCTCTTAGTGGCTGTCTCTTTCTCAGTGAAAACCTCCTGTGTGCAGGGATGGTAGTTGAAGGCATTTTGTGGGTCATGAACTGCCTTCTCTCATAAGCTGCCTTCTCTTGGACAGTAGCATCTATCTCTGCATTACCACCAGGTACAGTGGAAGGCTGATGTGCCCTTTGTGAACATTCTTCCATTACCAAGTAGAACTTATGTGGACTTCCCTGGCATTCCAGTGGTTAAGACTCTGCACTTCCAATCAGAGTGCAGGTTCAGTCCCTGGTTAGGGAACCAAGATCACATGTGCTGTGTGGCCAAAAAAAAAAAAATTTATGCCAGTAACACAAAAATGGCTTAATGTTAGGAAATAGAATAAATCCCATCAATATCTAAAATGGGGAAAGCCAGCTTATCCTATCAATAAACACTGAAAGACTTGATAAAACTCAAGATAGATTACTGGAAGAAATTAATGTGGCAAAATGAATGAGCCACGCTTTGCTTGCATTGAATTTTTAAAATCTTTAGTGACTGTGTATTGCTTCCTAACATTTTTGCAAGCTTAAATTGAGGTGTGCCATGTCAGAATTTACCTATTTATCTTAGCCACAAATCTTGTATATTGTCTTGCATTTGGGAATTTCTGCCAATGTGGTGTTTTTTCTTTATCAGCCCTGCTTAAGAACTGAGAACAAGAGTTAAGAAACAAAGAGTTGAGAACAATAAGTTAAGAAACAAGCAACATAATTATATAATAATATAAAAATGTAATGGCACTAATTTTCATAAAACATGCCAAGTGAGTATTCTCAAAGAAGTCCCTATGGGAGGCAGTGCACGTACTCATTCCTTAGAACCTGGTGCACGTCCTTAGTTTGGAGTTGTCCTCTACTTCAGTTTACTAGTTGATTGGGAAAACCCATCTCAGCGCATAACTATAGGTCTGCTGCCCACATTTCTTTCTATCTATGTCTTTTCCACCTAGCAGCATCCCATGGAGTGCTTTCTCTCTTACCTTTATCTCACCTCTTTGTATGCCCTTTTAGGACTTTATTTGAAGGTTGAAAGGTTCAGGTAAATAGGTTGAGAACCTGGAGCTAGAGGAGAGAAGGCAAGAGTGATGCAGAAGGCTAATTTCACTCCGTCAGCCCTTTGGTTTCTGTATATAAGCTGGATGCAGCAGCTTTGATTTCCCTTCCCCACTCTACTGTCTTCCTGCAAAAGGCTGGAAACTTAGAAAATTTTAAACTCAGAGTGATGCTGGGGTGACATCAGGAAGCTTCCAACTTTAAGCTTAGCTATATTTTTTTGAAATCCCAGTGTAAAGCTTGTAGCTTGAAAAACCCTCATCTAGTGGTAGAATTTAGTTCTCCTCCTAAGCCCCTAACTTCTCCATTTGTTGTATTTAAGTAGAAGAGAAGTAGAGGAAAAGAAAAAGGAAAAGTCAGGGCAGTTAAAGAGAGATGGAAGATACAGATAGAGAAACAATCTCTTCCCACAACCGAGAGGGCATTTATGTCCTGTGATGGCCACTATGTCCTCGCTCATCCTGCAGAGGACTGGGAGAGTGGGCTCATATTTGTCACAGATCTGACAATTGCCTTTTAAATTTTCCCATCTGGGGGCCCGTAAAAGGAATTGCTGCATCTCTGGTGAAGATACATTTATTATTGACTTATTCGAGGATTTCTTTTATACTGATCTTAGAAAATCCAGACTGGTACATCTTTTTGTTACCCTGTATTATATATGAAGAGTTTTAAGAATTTCATTTAGGCTTCTAGTCTGGGGACTTGCCTGGTCGTCCAGTTGCTAGGACTCTGAGCTCCCAATGCAGAGGGCCCGGGTTCAATCCCTGGTCAGGGAACTAAATCCCACATGCCACAACTAAAGATTCCACATGCTGCAACGAAGACCGAAGATCCCGGGCTGCAACTAAGATCTGGCATAGCCAAATGAGTAAATACGAGTTAGAAAAAAAAAGATTCGTGTGTGTGAAAACAGAAATAGTAGTAGCAGCAGCAGTAATATTAATGACAACAATAATAATGGGAACTCTGTAAGAGCAAGGATCTTTTTACCCCTCTATGTCTAGCACTGGATTGACACCTAGCACACAGCCAGTGTTTATTTATAGTTGTTGAACAGATGGATGATAAATAATAGCCAGCATTTATGAACTGTTCCTTTGTAGGTACTTTGTTAAATACTTCAAATAGGTTCTCTCATTACCTCTCAACAATATGATAATGTATTTTTTGCTGTATTTTATCAAGTTTACTTGTCACTGATTATAAAACACACTTCTGCTACTCTTCTATCTGTAACTGAAAAAAAAAAAACAAAAATAGAACTATAGCACAGTCTTTTCTTATCACTTAGGATTTTTATGTCTATCCTAAGAGCTATTTTAGAATTACAGATTTTTCACATCGTTTATTTATGTACCTAAAAAGGGAAACAAATTTATTCAAGTAATCCTGACCCAGTTTCACATTCAGAATCTGACTCCTGTGCAGTCACTTTCCAATTCTGTCATTGATTCTTGTGTTTTTCCACACAATGTCGACTTCTGTGCCATTTTGAGTGTTTCTAGGATTTTCTTCCAATCTGTTAATACCCAGTTCTGTAAGTACTGATGCTGGCACTTTACTGTTTGACTAACCTCAGAGTTGTTTTTTTTTTTTTTTTTTTCTCAATTGAAACATGTCACTGCTAGTTAAGCAACTGTTATTCAAATGCAGCAATATATAACCAAAATGTTAATAGTGATTTTCCCCAGTGGTAGCTGGATTACAGAATGTTCTCATATCCTTGTTTGTAATTGTTTGTCTTCCAAAATTTGTACATACGTGATTAAAACTTGCCTTTACTTCAATTACAGATCATGATATCACTTGGTCTCATCCTATTCAACATTGTTTGGGGAGATTGGGGATAAAATTAATCACTTTCCCTGGTGGTCATGCTGCCTTAAGATGAAGGAAGATCATTCATCTGCCCCTGGTGGGACCAGGTTCTCTGCTGACCTCCAGTGGCTATAGGCTGTATGGCACTGAGCAAGAGATGGGTCAGTAGCTTAGTCGTGTCCGACTCTGCTACCCCATGGACTATAGCTCACCAGGCTCCTCTACCCATGGGATTCTCCAAGCAAGAATAGTGGAGTGGGTTGCCATTTCCTTCTCCAAGCAAGAGAGAGTCTTGTTGAATGTATTATTTGCTGGTCAGTGCAGAACATTCAGATTCCCACTAGCACTTTTAGGAAAGTACTTTGTAATTGCTCTTGAAGTAGGCAGCACTTTCTCCCGCCTTCCAGTGCAACTTGAACTTTCCACATAAGAAATTGAGAAGTTTTTAAAAGAGCTATAAACAAGTGAGACGTTAAGAATAGGAAAATAATTACAGACAACAATATTGTATTAACATCAGACTTGCTAAGAGACGGGATCTTAATTATTCCCATCACAAAAAAGGAATCATAATTATGTAAATTTAGGAATACTAGCTAACACTATAGTGAGGAGGATCATGCTGTAATATTGTAGTATAGAAATGAATCAAGTCAACATGTCATATGTCAACTGTGTTTCAGTTCTGAAAAAAAGATATACAGTGAAGAATTCATGTGCATAAAATACAACTTGTATGAGCAGGTTTAGTCCGAATTCCGAGTAAGCTTATAGGCTTTGTTTCTGATTTTTACATTTAGGGTTTTATTTTATTGTTGTGGTTTTTTGTTGTTGTTTGTTTGTTTGTTTTTTTACCACGTTGTGGGAGGGTGTAGTTTGGGCATAGAAAAACACACAGGTAGCAGTGCTCCTTATCCTGGAACCAGAACAGTAAGACCTTTCTATTGAAACCATCTGCCTCTTTTACTCTCTGACATGGATAATCATAGCAGGCAGGGACATTGCTTAGACCAGAGCAAGGGGCACTTCCCTTTTTGGAACCTTGCTGGGCATGAGGATGGCAGGCTGGCAGGCAGAACACATCAAGGAGCAGTAAGTGACCATTGAAGCAGAAGTATGTGCTAATTTTCCAATCAGCAAGCTGTTAACCTTCTTAAGTTTATAATTCCTTTGCCATCCATTTTAACATTTGATCCATCCAGTTAATAATAATTTTTTTAAAAACCCTCCATTTATTATACCCCTTAAGTCATTCTTCATGGTACTGTCAAATGTCACCTTGTAATTAACGTAAAGTCACTTTTGACCAAAACGTGTAAAAAGTCACCTTTATGTCTGAGATTATTGATCAATGCAATTTTAAGGTTATTACTTCTTAGTAATTAAACGCTACCTCATTATGTTGTATACCTGCTGCCATGATGTTGTTTGAGAATTAAGCAAGTATCTATCCCTCTAATAGTCTTTAAGTGCTATTTAATCTTTTTTTAAAATCTGTAACTAGGATTTTAAGGCAGGCTAAAGGTTGTACTGTGTAAGTTGGTAAACAGACTCTTATTTCTGCGGGGTTTGCTGTAGCGGCTTCCTTACTGGTCTTCCTGGTGCTCTACGCTGTCAGGTGAATATTTTCAAAGCCAGCTCTGCTGCTCAGTGACTGCTTATCACAAGCAGGATAAAATTCAAATTCCATTAATTTAGCACTTAATACTCTCTGGAGTCCATCTCTAGCCTTATTTATTTTACTTCTAGTATATCCGTATTTGCTATCAGAACACTCTTTTCCCATTATGCCCACTAATTCACCAAGTTAAGGAAGTTGAAAGCATTATATTGTCTCAAGCAGTGCCTCTTGCTGTCCATTTTCATAATGATCCTTAGGCCACAAATAGAAAATGGATGTTTTGTATTAGACTAGTTCATTTCTTTCTGAATCTATCTCATATCCTTTCTGCCAAGTCCTTTGGGGATTTAATTTCTTGGCACATTAGGTTTAACATTGAATATGCACCTAAATTGAACATTGTAGGATATATTTTCCCTTCCTAGGACCTGATATTATTGATTAAAAAAATTTTTGTTATTGCGATTTTGCTGATAGGATGGTCAAAATGTATTCTCTGATAGTTTTAATTTGTTACTTCTTGTTTACAACTCAGCATATTTTTATTGGTCATATTTTTACTGGTCATTCTTTATGAAAGGTTTCTTTCATAAATTGATATCTTAGCCCACTTATCTTTTTTGATGGTCCTTTTGTTACTGCTTTTTATATATTATGAATATGATTAATTTATTTCATAAAATTACTTGGGAAATGTCCCCTTTTTTTTGTTTTTTCTCTGGAATGGTTGTATAAATATCATTATCGTGTCCTTAAATGTTTGGTAGAATTTCCCCCAACATACCCATTTTAGTGTTATATTTCCATTCTAAGTATTGCCTAGGCTGCATGCTGCAAGCTCTGATATGTATTTTCATTATCATTCATTTCAAAATATTTTCCAGTTTCCCTTTGTAATTTCATCTTTAATCCATGGCATATAGAAGTTACTTTATTCTCATTATGAGTTGAATCATTTGAAAGCTGTTGAGACTTTTTCTGTGATTCATGCAGTTCAGTTCATTTCAGTTCAGTCGCTGAGTTTGTCTGACTCTTTACGAACCCATGGACTGCAGCACGCCAGGCCTCACTGTCCATCACCAACTCCTGGAGTCCACCCAAACCCATGTCCAATGAGTTGGTGATGCCATCCAACCATCTCATCCTCTGTCATCCCCTTCTCCTCATGCCTTCAATCTTTCCCAGCACCAGGGTCTTTTCAAATGAGTCAGCTCTTTGCGTCAGGTGGCCTAAGTATTGGAGTTTCAGCTTCAACATCAGTCCTTCCAATGAACACCCAGGATTGATCTCCTTTAGGATGGACTGGTGGATTGGCTCACAGTCCAAGGGACTCGCAAGAATCTTCTCCAGCACCACATTCAAAAGCATCAATTCTTCAGCACTCAGCTTTCTTTATAGTCCAACTCTCACATCCATATACATGACTACTGGAAAAACCATAGCCTTGACTAGACGGACCTTGTTGGCAAAGTAATGTCTCTGCTTTTTAATATGCTGTCTAGAATGGTCATAACTGTCCTTCCAAGGAGTAAGCGCCTTTTAATTTCATGGCTGCAGTTGCCATCTGCAGTGATTTTGGAGCCCAGAAAAATAAAGTCTGACACTGTTTCCACTGTTTCCCCATCTATTTCCCATGAAGTGATGGGACCAGATGCCGTGATCTTCGTTTTCTGAATCTTGAGCTTTAAGCCAACTTTTTCACTCTCTTCTTTTACTTTCAAAAGAGGCTCTTTAGTTCTTCTTTGCTTTCTGCCATAACGGTGGTGTCATTTGCATATCTGAGGTTATTGATATTTCTCCCAGCAATCTTAATTCCAGCTTGTGCTTCTTCCAGCCCACCGTTTCTCATGATGTACTCTGCATATAAGTTAAATAAGTAGGGGGACAATATACAGCTTTGACATACTCCTTTTCCTATTTGGAACCAGTCTGTTGTTCCATGTCCAGTTCTAACTGTTGCTTCCTGACCTGCATATAGGTTTCTCAAGAGACAGGTCAGGTGGTCTGGTATTCCCATCTCTTTCAGAATTTTCCACAGTTTCTTGTGATCCACACAGTCAAAGGCTTTGGCATAGTCAGTAAAGCAGAAATAGATGTTTTTCTGGAACTCTCTTGCTTTTTCGATGATCCAGCGGATGTTGGCAATTTGATCTCTGGTTCCTCTGCCTTTTCTAAAACAAGCTTGAACATCTGGAAATTCACGGTTCACATATTCCTGAAGCCTGGCTTGAAGAATTTTGAGCATTACTTTACTAGCATGTGAGATGAATGCAATTGTGTGGTAGTTTGAGCATTCTTTGGCATTGCCTTTCTTTGGGATTGGGATGAAAACTGACCTTTTCCAGTCCTGTGGCCATTGCTGAATTTTCCAAATTTGCTGGCATATTGAGTGCAGCACTTTCACAGCATCATCTTTCAGGATTTGGAATAGCTCCACTGGACTTCCATCACTTCCACTAGCTTTGTTCATAGTGATGCTTTCTAAGGCCCACTTAACTTCACATTCCAGGATGTTTGGCTCTAGGTGAGTGATCACCATCATGATTATCTTGGTCATGAAGATCTTTTGTGTACAGTTCTTCTGTGTATTCTTGCCACCTCTTCTTAATATCTTCTGCTTCTGTTAGGTCCATACCATTTCTGTCCTTTATCGAGCCCATCTTTACATGAAATGTTCCCTTGGTATCTCTAATTTTCTTGAAGAGATCTCTGGTCTTTCCCATTCTGTTGTTTTCCTCTATTTCTTTGCACTGATTGCTGAGGAAGGCTTTCTTATCTCTCCTTGCTATTCTTTGGAACTCTGCATTCAGATGCTTAAATCTTTCCTTTTCTCCTTTGCTTTTCACTTTTCTTCTTTTCACAGCTATTTGTAAGGCCTCCCCGGACAGCCATTTTGCTTTTTTGCATTTCTTTTCCATGGGGATGGTCTTGATCCCTGTCTCCTGTACAATGTCACGAACCTCCGTTCATAGTTCATCAGGCACTCTGTCTATCAGATCTAGGCCCTTAAATCTATTTCTCACTTCCACTGTATAATCATAAGGGATTTGATTTAGGTCATACCTGAATGGTCTAGTGGTTTTCCCTACTTTCTTCAATTTCAGTCTGAATTTGGCAATAAGGAGTTCATGATCTGAGCCACAGTCAGCTCCCGGTCTTATATTCGCTGAGTGTATAGAGCTTCTCCATCTTTGGCTGCAAAGAATATAATCAATCTGATTTTGGTGTTGACCATCTGGTGATGTCCATGTGTAGAGTCTTTTCTTGTGTTGTTGGAAGAGGGTGTTTGCTATGACCAGTGCATTCTCTTGGCAAAACTCTATTAGTCTTTGCCCTGCTTCATTCCGTATTCCAAGGCCAAATTTGCCTGTTTCTCCAGGTGTTTCTTGACTTCCTACTTTTGCATTCCAGTCCCCTATAATGAAAAGGACATATTTTTTGGGTGTTAGTTCTAAAAGGTCTTGAAGGTCTTCATAGAACCATTCAACTTCAGCTTCTTCAGTGTTACTGGTTTGGGCATAGACTTGGATTACTGTGATATTAAATGGTTTGCCTTGGAAACGAACAGAGATCTTTCTGTCGTTTTTGAGATTGCATCCAAGTACTGCATTTCGGACTCTTTTGTTGACCATGATGGCTACTCCATTTCTTCTGAGGGATTCCTGCTCGCAGTCGTAGATATATATTGGTCATCTGAGTTAAATTCACCCATTCCAGTCCATTTCAGTTCGCTGATTCCTAGAATGTCGATGTTCACTCTTGCCATCTCTTGTTTGACCACTTCCAATTTGCCTTGATACGTGGACCTGACATTCCAGGTTCCTATGCAATATTGCTCTTTACAGCATCAGACCTTGCTTCTACCACCAGTCACATCCACAACTGGGTATTGTTTTTGCTTTGGCTCCATCCCTTCATTCTTTCTGGAGTTATTTCTCCACTGATCTCCAGTAGCATATTGGGCCCCTACTGACCTGGGGAGTTCCTCTTTCAGTATCCTATCATTTTGCCTTTTCATACTGTTCATGGGGTTCTCAAGGCAAGAGTACTGAAGTGGTTTGCCACTCCCTTCTCCAGTGGACCACATTCTGTCAGATCTCTCCACCATGACCCGCCCGTCTTGGGTTGCTCCACGGGCATGGCTTAGTTTCATTGAGTTAGACAAGGCTGTGGTCCTAGTGTGATTAGATTGACTAGTTTTCTGTGAGTATGGTTTCAGTGTGTCTGCCCTCTGATGCCCTCTTGCGACACCTACTGTCATACTTGGGTTTCTCTTACCTTGGGCATTGGGTATCTCTTCACGGCTGCTCCAGCAAAGCGCAGCCGCTGCTCCTTACCTTGGACAAGTGGTATCTCCTCACGGCCGCCCCTCCTGACCTTGAATGTGGAGTAGCTCCTCTCAGCCCTCGAGATTTCTTTTGATTAGTATTATACGGTATATTTTCCCCCATCCTTTTAACTTCAAGGTTTTTGCATCCTTAGGTTTAGGTATGTATTTTGTAAATAGTGTATAGTTAGACTTTACTATTGTTTCTTTCCCAAAAATCAGTTCTACATGGCTGAGTGGGTCTGATTCTGGACTCTATTCCATTGGTCTGTTTGTCTATCTTTATGTCACTATCACAATGTCTAAATTACTGGAGGCCTACATGAAAGGTTAAAGTCCACTAGTGTAGGTCCTCTAATTTTTATTATTGGGTATACTGATCTGTAATTTTTTTAATATGTGGATATTATAAGAAATGCCCAAATATTATCTGGCTTGGATATAAGGGTAATGGTGGAAAGTAACTGGAAAGTAATTACTCCAAGTAATCATAATTGGAAAGTAATCTCTTTAGGTTTTGGGAAAAGTTTGTTTGGAAATGGAATTATTTCTTCCTTAAATATTTGGTAGAATTAGCCAATGAAGCTTTCAGGGGAAAGTGCTTAGAAATACGTATTTTTGAAAGACAAAAAACACATTCTGAATTTTTGGTAGTGATTTCAACTTCAACTAAATAATACAGGGTTTTTATTTAATTTCCTCAATTTTATATTTGTATCTTATGCTGAAAATCTTGATTTTTAATAGCATTAGCATGATTACTCATGGCTTTATCTATAATGTGTGTGTGTGTGTTTAGTTCAAAATAAGAATTACAGTATTCAATATCTTTAATCTAATTTTGTTTTACTATTAAATATTTTCTTTATCCCAAATCAAAACTATAAAACCACGGTAAAGTCAGGAACTATAAATTCCATTCCTGACCTCACCTTGCATTTTCGTCCTTTGATGTTGTTTTTTGGAGGGAGTGAGGGGGTAAGGGGGCAAAGATACATATATACATAGTCCTACTTATTTTCTAATTTTTTTTTATATTTCTTTCATCTTCTCTGCACCTGGCTTTTTTCACTGAACAGTGTATCTTAGTGATTGTTCCTCAGAAGCACAAAGGAATCTTTTTCATTCTTTTATATAATAGCCTAGTACTTTGTTGTTTGGGTGTACCATACTTTATCTAACCAATCTCTTACTGATGGATATTCAGGAAAAATAGTAACTTTTAAAAAGATGTTTCCACAGTCCAGTCCACTGCATTGTAGCATTGACCAATAGAACTATTTAGCCTAATTTTAACAGCATTTTTATTTAAAAACTTGTTTATTTATATATTACTGCAAAAATTCATTTTACAGTATGCTAGGTTTACTGTGTGGCATGATGAGGACTGAATGACTTTTTTAGTTAGGAAAGGTAAAGTTCTGTACTTTTTATTATTTCTTTGAGCTGGTTTTCTTGTATAAGGGTAAGTGTAAGACTTTGTAGCCTTCTCCTTATAGCAAGTGCTTCTGTTTATCTTAAAAGACTTCTTCTTGCTTATACAAAAACTCTTACACTCATCTAGGTGAGTGATGGTGTGATCACTCACCTAGAGCCAGACATCCTGGAATGCAAAGTCAAATGGGCCTTAGGAAGCATCACTACGAACAAAGCTAGTGGAGCTTTGTTCCACTCAACTGATAGAATTCCACTTGAGCTATTTCAAGTCCTAAAAGATGATGCTGTGAAAGTGCCGCACTCAATATGCCAGCAAATTTGGAAAACTCAGCAGTGGCCACAGGACTGGAAAAGGTCAGTTTTCATTCCAATCCCAACGAAAGGCAATGCCAAAGAATGCTCAAAGTACTGCACAATGGCACTCATCTCACCTGCTAGCAAAGTTAATGCTCAAAATTCTCCAAGCCAGGCTTCAACAGTATGTGAACCATGAACTTCCAGATGTTCAAGCTGGATTTAGAAAAGCCAGAGGAACCAGAGATCAAATTGGCAACATCCATGGATCATCAAAAAAGCAAGACAGTTCCAGAAAAAATCTACTTTTGCTTTACTGACTATGCCAAAGCCTTTGGCTTTGTGGATCACGACAAACTGTGGAAATTCTGAAAGAGATGGGAATACCAGACCACCTGACCTGCCTCCTGAGAAATCTGTATGCAGGTCAAGAAGCAACAGTTAGATCTGGACATGGAACAACAGACTGGTTCCAAATTGGGAAAGGACTACGTCAAGGCTCTATATTGTCACCTTATTTAACTTATATGCAGAGTTTATCATGTGAAATGCCAGGCTGGATGAAGCACAAGCTGGAATCAAGATTGCCAGGAGAAATATCAATAACCTCATATATGCAGATGACACCACTGTTATGGCATAAAGCAAAGAAGAACTAAAAAGCCTCTTGATGAAAGTGAAAGAGGAATGTGGAAAAGTTGGCTTAAAGCTCAACATTCGGAAAACTAAATTCATGGTGTCCAGTTCCATCACTTCATGGCAAATAGATGTGGAAACAATGGGAACAGTGACAGAAAACAGTTATTCAGTGCTCCAGAATCACTGCAGATGGTGATTGCAGCCATGAAATTAAAAGATGCTTGCTCCTTATAAGAAAAGCTATGAACAGCCTAGACAGCATAATATTAAAAAGCAGAAACATTACTTTGCTAGCAAAGGTCTGTCTAGTCAGAGCTATGGTTTTTCCAGTAGTCATGTATGGATGTGAGAGTTGGACCATAAAGAAAGTTGAGCACTGAAGAATTGATGCTTTGAAGTGTGGTGGTAGAGAAGACTCTTGAGAGTCCCTTGGACTGCAAGAAGATCAAATCAGTCAATCCTAAAGGAAATCAGTCCTTAATATTCATTGAAAGGACTGATGCTGAAGCTGAAACTGCAATTCTTTGGTCACCTGATGCAAGAACTGACTCATTAGAAAAGACCCTGAAGCTGGGAAAGATTGAAGGCAGGAGGAGAAGGGTACAAAAGAGAATATAGATGATTGGATGGCATCACTGACTCCATGGACATGAGTTTGAGCAAGCTCTGGGAGTTGGTGATGGACAGGGAAGCCTGGTGTGCTGCAGTCCATGGGGTCGCAAAGAGTCAGACATGACTGAGCAACTGATTTGAACTTACCCCTCAATTTATAGTACCAATTTAGTCTAATTAATTCCTTGCTCAGGTAATAAAACCCACCATTTTTTATAACACCTCAAAGACACGTTTTCTCATTAATTTATCAGGTTGATAAAGGGCTTATAGCTGATATATCCTGTAGTATTCTGCTTCAGAAAGTATTGACTCCTAAGCCAAACAGATTAATGTCTAGTAAATACAATATCACAGTAATCCAAGTCTGTGCCCCAACCAGTAACGCTGAAGAAGCTGAAGTTGAACGGTTCTATGAAGACCTACAAGACCTTTTAGAACTAACACCCAAAAAAAGATGTCCTTTTCATTATAGGGGACTGGAATGCAAAAGTAGGAAGTCAAGAAACACCTGGAGAAACAGGCAAATTTGGCCTTGGAATACAGAATGAAGCAGGGCAAAGACTAATAGAGTTTTGCCAAGAGAACGCACTGGTCATAGCAAACACCCTCTTCCAACAACACAAGAAAAGACTCTACACATGGACATCACCAGATGGTCAACACCAAAATCAGATTGATTATATTCTTTGCAGCCAAAGATGGAGAAGCTCTATACAGTCAACAAAAACAAGACCAGGAGCTGACTGTGGCTCAGATCATGAACTCCTTATTGCCAAATTCAGACTGAAATTGAAGAAAGTAGGGAAAACCACTAGACCATTCAGGTATGACCTAAATCAAATCCCTTATGATTATACAATGGAAGTGAGAAATAGATTTAAGGGCCTAGATCTGATAGAGTGCTTGATGAACTATGGATGGAGGTTCGTGACACTGTACAGGAGACAGGGATCAAGACCATCCCTATGTAAAAGAAATGCAAAAAAGCAAAATGGCTGTCCGTGGAGCCCTTACAAATAGCTGTGAAAAGAAGAAAAGTGAAAAGCAAAGGAGAAAAGGAAAGATTTAAGCATCTGAATGCAGAGTTCCAAAGAATAGCAAGGAGAGATAAGAAAGCCTTCCTCAGCAATCAGTGCAAAGAAATAGAGGAAAACAACAGAATGGGAAAGACCAGAGATCTCTTCAAGAAAATTAGAGATACCAAGGGAACATTTCATGTAAAGATGGGCTCGATAAAGGACAGAAATGGTATGGACCTAACAGAAGCAGAAGATATTAAGAAGAGGTGGCAAGAATACACAGAAGAACTGTACAAAAAAGATCTTCATGACCAAGATAATCATGATGTGATCACTCACCTAGAGCCAAACATCCTGGAATGTGAAGTTAAGTGGGCCTTAGAAAGCATCACTATGAACAAAGCTAGTGGAGGTGATGGAATTCCAGTTGAGCTATTCCAAATCCTGAAAGATGATGCTGTGAAAGTGCTGCACTCAATATGCCAGCAAATTTGGAACTCAGCAGTGGCCACAGGACTGGAAAAGGTCAGTTTTCATTCCAATCCCAAAGAAAGGCAATGCCAAAGAATGCTCAAACTACCGCACAATTGCACTCATCTCACACGCTAGTAAAGTAATGCTCAAAATTCTCCAAGCCAGGCTTCAGGAATATGTGAACCATGAACTTCCAGATGTTCAAGCTTGTTTTAGAAAAGGCAGAGGAACCAGAGATCATATTGCCAACATCCACTGGATCATTGAAAAAGCAAGAGAGTTACAGAAACATCTATTTCTGCTTTATTGACTATGCCAAAGCCTTTGACTGTGTGGATCACAAGACACTGTGGTGATCCCAATTCTGAAAGAGATGGGAATACCAGACCACCTGACCTGCCTCTTGAGAAACCTGTATGCAGATCAGGAAGCAACAGTCAGAATGGGACCTGGAACAACAGACTGGTTCCAAATACGAAAAGGAGTACATCAAGGCTGAGTATACAAGGCTGTATATTGTCACCCTGCTTATTTAACTTATATGCAGAGTACATCATGAGAAACGCTGGACTGGAGGAAGCACAAGCTGGAATCAAGACTGCCGGGAGAAATATCAATAACCTCAGATATGCAGATGACACCACCCTTATAGCAGAAAGTGAAGAGGAACTAAAAAGCCTCTTGATGAAAGTGAAAGTGGAGAGTGAAAAAGTTGGCTTAAAGCTCAAGATTCAGAAAACGAAGATCATGGCATCTGGTCCCATCACTTCATGGGAAATAGATGGGGAAACAGTGGAAACAGTGTCAGACTTTATTTTTGGGGGCTCCAAAATCACTTCAGATGGTGACCGCAGCCATGAAATTAAAAGACACTTACTCCTTGGAAGAAAAGTTTATGACCAACCTAGATAGCATATTGAAAAGCCGAGACATTACTTTGCCAACAAGGTCCGTCTAGTTAAGGCTATGGTTTTTCCAGTGGTCATGTATGGATGTGAGAGTTGGACTGTGAAGAAAGCTGAGTGCTGAAGAATTGATGCTTTTGAACTGTGGTATTGGAGAATACTCTTGAGAGTCCCTTGGACTGCAAGGCGATCCAACCAGTCTCTTCTAAAGGAGATCAGCCCTGGGTGTTCTTTGGAAGGAATGATGCTAAAGCTGAAACTCCAGTACTTTGGCCACCTCATGTGAACGGTGAACTCATTGGGTGGGGTTGGGGGCAGCAGGAGAAGGGGATGACAGAGGATGCGATGGCTGGATGCCATCACTGACTCAATGGACGTGAGTCTGAATGAACTCCAGGAGTTGTTGATGGACAGGGAGGCCTGGAGTGCTGCGGATTCATGGGGTCGCAAAGAGTCGGACATGACTGAGCGACTGGTCTGAACTGAACTGAACTGAAATACATGCATATTAAGATATCTTAATATTATTTCAAATTTCTGTGATTTGGTGAATAAAATAGTCTTCTCAGTCTCATATGACCAGGGGTTGTATTTGCTCATATTTGTCTTCTATTTAAAGAATTATATTAATAATAAGTGAAAGCCGCTCAGTCATGTCCAACTCTGTGAGAATTCTCTAGGCCAGAACACTGGAGTGGGTAAGCTGTTCCCTTCTTCACGGGATCTTCCCAATCCAGGGACTGAACCCAGGTGTCCCACGTTGCAGGCAGATTCTTTACCTGCTGAGCCACAAGCCCATGTTAATAATAGTCAAGCATATTTACTCCTTTATAAGTCCTCCATGGAATTTAACAAAGAGTTATATGATCTGAATTACATCATCTGTTCTCCAAACCTACTTCTGAGAACCCATATTCCATCCTTAACTTCTAATACGCCATTTTAGCATTCTTTGATCTTAGGAAAAAAATGCAACCTTGACTTACGAAAATAGTGTATTTTTACCTCTTCCAAGGCATTGCAAAGACATTAGAATGCTTACATGGTCATTAACCTTCTGCTTACTTCCCCTCCCCCAGTTTATATGTTGTTGTTTTTATTTTATGTATTTTGTGTCAAAGCCCACAAGGCATAATTGTTGTTTTGTATAGTCAGTGGTCATCTTAATTTTTAAAAAATTTTATGGAGGTATAGTTGACTTAACTGTACATATCTAAAACATACAAATTAAGTTTTACCCTATGTGAACACACCCATGAAACTGTCAGCACTCATCCGTGTATATATCCTCTGGTACTGTTGTTTCTACCATCTTATTGCCTAGAAAATTAAGACAGTCAGCAGTTTATTGCAATTCTGTTTTGTTTTGTAACTGCTAGGAATGGAGGTAGTGCTAGAGAATTTTCATGGTTTCTGTACTGCTGTTTTAAAATTACTTAATTTTAGAACTCAGTTAAAAAAATTGTTTTTCACCTGTCTTAAGCTACTTATGCTCTCTCAGGTCCCCGTCAGTCTAAAAATGTAGTGCATCTTTTAACATTCTCATACATGTGACTAGTATGGCATTTGAGCTTTACTAGGACTTCCCTCAGAGAAGGCAATGGCACCCCACTCCAGTACTTTTGCCTGGAGGATCCCATGGACGGAGGAGCCTGGTGGGCTGCAGTCCATGGGGTCCCTAGGAGTTGGACATGACTGAGCAACTTCACTTTCACTTTTCACTTTCCTGCATTGGAGAAGGAAATGGCAACCCGCTCCAGTGTTCTTGCCTGGAGAATCCCAGGGACGGGAAGCCTGGTGGGCTGCTGTCTATGGGGTCGCACAGAGTCGGACACGACTGAAGCGACAGCAGCAGCAGCAGCAGGACTTCCCTGGTGGCTCAGCAGTAAAGAATCCCCCTGCCAATACAGGAGATGTGGGTTTGATCCCTGGGTCAGGAAGATCCCCTGGAGAAGAAAATGGCAACACACTCCATTATTCTTGTCTGAGAAATCCCATGGACAGAGAAACCATGGCAGGTAGTAATCCGTGGGGGTCCACAAGACAGGGACATGACTTAGGAATTAAAACAAGTGTCTAGAAACCATTGATTTCTCCTATTTGCTACCTCTTAGAAGTAACGGCAGAAAAATTTAAAGGCTTTTCCATTCTGATTGAGTCTGTATCTTAGTAATTGTGATTCCTAAAAGTGAGATCAGCATACATTTTTACTCAGTTTCTTATTTTGAGACTCTGAATACTAATTTTAATGATATGTGTGAGAATATACCCTTAGGTCACAGTAAAGGTATATATATATATATATATTTTTTTTTTTTTTTTTTTTGGTGTATACTCTGAATTTTGCTTTTAATTGTATTAGCTTACAGAAAATTTTCATATGTGGGATTATAAATACTCCTTCTAGCCGTGAATCTAATAGTTTTAGCCTTTAAGAGTGATTTAAATTTAATTTTTTTACTAAATACTATAAGATCCTTACAATATAAAGTAACTTGAATGACTATTTTCAAAATTGGAATTTTGCACATTCTAATTTTTTTCTAGACTGCATCTACAATAATACTGACATTTATTAAGGGTTTACTCTTTTATGCATTTGAGTTGTCTCACTTAGTCCTTAAAATAACTCTGTGTGGTAGAAATTATTATCCCTATATAACAGATAAGAAATAAGGCAAGGGTAGTTGATGCACCTTGCAAACTCAGCAGCCAGTAAAATAGCTGGGGTTTAAACCAGGCAGTATACATCTGGAACCTAGCCTCTTAACCAATATGAACCTTGTCATGATTAGTTTCTTTTTTCTAATGCTGGAAAAGAATTACATGAACCAAAATGTTCTCCCTAAATAATTGTAAGATTTTTACAGCTGGGCTAAAGGGCCCACTGAGACTAAGTTTGAAGGTGAAGTTAATTTTTGTTTTCATTCTTTTAGCTGATATAGCCCAGAGATATAGGATAAGCAAATACCCAACCCTCAAGTTGTTTCGTAATGGGATGATGATGAAGAGAGAATACAGGGGTCAGCGATCAGTGAAAGCACTTGCAGATTACATCAGGCAACAAAAAAGTGACCCCATTCAAGAACTTCATGACTTGGCAGAAATCACCACTCCTGACGTAAGTCACTGACTTTTGCTGGATCAAATGAGCATAGCCTGCTTGATTCATGTAAAGAGATTCTTAGGAAACCAGAGAATCTGTAGACATTTTCTTATAGTTCACTGCAGTGGATTTTGACGTATACATATACATAACAAGTTTAATTTTTCTTGAATTAATTCTCAAAGGGAATGCTGATGTTTTACTGTGCCTTTGAATAAAATGTATAAAGCAATAAAGTTGCACTAATTCAGTTTAATTGAGGGCAAAGGGTAGCCTGAATTACGAAGAAATAGAAGTTAATGTCAGGCACACACAACCATAGTTTCCTTTTTCTGCTTAGTGGCAACCCTCAGGGTCTCTGCTCTCATTACTCCTGTAGCAGCAATTTGTATAAATTTTAGTATCCTCTGACCTAACCACCCTTAATGATACATTAACAAGGTCTTTTTCTTTGTACACCAAGAAGTGTTTTAAAAGCAAACGAAAACAATTAAGTTTGGGCTTCAGATTGTCATTGCTAAATTGTCATTGCAACTTGGTTCTTACCCTGCTTACAAATGAACAGGTTAGCCAACTCATTTCACGGATGCTGTTAGAAGACATAAGGCTCCTGGTCAGAGACAACAGTTTGCTTGCTCACATGTGAGCATGGTTGCATTTGTTTCCTTGTCCCCCAAGTCCTACGGAGGTGAAAGAGGGCCAGATGGATCCCTGCTCACGCAGGGGGTTGTGACAGGAGAACTTTAGGCTTGGGAAACATCTGTCTCAGAGCCAGCAGTAAGCCTGCTCTCTGTCCTGGAGGGAGACATCACCTCATACTTCAGCCTCGCTCCCTATAAGCACAACCTGGATCAAGAATGGTCAGACTCTTGGATCTTGGGTATACCTAAATGTGTAGAAGTGTGAGAGACCTATGATGGAGTCTCTGCCAACAGCCACAGATTACAAATTGATGTATTATTTTAACACACCTTAGAATTAGTCATCTTATTTAGGAAAAAACTGTCACCGATTAAACAGTTATTATTTCTTGAAATTTTAAAGTAAAATGTTATTAGGAAATTATTACATTAGATGATAGTTCAGACTGTTTTCAACCTAATGTAATCTTTAATAGTTTTGGATTAGGTGTTAAAAGCCGGTTACATTTCATTTGGAGATAACTGAACAGCAGCTAGGTAAATGAAATAAAATGTTTCTTAAAGAACTACATATGTTTATAAAGTAATTACATACTTTATTTTACAGCGCAGCAAAAGAAATATCATTGGATATTTTGAGCAGAAGGATTCAGAAAACTATAGAGTTTTTGAAAGAGTAGCAAATATTTTGCATGATGATTGTGCCTTCCTAGCTGCGTTTGGGTAAGTAGCCTAATTGGTACAGTGTGTTGGTGGTTGGGTCAGCTCAGCTGCCTTGTTAAATTCTTGTTGTGTGTGGTGGTTTTTTGAAGATGACCTCTCATAAAGATTATCTCAGTCCTATTAAAGTCACTGACAAGTTTTTATGCCTATCTCTGACCTCTCTTTTTAAAAAGGAGTTTAAAAGTCTGTTAATTATTCTTTCTGTACTATATTTTTCAAAATGTAGGTAAGAGGAAAAGGATGGACCAACTTTTCTTCTGTCTTTCCCCTGCCTCAGAGGAACATGCTCATTCCACAGCTGATTTCTCCACTAGTGTCCCTTCAGTTGTCCCTTCAAAATCCTCTGGGGCTTTGATCCATCAGTTATCCTTGCTTTCTCATGTTTTCAGTCTGACCCTTTTCATGGACTGTTTTCCTTTTCCAAAAGCATGATTCTCTCATTCCTAATCTGTCTCTTCTGTCTCTTGAACTATTAACTCATCTTCTTTTCATTCTTAAATTTTTTTCAAAGATTAGTTATGCTTGACTACCCTGAATTTCTCATACTCTAATGGTTCAAATATGTTAACCTCCTGAAAACTTTTACCTTCATTACCCTAAAGAAATCTCTCTGCATAGTCACAAAGTGACTTCTTAATTAGCAAATCCAGTGGTCTTTTTTCCAGTCTTAGTTCTCTACAATTTCTCTGAAGGATGTGACCCTGAACTACCCTGTCCTCCTTCTGCTGTCTGTACTTTACCTTGAATCTCCCTGGTTCAATCCTTACATTTCTGATTTCCCTGGCTTTATCTTTTTTTTTCCTTTCTCTTTCAAAATAGAATCATTCTTATGGTTCTGTCCTTGAATCTCTTCTCACTGAAAATTATCTCCACCATCCTTTGCTGTTTTGCAATACTGTCTGTTTTCTTTGACCTATAACTGATAAGATTCAATTGCAGTACCTTGACTAGTACAATTGTAGTCTTGAGTAGAGCCCAGATTTCGGGCATAGTATTTCCTCTCCAGTTTGTGACCTTTTCCCTTATTTTAAATGCTTCTGTAGGTTTTGTATGTGTGTTCTATTGTAAACATTATCAGTGTTTTATGAGGATGGTTGTACAGAGTAAATAATGAAGGAACTTCTCCCTTACGTTTTTTGCATTACTGTTCCCAGCCATGCAGGCCCCTCACTATTCCTCTAACACTGCAAGCACACTTCATAGCAGAGCGTTTATCGTTATTGTCTCTATCCAAAGGGCTTTGTCCAGATATCACCTCAGTTACTTAGAAACAGTCTGGGGTCAAAAACAGCCATTTACTGCCAAAACTTCTAATCCAAAAGATAACATACTCAATCACAAAAACAGCTAACTAAAATGTCCCTTAAAAAAAAATCTGCCTTTTACTAAACTTTTCCTTCAAATGTATGCTTTTCTTGGTGTTGCATAATCTTATAAGTAGGAAAGATGGAAAAGTATGTATTTCAAGTTATAGTTCATATGTTGCAAAACAACTAGCATGTTTGCTAAGCGTGCTTGCTCAGTCATGTCTAAATCTTTGTGACCCCATGGACTGTAGCCAGCCAGGCTCCTCTGTCCATGGGATTTCCCAGGCAAGAATACTGGAGTAGGTTGCCATTTCTTATTCCAGGGGATCTTCCCAACCCAGGGATCAAACCCGCATCTCTTGCATCTCCTTGGCAGGCAGATTCTTTACCACTGTGCCACCTGGGATACTTCAGACATATTACTGCTATTATTTTTCTTAAAAAATATTATCACTGTTTCTCTCTTTCTGTTAGGGTTGTTTCAAAACCAGAAAGATACAGTGGAGACAACATAGTCTATAAGCCACCAGGGGTAAGTTGCTATTTCTTAGTGTGTATAATTTAAAATGTAAATATATGTATACTATAATTTGTAGTTTTGTACATGTTAATATTCCCAGATTCATAAAGTTTTAGTATTGGAAGAAACCTTAAGACATAGTTTTGTCCTAATCCAAACCTTTCAAAGTAAAGATGAAGACACAAGCTTAAAGTCACACAGGCATTTAGTGGCAGAGCTGGGACTAGAGACCCCCTGACCCCCAGGCCTTTCCCACTTCTATTTCACCTTCAGTCTGGGACTCACATTCAAAACAATGCTTCAGAGGTCTGTGGTCATCACTCTAGCTTGAATGAGACTAGCCAAACTCCCACGTCTCCTGGTGTATAAGTTCACCTGGTACTTGCCAGATACTAAGGACCGCTACTGCTGCTACTGCTAAGTCACTTCAGTCATGTCCGACTCTGTGCGATCCCCATAGACGGCAGCCCACCAGGCTCCGCCGTCCCTGGGATTCTCCAGGCAAGAACACTGGAGTGGGTTGCCATTGCCTTCTCCAATGCATGAAAGTGAAAAGTGAAAGTGGAGTCGCTCAGTCGTGTCCAACTCTTAGCGACCCCACGGACTGCAGCCTACCAGGCTCCTCCATCCATGGGATTTTCCAGGCAAGAGTACTGGAGTGGGGTGCCATTGCCTTCTCCAGACGGCTAGGTTGTTTTTAACCCTTGGCTAAGAAGTTAAGTGTATCTAAACTTAGAAGTAGCTGTTTAGGCCCAGGTGATGGTAACCACAAATAATAAAGGCAAAAGTCACAGTTATTATTACCCCAAATTGACCTAACAGTCTGAAAAAGCTGGCTTAAAACTCAGCATTCAAAAAGCTAAGATCATGGCATCTGGTCCCACCACTTCATGGCAAATAGATGGGCGAAAGCTGGAAGCAGTGACAGATTTTCCTTTCTTGGGCTCCAAAATCACTGCGGATAGTGACTGTAGCCATGAAATTAAAAGACGCTTGCTCCTTGGAAGAAAAACTGTGACAAACCTAGAAAATGTATTAAAAAGCAGAGACATCATTTTGCCAACAAAGGTCCGTTTATTCAGAGCTGTGGTTTTTCCAGTAGTCATATATGGGTGTGAGATTTGGACCATAAAGAAGGCTGAGTGCTGAAGAATTAATGTTTTGAATTGTGGTGCTAGAGACAACTCTTGAGAGTCCCTTGGACGGCACGGAGATCAAAGCAGTCAATCCTAAAGGAAATCAGTTCTGACTACTTATTGGAAGGACTGATGCTGAAGCGAAGCTCCAATGCTTTGGCCACCTGATTCAAAGAGCCGAATCATTGAAAAAGACCCTGATGCTGGGAAAGATGGATGACAGGGGATGACAGAGGATGAAATGGTTTGATAGCATCACTGACTCACTGGACATGAACTTGAGCGAACTCTGAGAAATAGTGAAGGATAGGGGTGTCTGGCGTGTTGCAGTCCACAGGGGTCACAAAAAGACAGACACGACTTAGTGACTGAACAACAAAATACATACATACATATCTACATAGGTTTATATAGATTATGTATGTATGTATAACTGAGTTACTTTGCTATACAGAAGAAATTAACACAGCATTGTAAATGAACTATGTGTGTGAAAGTCACTCAGTTGTGTCCAGCTCTTTGTGACCCCATGGACTATACAGTCCATGGAATTCTCCAGGCCAGAATACTGGAGTAGGTAGCCTATCCCTTCTCCAGTGGATCTTCCCAACCCAGGAATCAAACCGGGGTCTCCAGTTATCAGGGAAGCCCATAAATCAACTATACTTCACTAAAATAAAACAATCAGCTACCTTCCTAGGTGTAAAACTCTGGGAAAGTTTGTGAGCTTCTCTGTGCTTTAGTTTGTTCATTAGTAAAAACAGCCATGATAATACTAGTACCTGCTTTATGGGGATGTTTTGAGGGTTAACTGAGTCGACACATACAAGGTGCTTAAAACACATACAAGGTGATAAAACAATGCTTGGTCACAGTAGTTGGCTTAGGAAATGTTAGCAATTTATCATCATTTTAGGCACTTCATAGGTACTGATTTTGAGTGAATCTGGAAACAGATAACAGCAGTTAATTTTAGTTTAGATTTATATAGTATCATGTATTTTTCAAGGCTTTTTCACTGGAAGTCTCCAAATTTTCTTCTGACATTTTTGAAGGGAGAGATAGCTCAGTTAAATCATTAGGATAATTCTTTTCCCAACACCTGCCGGCTATTGATGAAGATCCTGATAAGCATTTACTTGATGCAAATCCAAGGGAAAGCGGAAGGCTTAGGCATCACAGCTTAGATAATCAGGTCCCTCATAATCATAGTTAGCAGCTTATTACCATCAGTAGTCCTCTTTCTCAGAAGTTCCATGATTTTTCGCTTCTTTTATATCCCGTATAGATTTCTGAGCTCATAGATGGCTTTAAGAATGCAGTTTTGCTAGCACAAGTTAGATGTTTACTTTTTTCTTTGTTTTTGTAAACAGCATTCTGCTCCAGATATGGTGTACTTGGGATCTATGACAAATTTTGATGGGACTTACAATTGGATTCAAGATAAATGCGTTCCTCTTGTCAGAGAAATAACATTTGAAAATGGAGAGGTATGGCTTTGTAGTGTATGTTGCTATATTTAATTAAGATTTCCGAAAGAGCAAGCTTCTTCTACCCATCTTACTGTTTTCACACAGAACTTATTGTTACAGTGAACACATCATAGCTCTTTCCATACAGGCCAGTGGTCCACTTCTGCTGTCCCAGAATCCCACTGTTGTATTTCCTGCAGTAGCAGTGTTTCATGACCACCTTGAAAATGAGTTTGAAGGTGATTCTGATCCCACCCTTGGTTGAAGATTCATATTTAAGGAGATGGCTTTAGAAGCAATGTTCTGCAGATTTTAGTTACAATTAATTATATACAGTGAATAATCCTTTGCTTTGAAAAGGTTTTTCTGATTCCTCTTCTAAAAGAATGAAACTGTGTTCTCTTTCCATTGTTAAATAATGAAAGCAATTATTATTACCATGTAACTGTCCTCAGTGATCCCATGTGCCTGAAATAAAGCCCATCTCCAATTCTTAACAACTCCCATAAAAACCTAGGAGGTTGGAAGAGCAAATATAAAGAGCTGTGTCTGTTTTTAAAAAGACATCTCTGTTTTTTACTGTATTTGAAACATAGCTTTCATTTCATTTTACTCCTTCACTTTCAAAACCCACAGCCTAAGAATGTAATTTAAAAAAAAATTTTAAGTTAAAACTTTGAATATGTATATATGCTTCAAAAGAATTATAAGTACATAGCTCAGGTATTAAAAATACAACTCAAGAAATTATCACAGAGTAAACACTCTCATATAATTCCCACCAAGTCAAAGGTTGGCAATTCTGTAAAAAGTCAGTGAGTATTTTAAGGCTTTGCAGCTCATACAGCCTGTGTTGCAGCTATTCAACTTGCAGCCTTAGACAGTACATAAATGTGGTTGTGTTGCAGTAAAGCTTGCTTGCTTGGTTATTGTCTTAGTTTTTATCAAGTGAACATCCTTTCTACTTTCTCAGTTCCCTGGGCTTCAGGTATGTTTATCTGAATTAATTAACATTTTTATTGTAGCAGCTCATTTAGACCTTAGAGACTCAGAAAGATCTAGTAACCTGTCATGATTATTCACCTGCTTTGGCAGTTCTTACAGGGTTAGTTTCAAAACAGTTTAAAGGTACAGACCTGGAAAATCTTGAACAATTAAACAGAGGTCTGTCCTTCCACCCCAGCCCTGCCTCTCGTCCTATAGTAGTTGGCTCATTTAATGAAATTCTTTAGACTTGTTACATTTTGTAACCAATTACCCACAAATCCTTTAAAATATGAGGAAAGATTTGTTAACCTGTAAATCTGGTTGTCTTGCTTTCTCCTGAATTCTTGACTACCTCCTTATAAAGAATACATTGGTACAGATGTGGACATGGGTACATTGGAAGCTCTAGTAGGTTAAACTACCAGCTACTAAGTTAATGTATGTAAATTAGTTTAGCAAACTAATTCACATATTTTCAAACTACTAATTTATTACTTCTCTCTTAACAGTTGTTAGTTCACCTGTATTTGTAGGATTTCTTTTAACAAAAAATTTTGTTTAGTTACAAAATTAGTAATTTTATTACTAATAAAGTAATATATTTGTTTCTACTTTTGACTTCTTAGCTCTTAAATTTTCTAAAAAGTAACATGCCACATGTGAGGCACTGAGAAAATGTTCTGAGAGTTCAGAACAGATTCAAGGTGTTTTTGTGTGTGTATATGCACAACGCATATATATATATAAACATACACATGTAAGTGGAAGTATTTGTTAATAATGTTGATAAATTGTATATTGATTGAAAACTGGCTATATTATGGGGTTTTTGTCTTTTGCTCTGTATCACACTTTTCAGCTGTTGGTAGGTCTCATGTAAGTGGAGTGGTTTTTGCAATAAACCTTAGAATAAATGTAAGTTTGCAAATCAGTTAGATTTATTTATTGCTGTACACTCAGTTTTTCAGTGTTATCTGTGAAGAATGTTTATCCTCTCATAAAAATCAACATTTTGAAAAAGAACAGCACAGTTCTTCCTTTAGTCAGCTCATTTTTTAAATACCATGGCTTCATCCAGCACTAGGTCACAGGTCAGTCCAGTGGCTACCTTAAGGCAGGTCAGTTCCCACGGGACAGCAGGACATGGGGCCATTCTTAGGGGCTCCTTCTGCCACTGAGGCATTTATTTACCCCACTGGTCTCTTTTCCTGGAATGTTGCAGCTGCTTTATATTACATGGGCTGAGGTTAAAATTGTTCCTACCTAGAAAATAGCTAGAGCTGAATGGAGAGGCCTGATAATTCTTACTGAATACTTCTCTATACAGGAACTGACAGAAGAAGGACTGCCTTTTCTCATACTCTTCCACATGAAAGAAGATACAGAAAGTTTAGAAATATTCCAGAATGAAGTAGCCCGACAATTAATAAGTGAAAAAGGTAGACAGATTAAGGTGTTTATATCCTTCTTTTCTCTGTTTTTTTTAACTTTCCCCCCTTTCCATTACATTAATATTGACATAAGCATATTTGGATTAAAAACTTATTTTAACTCAACTCCTAAACTTACATGAAAATATGGGGAAGGGAGCTATGAGTAGAGATAATGCAAAGCAGTAGCTTAAAAAAAAAAACAAAAAAAACACAATTTTTTTAGCTCTTTAAAATCAGGTAGCATGAAAAGTGGGGTCATGGGTGGACAGTGTGTTTTAGGCACTTTCTTCCAGCACCTTGATGCTTGTCTAGTCCTTTTCTAATAGTTCCAGAGATATTGCTGAGAGGATTTACACAGCCTGATTAACATTTACTGTATTTCTAAATGAAAGTAAGTTGAGTAGTTCTCTGCAGACTTCTCCAAAGCATCAAAAGGGAATTTGCGTTATCACCAGCTTTCCCGCTGTAATTGGAGAAGTCAAACAAAATAGACTGAAGGTTTTGTATAGAGCCATGCCCATATCAGTCTCTGTAAATATTTTGGGAGTTGCATTAGATTAAAAATCAACCAGTAGGGACTGGAAGGGCATCATTGATGAAATGATGTTCCCATTGGAACAGACCAGGATAATCTGCAGGGCAAATGACTGCCCAGAAAAATTTAAAATTCGCTATTGCATTTCTAAAGAAATTTTACTCTCTGCCTTAAAAATTAAAATCCTACCTCTTTAAAGTGTTGTAATATTTAGGTTTTAGTCTTTGTGGTCTATATTACTCTAAAGCATGTTGGGGAGTTTTTGGTATATCACTTTTTATAAACTTGCAAACTTATGAAAATATAATAAAGAATATTCTAATCTACCTCTCCAAATTCTATTTCTTTTTAAGGTACAATAAACTTTTTACATGCTGACTGTGACAAATTTAGACATCCTCTTCTGCACATACAGAAAACTCCAGCAGATTGCCCTGTAATAGCTATCGACAGCTTTAGGCACATGTATGTGTTTGGAGACTTCAGGGATGTATTGTAAGTATTCATTTTGGTTTTTTAAAATTACTGATATGTGTCTCAAAAATGAACTTAAAATGATTGTTTGGATATTTTAAATAATCCTATGTTGAAACAGTAATGCTTTGTTATTTGGAAGGAAGAGTTATATATATATATTTTTTAAACTCCAGAGTGTAGTATGAATGACTATGGGGAATTTCCCTGGTGGTTCCATGGTTAGGACTTGGTGCTTTCACTGCTGTGGCCCTGGGTTCAATTCCTGGTCAGGGAACTAAGGTCCCACGAGCTGAGCAGCATAACCAAGGAATAAAAAGAAAATGTTAAATGACGATGAGAATTATGATATATCCCTATAGAAATGCCAGCATTAGATGATCTTAAATGCTTGGGAATTAATTTTTGAAAGAAAATGTTTGACCTATGAGAAATTTGTTTTGAATTGAATTTAGTCTTTGTCAGCACATCAAGGGAGTAAGTAAAGAAAATGAATATTGGTGCTCATTTGTGACTGTGTATCAGAATGTTAGTGGTATTTAAGACCAGAAGATGGCTATGACAAGGCATTTATAAAGGCATACAGCTAAGAACCTTTCCAAGAACAGATATGCTTTCTGACTCTGTTCTCACAGTGTTAATAAACATAAACCTAGTAACTACCACAGATACTACTATTTATATCAGCTTTTTGAGATGTTAGATACAACAGTTAAAGTGGAAATGTTTCTTCGTATATGAAAAATTTAAGTAATACAGGTATTAATTCAAAATAGACCTTTTCTTTTCAAAATTAATTTAAATATCACCCATTTTAATGTTTAAAGATTAAATTTCACAGTTTGAGGGTGATTTGAAGTCCTATTGCAGAATGGATTACCTCACTCACTTCTAAATATTTTAATAGAGATATGGTTGTTTGCTAGAAGAAGATTCTCAGTCCTCACATAGAGGAGGTCTCCATTTGGGGTCCTCCCTCAGGCAAGTCATGGGGTCGCAGAGTCGGACACGACCAAGCGACTTTCACTTTCACTTTCAGGCAAGTCACTTCTCTTTACTTGTTCCTTTATACTTAACATGTGGTTGGTGGTACAACCTCCCTAATGAGATTGTTATAAAAATGAGTGAGAGATGATGATTGTGTTATGAACCATTAAGTACTTAAAAATATTAGTTGTTTTTATTTTACCCCAGCAATCCCCGTCCTGTCCACTCATATTCAGCCCACAGTGTCTGTACTTGTTCCTCTCAGCATCGCCTTTCTCCAAGCCCCATCTCCTCTCGTCCATGAAAAACTTCTCCAGAACATTAGGTCCTACCTTAGACATTAACATCTCCAGAAATCTTGAATCAGTGCCCCTCTGCTGAATCCTGTCAGAGCACGTACCACATTATAAAACCCAATTGCCTATTCCCAGCTTATCTCCTTTTTCTACCTGGTTGTGAGTTCTTGGACTAAACTGGGGATCCAGTCTTAGTAAACTTTTTATATTATATATAAACCATTGGTTTTATTTTATGTATAAACCATTGGTTTATATTATACAACTGTCATATAGAAGACCCAGATAAATATTCAGTGAGTTAATATGCTAAGTGGTATTTGTCCGAGTGTAGGTAAAGTGAAAACATCTAAATTGCTGAGCATTATGTGAGCATTGACTGTTGTGCTAGACATAAATGTCTTAGCTGGTTGTGTATCCTTTTCCTCTTACTTCATTGGCTTGCCTCCAGAGGCTGTAAACTCTAAAAGAACAGACCTTTTAGGAGAGGGGACAGCTGTCATAGTGGTTGAGTTCACTTCAAAAGCTTCCAGGCAGTGACAATGTTTGGTATTAAAATGCTGCCCTCTTCATGGGTTATTTGCATGAAGTTTTATATTTTCCTACCTCTGGTGGTGGGCAAATCTTGGGTTGATGATTTACTTCTTCCTTTCACTGTAAATTTCCAGCCCTAATTATGAAGTCTTTTAGCCGAAGTCAAGAGGACGCTGACTCAGGTTAGGTTTACTAGTCAGAAACCAAACTAGGCCCAACTTTGGTTTTATTCCCAGGAACATTGTTATATATGAAGGAAAACCTGTGACAAATTTCACCATGGCTATCTTTTAAGTTTTCTCCTCCAGTTCTGAAGTCAGATTTAAAACACTCTAGCCTTTCCAATCCCATCTTGGTGTCTGTTAGAGTACCCAAGCTTAAGATCAGTGGTCATATTATTTATCACATGACCCAATCCCCCTATCCTCCAGCCACAGTTCACTGGACCAAGAGATGGGCATGTTACCAAGAAAAGCTAATTTATCACCTGGCAGCACTCTCTCCTTGTGCCCTGGTGCAAAAAGACACTGAGTCAGTAAAATTCCCCAAAGAAACATGGAAATGGGAAATGATCCTTTCCCATCCTGCAAGTGTTGAGTCCTGTGAGCAGGGAGGGAGATAAGAGAAGTGATTATATTTGAAGCTCTGAAACAAATTACTTTTAATTTCTCCCTTAGGTGCCTGATTTCCCCTCCTAGGCACTGTTTCCTCTAATATTTTTTTAATTATAAGGAGGCACATGCTGTGTGAGCTACAGACTGAGCCTATGTGAATAGATGTTAGTGTTAAAAAATAAAAGACATGCAGCAAAGTGAATCTTGACACATTTAATGGCTTGTGTAATTGTTATTGTGCTGCATGGTAATTAAGGCTTAAATGATAAGCCGTTTCCATAAATTACTGTAATTACTATTACTTTTACTTAGTAACTCAGCAGTTCTGGAGTCAACTGGTGGAAGTATGTGGTGGTAAGGAGAGAGAAAGCAGATTTATGATGCACAGTTTCCTCTTATGCTAAAGGCAGGCATTGCAGCCTGGTGCGGGGAGCTGCTAACCAGTGTTCTGTTCATCTCTTATCTCAGAGAACCTGAGGTTTAGGGATGTAACATAACCATCAGGGCCACACCACTAATCACTGGCAGGGCTATAAGTCATGTCAGAGTATACTGAACCCCCAAACCTCAAGCTCCTAACACTTGATACCAAAACAGTTACATTTTCAGTACATAAAAAAGCAGTGTAAGCGTAAATGTGAAAGATGTCTGAAGAGGCACTGTTTGTTAATACCTGAAACTGAATCACACATCTCTGAATCCTTAGTTGTTTTATATCTATTTATCTATCTATATATATATCTATATGTAGTTTGACCAGATTGATTTCTTGCCAAATGTAAAGGAAAAGATTTTATATGGAGGTGGAATTGGGGGAAGTTTTGAAGCCTAAGCACATAGAGGGGTAGGTCTAGGAAATGTTCGCCAGCCCTGAAAGAAGAGAATAAATGATGGGGTCTAGTGTAAAGACTGTTGAAGGGCTTTCTGGAGAAACTTACCTTCCAAAAATTGTGGCCTGCAAATCCCCACCATCTGTTCCTTTGCTCAGGGGTTCTTACGTAAGCTCCCACCAGAGCCCCAGTAACAGGGGATGTCAGATCACTCCTAGGGAAATGAACAAGTTACTCTAAGGCTAAGGAGTTCCCCAATTCTGGGATCTAGGTCATTTATTTCAAATCACTGCATCACTGAAAATTATGATAATTCCTTAAACTACTCAGGGGGCATGGTTGTGGGAGATGAGAGACGCAACGTGAAACTGAAACTACAGGGGTGGGTATCTCCCTAATTTGATGAACTAGCCTGTCTCCTTCAACTTAGAGGGAACAAACCAGGAATTGAATGAGATGATAAAGAACTTGGAGGGATAGGTAAAAGAAATGTTTACCCTTGTAACCCTGACAACCTGGTTTCGTTCTTCATTATCTAGGGGTTTTTTTTTTTAAACCCAAGTCAGGCTTTTGATTGAAAAAAAAAAAAAAAAGTGCTGCAAAATCTTTTATGTGTGTGTATAGTTTTATTTATGGCTGTGCTGGGTCTTCATTGCTGTGCCAGCTTTTGTCCAGCTATGGTGAGTGGGGGCTACTCTTCATTGCAGTGCACAGGCTTCCCATTGCAGCGGCTTCTCTCGTTGCCAAGCACAGACTTTAGGGTGTAAGGGCTTCAGTAGTTGCAGCACACAGGCTCGACACTTGTGGCTCATAGACTCTAGAGCACAGGCTCAGTTATTGTCACATACAGGCTTAGTTGCTTCGAGGAATGCGGGATCTTGGACCAGGGATCGAACCCATGTCTCCTGCGCTGGCAGGCAGATTCTTTACCCTGAGAATCTTTTTAAAAGGCAAATATTTAGTTTTCATCATCTCTTGCTATACTAAGTGCTTTGTGGTGGCATTAGTAGACGTTCATTAAATGCTTGCAATTTGCTTTTAGTTTCATCACTTGTTATAAGAGTTTGACTATTCTGAATGTATATATCTGGAATATATCCTAATATTTATCAGTTACTCATCTGCCCTATTCTCTACCTCTCCTATTCATCTCTGTAGTTTTAATTCTCTGAGTGTGTCTATCAGCCACTGGGCTGATACATATACAGTGGTCCAGGTCCCTAAATACCATTTTTATATTCCTATAACATACTTTTTTGTACACCTGATCTTGCTATGTAGTATTTATAAGTACTTTTACTTTTCAGATCATTCCAATATATTTTTACCTTATTTGGTTTTGCCAGCAAAACAGACATCAAGCACTGACAGAGCCAGGCACTGTACCAGCCCTACTTTATACTTTTATATGTGTTTTCAGTTAATCTGTAACAAGCTTAGAAGGTAGATATTATTTCTACTTTACAATCAATAAGTTAAGCTCTGCAAGCTTTAGAAACTTCACTACAGTGGAGTCACTAAAGAGGCAATGGAGTACAGTGGTTACGTGCACAGACTTTGGACCCAGTCTGCTATCTATTAGTTATATCACCCTGGGCAGTTTGCTAAGACCTTTATGCCTCTGTTTCCTCATCGTGAAACAGGAATAATAATTTTACCTAGTTAACAGAGTTGTTGTGAGTATTAAATGAATGTGTATAACTCTTAGAACAGTATCTGATACATGGCTAGTGTTTAGAAGGGTAGCTATGATTATTCAGTTCAGTCGCTCAGTCATGTGATTATTATAGGCACTAATATATTTGGATTTAAATCCAAGTCTGTGACATAAAAACAATACAGTTAGATAAATAAAGCAGTTGTTCTCATTTCACATATCAGAAAGCTGAAGCCCAAAGAAGTAACTTAAATGACAAGATACATTGAATGAGTTCAAACTATTGTATAAGTTGAGTTAAAAAGTAGTAAACAATACTAGGAAATTGAATCCAGCAATTAGTGAAAAAAGAATAATATAGCAACAACCAAGTGGGCTTTATCCCAAGCAGGCAAGGCTGGTACATTTAGTCATTAGTGAAGTTGCTAAGTCGTGTCCGACTCTTTGTGACCCCATGAACTGTAGCCTACCAGGCTCCTCCATCCATGGGCTTTTCCAAGCAAGAATACTGGAGTGGGTTGCCATTTCCTTCCAGCTTTCAAAAATCAATGAGTAATTAGGCATATACTGATTACATCAACATACACAAGAAGCATTTGACAAAATTCAATATCCATCATGACAAAAATGCTTAAGAAACTGGGAATATATGGAAACTTCCTCAATCTTGTAAATGTAAATCTCTGTAAATGTAAAGGACATTTACAGAGAACCCACAGCTAATATCATATTTAATGGTAAAAGACTGAATGCTTTCCTCTTAACGTCAAGAACCAGGCAAAGATGTCTGCGCTCTATGTATCTGTTAAGCATATAATTTGTCCCTTATTTCTGATTATAAAAGTATTTTCTTTGTGGATAATTCTTAAAGTTGATAAAATGCCAAAGAATAAAAATCACCTATAAATCCACAAAAGAGATCTAGATATATGTATGTGTTATAAAATTGGAACCATGCTATTTTATAAATTTTCTTTTTAACTTATCCACACATTACAAACATCTTCCCATTCATCAGTATTTTTCCATTATTTCTAGTGGCCAGATAGCTTGCCTTTGAATGGATTGTTTCATGATTTGTCTATTAACCTCTGTTGTTTGAAATCCAGGTTTTTCCCATGAAAAAATAACACTGCTACTAATGGGACTTTACTTGATTCATCCTCAGTAACATCCTTGTAGTTTCGGTGCTATGGGACACTTTCCCCATCGTGATTTTCCCTTTGTTGGTAGGGGGGAAACGGCTCTTTGTCTTTTACTGACTGTGCTTCTTGTTTTTGACCCTTTCCCTTTGTCAAAAGTCATAGTGCTGTGCTATCCAATATGATAGTTAATAGCCCTATATGGATACTTAAGTTTACATTAAATTAATTTAAATGATATAAATTAAAAATTTAGTTTCTCACTTACTCTAAACCCATTTCAAGTGCTCAGTTGCCACATGCAGGTAATGGTTCCTGTATTTAACAGCATAGATACACAGTATTTTTCGATCGTCACACAAGTGGTGTTGGATAGTTCTGCTGTTAAGTATTTGTAGTTTCAAGGAACAAAATAACTCACCCGGTGAAGCTCAAAACCAAGGGGTTTATGCTGAAAAACTATTAAGAAAACGACAAGGAATGGAACTGCTTGAGGGGAGCTAGGTTGACCCACTGCAAGTGCTGGGCAGCTGCTCTCTTCTTCCCTTCCTCTGGGGCCCAGGAGCTCTTCTCTGGGCTCTGACTTCACATCTGCCCCATCCTCCTCTCTGTAGAGCAGCTTTTCCTCTGCCCTGCTGTAACTTCTGCCTGGACGCTGTTCTGATTTACCATGATGGGACTTGGCCTGAACTCTCTATGACTTTTTAACTCTCATCAAATCATCTGATTGCATTCCTTAAACCCCTTGGCCTGCATTCTGTAGACATCTGATTGGCTCAACCCATATAGATCGATTCCCTCTCCACTCCAAATTATATGTCCCCCATTTTTTTCCAGCTTAACAGAGGTATAATTGACATATGGAGCAAAAGGAACTCTCATATATTGCTAGTGGGACTGCCAAAATGATACAGCCACTCTGGAAGACAAGTTGGCAGTTTCTTAAAAAGTCAAACATACACCATGCATATAACCTAGTATTTTACCTAGAGAAACTTATGTTCACACAAAAATCTATGCCCAGACATTTGTGGTAGCATTGTTTACAATCACCAAAGTCTTGAAAGAACCAGTGTCTTTCATTGGGTGAATGGATAAACCAGTTGTGGTATAGCCACTCAATGGAATGCTATTCAGTGAATAAAAGAACATGCATTTTTATGCACGCAACAAAGGGGATGGATAAAAGAAGCCAGTCTCACAATTTCATATCCATGACATTCTGGAAAAGACAAATTATGGGAATAGATCAGATCAGCAAGAGTTAAAGGGAAGAGGAAGATAGGAGTGAGTGTTGGAATTGTTCTATTTCCTGTTTGTGTAGGTGGTAACAAGATGCTACATGCTTATGTTAAAACTCATATAACTTAAGCCTAAAAAATGAATTCTATTGTATGTAAATTTTTAATAAAAATACTTCTCACCTCATATGCATTTGTCAAAGCTCGTTTAAATGATACACTTATGTTTTGTGTATTTCACCATGTCTAAATTTTGCATCACCTAAAAATAAATACTGTAAGCAAACAAAAGAGCAGAGGATGAGAGAGAAACACTTAGGGGTTCTAATTAGAAAAAGTATACCCTAAGTATGGAAATTTAATTGAATTTATTATAGTAAGGGTCTATTTATCTTCCTTTTTAGCAGGTAACTGTGTTGTCTGTTTTCTTGACTATGTATTGTTAATTCACTGATTGTTACCTAATAACTGGATAATTTCTAGCCACAAGCTAGGTAAGAGCTCTTTGTCATCTGTTTTTCTACCACATCAATTCAGATTCATCCTCTCTCTTGTCTTTGCTTTTACTCACAGTTCTCCCACATGTTGACAAAGGGGAAAAAATCAAGTAGGGGAAAAATCTGTTTTGAGTGTACTCTATGAATCTGTTACACTCAAGATTTAATTGTAAATTATTTCTTGACTAGCAGAAGCAATTCACATTGTATTGGTGTGACCGTCTTTGAGCATTTTTAAATAACAAACTAGCAAGGGCTTTATCTTAAACATTATAGATTTGCAATTCTTTGAATATATTTGAGTACTTTGCTGTGGGTGACAATAGATGATGTTAGATTAAATTGATATCCTCTCAGTGTTTGTCTGGTACATGTGCAATTTCTTCTGTACCAGAGACCCTTTCAGAGGCATTCTGTCAATACAGCCACCTGACAGCCATTTGTATTTGTAAGCTGTGCGTTTGGCACCTGCTGGCCTCTTGCATTGGAGCTAGTGGGGAGCCAGAATGGGTGTACAGTGAAGTTATTGGCTGTTAATCTCAGTGGGAGTTACTGAAGAGAAGAAACAGCACTTGCAGGACCTCAGGAGAGGGTAAAAAGAAAAACTGGTAATATTAACACAAGCCAGGTATGCTACCAAAACAGTCATTTAAAAAATCAGTTCTACTGACGGAAATAAAATGTTTGTAGACCTGCATTTTAATTCATGCAATGGATTGGGGGGAGGGGGAGAAACAGGTTTCTATTTTAAAATATAATGAATTTTAATTGATCTCAGTAGAGGCCAGATCTCTACCAGGATCTCAGCAGAGGACAAACAACTCATATGAGTAGAAAAAGAAATTAAAACAATGAGAAAATGCTTAATTTCTGAAGAGATGGGAATGAAAATGCTGGTGTCTTTTACTTATCAAATTACCAAACAGATTTTAGTATTAAAGACAAAAGTGCTGGCAAGACCTCAGAGAACAAATAGGTAGACAAGCAGTAGTCAATATTGATGTTCTGTAACCATAATTTGCCCACTTTAAGTTCTTACACATTAACTCATCACTCCTCCTTTATCAGATACAACTCAGGGAAATAATTGTGAAGGAAAAGGCTGGTACTATGTAAATCTGCTTAGCTTTATACTGGTCTATGTTGCTGCAGTGCATGTTTCTGTCCTGCAGATGTGCTCGTACCATAATTGGTAATTACAGGAATGATGTCAAATATACTGTGAATTACATGGTTGGAGGGCATCACCAACTCAATGGACATGAGTTTGAGCAAGCTCCGGGAATTGGTGATGGACAGGGAAGCCTGGCGTGTGCTGCTGTCCATGGGGTCACAAAGAGTTGGACACGACTGAGCGACTGAACTGAACTGATGTTGGTTCATGTTATTTTCCTCAGAATAGTTTGAAGCCACTAAGGAAAGCTTTTTCACCATAAAACACAATGCCTTTGTCTTTGTGATGTATGAAGACATTTTTTTTTTAAAAAAGGCCACTTTGATGGCCTTGAGAAGTGCTTTGCTTTTCACAATGTTAAGGTAGCCGATGAAACTGCCTGTGTGGTTTAAGTTGTGAAGAAAGTTCTCCCTCTAAGAAAAAACATGAAAGAGCTACACCCTGGTTTAGATTATTTTGATAAAATTTGTTATGCTGGCAGTGAATGCCCTGCATCTCAAAAAAGATTGCTAAGCTCCAGGTTAAGGTGTCATCTGGCTGACACACAGATCAAATGCTGGAGGAGCTGAAGGGTACTAGTATTTTTTAGGCTCTTAGTAGTAATCTGGTTACAAACCTATGTAACAAGCTATGACTTGAAACTAGTTTTTTTTTTCTATTTCATAGTCTTTGTCTAATTTCCTTTGTCATGAACATGTAAAATGGTGGAGAAGCCTTACATATTTGGAAGCACCATGTCATTCTGAAGTGCTCACATCGGTCTCTGTATTCTGTGTGATTCTCTTTATTTCCCATGTCTTAAAATTCTGCCTTCCAAACACTTTGTCAGATGGATGTGGAGCTTTGTAATATAGTCTTCCTTCAATTAATTCAGGACAGACCTACATAGTTTTAAGTGATTAGTCCCTACATTATTTTTCCCTTGAGCTCCTATTATTTTTAATGTAATTTTGCAGAACATAAGATTTTGCAGTTATATATATTAAGGAAAATTTATAAATGCCCAACATAAGGGAATAAGTCTTAGGACACCATCTTGATTCTGAAGGATTTGTTCCAGTAAGCGTAGAAAATTTTCTGTAAAACAAGTGCAAGCATTGGAACACACAATTGACTAGACATCATGATTTACAACTGTGTGAAAATGTTTTGAGATGTACCTGGCCTATTTGTTACTAGTTATGGTGGGTTGGCGGGATTGTAGCTAAGTTTTTTAAAAAATTGTTTTTAATGTGAAGTTGGTAAAATAGAAATAAGTCCGTCTAAATAGTTTAAGCTAAATTTTTGTTTTACTTTGGTTTTAGAATTCCTGGAAAACTCAAGCAGTTTGTATTTGACTTACATTCTGGAAAGCTACACAGAGAATTCCATCATGGTCCTGACCCAACTGATACAGCCCCAGGAGAGGTAGGACTCTTGTTTGTTTCTCAGTGGGAACTCTTTTTTTTTTCTTTCTCAATTAGTCTTGAAAAGACTCTGAAGCTCTTGCATAAGCTTGAGTTTCCAGTCTTGAATATTTCTGTAAAAAAATTCTGAACAAACTAGATAATATACAAATTACGTTTATTTAAAAATTTTAAACCTTCAGAAAAGTTGTAAGAATATTACAATATAGTTCCTTGATCATATAAACAAAGGTTGTCTGGTAAGTCCTTGGTGGAAAATGGCCATAAAAGGGTTAAATACAGTTAGCTTCATATAGAAGTAGGAGGTAGGAATTAGAAGCAGGTAGACTAGCAAAGAAATCAGTGGATTGCATTAATTGCTTAAGCCTTCCACTGTGGCTGAGAGTGACCACCACACTGTAGAGAAAACAATGATTTGATATCTTAAGAGCCTTCATCACCACAGTATTCATAATGCTCAAAACTTACAGTTTAATGCAGCTTTTCCGTTTGAGATGTAGAATGCTTGACAACTGTTTACCAATACAATTTTATATTTGCTTGACATACAGATACATATTTTTAACCTGAGAATTTTCTTCTGTTCCAAGTTACCTTGTAAATTCTGTATAAGTACCTGCTTTGTTAAACACCCCTAAATTTGCATTTTGATGCATTACTGATTTATATCATGTCTGTTACCATTATACTGAGAGGGAATGATATATACAAGAGATGATATATATACCAAAACACTTACTGCATATGCCCAGAACGTCAATACACTGTTTTTGCCAAAAGAACCACCAAGTATTAAAGAAAAATAAAAACTAAGTGAATTTTTAAGAGTCAAATTAAGTTCAGAGTTACCAGTTACTTTTGGGAATCTGACAACATGCTTTTTTCCTTGCAATCTGAGATCAGATTTTCTTTGATAATTAAGCAACTACAGATGTAAAAAAACTTTGTTGGCAGTAACCCAAAGTAGGACGGCATAGTATTCTATCAGATTAAGAAAAGATATGGCTTGCCATTATTGTATTATCCTGATTTGTTTCAATTTCTATATTACATACTCAGCTTCTTCTATTTATCTCTGCATACTAATACACAGTAGGCACCAAATACATGTTCATTTCATAGTAATATAGCTTCAGATTAATTAAACCAAACATATCTCAGCAAAACATAATAAATGTATTGGGGAAGGGGAATGTAACTAAGTATAAGAAGTAAAGTCTGTGAAGACATTGCTTCCCGTGTGCCATTATATATTTATATGTATATATATCGTGTACCACATGCACCATGTGCCTGTGTGAACTACAGGGAGTATTAAAACAATGATAATCACGTTTACTCTTGAGCTCACAATGTAAGGAAAAACTCCACGGTCCTTTTGAAATTCTTCTACGTCACCGTCACTCTTATATTTCCACTGGATATTTTTACGTACTGTTGGTATACAAGTAAAATACTACAGAAGTTTCTTAACAGTATTGAAGTGTTTTTCTTCTTTACGTCAACTAGGTTTTTGTAACTGCTGACGTCCAGATCTCTATCTCCACAATTGTTGTTGTTTAGTTGCTAAGTTGTGTCCAGCTCTTCTGCAATGCCATGGACTCTTGCCTGCCAGGCTACAGGTGCCTTTAATAATCTTAGCAGTCATTTGTAAAATGGAAGGGTTTTGGCAGCTTAGGATTTTACTGCCTTCTACAGAATATTCTAGGAAAGCACCCAGGTGTCAGATGTTTTGTTTCTCCACCACACCTCAGTAACTGTCATCAGATCAACGGTTAATGGCTCTGTGGTAGCCCTGCCTTGGAGAATCTGAGTAAGGGCATTTGAAACAGGGAAAGCAAGATTTCAAACTCAACTCTTGTCTTTGGCATATAGTAGCTATAGTTTATTGATTCTTAATAAATAATTATAGGGCAATTACCATGCATCTAATACTCCTATTAAAATATAACTATAAAATATATTGATATAAAAATGTTTTATTCTTTCCCATGTAGGAAGTCCAGGATGTCGCAAGCAGTCCACCTGAGAGCTCCTTCCAGAAACTAGCACCCAGTGAATATAGGTATACTCTATTGAGGGATCGAGATGAGCTTTAAAAACTTGGAAAAACAATTTGCAAGCCTTTCAAACAGCAGCATCAACTTACATGGTGGAAATAGTAAACCTATATTTTCATAATTCTATGTGTATTTTTATTTTGAATAAACTGAAAGAAGTTTTGGGTTTTTTAATTTTTTCTCTCCCCGACTCAAAATGTATTGTCATTTAATATAGCCTCTTTTAAAAAAATCTGCTAGGTTTAAAAATAAATAAATAAAAATCAGAGGCCTATCTTTACTTTAAATCTGTCCTGTAAAATCTTTATACATCAAGTGAAAGGTGAGACTGCCAGATATATACCATTAACTTGCACTACTAGGCTAGGGAGGACTTAGGGGATGTTTCCTGTGTAGTATGTGTTTTTCATTCTTTTCTCTATATAGATCAACTCTGTTGGTATTTTTAGTTCTCACATTTCTCAAAGGGGTATATATTCTGGATGGCTTGGGGGAGGGGGAATAAATTAAAATTTTCACACTGTGTACTGTGTTTTACTGATTAGTTGGATATTGCTTATGAAAATTCCATAGTGGTATTTTTTGGATTCTTAATGTGCAACTTAAACATACTATGAAGAGGAGGAGAGCCATAAGCCAGAACATTTGGCAGGAATTGTCCTTATAAATTAAGAAAAAAAATGAAAAGTGTTATTAAATTTCTATGTGTTTGTCTAACAAAGTGGCATATGGATGGCATTTAAAACTTTGAATTATACCTAAATCTGAGGAAAAGGAGATACTAGTGGAACAGATTACCAGTATTGAACTAGATGACTTTTAAGGCTCCTCCTATCATGACACTTTTAAATTTCCAAAGAGAAAAACCAGCGGAGAAAATGTATTTCAGTAATTCTAACCTTCTTCCATCATGTAGTCTTGTTCTAGTTGTATAGATCAAAAGCAAAGACAATAAGGCACATTTTTTTTTTTCATTGTAAAATTGTTAAGGAGGACCCTGCGTCCTCTAGATTCCCTGATTTCCTAGGCCTGCAGCGTTCAGTCAAATGGGTCCCTGTGCCAGGCCTCAGTACTGCCGGGGAGCAAAACCAGAGGGAGAAGACCCTCGGTGTCATATCAGGAAGCCCAATGCCAGAGGACAGGTTCAAAATTGGCTTTCCTCTGGGCCTGGGTTGGTGCTATAGGCCAAGAGTCATTTTATACTTGGAGTCTAAGTCAATCCCAGTTTGGGGAAAGATTATTTTTAAGCTTAAAAGGCTGACATGTGCCATTATATGTAGTATGTAATATATGTAACATGTTTCAATTCTTTTAAAATAAATATTTATAATAGATATTTAATGATTGTTATTTTTAAAAATCAGTCTAAAATTCTTTGTTATGCATGACTTACCCATCATTTCATTTAGACTAATAAATGTTAATAAGGTAGTATGGGGCATGTTTAATAGAAAATGCTAGAAAAGCAGGACAGAGCTTCCTAAAGTTTGGGCCTTAGTTCTGTTCTCTCCATTGCTTTTAATCAGTAACTTTGAAATCAGAGCTACAGTCTTCAAGTCAGAAGATGGACCAAATTTGAGGTGGTCAGAATGAAAACCTAGAAATATTAAACAAGCAAGCATACAAAACCAAAAGCAGCATCTGCAATTGACTGGAATAAATTTGTAATCCTTTAATTGACTTAAAAAAAATAGTAAACAGAAGATAATGCTTAAGAATTGGGTTGCAAAGAATTGGTTTGAGAGTAGTCATGATAAAGGCCCTGAAGAACACATGTTCAGTGTGATCTAAGATAACACAGTGTGATCTAAGTGGCTTGTTAAAGTAAGTGGATTTGAGGCTTTATTTAGCATTTATGCATATGGGGGCTTATTAGACTGTAGCCCTGCCTTCTCCAGAGTGTGAAGCCACGGAGGGCATGCAAGGATACTAAATTTTATGCCTGTATCGGGACAATAAACATCAATAAATGTTTACTGAATGAATGAGATATGCAGTGACGTTGGGTAATTTTTATACCTGAAATGCTCAGCACTCATCAGGATTTGGTGCCCAGTTTTGTAAAGTCACTAACAAGCTCAAGTGCAAAATAGTAGAAATGCATTAGAGAAAGTAAGTTCTTGCCACAGGGCTAGTGCAGGGTTGGGGCGGGGAGGAGGCCTGTGGCTAGGACAATGGGAAAGTAAGTTGGAGCTGATTGTGTAGGGCCTTGTATGCCAAGCTAAGGAAGAGGTTTTTACTCTGTCTTATAGCCAGTGGAGATCCATCAACAAATTTAAGCAAGTCAGTATGTTCATAACACTGTAACAGAGGTCTCAAGATAATTAAATGAGTTCAGTGGAGGAAAAAGAAAGGCAGAGCTAAGACAGGGACAGCAGAGATGGAGAGAAACAAATACAAGAGGTCCCACAGGCATTTGTCACCAGCTGGATGTAGAAAGAGAACTTCAGGAATCTAAGAACTTAAAATTTAGACTTCTCCTCTGAATCTCAGCGTATCAGAGGATATCCAATCTACTCCAGGCCTCAGGCTCCTCAGCTGTGAAAGAAAGGATGCTAGACTAGACTGAAGAACACAGTCAAGTTGCAAAACCAAAATTAAAAGCAGGCCCTACTGCTTGTCAGCCCACTACCTTTTCCAGTTGTTTGTTTTTTTTAAATAGTTACAGTAGTGAGGGGGACCATAAAAGGGTGAACTTACTTTAGATGAAATTCTAAACATTTGTTAAAAGTTAAATGAACCTAGAGAAGAAGGCAGAGAATGGGCAACTAAAGCATCTCATGGAGAGCTCTCTGATGAAGTCAATTTGTCAAAGGTTACATATAAAAGAAGGAAAAGCTGGCATGATAAGGCCCGAAAAGAGTAAAGTGAAATATAAAACAGTGTTAGATATGTTAAAGCTCAGAATGAGTTTAAATGTGCAGAAAACACTAACACTGCCAAAAAATATTTTAAAACCTGAATCACAGCAAAAAGAAAAAGAGATAAAGGAGTATACTGGATCTACAATCAGGAAAAACAGTAACTCACTTTCTATTTTTTTCTCTGACAAAGAGACCTAGTCTGCTTGGACAAAAAAATGACATAAGCAAAACTGAAAAAATAGGAAGTAAAAATTTTGCCACCTTGAATAGTTTTAGGGCTCTTAGGCCCAAACTCCAGTATCACAGTCAGCTGCTGGATGTTGCAAATGCTTTCTGTCAGCAACTGCTGGGAATTTTTAAGACACCATGAAGATCATAAGGTAACAGAAGACTAGAAATGGACAAGTATTTTTCCAGTTTTCAAAACCATTACAGTTAGTAGTTTATAGTTGGGGGGATGATTAAACAGCTGTAAAGAATAATCAGTTTTAAGCTCAATATTTAAAGACCCTGAAGACAGTAAGTTGTTTTAGAACTTAAATTGTCTTATGCTGATTATAACTTTTATGTGTTCATTAAAACAGGTTGGATAGGACTGCTGCTTGGCAACTGTTTTTTAGCTGTGTTTGAATTTTTGTATGTATTTCCGAGTAATAAAACTATATTTCTAAAATATTCTACATTTGAGACTTTTTATTTGTCATGAATATTTGACTCAAAATTCAGATGACCAGAGTCACAAGATGTTCCAGTTTTACAGTTATTTTTTAGATTATTTAACTGTACCTGACTCAGCATGGGACGCTGTATGAATCCATGTGCTGGTAACAGACCCAGCCTTTAGCTAAAGCATCAAAGCTCTTGCAGAGCACACTGGGGAAGGGCCAGCCTGCCTTCAGAGAGCAGGTTTTGGAGACACTGAAAGAGGAAGAGTGCTGCTTGCAAATTGTGCCCCGAAAGTGCTCCCTTTACTCCCCGCCTCTCCCCACCTCGCCTCATAAATCCTTCTATCCATCCTTCAATGCCCAGGACCGTTACCACCTGTCATGGTCCCACAGCCCTTTATTTAAGTGTTTTAGAACACCTAGTCTAAAAGAAGTTGGAAGTAATGTATCCCTTTTCCTAATCACCATGTGAAGGCTGGCTCTGGAAGCACAAACTGCTCCATCTTTGATTCCCAGCACCTTAGAGCACTGTTAAATGATTAATTACTATGTGATGGGGAAAAAAAAGTCAAATTACATAATAAATGAATGAATAAGGGACAACAAAGCATCCCCATAGCTGGAATGGACTTGGTTATATCATCTATGAATCCCAATTATCTGACAGCTAGTCACATTTCATCCTATATCCTATATTGATTATGGAGTCTTAAGAGTTTTACCCTAGAAGAGATTAAAATCTTACACCAACCAACAGATACATAACTTTCAGAATGACACTGGAGTGCCCGTTTGGGCAGTGCAGAGTCCTGCAGAAGTGCTGGAAACTTTCCCATGAACATGACACATTTTCTGTGAGGTGGATTTGACCCCTAGCTCAGTCACTCAGCCTTGTGGAAGGACAGACTAGAGTGAATTGACAAAATACCACATGTGGTTTACAAAACATACACTTAACCATTTGGCAAGAATTAATCTACTGTTCTCTATTTGCACTGATCGCTGAGGAAGGCTTTCTTATCTCTTCTTGCTATTCTTTGGAAGTCTGCATTCAGATGCTTATATCTTTCCTTTTCTCCTTTGCTTTTCACTTCTCTTCTTTTCACAGCTATTTGTAAAGCCTCCCCAGACAGCCATTTTGCTTTTTTGCATTTCTTTTCCATGGGGATGGTCTTGATCCCTGTCTCCTGTACAATGTCACAAACCTTCGTCCATAGTTCATCAGGCACTCTATCTATCAGATCTAGTCCCTTAAATCTATTTCTCACTTGCACTGTATAATCATAAGGGATTTGATTTAGGTCATACCTGAATGGTCTAGTGGTTTTCCCTACTTTCTTCAATTTAAGTCTGAATTTGGCAATAAGGAGCTCATGATCTGAGCCACAGTCAGCTCCCAGTCTTATATTTGCTGACTGTACAGAGCTTCTCCATCTTTGGCTGCAAAGAATATAATCAGTCTGATTTCAGTGTTGACCATCTGGTAATGTCCATGTGTAGAGTCTTCTCTTGTGTTGTTAGAAGATGGTGTTTGCTATGATCAGTGCGTTCTCTTGGCAAAACAGAAGAACTGTACAAAAAAGATCTTCATGGCCAAGATAATCACGATGGTGTGATCACTCACCTAGAGCCAGACATCCTGGAATTTCAAGTGGGCCTTAGAAAGCATCACTATGAACAAAGCTAGTAGAGGTGATAGAATTCCAGTTGAGCTATTTTAAATCCTGAAAGATGATGCTGTGAAAGTGCTGCACTCAAATGGCCCAATCAAAAAATGGGCCAAAGAACTAAATAGACATTTCTCCAAAGAAGACATACAGATGGCTAACAAACACATGAAAAGATGCTCAACATCACTCATTATCAGAGAAATGCAAATCAAGACCACTATGAGGTACCATTTCACACCAGTCAGAATGGCTGCGATCCAAAAGTCTACAAATAATAAATGTTGGAGAGGGTGTGGAGAAAAGGGAACCCTCTTACACTGTTGGTGGGAATGCAAACTAGTACAGCCACTATGGAGAACAGTGTGGAGATTCCTTAAAAAACTGGAAATAGAACTGCCTTATGATCCAGCAATCCCACTGCTGGGCATACACACTGAGGAAACCAGAAGGGAAAGAGACACGTGTACCCCAATGTTCATCGCAGCACTGTTTATAATAGCCAGGACATGGAAGCAACCTAGATGTCCATCAGCAGATGAATGGATAAGAAAGCTGTGGTACATATACACAAGGGAGTGTTACTCAGCCACTAAAAAGAATTCATTTGAATCAGTTCTAATGAGGTGGATGAAACTGGAGCCTATTATACAGAGTGAAGTAAGCCAGAAGGAAAAACACCAATACAGTATACTAACGCATATATATGGAATTTAGAAAGATGATAACAATAACCCTGTGTGTATGAGACAGCAAAAGAGACGCTGATGTATGGAACAGTCTTATGGACTCTGTGGGAGAGGGAGAGGGTGGGAAGATTTGGGAGAATGGCATTGAAACATGTAAAATATCATGTATGAAACAAGATGCCAGTCCAGGTTCAATGCACGATACTGGATGCTTGGGGCTAGTGCACTGGGACGACCCAGAGGGATGGTATGGGGAGGGAGGAGGGAGGAGGGTTCAGGATGGGGAGCACATGTATCCTGTGATGGATTCATTTTGATATTTGGCAAAACTAATACAATTATGTAAAGTTTAAAAATAAAATAAAAAAAAAAAGAAAGTGCTGCACTCAATATGCCAGCAAATTTGGAAAACTCAGCAGTGGCCACAGGACTGGAAAAGGTCAGTTTTCATTCCAATCCCAAAGAAAGGCAATGCCAAAGAATGCTCAAACTACCGCACAATTTCACTCATCTCACATGCTAGTAAAGTAATGCTCAAAATTCTCCAAGCCAGGCTTCAGGAATATGTGAACCGTGAACTTCCAGATGTTCAAGCTGGTTTAGAAAAGGCAGAGGAACCAGAGATCAGATTGCCAACATCCACTGGACCATGGAAAAAGCAAGAGAGTTCCAGAAAAACATCTACTTCTGATTTATTGACTATGCCAAAGCCTCTGACTGTGTGGATCACAATAAACTGTGGAAAATTCTAAAAGAGATGGGAATACCAGACCACCTGACCTGTCTCTTGAGAAACCTGTATGCATGTCAGGAAGCAACAGTTAGAACTGGACATGTAACAACAGACTGGTTCCAAATAGAAAAAGGAGTACGTCAAGGGTGTATATTGTCACCCTGCTTATTTAACTTATATGCAGAGTACATCATGAGAAACGCTGGGCTGGAAGAAACACAAGCTGGAATCAAGCTTGCCGGGAGAAATATCAATAACCTCAGATATGTAGATGATACCACCCTTATAGCAGAAAGTGAAGAGGAACTCTAAAGCCTCTTGATGAAAGTGAAAGAGGAGAGTGAAAAAGTTGGCTTAAAGCTCAAGATTCAGAAAACAAAGATCATGGCATCTGGTCCTATCACTTCACGGCAAATAGATGGGGAAACAGTGCAAACAGTGTCAGACTTTATTTTGGGGGGGCTCCAAAATCACTGCAGATGGTGATTGCAGCCATGAAATTAAAAGATGCTTACTCCTTGGAAGGAAAGTTATGACCAACCTAGATAGCATATTAAAAAGCAGAGACATTACTTTGCCAACAAAGGTCCATCTAGTCAAGGCTATGGTTTTTCCAGTGGTCATATATGGATGTGAGAGTTGGACTGTGAAGAAAGCTGAGTGCCGAAGAATTGATGCTTTGAACTGTGGTGTTGGAGAAGACTCTTTAGAGTCCCTTGGACTGCAAGGAGATCTAGCCAGTCCATTCTAAAGGAGATCAGTCCTGGGTGTTCTTTGGAAGGAATGCTAAAGCTGAAACTCCAGTACTTTGGCCACCTCATGCGAAGAGTTGACTCATTGGAAAAGACTCTGATGCTGGGAGGGATTGGGGGCAGGAGGAGAAGGGGACAAGAGAGGATGAGATGGCTGGATGGCATCACCGACTCAATGGACATGGGTTTGGGTAGACTCTGGGAGTTGGTGATGGACAAGGAGGCCTGGGGTGCTGCAATTCATGGCGTCGCAAAGAGTCAGACACGACTGAGCAACTGAACTGAACTGAATCTACTATTTCCCGGATAAGGATACAACAGTGATTAAGAGATTGCCCCTACTGTCACTGACTTCCAAGTTGAGTGAAGGAGCAAAACAGATAAGTAAAAATTATATTAGACTGTTTTAGGTGCTGTTCTGAGTTAATCACAGGGGCATGGAGGTATGTGTGAAGCCTTGGGGGTCAAGGGAATCTTCCCATAAGAAGTGGTTTTCTTGCCTAGGAACAGAAAGAACTATACTTTCCTAAACTTCTTCCCTCTAGGAGAATTACATTAATACGTATGTGCATGCTCAATGGTGTCCAACTCTTTGCAACCCCACGGACTGTCCATGGGATTCTCCAAGCAAGAATCCTGGAATGGGTTGCCATTTCCTACTCCAGGGGATCTTCCGGACTCAAGGATCAAACTTGTATCTCTTAAGTCTCCTGCTTTGGCAGGAGGATTCTTTGTGCCACCTGGGAAGCCCCATTATATTAATAGAGGCTGCTGTGATTTTCTATTAGTGTCTTACTTCAGTAGCAAAGTGTTACTAGTAATTACTGCCCTGTTGTTTCCTTCCCAACTCAGCCACTCAGGTAAGAGATAACAGCCTATCTGTGCTGTGTCTCATGTGTTTTACTTATTGGGATGCGTTCCAGGCAGAAAGCTGTATGCCCTCCTGACACTACGTGTATAGTGATTGTTATCTTGCCCTAACCACTGCCCAAGAAGAGGGATAGCGCAGGACATCTCTGGCTATGCACATAGTAAGGGAAAAAAACAAGGCCTCTATTCTCACTTAATCAGTTCTTCATAATTCTTCATGCTTTCATGATGAGCACGGCTTTCTGATTTAAAACAATGCTGAATAGTCCACTTCAGAAATTTCCTAGGATTAGAAGGTAAATTCCCTGCTGTCTGGAATCCAGTTTTATGCCTGGATTTTAGACTTTTGCCCAAGCTCAGTGTTCTGGCATGTTTTATTTCCTAGTTCCTCAAAGACTGCTGGTAGTACTTCATGATCACATATACAGGTTCTCGCTAACCTTAGGATGCCTTTTCTTTTTTTTTTTTTTAATCTGAGCCTAAAAACTATAAATTATACAGGGTTTTTGTTTTTGTTTTGTTTTGTTTTGTAATTTCACACTTACTTCCACTCTCAGTGTAACTAGGGTGACAGTATAATTTTTTTTATCCAATTGAAGTCATTTGAGAGTGAAAGGGAGCATTAAACAATAATTCCACCATGACAAGAGATGTAAATCAAGACAAATTGGAATAGATGATCACCCTGTTACTAAGTGTGTGTGTCAGTTGCTCAGTCCAACTCTTTGTGACGCATGGATTGCAGCCTGCCAGGCTCCTCTGTCCATGGGATTTCCCAGGCAAGAATACTGGAGTGGGTTGCCATTTCCTTCTCCAGGGGATCTTCCCGACCCCAGGATCAAACCTGGGTCTCCCACATAGGACGCACGTTCTTTACCGTCTGAGCCACACCTTTTCACGTTTGGGTATCATTCTTAATTGAGATTAAGATTTACTTTCTATCAAGCATCTGTCATCATTATACCACTTCTTAGTAACTAAGCCATTTTAAAAAGTTATTTTAAGAATTCATCCCCTGGAAAAAGGAATGGCTACCCACTCAGTATTCTTGTCTAGAGATTTCCATTGACAGAGGAGCCTGGCAGGATCAAAAAGAGTCGGACATGACGAACGACTAACATTTCCACTTTCCACTCATTTTAGGTGTCTCCCTAATACTGTTCACGTTAATTTTTCATTAATGTGCCTTTCCTTTAAACTTCAGGGAAAAATAATAGCTACAACAATAACAGTAGCAACTAACATTTGTAGTTACTATGAGCCAGGCTCCATTTAGGCACTCGATATATATAAATGTTAAAATCTTCATAACCACCCTGTAAGATGGGTAAGTTACCAACGGGGAGTTGGGGATGCAAGGAGGGGATCACTAAGGAAGTCCTGAATTGTTGACCCCCACCCTAACCCAGAAAAGAGGCAGCAATCTGTTACAAACAATAAAACCTAGAAAGGAAAGAAAAGAAACTAAGACCTATGGAGAATTAGTAAGTGAAGAGCACTTCATTCCTCTTCATTCCTATTAACTAAGAGGCATGACTCTGAGTATTAGAAACCTTGGTTCAAATCCTGTCAAATGTCTACTTCCTAACTTGAACCTTGCCCTTACCTAATTCCAATCTCTGCTTGCCGGACAGAGCAATTAAATTCCTGGCACTATTCTATTTCAATACTATACCATCAGATTATAAATTCTTGGGTTCCTACTATTCTGACACCACTAATTCTACGGTAAGACAGAAAATAACCCAATTCTCCCACATCATTGCTTCAGTGATTTATATCTTCTCTTCTAACTCATGACTTTTAATTGGAAAAAGAGAAATACCTTTACCTCTAAATTCTGAAATTTTCAGTTCATGATATCCAAGTCCCAGAGATGTTTTCCAGATTTCTTCTGTTGCATCATTCATTCCTATGTTAATATACAAAAGTGAGGGCTGAGCAAAGGCTTGGTATGTCTTAGAAAGCTTTTTAACATTTCAATACACATCTCTGTAAACAGCAAAACACACATGCCATGACCTCATTACTCATCATCAAGAAGTCACTAACAGGGGTATAGCTCCTTTTTCCCTTCTCATCACTGTACTTTGTTGTAAAATACTCTAAGAAGCAGATGATACAGTCCCTGCCCTGTAAGAAGCTAGCATTCTAGTTGGAGAGATCACACTACCACAAATGAAAGAATTTTATACCTATTAAGTTATAAAACACTGAAGAATTAGCCCCAAGTGAAAATGAAAGCCAAGTGAACTGCAGTTGTCAAGAAATACTCACATAGAGAAGGGAAACGGGGCCATGAAGGTCTTGGACACTAAAAAAGCAAAAGTAAATTTCATGACTATTTTCTCAGTGGGTTTTCAATAAATATTTACGGAATGAATAACAGGATAGGAAGAAAGCAGACATTCTGTGTCAAGCAGGGGATCTCACAACAGAGGCCAGAAAGCACAAATCATTTCTTACACGTGGGGAAGAAGAGCAAATATGCTGAATGTACCAAGAGCCCAGGCAAAGGTGAGTTTTATTACTAACTTCTCTGGCAAGGAAGGCAAAGCGAAGAACTTAGAGGGTTGTAACAATCTTATCTGACACAAAGAATCCATTTAAACAAATAATTATTAAATGTATATATTAAATACATACACACATGTATAAAAACTACCCTGGTCTGTATACTCATCTAACCAGCTTCATCACTCACATTTAACTCCTTCGTTTTCTCTAAGCACACTATACTTGTTCATGTTTTGAACCCTTTGTACTTGCAATTCTTTTGCCATTTAAAAGCTTACAAATCCGGTCTTCAGTCAGGCATATTCTTCTTTGGAGCACTGCTCAAATACCCCATGTTCTACAAAGTCTTCCCCTTCTTTTCCAGGCAGAACAAGTCACTCCATTCTCTGTATCTTCATACTTTGCTCTCCTTTTTTAGGGTACTTACCATGTTTTACGGTGATTTACTTGCTTTGAGTGTCTGAATTCATTAGCCTGAATGGTTTATAAGGGTAGATTCTATAGGTCTAATATTTTTCTACACATGGCACTGACACCTAACATAAAACAGGCATTCAGTTAAATGTTTGTTGAACAAGTGAATTTATTGCATGTTTCCTTATATAAGCACCACTCAGCAACACAACAAGTAAATTTAGGAGGCTTTACAGAATTGTAGAAATTCTCTGTTGGACCTTTTCTTGTGCTGACCCTTGCTAACACCAAAGGTTTTAATAATAAAATGGAAGACATCATTGGGGGGTTAATTAATGAAACCCAGGTAAACATCTTTTTTAGTGATTAACCAATCTCTAGTACTTAAGAAATACTAATCTCTAGTACTTGAGAAGTACTCTTGAGTGCTTTCCTCAAATATTGATCAGTCAAGTTTCTCAGAGGAGCTTGACAATAGTCAATTCTAGTCTGGAGTATCTATGCTGCTAAATTAAAATCCTCATGGCTTTGCCTATCCAATGCACAGGTGGCAAGACTGACATTGTTTGAAGGTTAAGAAATTGAATATACTTTCTTCTTGGGGCGGGGGGTGGCGGGGGACAAAAGATTTCTTCTCCTTAGGAAACAGCTTTTAGGCTTGTTCAAAAGCTTAAACAAAACTCAGCTGGTTAGTTTTGTAAAATGTAATGTTACAGAAATTAGTCTGGAAAAAATGTAAACATAGTTTATAACAATTTTGTCCCTTCACCACAGAAAACCTTAAAATCATTCTTATAGAATGTCTGGTTTTCAGTGGCACTGTCGTATGGTGAGTAGTGAGTCTGAAGAGACAAGCTGGGGCCAAAATATGGAAGGGAAAAACTTGATCGGCTATTCAATAGGAGCTGCTGAAAATATTTCAACAAAAAATAAAAGATGACTTTTGTGGCAGTGATGTGAGGAATGGTCTACGGTTGGGGAGGATGAGGTAGGGGATGTGAGGTAATATAGTCTTTTACTAGAGTGATGGCTATGAATAGATATAAGAAATGAAAAAAACTAATATTCAAACAGTTGACAAGACCCAGGAGGAGGCTAAATATAAAGAATGGACAATGTTAGGTTGGGGGAATCCCTGGCTGAGAATGGGAGAAAGCAGCCACCCTGAGTAAAAGCTTACTACAATAGACAAAGACGAAACTAAAACCCTGACCTGATTCCCCAGCGAATTCTCTTTCCACTAGAGCTGTTGACTGATTTGGAATGTTAATGTTGGTCTGAAAGACCACAAACTTCAGCAAGCAACTTGATATGGCATAACAGAAACTCAGTTAAATTATTTGAGAATTTTTTTCTTGGACCATGGTTATAATTCTAACTTTTGTGTTAAGTAGCTTTAACCTTGGGGAGATCACTTGCCTTTGACACCTTTCATGTTTTTAAATAAATTTATTTTTGTTAATATTACATAGATGTTTTTCTTGTCTATACCAATAATTTCTGAGGGCAGTAATATAGATAATATATGGATCTTTTACCATTGATTGTTTATAATACCCAATAAGTGTCTTTGTAAAATGGTGTCAAATTAATCAGTATAAATAGTAAGAAACTCCTGTTAGAAACATGACGTGTTGATAAAAACACAAACAAAACCTGAACTGTTTACATTAATTTAGGCTAGTAGGGAAGCTTCCCTATTTTTTATTAGGCTTCTCACTAATTAAAGTTTCGAGCACTGATAGCCACCACCATGTCATACTTCATCACAAGAGAAGAAAATGCCGTTTTACAGGAGAACCAGTTCCCCAAGTTCTTTTTTGTCCTTCTTCCCAGACATTTTGAGTGGCAGCAATGAAGGGCAAAGGGGACCCTGAGAACAAAGAATGGCTTGGTTTGGCTTCTGTGACTTTTACTGGAGAAAAATGCTGTACACAATTGTTTATACTTAAGTTTCTACAGCCTTTTGTGATTCATAGATACTTCAGTCCTTACTCCTGTGCAAATTACTTATGGCACTTATGCAGCCCACAGAGGGTGGTTTTTGGATTCACAGAATTCTCCCTATACAGCACTCAGTTTCAGTATAACCTAAAATTCTTGCTCCTGGAACTCTGGCCAACACACCCATCTTCTGGGGCTTCTTAGGTTATTGGCTCCTGCACAGGTGGGTAGAAGAGCTAAATCAGCACAAGAAAAGCAAAACTAAGGCAAGAAGACGTCATAAGGATAAAGGAGGATAATCTGTGACTAATAAACACTGAGGTGGCTTTTTGACATGATTTGTAAAATGTCTGTAAAGCCAATTCCAAAAGAATAGTTTCAAAAATATTCTAAGTAATACTAGCATCACTACAGTAAGTACATGGCCTCGCAAGGGTACCATGGTAAAGGATAATAACTCAACTCTATGAGTTATAATTGTTTTAAAACATTACTTCAGAGTTTATTTTAAAATGCAATATAAAAAACACTGCTTAAGTGATAACTATGATCCACAAAGATAAGGAAATGTGTAGGATATGTGTGGGATGGAAACACTTTTATAGTCTAAGGACCAGATTCAGCACTATGTACTTCTGCATTGCATGTGTGTGCGTTAGTCGCTTAGCTGTGTCCAACTCTCTGTGACCCTAAGGACTGCAGCCTCACCTGGCACCTCTATCCATGGAATTCTCCAGGCAAGAATATTGGAGTGGGTAGCCATTCCCTTCTCCAGGGGATCTTCCCGACCCAGGAATCGAACCCTGGTCTCCTACACTGAAGGCAAATTCTTTACTGTCTGAACCATTAAAAACTCTGAGGTTGCTGGACATTCAGTGATGAAAAAGAAGATTTTAAGAAAAGTGTAAATGAATGGCACATGTAATTTCAAACCAAGCCTACCTTAAAGAATACATGGGTGTTTGGGTGAAGCAGAGTGACTAGCCCATCACAATTTTATATACAGAAGCAGCACAGTATGAGAGTACAGAAGTTTTTGTAGTTCAACAGACCTAGTTTACATCCTGACTTCACCTTTTTGCAGTTGAATAACTGTCTGCAAATTAGTTTCTCTGAGACCCGGTTTCTTTACCTATAAAATGCCTAGTGAAGTGCCTGACCAACAGAAAATATTCCATAAGTATCAGTTCCTCTATAAGGGTTTTTTTTTTTTTCTTTTTAGAAACTAAATGTCAACACCTACTGGTAGATAATGAAATCAATTTCATAGGTTACAACTGCTGCTGCTGCTAAGTCGCTTCAGTCGTGTCCGACTCTGTGCGACCCCATAGACGGCAGCCCACCAGGCTCCCCCGTCCCTGGGACCCTCCAGGCAAGAACACTGGAGTGGGTTGCCATTTCCTTCTCCAAAGCGTGAAAGTGAAAAGTGAAAGTGAAGTTGCTCAGTCGTGTCTGACTCTTAGCGACCCCATGGACTGCAGCCCACCAGGCTCCTCCACCCAGGGGATTTTCCAGGCAAAAGGACTGGAGTGGGGTGCCATTGCCTAACTAGCATATTTTAAAAGCCAAAACAATAAAAAACAAACTACACTGAACATAAAGTATTGTTCCATAATGCATATGCTGAGTTTTTATATAAATGCATTTTTTTTAACTATAGATTATAACCAGAAAGTTTCAGTCTCTGCTCTACAGATAAATTCTCAGGTTATTATATCAACAAGGCTGTAGGAATGCTGCCTGTAACCAAATAAGCCTCAGTAAATTTTAAGAACTTAAAATGTTCCTTACTTCTAACTTGCTGCAGTAAAAATAATACATGAATCATATAGAAGATAAATTTAATCTGATACTACAGGGCATTAAATCCAATTTTAAGACTGGTTTCTGTGTCATACTGACTAATTTATATTTCTAACACATTACAGTTTATAGGTATATTATTCATAGTTGATTAAACACAGAAATTTCTACAAAAAGTTGGCTATTAGGCTCTCTTAATGAGGAAATTAGATACAATTTCCAAATAATTTTAAATTATAAAACTTTAAAAAAGGACTGTAACTTACCTAAGCATAAAATATTACTCTAGCTAGAGTAATATTCCCATCCTGGTGAACAGTGGGAAAAAAAAAAAATCAAGGCCTATATAAGCACATACATTGATGGCCCACACTAGCTCAGTGAAAAGGAAAGATCCCAAAACAAAATGTGAGGGTCAACAATAGGCCTCTTTCCTCCAACAGGTCTTGAGTAAAACCAGCCTGACAGTATAATGAATCCTAGTGCTGTTAAGATGGTGAGCTAGCCAATTTTAGATTGGCAGAACAGAAATAATATGCAGTGATGAAGACTGGGCTATGCTGAAGGGTAAATGCTAGAATTACAGAATTCAGCAGTTCAGCTGAATCTTGATGTAGCTATATCTTAAATTTATAATTTTAGCTGACAGGATCAGAATGGCTATTATTAGAACCCATGGGATTGAAGTATAGGAATTCTGTTTTAAATTAGCACCCTGGGCAATTCTGATCCTCATTCTGACTTGAACATCCTGTGTTAAAGGGACAGCAAGGATCAGAAAGCATAAAAAGGTGGAGCTCAAAAGTAATTATCCCAACCTCACAGGTATCTAATCTGGATCAGAATCTGACACTTATTCAAAGTACTCCCTCCCTGGTATTATACTAAAGATATAAGTCAGCAGGGACCAATATGTTTTCCAGTTATTCAGTGACAATACGAAATGGTGTGTTGCCTCATTGGAATTCATTGGTGAGAAGCAAAAAGTATGAAAGAGAAAGGTCTCTTTAGATTAGACATACAAGTAAAAGGCAGCAATCAATAAAAGTTATTAAGAGTAAACTCAGCAAGAGAGAAGTGATAAACCATTCAACCACCTGATGAATCCATCTGGTTCCTGAGCAGAGAGCTCACATCTTTTATGGTATAGGTGCCCTTTCCTCTGTCCTCAGAATAGAATAAAGAACAAGGCAAAAGGTGGTTCCTTCCTACTTCAGATGAGTTGAGGGTACAAGATGAGGCTGCCCATAATCTTAAATTCTTTTTTCCTAAATTTAAAATTTCTCTGCTATTTGAGACAGATATTGGGTTGGGCTGGGTCATGCTTGCTATCAATGTCAAGTGTTGAAATTAGCACCACAAATCCTCCACCAGGACTGAGTCTTGGTGCCAGGCCTTGTCCATCATCAATCTTGAATGTGAGAAAAGGCAAGCATAAATGCTATTCTTGGGAAGAAAGGCAGCTGTACAAAGTGAAGGAAAGCACAGGAGATAGTAAAACCTAGGGAAAAGGATGGTAGTAATGGAAGTGAGGTAGAAAGCTAGTTCTTAGCTCCTCCAATTGCCAGCTGAAAAGACAAAAGAAATAGGGTCAAAGACTCACTGCATGGCAAGTACATGAGCCCCTTGAAATTGTAAGATGCCCCAAGAAATGATCTGGTTATCCCCACCTTGCTTATTTTTTAGCCCAAACTCTAACAATGTTTGGAGATCAACACCTCCCTCTCTACAATACCACAAAAAAAAAAAAAAAAAACAGACTATGAGAAAAGTCTTCATTACACATTGGTAGAATTCATCCCATAAGTCAAAGAACTTTTCAAAATTACAGGAAGGCAGAGGGGACTAGATATCTGAGGTGTTAAGAGATAGGCTGACTTGAGACTCTGTGTTCTTTATGTACAGAGAGGCAGAAGAAAGATTTCAGAGAAGAAGCTAGTGTCACAAATTAAGATATCTGAAGGAGAAATTGGGCCTCTTTTCCCATTTTCTTACAATATTTATTTCCTTTACTGGAGAACAGTGTTAGACCAAACAGCAATAGGGCTCACCAAATGGACTCCATTATGTAGTTCACTTGGGCCCCTTGCTACATCCTGATTTCCCTATTTGATGTGAAAAGCTCCTGAACTTCCATTCTTTTCTCTGTTAAACTGTCTAAATAATGTATATTTAGGAGTTAAAGAAGCATATTTACAATATGCTTAGCCTTGGAGTCTCCAAGTCAGGGTCATGGAAGAAACTATTCTGAAAACAGTCCTTCCATAATCCAACATGTCCACAGATCACAAGTCCTGATCAAAGTTATAGGTTCGGTTTTCACATTTCCAAGTAGAAAACCTACTCCCTGGCAGTTCTTTAACTTTATCTGACAAATATTGTACACCCTCAGTCCAGGCTCCTCAGTTTCTCCCCATTAATACCCCAGCAAACAACAAAATATATCCTCTTATCACAGTTCAATCCCACTTGAGCATCTACAGCCACTTTTTGGATACAATCATGTTCTGAAAGCTGACTGGGTGTCCAACAGCAGCGAAGGTCATCATTAGGATAAACATGTTGGCACCAATAATACTGAAGTTTGGTTTTTAACTACATTTTTTGTCAGTTTGGCTGGGGAGATCTGGACAGCTGGAAGCGAGCTTCTCCATCATTTTCTGTTTCCTTCTTTGTATCAATTTTCCACCTGTGAAGCCCAACACCCCACCACCAAGTGCAGCTGCAATTCCTGCCACTTTGAAGCCTGCAAGGAGGCCAATCGGACCCCCCACCACTCCTCCGATGAGTGCACCTGCCACAGGCAGAGCTGCCAGCTTGTATTTTGCAGCCTGTAAAAAAAAAAAAAAATTCAATTTAGAAATTGAGTTGAGAATATCTCCCTGTGGTGATATGCATTTTCCTCTCATTACTCCTGGCAATGCCTCTTTAACTCGTGGTACATAATTAACCTTAGAGATTGTTCTGGGGTTGGGGGAGGGGAGAAAGTATTCCACAGGTACTCTAATTGCTCCAGATCTCAGAACTGAGAGAAATGAGCTACAAAGAGTGGACTGCTACAGATTGATTTTACTTGCAAAACAGTCAATCCACTAACTATCTAGCTAGCTTATTTAAACAGTTTCAGTAGCCACAGATACTCCCAAAGCTTTTATGTTGCACACAGATTACTCCATGCTATGTACCTGGGGTTAAAAGCCACGTTCTGTGGGAAATAGATGGACCCACACCATGTGTGCTGTCACATCCCTAAACTTTGGCCCCTACTGGATTCTGGCAACCCTCTCTACTCCTCTCCTGAACCCCCGAAAACATTCTTTTGTAACACCAAGTGCCATACAGTAGGGCTTCAGTTTACTCCCTCTCTGAAAAAATTTCTCTCCCAACAGAAGGAATCTTAGAGTAGAATATTACAACAACCATTGATTTCCTGCACTACCTATGTGTCATTTCTTCCTTATTTTCTTAATTGCTGGTTCCCTCAACATTAAAGAGAACAGATCAATTGGGTTAATACTAGGGATTCCTGAGAGCCAGAGTACCATTGATTTGTCAGCAGGAGCAGAATCTTACCTTCCCCAAGTTTTTGGTTCCCTCTTCAACATTCACAGCAGCAGTGTTGACATGGTCTTCAATGCTGTCAATCTTCTCCTGCTGAGACTAGATGCAAAGGAATTATGAGTGAACGTTCCTGCTGGGGAGCAGCAGTCAGCCAATACACACTACTTTAATTCCTGTAATCAGAGCCCTGGGTACTGCAGCCTTGCAGTCTTAATAGCGGTTCATTAATAGCATCTGATAAACCATGTTGAAAGTACAAATTCACTTGTATGAAAAAAAGAGGGTGACTTAATTATTAGACAAGAAAAGGGTGGCACCTTTATAGGAAAAAGTATCTCACACTAAAATCCATTCTAACATACAAACATATTATTCTCCAAATGAATCTACTTTCCAGGAGGAAAAACATCCAAATAAGCATTTACGTGTCACGTGAGGTTTGATGGAAAAAAACCAAAATCAAACCAAAACCCTTTCTAACTTATCTTCTTTGAAGATTCAGTTTAAAACAGACAAATCTGTCTCAGGAGTTAAATGCCCTTGATCCAATAAACACAAGTTATTATGTTTTAGGAATAAAAATATAATATGGCTTGATCTGCCATAAAATTGTTCCATTTGTGATATGCACTAGGGAGCAGTGAATGAATTTATTGTACCATGTTTTACACCTGTACACTTCAATACATTTAAAAATCATGACAAGTTAAAATGTTTCAGATCAAACATATTAATAAAGCCTTCTACATAAAATGGCAACATCTGTGCTGACACAACAGGAACACGGAATCTCTGGGTGGAAGTGCAATTTTCCCCTCAGCTATGTGAAACCCTACTATACCACTTCTGATAAGTGGCCACTGAATCTCAGCTCAAACATCTCTAGTGACAAGAACTCACTACCTGACAGAGGAACATATTCCCATTTTTAGAAAACTATATTTATATGGAATTTACATATAATATACAACCAATTCTTAGGGCATATCCTTTGATTAGTTCTCACACATGTATAAACAAACCCATGTAAGCATGATCACATCAACTTTTGAGGGTTTTTTTTTTTAATTCACAGAAAAAAGAAGAGAATCCCTCTTCGACCCCAGCTAAATGCCAAATTAGACTCCGTTCAGAGCTCAATCTGGACCCTATTTGTCCACTGTGATCTTGGCTCTTTATGCTGGGCCAAACTATACATACACAACTTTATTCTACTACAGGACACCAAGCCCCAAACAACAAAGCCTCCTCACCCCTATCTACCAACCTTCCCTTTTGCTTCTGATTTACTTATGTTTGCTTTCATTGACCTAGGCCTCCCAAATCTGACAACCATCAACTTAACACTGGCACCTCATATTGTTCTCAGCATCCCTTAAACAATTATTTAAACCATTTATGAGGATCACTGTAGTTTTCTCAAACTAGAGTAATGAATAGACTTTTCCTTTTTAAAGGAAAACAATTCTCCAAAGAATCTAAAAATATGTTTATGGATTCAACACTGACTTAGGTTTCCTTACCTGCCTGAAAAAAATAACAGAATATTAATAAGCAGTTATAAGAGCACCTAAGATTCTGAAGGGAAATGTGATTTATTAAGTTAATACTTGTCAAGCAGAATGCAATTTGGGCATCTGAATCAGAACTATGAAGAACTGTTTTCCCCTTGTTGGTAGTTGTATAGTTTTATTAATGTGCCTGGAAAGTACAGGTTTAAGAAACAAATGCGAAAATTCCAGGTATGTTCCTTTATTCTTCTCTCTGAATTCCAGCCAGCTTTCAAGGCCAGCTTTAGTCTTAGATCCCAACCAACTAAGCTATCTTGGTTCTGAGCTCCAAAGATAGATAATATATTCACCTTAATTATATGCATTCATATACACAGAAAAGCCCAGAAACAGGCACATAAACACTATGATACACAGGCAGAGTCTACTGGCCTAGAGTAGGCAATAAGCAGGGTGGGTAAGTACAGTGTTGACATTAGGGGATTCCAGTAATAGGAAAGGGACTATAGGAACTATAGGACTAAAATGTCTAAAGGTATTGGTGGTGGCAAAAGTAGAATTCTAAGCAAAGAGGGAATCAAACAGGGAGGGACAAAGGCAAGAATGCAGTGGGTCAGGGAAGGGAATGGTGTGTGCGTGTTAGTCGCTTAGTTGTGTCCTACTCTGCGACCCATGAACTATAGCCTGCCAGGTTCCTCTGTCCATGGAATTCTCCAAGCAAGAATACTGGAGTGGGTTGGCATTTCCTACTCCGAGGGCAGGGAAGGGAGTGAGAAATAAGACAATATCTCATGGAGTCCTCCCATCAATTTACAAAGCTAAGTGTTGTTAACATTCTGAAGGTCACATAAATAATAAATGGAAGAATCTGATCTAATCAATTACAACCCAGTTTTTATGCATTGGGAGTAAAACTTAAGCATAAAAGCCATACAGGATATGGCAAAAGGTAGAGACAAAATTGGATGAGCAGCAATAGTGACAAGCTATTGAGCAAATGGCCCAGAGTTTTCCTAATTCCTCTTGACTAGAAACAGGGCTGGTTCTACAGTTACAAGAACAGAAGAGGGCACTTGAGCAATAAGGCTGAAGAAAAAAATCAGGGTGTCTAGTAGATAATAATTAACATTTACTGAAATATACATGGATCTCTTAACGGCTTTGCAAGTACTTACTTATTATGGTGAAAGTATATATAAAATTTACATTTTTTAAGTGTATAATTCAATGGCATTAAGCACATTCACAATTTTGTGTAACTATCGTGACTGTTCTATAGGTTCTTTTTAATACTATTCTCTATTCTTCATTGTACTGAGTTTAGCACAATACTATGCACACAAAAAGCATTCCATAAATACATGGTTAATTAGCCTAAATACTATCATGTCCATGTGATGATAATGAAAGGATGTGGTCACTTTAGTTATGTTTCCAAATCATATCGTGTCTAAATGGAGTTTCTGTTGAGTCCTTGACCATGTGGTCATGAGAACTCAGTCACCCTGGGAACAGTAATCAGGGGTTCTCCTTTGAGCTTTTGCCTAATAGCATTCTGTCTCATGTCCTTACACAGACTATTATAAATAGGACATCTGTATAGAGCCATGGCTATACCCAAAGCTTTCTTATACAAATCTTTCTTAGATTAGGGGCTAGGAGCTGCTTATATAACCTAATAGGAAATATAACTTGTACATGTTTAGTTTTCTTTTTATATCAACTTTGAGGTATAATTTACATACATTGTAACTCATCCATTTTATTGTGTAAATATTGATGATTTTCAGCAAATGCAAATATTTGTGTAACCCTACATGTACAGATTTTACAAACTGCATCAGATCAGATTATGAGTTATAAAAATTGAATAAATCATGATTATAAAAACAAATATTTTTGGAATTTTTATTATATACTTCTCTTTCATACACAACTATATTAACAGATTCTACAGATACCTAACTCAGAAATTTCAAGCATTTAGCTGCTTCTGATTCAGAAGCATAAAAAAGTAAAATGCTTCAAACAATTTACTGTACTCAATTTTAGGTGTTACATTTCGAGAAATAAATCCACAAACTAAATAACTAGTACTGAAAAGCTGAGAAATTAGATTCTAGAAGAAACATTAGAGAATCAAAGGTTCTTAAGAGAAGAAAATATGCTGAGGTGTGGTTGGGTGAGGAAGGATAATGTTGATCTCAAAAAGCTGAATAATTTTTTTTTCCTTTCCATTATGTTTTAGTACAAGAATATTGAATATATTTCCCTGTGTGATAGGGTAGGACTTTATTTATGCTGTACATAGTATTAACTATTTGCATCTGCTAATCACAAATTCCCAGTTGATCTCCCCCTCACCCCCTACCCCTGTGGCAACCACAAGTCTATTCTCTATGTCTGTGACTCTGCTTCTATTCAGTAAATAAGTTCATTTGTGTTATATTTTAGGTTCCAAGTATAAGTGATATCATATGGTATTTGTCTTTCTCTTTCTGACTTCAGTTAGTATAATCTCTAGGTTCATATATGTAGCTGCAAACGGCATTATTTCCTTCTTCTTTTTAGCTGAGTAGTATATAGAAAACCCTAATAACTCCACGTAAAAACTACTAGAATTGACAAATGAATTCATGAAGGTATCAGGATATAAGATTAAAATTTAAAAATTCCTTTTAATCATATAAAAAAATATTTAGGCATAATAAACTTGACCAAGAAGGTGAAAGACTTACATGCTGAGAACTATAAAACATTGATAAAGGAAAGATGATTCAAAGAAACAGAAAGATATCACATGCTCTTGGATTGAAGGAATTAATACTGTTAAAATGGTCATTCTACCCAAAGCAATCTACAGATTTAATGCTATCAAGCTACCCACAACATTTTTCTCAGAACTACAACAAATAATCCTAAAATTTATATGGAACCATAAAAGACCCAGAATTGCCAAAACAATCCTGAAGAAAAAGAACAAAGCAAGAGGGCTTCTCTGGTGGTTCAGTGGTTAAGAATCTGGCTTGCAGTGCAGGGGACACAGTTCAACCCCTGTTCTGAGAAGACCCCAAATGCAGTGGGGCAACTAAGCCTGGCACCACAACTACTGAAGCCTGAGCACCCTAGAGCCTATGCTCCTCAACAAGAGAAGCCAGCACAATGAGAAACCCACACACCACAGCTAAAGAGTAGCCCCTGCTGGCTGCAACTAGAGAAAGACTGTTTGCTACAAAGAAGACCTCAGTTCAGTTCAGTCGCTCAGTCGTGTCTGACTCTTTGCGACCCCATGAATTGCAGCACGCCAGGCCTCTGTGTCCATCACCAACTCCTGGAGTTCACTCAAACTCATGTCCATCGAGTTGGTGATGCCATCCAGCCATCTCATCCTCTCTTGTCCCCTTCTCCTCCTGCCCTCAATCCCTCCCAGCATCAGAATCTTTTCCAATGAGTCAACTCTTCGCATGAGGTAGCCAAAGTATTGGAGTTTCAGCTTTAGCATCAGTCTTTCCAATGAACACCCAGGACTGATTTCCTTTAGAATGGACTGGTTGGACCTCCTTGCAGTCCAAGAGACTCTCAAGAGTCTTCTCCAACACCACAGTTCAAAAGCATCAATTCTTCGGCGCTCAGCTTTCTTCACAGTCCAACTCTCACATCCATACATGACTACTGGAAAAACCATAGCCTTGACTAGATGGACCTTTGTTGGCAAAGTAATGTCTCTGCTTTTTAATATGCTATCTAGGTTGGTTACGGAGAAGGCAATGGCAACCCACTCCAGTACTATTGCCTGGAAAATCCCATGGGCAGAAGAGCCTGGTAGGCTGCAGTCCATGGGGTCGCAAAGAGTCAGACACGACTGAGCGACTTCACTTTCACTTTTCACTTTCATGCATTGGAGAAGGAAATGGCAACCCACTCCAGTGTTCTTGCCTAGAGAATCCCAGGGATGGGGAGCCTGGTGGGCTGCCATCTATGGGGTAGCACAGAGTCAGACACGACTGAAGAGACTTAGCAGTAGCAGCAGCAGGTTGGTCTTAACTTTCCTTCCAAGGAGTAAGCATCTTTTAATTTCATGGCTGCGGTCACCATCTGCAGTGATTATGGAGCCCCAGAAAATAAAGTCTGACACTGTTTCCTCATCTATTTCCCATGAACTGGTGGGACCAGATGCCATGATCTTCGTTGTTTGAATGTTGAGCTTTAAGCCAACTTTTTCACTCTCCTCTTTCACTTTCATCAAGAGGCTCTTTAGTTCTTCTTTGCTTTCTGCCATAAGGATGGTGTCATCTGCATATCTGAGGTTATTGATACTTCTCCTGGCAATCTTGATTCCAGCTTGTGTTTCCTACAGCCCAGCATTTCTCATGATATACTCTGCATATAAGTTAAATAAGCAGGGTGACAATATACAGCCTTGACGTACTCCTTTTCCTATTTGGAACCAGTCTGTTGTTCCATGTCCAGTTAGAACTGTTGCTTTCTGACATGCATACAGGTTTCTCAAGAGGCAGGTCAGATGGTCTGGTATTCCCATCTCTTTCAGAATTTTCCACAGTTTATTGTGATCCACACAGTCAAAGGCTTTGGAACAGTCAATAAAGCAGAAATAGATGTTTTTCTGGAACTCTCTTGCTTTTTCCATGATCCAGCAGATGTCGGCAATTTGATCTCTGGTTCCTCTGCCTTTTCTAAAACCAGCTTGAACATCTGGAAGTTCATGGTTCACGTATTGCTGAAGCCTGGCTTGGAGAATTTTGAGCATTATTTTACTAGCGTGTGAGATGAGTGCAATTGCGTGGTAGTTTGAGCATTCTTTGGCATTGCCTTTCTTTGGGATTGGAATGAAAACTGACCTTTTCCAATCCTGTGGCCACTGCTGAGTTTTCCATATTTGCTGGCATATTGAGTGCAGCACTTTCACAGCATCATCTTTCAAGATCTGAAATAGCTCAACTGAAATTCCATCACCTCCACTAGCTTTGTTCGTAGTGATGCTTTCTAAGGCCCACTTGACTTCACATTCCAGGATGTCTGGCTCTAGGTGAGTGATCACACCATCATGATTATTTGGTCATGAAGATCTTTTTTGTAGAGTTCTTCTGTGTATTCTTGCCACCTCTTGTTAATATCTTATGCTTCTGTTAGGTCCATACCATTTCTGTTCTTTATCAAGCCCATTTTGGCATGAAATGTTCCGTTGGTATCTCTAAGTTTCTTGAAGAGATCTCTAGTCTTTCCCACTCTGTTGTTTTCCTCTATTTCTCTGCATTGATCACTGAGGAAGGCTTTCTTATTTCTCCTTGCTATTCTTTGGAACTCTGCATTCAGATGCTTATATCTTTCCTTTTCTCCTTTGCTTTTCACTTCTCTTCTTTTCACATCTATTTGTAAGGCCTCCCCAGACAGCCATTTTGCTTTTTTGCATTTCTTTTCCATGCAGATGGTCTTGATCCCTGTCTCCTGTAAAATAGCACGGCCAAAAAAAAGGAACAAAGTAGGAGGCACAACTCTCCCAGACTTCAGACAATACTACAAAGCTACAGTAACAAAAACAGCACAGTACTGGCACAAAAACAGACACATGGATCAATGGCACAGATTAGAGAGCCCAGAAATAAACTCACACAAAGGAGGCAATACACAATGGGAAAAAGACAGTCTCCTCAGCAAGTGGTGTTGGAGAGCCACATGTAAATCAATGAAGTTAGAACATACTCTCTCACCACGCACAAACATAAACTCAAAATGGCATAAAGACTTAAATGTAAGACAGATACCATAAAGTGAACATAGCCAAAACATTCTCTGACATAAATTACAGCAATGTTTCCTTAAGTCAGGCTCCCAAGGTAATAGAAATAAAAACAAAAATAAACAAATGTGGTCTAGTCAAACCTATATGTTTTTACACAGCAAAGAAAATCACTTTTAAGAAAATAGACAATCTACAGACGGGGAGAAAATATTTGCAAATGATGTGACCAACAAGAGATTAATTTCCAATATATACAAACAGTGCATACAACTCAATAACAAAAAGGACAATCCAATGTAAAAATGGGCAGAAGATTGAAATAAACATACAGATAGCCAATAGGCATGTGAAAAGATGCTCAATATCTCTAATTATTAGAGAAATGCAAATCAAAACTATAATGGGGTATCACCTCACACCAGTCAGAATGGGCATCATTAAAAGGTCTACAAATAACAAATGCTAGAGGGGGTGTGGAGAAAAGGGAATCCTGCTACACTGCTGATGAGAATGTAAATTAGTACAGTCACTCTGGAAAACAGTATGGAAGTTCCTCAAAACATTAAAAATAGAGTTCCAATATGATCCAAAAATACCACTCCTGGGCATATATCTGGAGAAAACTATAATTTGAAAAGACACATTCACCCCAATGTTCACAGCAGCACTCTACAATAGCCAAGACATGGGAGCACCCTAAATGTCCATCAACACAGAATTATGTTATTTACACACACTGACAATTTTACCTCTTCTCTTCCAATTTGGATACCTTTCTTTTTCTTGTCTGATTCCCATGGTTGGGACTTCCAATTCTATGGTGAATAGAAGTGGTGAGAGTGGGCCTCCCTGTCTTGCTCCAGATTTTAGTGGGAAGGCTTTCAGCTTATCACTGTTGAGTATTATGTTGGTTGTGGTGAAAAACTTTTATAAGGAAAAAAGACTTTTCAGGACAGGGTTTCAGATGGCAAAAGTACCAGAGGGAAGTTATTAAGGGCAAAGTTTACTTTACATAAGAAAAAAACATCTACGAGTTAGCGCCTCCAAATGGAATGAGTGTATCTCTGCACTGTGATTGTTCAAAAGGAGGCAAAAGATCATCTATTTCAGAAGCTGGAGCAAGAGTAGAATCATTAGATTAACAGGCCTCATAAGTCCTTTCCAATTCCAAACCTGAGATTGTGTGACCTAGGAACTTCCTATAATTTATAGCCAGATGTCAGGGAAACCATAATTCAAAGATGTACAACCCCTAACTCATAGTTTGTCAAGAACAATGAACAAAACCCAGACAGAAGCATATGTAGAAACAGACATGCACCTGTATACACACACACACCCCCCCCTTCCCGTAATTCCTGGGAAGGAAAATAAGAGTAACTTACAAAAATGACAGAAAATCTGTTCTATCTTTCCCACCAAATCTTTGTTAACAGTATCACTGGCCACCCAATTATGTAGAATAAAGCCTTAATTTATTTTGACTCTTCCACCTTTCTCCAATTTCTTATAAATTGACCCCAGAAATGCCTTGAGGCTGCCTTTTACCTTTGTATTAATATTTGTATTGCCATGCACTCAGTGAAACTCTTGCAATTGATTCCAAAGGTCCTTCCACCTATACTCTCCTCCCGCCCAGGGCAATTATTCACATGGCTAATAGTGATCTTTCTGAAGTACAGACTATCACATCACTCTATCTACTCAAAAATCTACTGGATCTTTAATATCTACAAAGTAAAGTTCAAATTCTTTGGTATGGCTTTCAATGGCATCTCAATCTCCTTGCTTAGTTTACCCATGGTACCTTATGCATTAGTCACATTGTTAACACTTGTTATTCCTGAAAGGACAGTTGTGCTCCAACCCTTTGCGGCCCCATGGACTGCAGCCTGCCAGGCTCCTCTGTCCATGGGGATTCTCCAGGCAAGAATACTGGAGTGGGTTGCCATGCCCTCCCTCCAGGGGATCTTCTCAACCCAGGGATCAAACCCAGGTCTCCCACATTGCAGGTAGATTCTTTACCAACTGAGCCACCCAGGAAGCCCATACACTTTTGTACTCTATGTTTTTGTTTAGATATTTTCAACTGCACCCCTCATTCCCACCTGTGGAAATTTTACTCAATTTCCAAGGCTCAAGGCAAATGCTACCTATCTTATGACACTATTCTTAATGTGCCATGACACCTGCAACTTTCCCTTGGAATTAAACACTTCTCCTTGGAGCCAATAATACTTTTCATAGCTTATTTTTACATTTAACAACAATTCTTGAAATTTCCGTTTTGGTGTGGTCCAAGTTTATGGCCACCCACTGTAAATCCCTGAAGGCAGAGAGCAGGATTCATTTATTTCTATATACAATCTTGTCAGAACCCTAATACCCAGTATATTCTATATAAAAAAATGCTTAATAAATTTTTTTTAATTGAAGTGGGACTTGAGGACACTTAAGACTTCGGTCCATGGCTCAATACCAGTCTTAGAAATTGTAAATTCTATTAAAATTCTAGTCAGAAGTCTAGTAATTGATAAAAGCCTCTTATTCTATTAATCCAACATCTCTGAGTCAAAAACAGTTATATACTTACATTCACTAGGAGAGAGAAATCAGTGACCAGTTGGCTAAGTTCAATTAAGTCCTTAAAAAGAGAGAGAAAGAGGAAATTACTTACTTTCACGCCTCACAGCTGCCAAAAGGAAAATCATTTCTAACATACCGCTTCTAAGGTCTCCCATGATTCTGCAGCATTTTGATCTCGAGGAATTTCAGGCAATGCATAAATCTGAGTCATACTCTGAGGATCAGCTTCATCTTCAGTACTGTGAAATGTTCCTGGATGAACATAGCCTCATGTTTAGAGTATATCTGCTTTGTTAGAAAGATGGTAGCATGAATCAATTCCATGAAACAATTACCATGTGAAATGCTTACTAATTAAGTTCAGGCTAAAAGTAAATTGATTATCCATGGGGAGGTTAGTTAACAAACACTATTTCTTTAATTATTCTACAAAATCATCTAAGAAAATTACTACAAAATTACTACTTACCCAATCTGAACAACTAGGGCTAGATGCTAAAGTAGCATAAAGTAGAACTATTCTATTTGGCCAATGTTCTATGAAGAGATAACCTAGTCGAAATAACACTTTTCATTGCTAAATCAGTAACATTTTCTTTGGCTATTTTAGTAATAAACATCAGATTAACAAGATTTTAAAAGTAAGGAAATGATGCATTTTTAGCAATGAAAAATCAGTCATTTTTGCTAATAGTAACTTTGTTATTAAACACCTCTTACCATATGTATCCTTTTGCACATACTGTCATCCTTCTCCTCAGAGTAATTTTTCTGGCCTGTGCCTTCATTCTTCTATGTCTTTTCTGAATTTTAAAAAGTCATCAACCCTTTAAGCTTTTAGTCATTAACACTGCTATGAAGATGAATTTATACTCCAAACTCTACCTTCAAGTCTTTCTTATTACCTCTTCCTTGGTTTTACCAATGTCATTAATTGATATTTATAAAATGCCTACTATATACCAATCAATGTGCTAAGGTCAATCAGTTCCAAGAAGTCATAGTGGTTAGGAGTATTGGCCTAGTTGGAAAGACCTGGGTTAGAATCCTAGTTTGCCTGTTTACTAGCTCTTTGATTTCTTTGGCTTATTTCCCTCATTTGTAAAATAAGGTGATGTTTATTTTAAATGGTGCCTAGCTTATCTATTAAGAATACTGTCACTGCTGTTACTGTTAATGGAGTTTACTATATAATGCATGATATAGACATGTTTACAGGCCAAGTTCAGTACAGTCTGAAAAGAACTATGATGTGGGTAAGTATGGTATGCTATGTGAGCACAGAATAAAGGTATTTAACTGAGACTTGTAGAGAAAGAGTGATTTGACAAGGTTGTGAAGCTAAAGCCTGAGGATGAACAGAAATTATAGTGCTGAACCGGGGCAAGCGTGAAGGGGGAAGGAGAGAATATTAAGGTCAGAAAGACTAACGTGCTTAAGTTTAAGAACTGAAACCAGTCAGTATAGCTGAAGCACAGACTATGACAAGAGAAAGCAACGGTTGAGGCTGGAAATCTAAGGTGACATCATTTATGGCACTGTAAATTACATTAAAGAGTTTTGTCTTTCTCTTAAGATCAATATGGAACTTTTAAAAGGATTTGAAGACTACTGGGAAATTGAGGGTGCCATAATCAGATTTCAGATTTAGACAGGTAATCACAGCTGTAGTGTGAAGAACAGATTAAGGATGGAGTTGAAAGGCAAAAAATTAGAGAGTGAAAACCAGTTGGGAGGCTTTTCAATGTGTCTGGTGCTAAATGATGATGGTGTGCTCTAGGGTGATGGTGTGAACAGTGGCAGTGGAAATGGAGAGATGAGATCTGAAGGTCTACTTCCCTTTGTCTTCCTTACTGAAAGCTCAAAACATCAAGTACTTTAATATTTCTGAGCATCCATTACATTTTGGGTTGAGCATCAGAGATAAAAAAGTGAACAGTACAAAGTAGCTGTTCTCAAAGAACTTACATTCTAGAAAAGTAAACATACAAACAGACAATCCTAAAACAATAAGAGACTGCACTGATACCTAGATAAATAGATACAGATACCTACAGTGTTTATGGGAGTTTCAAGCTGGGCATGGTGTCTGACCAAGTTTGGTGTGGTGTGCAGTTTATGGAACAACTTACTAAAAAAGGTTAATTTTTTCTTACTAGGCTAAGAAGACAGGAATATAAATTCTAAATAGAGAGACCAACATGAAAAAGGTCCTCAAAAAATACCCAATATAGCTTAACATAAAATCAGCAGTCTGGTCTTGCCAAAGCATAAAGTTGAAAACGTACAGCTCTAAGTATAAGACAGTATAGATGGTTAGGAGGAACCTTGCAGCCCAGTTAAAGACTTTGGACTTTATTTGGAAGACCGTGGAAATCTACTAAAGGTTATAAGCAGGAAAGTAACATAGTGATGTGACCTGATGTATTCCTAAAAGTAAGTCATTATGACTCTTAAGTTCATCTTTTCTACCAATTTCTCTTTTCATCTAAGCCTATGTGGTTGTGTTAGTCACTCAGTCGTGTTCAACTTTTTGCGACCCCATGGGCTGTAGTCCGCCAGGCTCCTTTGCCCATGGGATTCTCCAGGTAAGAATACTGAAGTGGGTGCCACTCCCTTCTCCAGGGGGTCTTACTGACCCAGGAATTGGACCCAGGTCTCTTGGATTGCTGATGGACTCTTTACCATCTGAGCTATCAGGGAAGCCCCTCTGAATGGTATTTTATAAAACTGCATTACTATTTTACTTTCAAAGTTTGTGAATGTTTTACCTTTTAAGAAATAAAACCTATTTGAATTGTTTAGGAAGGGCAGTCAGTTGATTAAAAGTTAAAAATTTGTAGGTTTATCAGAATTGACAGTGTTCTTTTAATTTTGAATCTTAACTGAAATGAATATATTTCCCTACCTTAAAGGTAGAGCAAAACAACACATACAAAGTTTTACATTACAACATATGGCAAATATCCAACATATTAAAAGCTCTGATTTTTACAAACGTTTAGGAGAGTTATTTACTCCATGTCCTAAGTTATCACATAAAAAAACTTTTTACTTCAAAGTAATTAATTACTCTAAGATCTTTCTCCTACTTAATATTCCATTTGTAATAAGAACTCCAACTTCCTTAATAGAATGATAAATAATGATACCTCTTTTCATTAACAGATCAAATGTAAAGCAAAACTTTGTAAATATCACTCAAAATTGACTTTTTAAAGCCATAATTATTGTACTATTAGAGAAGCTTCCAATGCAGTATGCCAGGATGTATAACAAAATGAGGAGGGATTATCATACAAAAATTCTTGATCTAAGAATGAAGGGATGGGAAATGTTTGACATTTTAAGCAAACATAAAAGATTTCCCTCAATGAAAAAAATAATTAAATGTTTAAGTCATTTACGTTTCACTTGAAACCAAACTGCGTATGCATCTTAGTTCAAATGGAGTCTTAGAACAAAGAAATCTGTTCTCTTCCATGGAAAATCCTGCTGTAAACTTACAACTCAGAACATTGCTAATCAATTCAAGGCATGACTAACAAGAAAGGAACCTCTTAATTTCTACAACTTCCGTAATTCATTTATTCCAGCTTGTATTAAAAATCACTATCTCAGTGTTCATCCATTGACTTTGAACTTTTACAAACTACTGTAGACATAATGAGGCAAAACACAGAGAGATTATAGCTGCAGGAAAGACAGCCAAAGAATTCTTACCCTGTCCACTGAAGTCAAAACTGCTATTGTTGTATAATAATCTCAGTTTCACTCACTTGCAAACAACTGCAAGTGTAAAGTCTATGTGGAATATGGAATCACTTAGCAGTGTTATTCAGATTCTATTTTTTTAAAACATTATTGACTATAAACTCAAACATTAAGATATTTTTAGTTGATGTGAAAAGTAAGATTAGCAACATAGACATAAGACTTTTTCCTTCTATGTGTCCAAACTATTCTCACTATACCCTCCCCCATCTTTCTCCACATATCAGGAAGGGCAATGATTCCAGTAAGAATTACAACACAATATTTAAGGAACTTCCACTACATTTTACATTAGGAAAAGTTCCATTTTAAATCTAAGTTAATTCAAAAGCATTTCCTGAATTCTTTCATGTTCCTACAGCTTTATCATACTGAAATTACTTTACTGATCATCTATATAAACCTACCTATCAAGATAAAGTGACTTTGGAGACATGGCTTAACTTAGCTCCAAAGGAGCATTTTTAAGAAAATTAAAGTCAATTCAAAAGACACCTTCTAAGTAATGTATAAAAACATCTACATGATTCACAATGTGTTCAATAACAGTATACATATACCTGTGATAAAATCTAGTATTTCATCAAATTCAACATGCTGGTCTGAAGTTCCCAGCAGTTTTAATGTTGGACTCTTCTTTTGTGAATAGTTGTTTAAAATGTTGTAAGATTCTGTTCCTATTGCACTGGTGAAGTGTGTGAGCTGGATGGGAAGTAAGAAAGACAAAGACAGAGAGAAGCACTGATTTGCTCTATATGACTTGATACACCTTGCTAAATACAAATCAAATTTGGAGGCTCATCACTTCTCTTGGTGGGAAGCAATATGCTAAAAATGAAATTAGATACACAACTGAGACAGAAGGGAGTTTCTCAGATCAAGCAAGATTGGCAGAGAAGATGTGCTTTAGAAACTCTCAGAATCTGGACAAAAGATACAGCAAAATCATCACAGCTTCCCCCTAAACGTAATAGGCTTCTTTCATTCTCCAGAGAACATAAAACATTCTATTCTACTTATTTCTATCTGTAAATGAAAAACTATTTTTGTATTTTGATCTCAGTCATGGAAATGTGGCATTGCTCCTGAATTTCTGCTCTCATGTTTCCAACCAATTTATTTATAATCAGATTGAATTTTTAAAGGAAAAAGCATTTTAAGGCACTTAAATTTCTGTGCAAATCACTTTTCTTTTTTTTTCTGTATAAGCTGTCACTACTGTTATGAATACCAGAAGCAAAAATAGGAAAACAGGGGAAAAAAAAAAAAAAAACCCAGAGAGCACAGGATAAAAACATGTAGGATGACAGAAAAGAGTCTATAGCTAGAAGACCACACATAGAGCAAACCCAGTTCTTTCCCCACTATTAACGTCTTATGTAAATCAGTTATTTCCTTTTCATTATTCTCCTTTCCCACCCTCTCAATTACTTGTTAATATTTATGGATTTAACACAACCTAGTAGAAACTTCATGTTTGGTGAAATACTCAGGCACTGAGTGAGACAGTTAATTTTAACTGCTTAATGTTGGCAATGGATACAAAGTCAAAGCACAATCTGACCAGAAGACTGTTCAGAATTTGAAACTATACACAGTGTTTTAGATTATGAGTTTTTTTAGATGTTTTAGATTATGAGATTCAGGTATCTGATCTCATAAATGGAGTGACTGTTTCAATCAAATCTGCACTAGACGCAGAGATTTAATTTCATAGTTTCTCTCAGTGGCAAGTGATTAGTTCTTTAGCTAATCTGGTGCTCCATGAAATGAGAAGTTTGAGAATCAACAGAGTTGGAAAACAAATTTCACCTGCTATTTCTTCTCCCTCACCCTCTAGCTCTGCCCCAATCTTCTTCACTTTCTCCATATACATGCTTCCTCAAATTTTCCCATCACTTTTTTTTTTTTAAATACCAGTCAGCTACCTACAGAGAAAGTTAATTGCCAGCAAACCGGGTAAGCTGCCTTTTTCTAATAATCACCCAATTCCTCTGATGACACGTTAAACCAAATTTGTTGAGCCCAAGCAATTCTACTAGTAAAAACACAAACAATGCAATAATAAAATGCAAATTCAGGCTAAAATACTTAAATAGAACTCAAAATTTTTGTTTGTGAGGGAATTGCTGGTGATGGGCAATTCAAAACTAAATAGCAGAAGAGACTGATATCAGTGATTCTTTCCAGAAAATCCACCATCTTCACTGTTATTACTACCATCAGAACTGTCAGAGGGTCTGGTAAATAAGATGACTCCTTAATCTCACGGAATTTACAAGGCCCAGTTTCTCTATACATAAACAGAAAGCATAGCTTTATAATTCATAGTTAGAACAGCATTTAGCCACATCATTATGGAGGTGATAATTCTATATGAACACAATGATATAAACAGTAAAAAGAATTCTGCCTAAATACTCTTCAACCAAGGTTGAGTGCTAAGATTTCTTTCTACCCAAAACAATACTTTGGGTAGTGTTGTTAGACAGTGGTTATCTACACAGTGAAGTTACTAGAGCACACCTGAAATTACAAAACTGTCTCTAAAAACATTTTTATTCATTCATACTTATAACACATTTATTAACAGTCCACTATGTGCTAAGTTCTATATACTATATGCTTAGGTACTGAGGAGACCATAAAAGTAAGATTATCCAGAAACTCTGAATAATGGCCTAAATGTTTCTTATATTAAAAAAAAAAAAAAGTCGTGTAAAATTGGATTCATTAGCACTGAAAATATAGTATTAAAACAATCAGGTTTTTCACTGGTGAAAGAAATCAAAGAGGACACTAATAGATGGAGAAATATACCATGTTCATGGATTGGAAGAATCAATATAGTGAAAATGAGTATACTACCCAAAGCAATTTATAGATTCAATGCAATCCCTATCAAGCTACCAACAGTATTCTTCACAGAGCTAGAACAAATAATTTCACAATTTGTATGGAAATACAAAAAACCTCGAATAGCCAAAGCGATCTTGAGAAAGAAGAATGGAACTGGAGGAATCAACCTACCTGACTTCAGGCTCTACTACAAAGCCACAGTTATCAAGACAGTATGGTACTGGCACAAAGACAGAAATATAGATCAGTGGAACAAAATAGAAAGCCCAGAGATAAATCCACACACATATGGACACCTTATCTTTGACAAAGGAGGCAAGAATATACAATGGATTAAAGACAATCTCTTTAACAAGTGGTGCTGGGAAAACTGGTCAACCACTTGTAAAAGAATGAAACTAGAACACTTTCTAACACCATACACAAAAATAAACTCAAAATGGATTAAAGATCTAAACATAAGACCAGAAACTATAAAACTCCTAGAGGAGAACATAGGCAAAACACTCTCCGACATACATCACAGCAGGATCCTCTATGACCCCACCTCCCAGAATATTGGAAATAAAAGCAAAAATAAACAAATGGGACCTAATTAACCTTAAAAGCTTCTGCACATCAAAGGAAACTATCAGCAAGGTGAAAAGACAGCCTTCAGAATGGGAGAAAATAATAGCAAATGAAGCAACTGACAAACAACTAATCTCAAAAATATACAAGCAACTCCTACAGCTCAACTCCAGAAAAATAAATGACCCAATCAAAAAATGGCCCAAAGAACTAAATAGACATTTCTCCAAAGAAGACATACAGATGGCTAACAAACACATGAAAAGATGCTCAACATCACTCATTATCAGAGAAATGCAAATCAAGACCACTATGAGGTACCATTTCACACCAGTCAGAATGGCTGCGATCCAAAAGTCTACAAATAATAAATGTTGGAGAGGGTGTGGAGAAAAGGGAACCCTCTTACACTGTTGGTGGGAATGCAAACTAGTACAGCCACTATGGAGAACAGTGTGGAGATTCCTTAAAAAACTGGAAATAGAACTGCCTTATGATCCAGCAATCCCACTGCTGGGCATACACACTGAGGAAACCAGAAGGGAAAGAGACACGTGTACCCCAATGTTCATCGCAGCACTGTTTATAATAGCCAGGACATGGAAGCAACCTAGATGTCCATCAGCAGATGAATGGATAAGAAAGCTGTGGTACATATACACAAGGGAGTATTACTCAGCCATTAAAAAGAATTCATTTGAATCAGTTCTAATGAGGTGGATGAAACTGGAGCCTATTATACAGAGTGAAGTAAGCCAGAAGGAAAAACACCAATACAGTATACTAACGCATATATATGGAATTTAGAAAGATGATAACAATAACCCTGTGTACGAGACAGCAAAAGAGACGCTGATGTATGGAAAAGTCTTATGGACTCTGTGGGAGAGGGAGAGGGTGGGAAGATTTGGGAGAATGGCATTGAAACATGTAAAATATCATGTATGAAACGAGATGCCAGTCCAGGTTCAATGCACGATACTGGATGCTTGGGGCTAGTGCACTGGGACGACCCAGAGGGATGGTATGGGGAGGGAGGAGGGAGGAGGGTTCAGGATGGGGAACACATGTATACCTGTGATGGATTCATTTTGATATTTGGCAAAACTAATACAATTATGTAAAGTTTAAAAATAAAATAAAATTAAAAAAAAAAAAAAAACAATCAGGTTTTGGAGCCAGGGAGTGATACAGGAGCCTCCTACTTTCTAGGTAAATAAAAAGAGGAAAACTGATCAGATGTAACATCTCTCAGATTGTATTCTAATTTGTAATTTATTTATTGTTGTCCTCAGACGCTTTGAGATATCATGGACTGAAGCTTGCCAGGCTCCACTGCCCATAAGATTCTCCTGGCAAGAATACTGCCATGTGTGCATGTTAAGTTGCTTCAGTCATGTCCGACATTTTGCGACCCTGGGGACTATGTACCACCAGGCTCCTCTGTCCATGGTATTCTCCAGGCAAGAATACTAGATTGGGTTGCCATGCCCTCCTGCAGAGGATCTTTCCAACCCAGGATCTGAACCCACGTCTCTTACATCTCGTGCACTGGCAGGTGAATTCTTTACCACTAGGGCCACCTGGGAAACCCAACATTAGAAAAACTAATATTATGGCATCCAGTCCCATCACTTCCTGGCAAATAAAAGGGGGAAAAAGTGGAAGCAGTGACAGATTTTATTTTCTTGGGCTCAAAAATCACTGTAAATGGTGACCACAGCCATGAAATTATGACGCTTACTCTTAGAAGGAAGACTATGACAAACAGGGCTTCCCTGATAGCTCACATGGTAGATTCTACCTGCTATGTGGGGGACCTGGGTTCAATCCCTGGGTTGGGAATATCCCCTGGAGAAGGGAACAGTAACCCACTCTAGTATTCTTGCCTAGAGAATTCCATGGACAGAGGAGCCTGGCAGACCACAGTCCATGGGGTCGCAGAGTCAGACACAACTAAGTGACTAACATATGTGTGTGTGTGTGTGTGTATGACAAACCTAGACAGCATATTAAAAAGCAGTGCCATAACTTTTTCCAGTAGTTATATACAGATGTGAGAGTTGGACCATAAAGAAGGCTGAGCACCAAAGAATTGATGCTTTCAAACTGTGGTGCTGGAGAAGACTCTTGACAGACTCTTGGACTGCAAGGATATCAAACCAGTCAGTCTTAAGGGACATCAACCCTGAATATCATTGGAAGGACTGATGCTGAAGTTGAAGATCCAATACTTTGGCCACCTGATGCAAAGAGCCAACTCAGTGGAAAAGACCCCACTCACTGGAAAAGACCCTGATGCTGGGAAAGATAGAAGACAAAAGGAGAAGGGGATGGCAGAGGATGAAATAGTTAGAAAGCATCACTGACTCAATGGACATCAATTTGAACAAATTCCAGGAGATAGTGGAAGACAGAGGAGCCTGGGCAGCTGCAGTCCATGGGGTTGCAAAGAGTTGGACACTACTTAGCAACTGAACAACAACAATTTATTTATACCCCATCTTTTCCATAAAGTTTTAAGGTGGCTTAGAACATGTATAAAATATAACAGGATGCATAAATTAAAAAGAGAAATTCAAAAGAAAAACAAGGGCAGTAATTACAAAATCAAGCCAGGAAAATTCAAAATTTAGGCTTTTGGCAGTTAAAAAATTTATATTTAAGTATTCTAGTAAACTTCCCTGGTAGTGCAGCTGATAAAGAATCCGCCTGCAATGCAGGAGACCCCATTTCGATTCCTGGGTCAGGAAGATCCACTGGAGAGGGACAGGCTACCCACTCCAGTATTCTTGGGTTTCCCTGATGGCTCAGTCAGTAAAGAATCCGCCTGCAATGCGGGAGGCCTGGGTTTGATCCCTGGGTTAGGAAGATCCTTGGAGAAGGGAACAGCTACTCACTCCAGTATTCTGGCCTGGAGAATTCCACAGACAGAGGAGCCTGGCAGGCTACAGTCCATGGGGTCACCAAGAGTCAGACATGACAGCAACTTTCACTTTCTTTCACATTCTAGTAAACAACTCAAGCAGAGAAACTTTGTTAGTTATGCCATTCAGTATCTATAAGAATAAAAAAGATTAACTGCTTTGAAGTAGTACTAATTAAACCAATAATTTTTTTCAGGTTTCTTTATACATACATTGTTTAATGTAATCAACAATTATCAATTACATCCTTAGAGGAGCTATAATGACAGGTTTTACTGGCTCTTCCTTACAGTATCACTTCATAAAAATTAATGGTGTGACCCCCAATGCAGATTTTTATGGGAGATAGATCTGACATGCCCTCTGAAAACTAGAATGCCTCAGAAAGAAGCATGCCTGGCTAGGCTGCCCCTGTACCTGGAGATGAGGGAGAAGTACTCTGCAAATCAGGATGACATTCTCCTTAGGAAATATTTTAAAACTTATTTTTAATATGTGAACAAGTAGGTACTTGAAGCCTTTATGTTTCACACTATACAGCATAGCCTCTATTTTTTTTAATCCTATAAAATGTTCTGGAGAAAAGAATGGCAACCCACTCCAGTATTCTTGTCTGGAGAATTCCATGGGTAGAGGAGACTGATGGGCTACAGTCTACAGGGTCACAAAGAGTCAGACACGACTGAGCAACTAATACACATGAAATGTTTGGGATACGCATTTCCAGTCACACTCAGGGTCCAAGAATTCAGCATACTGAACTAGGAGGTATCCCTGGAAATTTATATATAATTTGCAAATCTACAATATCAGTACAAGGAAGTGAACTCAATTAACTGCATTAAAATACTACGATCAAGAATAAGACTTAGTACATTACCGCCAACAGTCATGGATCTGGTCAAAGAAGGCTGTAAAAAAGTTTCTTCATCATTAAATTGTTCCTTAAGTTCTTCTACAGATTCCAGATGGAGTTGGAGAAATTCTGCTGTTGCCGCTGATGCTTCTTCTTTAACAGGATCTATCATTCTCTTCAGAAGTCCTAGGTCATCCTTTCGCACTTTCAAGCAAAGCTTCTCCATTTCTCGGATATTGGAGCGGAGTTGCTGTAAAAGAAAAAAATATCGTTAAAGCTACCATCTCTTAATATAAAATATCTTTACATTCAGAGCCAATCTGTGATAATGGCTTTGAATGGAAATGATTACAAGTATTCTTTAGAGCAGACAGTATTAATTAGTACTTTTCTATTTTTTATATCTCTGGCCAAATCCAGCTTCTTTAGAACTCACATCCTCATATTCTGAATTTAGCATTTATCCTTCATTAAATGTAATTATTACAAAGGTAACAAATATTCTTCATAAAAAATGAAACACTGCAGAAACACATCAAGAAAAACAATGATTTCCTCACTTCATCAAGCCTACCACTTCTTTTAACCCAGTCTTTCTGCATACTTCAATCTGCTCATACAAATATTAGCATATATAGACCTTTTCACAAAAAATGAATTGTAGATTATGCAGAATAATCTATAACTGACAAACTTTCACTCCCCAACTTAACAATATCATAATGGATATCCTTCCTGGTCAATGACTGTACCATATTCCATTGTATTGATATAATATAATTTACTCAGTCACTCTTCCAGTGATCAATAGTCTTTCATGTCGTTTCCAGTTTTTAGCTATTACAAACTATGAAACAAATGTACTAGACTATAAATCCTGATCGCAGGAGACATGAGTTTGATCCCTGGGTCAGGAAGATCCCCTCAAGAAGGGAATGGATACCCACTCCAGTATCCTTGCTGGGATAATCCCATGGACAGAGGAGCCTGGCAGGCACAGTCTATGGGGTCACAAAGAGTCAGACATGACTGAGGATGCATGCACATAAATCCTAATAAATAGTAACAGTATATATTAGTATTCTAGTATATAGTATTATACTATATTTTGTAGGAATGATTCCCCAAAGTTAGACTACTTATTCAGAGGATAATATGCATTTTTATTTCAAAAACTATTACCAGTTTTTCCCTGAAAGGCTTAACAATTCACACTACCACTAATGTCTGAGTTTCCATTTCCCCATATACTGCCAGTACTATGTGTTATCTCGCTGTTTTATTTGAATTTCTGAGTGAAGTTGTTAGATTTTTATGAAATGCTTTTCTCTCTTTTAAAAATCGCCTATTGGCATAATCATAAATTTTCCTCTAATGTGTTGATATAATGAATTATGGGCAAATTTCATGGTATAGAGCCATTTGAATATTTCTGAGATAGACCCTCCCTGGTCAATACATACAATTTTTTAATACACTGTGGGATTCAATTTGCTAATACTTTATTTGAAATTTTAGTACGTGTGGAGTATGTGAATGTGTATATGTGTGCACAAATTCATACATGACCAGTGTGTGTGTCTATACTAACTTCACTAGGTTTAAACTCACTCTAACAGGCTGTGCTACCTTCATAAAATAAACCAGGGAGCTTTTAATCTTTTTCAATGGTCTATACTTGGAAAACATAAAATTCAATTTTTCTTTTACAATTAAACAGAACTTGTAAGAATGATCTATTTGTGCATGTGTGCTCAGTAGCTCAATTGTGCCTGACTCTTTGCAACTCCATGGACTATAGCCTGCCAGGCTCCTCTGTCCATGGAATTTCCCAGGCAAGAATACTGGAATGATCTATATATGATGCTTATTTTAATTTTTTAATTTTTTTAAATTTTATTTTTAAACTTTACAATATTGTATTGGTTTTGCCAAATATCGAAATGAATCCGCCACAGGTATACATGTGTTCCCCATCCTGAACCCTCCTCCCTCCTCCCTCCCCCTACCATCCCTTGCAGATCTCTATTCATATATTTTAAATTATTTTCCCCTAATGTACTTTCACAGACATGAATGCAAATCCTGCACAGTAGACAGAACAAAAAGTATTGATTCCTTTAATGTTTCAAGTGCCTACTTTCAGTGAGGTGATATAGTCCATATAATTACATTTCACATTATTACACACAGAGAAATCAAAACAAAATTTGTTCAGGATTTACTTAATTATCTACCAGCAAAGCTGAGGTTAAAACCCAGGTATTCGTATAAGTGAGCAACCTTTCCATTAAACTATAAACATAATTCCTAGCTATTTGACACCTTAATACAATCTAAAGTATCTATTGCACTATATTAAAATTAAAGCCAATCCTGAAAAAAAAAAAAACAGTTTAGCTACACTAAAGCATCTTATAAGATTTTCTGGGTGAATCAAAAAGTTGTACCTCTATCCTATCATGACTTTATATTTCTTTTATATCCACTCTTACCTTTCCAATGTGAACTGGAAAAACTAAAGATACATGATATTAAGCATTTTACATGTAAAAATCATAGAACTCTAAGGGGCTTATAAGATCATCCATTCAACCTCACAATTTTACAGTAAGGAAACCAGAACCCAATTGAACACAGTGGCAGAATTAGGATTAGGTCCAGTTCTCAAGCCCTGGAACAATATTGTTCACCACATACCACCCCTTGGCTGTGTGATTCTTTCCTACACTACAGTTACAAAGCTTGGTTAAATGCTACATGGTTCACAGAAGTATGTTAGGTAATATTAGTTTGGAGAAGCTTCCGGAAGTTTCTGCAGCTAATGAGCATTTGCCTGTGACATATTCTCTCTCTTCTACAGAATTTGTACGATGTTACATCCCCAGCCAAAAATACAGTGTCAGACTTTAAGAATTCTGTTACTATGGGTGAAGGGAAAATGTTAAGGGGGACGTTTTTAAAAATCCAATATGACTGGGTAAGGTGTGCTGTAAGTTCATAATTTTAAGACAGTTGTTTTTTTAAAAAAAAAAGAATGAAAAGAAAGGCATGTGAATAAGGATGAACACAAAAGAGTGATGTGAAAGAAGAACCATGTATGTAAGAGCCCAGAATGAGCGGAGGCTGGTGAAAAATGTTAAGAATGATAAAAAAGATTTAAAAAACATGTAGAGCAAGAGGAACAAGAAAGAAGGTTTAGGCCTACTGCTTGGGGCAGATGGTATAATGTTAGCAGATGACACAGAGAAAGCAGAACTACTTAGCTCCTATTTTGCTTTTGATTCTCCATTAAGAATATTCAAAACTGAAAGGGGCATAAGAAACATGCTCAAAGGAAACTTGAAACATCTCACTGTAAGGATCTATACAGGCTTCATGACAGAGGTGAAATTTGAGCCATTCTTGATGACTAATATTAAAAAATAGAATAAATCAGAAAAAGATAAAGGTGGAGTGGGAATACTGTATTTCATCAATTTTAGGGCACATCTTTCCAACATCTCTGAAACTGGAATATATCTTAAAAAGAGATGGTTTAAAAAAAAGCATATTTAACTGGCAGCACTTTATCCCTCTTAGAGGAAAATACTGGTCTATCTTACAAGCAAAGTTGCCTTAGATTTAATTTGCTCCCTGAGGTTCTACAGTACCTACTCCAATCAGAGTAGAAGCATAGATACCAAACGTATTTTTTAAAAAAGGTGGGGGGGTGGTGGGCAGGAATCCTAAATCCTGACTAATCAGCTCACAAATATTTCAAGTCAAAATTTAAGTTTAAATTCCTCTGAATTTCTAATAACCTAAAAAGAATTTATCTCCTAATCACATTCATTTTAGAGTCTACTCTTCTTAAGATACCTGGCCTTGCTTCTGTCTAATCTTTTCTGTTTTTCCTATTTTTTATCTACTATCCTCATTTCTCCCTATATCTTCCTCATTCCCTCTCTTTTCTACTGCCTTTCCCTTGTAATTTTTCTTTAAAAAAATTAAAAAGTAGCTCAAGTATCCTGTATTTCTCCTAGTATTAATAAAAGCCATATATTACTTCTACCAGTTCCATGCCTGACTTTCTTTGTATTTATGCTACCTATGGAACTGGGACAGACTCTCTGTAGAGCAGTTTCTTTCCAAATGTGGTCTGACATCTACTGAATCAGAATCTTTAAAGTGAGTCCCAGAAATCTGTGTTCTCAACAAGCTCTGCATCATCACTGCTGACCAAGTTTCTATAAAAGCCAAGTTAATGTTCTTCGTTGAATTATTAGAGTAGTAACAATTTCAACTTTTCACTTAGTTTCAAAATTTGATCACAAACTCTTTCTTATTCTTAACAATTTCTTATTCCAAATAATAAAACCGTTAAACCTATTCTTTTGCTTTGGCCAACCCCAGTACCTGCAGTTTCAAAACATAACAGATAGACTTCTGTCTCTGCAGAGTTTGTCAAACAGAGTACTGAAGAGGAAAGAGCTGTACAGAAAAAGAACGCTGGAGATATGAAGGGTAATCCTCGAGTATTTGACAAAGAACTGATTAGAACATTTATGTGGGGAAACCATCCAAGGCTGGAGAAAAAAACCATCTAAAAAGATTAGAAGCAACAGTGCTCAGCACTCATTCAAAGCTGCCAAGTGTCCCACCAGATAAACTGGAAAAACTCTTAATTCATAGGGCATTTGGTAGAATACTCAGAAAGGTTTTTACTTCAGTCATGGAAAAATAAGTAGCCCTAGACCAAGCATTGTTCCAATCAAGCTTTTAATAAAACATAAAGTAAGGATCAGAGAAGGCAATGGTACCCCACTCCAGTACTCTTGCCTGGAAAATCCCCTGGATGGAGGAGCCTGGTGGGCTGTAGTCCATGGGGTCGGTAGAGTCAGACACGACTGAGCGACTTCACTTTCACTTTTCACTTTCATGCACTGGAGAAGGAAATGGCAACCCACTCCAGTGTTCTTGCCTGGAGAATCCCAGGGACGGGGAAGCCTGGTGGGCTGCCGTCTCTGGGGTCGCACAGAGTCGGACACGACTGAAGCGACTTAGCAGCAGCAGCAGCAAAGTAAGGATCCTTTTGATCCAAAAGGATCAAACTCTTTCCAAGTAACCTATGTGCCATAACAAAGCTCAAAGGAGTTACAGGAATATAAAATTATCTAGCATCCAGTCATGAAAAGGTAACCCAAGCAAAGACTATTACACATACAAAGAGGGAGAAAAACATGGCCAATAAAGACAATAATAATCAGGTGAAACTGACCCAGAAATTACAATTAGCAGAGAAGCATATAGAAAGTATTATAATTGTATTTCATGTGTTTAAAAAGTTAAGCAGAGACATGGAAGATATTAATCCCAAATCAAAATTCTAGAATAGAAAATTATAATAAGAGATGAAAAATACACTGAATAGATTAACAGTAGATTAGACATGGCTGCTACTAATACTAGTGAACATGAAGGCATAGAAATAGAAAATATATAAAATGAAACACACACAGAAAACAGGATGCAAAAAATTTAAAAGAGCATCAGTGAGCTGTGAGCTAACTTCAAGTAGCATAGTATATATATAATTAGAGTCTCTGAAGGAGAACAGAGGTAGGAAGGGACAGAAAACTATTTTAAGACATAATGGCAAAAAAATTTCCAAATTTGATGCAAACTATAAAATAGGAGATGCAAGAAGCTCAACAAATTTGAAGCACAATAAAAATGAAGAAAACTCCACCAAGGCTCATTATAATCAAAGCGCTCAAAACCACAGATAAAATGAATGCTGTGAAAGTACCGAGAGAAAAGACACATGTTACATATAGAGGAATAAAGATAAAAATAAAACAGATTTATCACTGAAAACAATGCAACTGAAAAGACAGTTGAACATCTTTGAAGTACTGCAGGAAAAACACAATGCAGAATTCTATATACAGCAAAATTCCTTTTGAAAACAAAGGCCAGATGAAGACTCTTCAGATATATACACAAAGGTATTTAACAACAGCAAAACTGCACTCTAAAAAAATGTTAAAGGAAGCCTTTCAGGCAAAAGGAAAATTATACCATATAAAAATATGGGCTTAGTTTTGGCCACAGCAATCAGAGCAGAAAAAGAAATAAAAGGAATCCAGATTGGAAAAGAAGAAGTAAAACTCTCACTGTTTGCAGATGACATGATCCTCTACATAGAAAACCCTAAAGACTCCACCAGAAAATTACTAGAGCTAATCAATGAATATAGTGAAGTTGCAGGATATAAAATCAACACACAGAAATCCCTTGCATTCCTATACACTAATAATGAGAAAACAGAAAGAGAAATTAAGGAAACAATTCCATTCACCATTGCAACGAAAAGAATAAAATACTTAGGAATATATCTACCTAAAGAAACAAAAGACCTATATATAGAAAACTATAAAACACTGGTGGAAGAAATCAAAGAGGACACTAATAGACGGAGAAATATATCATGTTCATGGATTAGAGAATCAATATAGTGAAAATGAATATATTGCCCAAAGCAATCTATAGATTCAATGCAATCCCTATCAAGCTACCAACAGTATTTTTCACAGAGCTAGAACAAATAATTTCACAATTTGTATGGCAATACTAAAAACCTTGAATAGCCAAAGCAATCTTGAGAAAGAAGAATGGAACTGGAGGAATCAACCTGCCTTACTTCAGGCTCCGCTACAAAGCCACAATCATCAAGACAGTATGGTACTGGCACAAAGACAGAAATATAGATCAATGGAACAAAACAGAAAGCCCAGAGATAAATCCACGCACCTATGGACACCTTATCTTTGACAAAGGAGGCAAGAATATACAATGGAGAAAAAACAATGTCTTTAATGAGTGGTGCTGGGAAAACTGGTCAACTACTTGTAAAAGAATGAAATTAGAACACTTTCTAACACCATACACAAAAATAAACTCAAAATGGATTAAAGATCTCAACGTAAGACCAGAAACTATAAAACTCCTAGAGGAGAACATAGGCAAAACACTCTCTGACATACATCACAGCAGGATCCTCTATGACCCACCTCCCAGAATATTGGAAATAAAAGCAAAATAAACAAATGGGACCTAATTAAAAGCTTCTGCACAACAAAGGAAACTATAAGCAAGGTGAAAAGACAGCCTTCAGAATGGGAGAAAATAATAGTAAATGAAGCAATGGACAAATAATTAATATCAAAAATACACAAGCAACTCCTACAGCTCAATTCCAGAAAAATAAATGACCCAATCAAAAAATAGGCCAAAGACCTAAACAGACATTTCTCCAAAGAAGACATACAGATGGCTAACAAACACATTAAAAGATGCTCAACATCACTCATTATCAGAGAAATGCAAATCAAAACTACAGTGAGGTTTCACATCATTTCACACCAGTCAGAATGGCTGCGATCCAAAAGTCTACAAGCAATAAATGCTGGAGAGGGTGTAGAGAAAAAGGAACCCTCTTACACTGTTGGTGGGAATGCAAACTAGTACAGCCACTATGGAGAACAGTGTGGAGATTCCTTAAAAAATTGGAAATAGAACTGCCATACGACCCAGCAATCCCACTGCTGGGCATACACACCGAGGAAACCAGAATTGAAAGAAACACGTGTACCCCAATGTTCATCACAGCACTGCTTATCATAGCCAGTACATGGAAGCCACCTAGATATCCATCAGCAGACGAATGGATAAGAAAGCTGTGGTACATATACACAATGGAGTATTACTCAGCCATTAAAAAGAATACATTTGAATCAGTTCTAATGAGGTGGATGAAACTGGAGCCTATTATACAGAGTGAAGTAAGCCAGAAAGAAAAACACCAATACAGTATACTAATGTATATATATGGAATTTAGAAAGATGGTAACAATAACCCTGTATGAGAGACAGCAAAAGAGACACAGATGTATAGAACAGTCTTTTGGACTCTGTGGGAGAAGGTGAGAGTGGGATGATTTGGGAGAATGGCATTGAAACATGTACAGTATCATATGTGAAACGAATCGCCAGTCCAGGCTCGATGCATGATACAGGATGCTCAGGGCTGGTGCACTGGGATGACCCAGAGGGATGGTATGGGGAGGGAAGTGGGAGGAGAGTTCAGGATAGGGAACACGTGTACACCCGTGGCGGATTCATGTTGATGTATGGCAAAACCAATAAAATGTAAAGTAATTAGCCTCCAATTAAAATAAATAAATTTATATTTTAAAAGCTTTTAATAAAATAAAAATATGGGTTTACATAAAGGCATTAAGCACACCAAAAATGGAAATAACAGAAGTAAATAAATAAGATTCCCCACCCCCACTTAATATCTAAATCACTTGAAAAAGATAACTATTTAAACATTATGAAATATATAACATATGTATCAGTATAAGTAAAATATATGACAACAGCAGCATAAAGACTGGGAGGGGAGGCCATCATTTAAAAATCTACAAACATGCTGGACAAGATGTGGAGAAAAGAGAACTTGCCTACACTGTTAGTGGGAATGTAAATTGGTGCAGCCACTATGGAGAACAGTATGGAGATTCAGTTTCTGTTTTGTATCAAATTCAGTTCAGTTCAGTCGCTCAGTCATGTCCGACTCTTTGCAACCCCATGAACTGCAGCATGCCAGGCCTCCCTGTCCATCACCAACTCCCGGAACTCACTCAAACCCATGTCCATCGAGTTGGTGATGCCATCCAGCCATCTCATCCTCTGTCATCCCCTTCTCCTCCTGCCCTCAATCTTTCCCAGCATCAGGGTCTTTTCAAATGAGTCAGCTCTTTGCATCAGATGGCCAAAGTATTGAAGTTTCAGCTTCAACATCAGTCCTTCCAATGAACACCCAGGACTGATCTCCTTTAGGATGGACTGGTTGGATGTCCTTGCAGTCCAAGGGACTCTCAAGAGTCTTCTCCAACACCACAGTTCAAAAGCATCAATTCTTCGGTGCTCAGCTTTCTTTATAGTCCAACTCTCACATCCATACATGACCACTGGAAAAACCATAGCCTCAACTAGATGTATTGAATTGACTCAGTATTTCTCATTCCATTTATCTTCTTTCTTGTCTTGCTAGCTATAACTTTGTTATTTTAGGGTTTATAGTACACTGATTATAGTTTATCTTCAAGTAAGATTCTACTACTTAAGAAATTTACAATGTAAATATCATTAGTCAAATGAAATTAAAATGACAATGAGATTCCACTACAGACCTATAAAAAGTGGCTAAAATTAAAAAGGTTAAACATATCAAGTGTTGGCAAGCATATGAAGGAACTGTTAGGAGTTTAAAGTGCTACAATTATTTTGGAAAACAGTTTGGCGGTTCTTAAAAAGGTAAAGAATATGACCCAGTCATTCTATTCATAAGTATTTATCCAAGAGAAATAAAATTCTTTGTACATACAAAGTCTTACATTCAAACATTCATAGTAGACTTATTTGTAGTAGCCAAAAACTAGAAATACCGAAATGTCCATCAACAGATGAATAGATAAACAAACTGTGGTAGATCCATACAATATAGTATCTACTCAACAATCAAAAGTGGTGAAGTTTATTTGTGTCGAACTGTCCTAGGGTCAGCAGCATTGGGACCAGGAGGCCAGATAACCACGTCAGCTGCAACTGTGGATGCAGCCAATGTGGCCTCCTTGTCGGGGCCCAAAGAAATGAGTTTGGAGAAACCAAAGAACTAGAGAGGACTGGAGAAAGAAGGAGGATCTAGAAGAACAGCGAAAATTGGGCAATGCCCCTGCAGAAGTTGATGAGGAAGGAAAAGATATCAATCCTCATATTCCTCAGTTTATTTTTTCAGTGCCATGGTATGTTGCTCCATCAAAAATGCCTACTCTAAAGCACCAGAGACCACAGCCAGAGAAACAAAAGCAGTATAGGCCCATCTGGAGAATGGTACAAGAGGGGTGTAAAAGAGAATTCCATAACTACTAAATATCAAAAAGGAAAATGTGAAAACTGTAGAGCCATGACACACAAAAAGAAAGACTGTTTTGAGAGACCTAGGTGAGTTGGAGCAAAATTTACGGACACTAATATAGCTCCAGATGAACATGTCCAGCCTCAGCTAATGTTTGACTACGATGGGAAGAGCGATCAGTGGAATGGCTACAATCCAGAAGAACATATGAAAATTGTAGAAGAGTTTATTTTGGGGGGCTCCAAAATCACCACAGATGGTGACTACAGCCAGGAAATTAAAAGACACTTACTCCTTGGAAGGAAAGTTATGACCAACCTAGATAGTATATTGAAAAGCAGAAATATTGCTTTGCCAACAAAGGTCCATCTAGTCAAGGCTATGGTTTTTCCAGTGGTTATGTATGGATGTGAGAGTTTGACTATAAAGAAAGCTGAGCACCGAAGAATTGATGCTTTTGAACTGTGGTGTTGGAGAAGACTCTTGAGAGTCCCTTGGACTGCAAGGACATCCAACCAGTCCATTCTAAAGGAGATTAGTCCTTGGTGTTCACTGGAAGGACTGATGCTGAAGCTGAAACTCCAATACTTTGGCCACCTCATGTGAAGAGTTGACTCATTGGAAAAGACCCTGATGCTGGGAGGGATTGGGGGCAGGAGGAGAAGGGGACGACAGAGGATGAGATGGTTGGATGGCATCACCGACTCAACGGACATGGCTTTGGGTAGACTCTGGGAGTTGGTGATGGACAAGGAGGCCTGGAGTACTGCAGTTCATGGGGTTACAAAGAGTTGGACACAACTGAGTGACTAAACTCAACTGAACTGAAGCCAAAGTTGACCTAGCAAAGTGAACGCTGAATGCCCAAAATCTTCAAGAAGAATTAGCCTCAGAAAAATTAGTGGAACAGGCTAATTCTCTAAAACATCAGTGGGGAGAAGAAGAAATGAATTCTCAGATGGAAAAAGATCATAACAGTGAAGATGAGGATGAAGATAAATACGCAGATGATATTGACATGCCTGGACAGAATTTTGACTTTAAGAGATGAATTACTGTCAGAATCTCAGGATTCGAGAATGTATTGCAAAATATTTGTGAAATTCAGATCCAAATTCTACTTACTGTGATCCCAAAACTGGAGGAATGAGAGAAAATCCCTTTGTGAATTCAGGAAAGAATCCAGATGAAGTCAGCTATGCAGGAGATAACTTCATTAGATACACAGGTGATACCATTTCAATGGCTCAGACCCAACTGTTTGCTTGGGAAGCCCATGACAAGGGGTGTGAAGTGCATCTACAAGCAGAGCCTACAAAACTAGAGCTCTTGTATGCGTCCTTCAAAGTCAAGAAAGAAGACTTCAAAGAACAGCAGAAAGAAAGCATCCTGTAAAAGCATGGCAGTCAAGAACACTTGGATGCTCCTCCAGCCAAATTGCTTTTAGCTCAGACTGAAGACTATGTGGAATACTCACACTGCTGCTGCTGCTGCTAAGTCACTTCAGTTGTGTCCGACTCTGTGCAACCCCATAGATGGCAGCCCACCAGGCTCCCTCGTCCCTGGCATTCTCCAGGCAAGAACACTGGAGTGGGTTGCCATTTCCTTCTCCAATGCATGAAAGTGAAAAGTGAAAGTGAAGTCACTCAGTTGTGTCGACTCTTCGCGACCCCATGGACTTCAGCCTTCCAGGCTCCTCCATCCATGGGATTCTCCAGGCAAGAGTATTGGAGCAGGGTGCCATTGCCTTCTCCACTCAAGGCACTGGACAGTCATAAAAGGACAGGAGTGAGCTGTCACCTGCTCCAAGTACGAGGAAGATGTGAAGATCAACAATCATACACATATCTGGGAATCTTACTGGAAAGAAGGCCAATGGGGATACAAATGCTGTCATTCTTTTTTCAAGTATTCCTATTGTACTGCAGAAGCTGGGAATGAGATTGCTAATTCAGAGGAATGTACTATAAATGATGCAACTGGAGAAGAATCTGTGAAAAAAACTTCAAATCCTCATGGAGATGCATCAGGAAAAACTAAAAGAGGAGAAAAAGAAGAAGAAAAAGGCACTGAATGCAGAGAAGGCCCATCTTCTTCACGTCAAGGAGATCATGCAGATCGATGAGAGGAAGCGACCTTCAAACAGCACATATGAAACTCAGGAACCCACTTGAAGAGGAAATGGAGGCCTACAGAATGAAACGTCAGAGGCCAGATGACCCCATGGCCTCCTTCCTTGGACAGTAGTAACTCGTCACTGATGGTGACCCAAGATAGACTCTACTGATACATTCTTTTAGATTCTTGCTGTTGATTATCAATGGAAAAATCCATATCTATTCTCGTTAAAGTCAGGAAGCAAGGAAACTGCCTGACCTTAATAAAGCATCCAGAAGTCTCATAGTAAATTCTTTCCTTTACACAGTGAAGAACAAAGAAGAAATAAAGTGGTACATTAAGTGCAGGTTAAGATTTTATTTGAGATTTTATATTAGTGATGTGGCAAAAGGTCTTAGTTCTCCACCTATCATGAATATCTTCTCAACATTTATTTATTGTTTCAAACTTTATTTCCTCAGTTTTTATGGCCCTTTATGTAGTGTTAGGACTCATTATGAAGGCAATTAGTTACTCTTTCTTGAAACAAGGACTTCATTTTTTTTAATTAGTAGTAACTATAACTGTAGTTGTTTGATAATCATTTCTTTTTGCCTTCTCAGATTTTTCTGATCTGAAGCTGATAACCTATCTTGAGCTTTGGGTTACTGGAAGGAAATCTGTAGAACATGTGAATAACTTTATCCCTGATGTCAATCTGTGTAGTAACAATTCTGTTTTTCCACTTGGTTATAAAATTTTGATTTTCAAAATATTTCCTTGTATCTTATACTCAGAACTAAATGTGTTAGCCTTCGAATGGGGAAAAAAAATGTTTTTCACCCTTGAGTCACTGATCAGTCCTAAGTCTTTTACAATTCTGGACAGGGGTATTCAGACACCGAAACCCTCTCCTTTATCACAGAGGATATGGTTTGTGATACTAATTACTATTTTAATTGTGACTGCCTTTATATAACAATCATGAATATTAGGTTTTTTAAAGATTGTAGAGTATCTGTTGTACCTAATCTTTATAGCCAGCAGGTGTCTCTTGGTAAAATTTGCTCAAAGTGAAACCTGAAGTTGAAGGTTTCTTCAAAATATTACAAGTATAGCCTGTAGGGCTATTAGTGACTGAGAATGACATGATTTTTTAGCTTCTTCTAATAACACGTGAAGATAATACTGACAGAATGGGATCAGTGAAAACAACCTGTTTAAAACCCCTGACACAATGTATACATTGACTTTGAACAGTTCACTGGCTTTTCCAAACTACCAAAACCCACTAGAATATTGCATTAAATTAACATCTCAAAAATACTGCTGATGGCAAAGTAACTATATCAAACTGTCAAGTACTGTGGATATACATTGAATCTAAATTCAGACCAGTATGAAATTATAACAGTGATGCAAACAGATCTAATTCTTACCTACTTTAAGAATGTCAAATTTTATGTTTTCATATTCCTACCTTAATATAGGCTGGTTCAACATAAAATCTGATATTAGTGTCTATTTTGTATTTTATTTATCTTTTGTTAATAAAGATATATAATTGAAAATAAAAACAAAAGTGGTGAAGTACTGATACACAATACAACATGGATGAACTTCAAAATATACATGCAAAGTGAAAGTGAAAGAAACCAGACAAAAAAGAAGTATATACTATATGCTTCTATTTATAGAACATTCTAGAAAATTCAAACTAATGCATCATGACAGAAAGCAGGTCAGTGGTTGCTCGGGTAGTAGGAGTGTATGTGCATGTGGGAGGATGGAGGAGGAGGAAGTCAGAAGGAGGGTTACCAGGGGGTATAAGGAAACTTTTGGGAGCAATAGATATATTTTCATTATCTGGATTCTGGTGAAGGGGTCACGGTATCTTGATTGTGGGGACGGTCTCATGGTGTGTATATATATCAAAACTTATCAAATTGTATACTTTATCAAATGTCAATTATACCTCAAGAAAGCTATTTGGAAAAAAAGCAGAAACAAAGATGCAAAACAATATCATATATTATTTATATATGCTGCTGACAAGTCCTCAGTTGTGTCCAACTCTCTGCAGCCCCGTGGACTGCAGCCGTCCAGGCTCCTCTGTCCATGGGATTTTTCCAAGCAAGAATACTGGAGTGGGTTGCCATTTCCTTCTCCAGGTATTTATATACAGTTATATGCAGAAAAATGGCAAATACTTAAAACAAGGGAAAAGATTTCCTTCAGATGCAGACAGGAACAAAGTAAATGGAATCAAGGAAGGGTACACAACTGACTTCAGTGGTATTTCTAAATTTTTCTTTCAAAAAAAATGGGAAGAAAGTGGGGCAAAATGTTAAGAGTTGACAAAGTTAAGTGATGAGTACATAAATGTTATATTTTCGTTATTTCCTTTCCTACATTTTTATATATTTGAGATGTGTGTAACTTCTCAAAATGGTGTTTCAATGTTAAATTTGTTGTCAGGATAGTTCCTTATTCCTCTGTCAAGCTTTTAAGTCCAGAACCATTTCCCAGGGCTACAGAAAGTATATAAAAATTAACATACCAGGCCTCTGACATTCTACACAAATTGTCTGTACATGAGTGTTTCTGCATTTTTCTAAAAAGCAGACCCATAGTACCCTGATTATTTTATTAGCCACCTATCTGGCATTCTTGCTTCAAACCTTGATCCCATAGAATCTATCCTGCTCATAATAGTCAAGGTGATCTTTTAAATCATATCACATTATCATAGGCTCAGAACTTTAAGTTACCACATCCTGCAAGGCCTTCCCTAATTAGAGACAGCTGATCTCTCTGACCTCATCTCTTGGGCTCACATCAACCACACTAACCTCCTTATTACTCCCTGAATATGCCACACATCCTCTCACCTCAGAGTCTTCACATTGGGTTTCCCTTATGCCTTTACTTCCTTCAGGTCTCAGCTCAAATTTCATTAGAAACCTTCCACAACCATTCTTTATACAAAAGAACACTCATCATCTCCAGCAATTTTTGTTCCTTTTAACCAGCCTTTGCTTTTACTTCAAGGTACTTACAATCATCTAAATATTTATTTTAAAAATATGTCTGTTTTCTTCATTTCTACCCCCAACATATAAGTTCAATGAGAAAAGAATTTTCTTCTGTTTTGCTCACAGCTGTATCTCCAGTGGCTTGAACAGTATCTGTGGTAGTGGTTTAGTGGCTAAGTCATGTCTTGTAACTGCATGGACTGTAGCACACCAGGCTCCTCTGTCCATGGGATTTCCCAGGCAAGAATACTGGAGTGAGTTGCCATTTCCTTCTCCAAGGGATCTTTCCAACCTAGGGACTGAACCCAAGTCTCCTGCATTACAGGTGGATTCTTTACCACTGAGCCACCAGGGAAGCCCTGGAATAGTATCTAGGACATAGTAAATATTCAAGTATTTCTGTTCTCCTAATAATCAGGTTCTCCCAATAATCTCCTGAAAATATAATAAATAATAGTATGCCAAGTTCTGAAAATATGCAAAACTATCAAGTTTGATAAATGGTACTATAATCAAAGAAATAAGTTTTTTTAAAAAGTATACCAACTCAGTAATTAAAACATTTTGCAGTAAGCAAGTAGTAGTAAACTGCAAACTATGGCCAAATTTTCAGTAAAGTAAAGGTGACATCTCTCTCTCTCTAGTTCTGCATCTAAATTTAGTAACTAGTTACGGCTTTTTCCCTTCTCCCAGAAATATCCTGAAATTTCTGTCTATAGATTAAAAGATATATTTAAATGTATACTTATCTATACTGATAATTGTAAAAAGTAATTATTCTGAGTTAATTAAAATTCTGAAAAATGGCTAATTATGTATTTAATGATTAAAACAAGAGAGGCTATGCATATATTTGCCTTTGTTAAATATTGATTTAAGGATTTCTAATGTGTTTTTATAACATGTAATTTTGAGAGCAAATTGTACACAGCAGAAAACATTTGGTATCATAATAATTAATCTGATTTCTTTACAAACATAAAGCACAAGTCCACTGGGAAACATTTAAACAACTTAGAGTAAACACATTCTAGATGTCATACAATTTATTATTAAGGACCCCAGAGCCATAACTATTTAATTAAAACAAATCTGGACTATCCCTTGCTTGTATTACCTAACTATTACATTAAGGTATTAATAGTAGTTAATGACTTCACACGTCTTTCAGTATCAAAAGGCACCAAAAAGATTACATATAGCTTAAAATACATTACATGAACCACCAAAAGGAATAAAAACCAAAGGAGAAAAGGGCCTCCATTCATTTACTCAACAAATATATAATAAAGACCTACTATGTATTAAGTGCAGTATTCCTGAGAATATTCCTGGATTAGTCCATCTACCTGAGTTAATATTAAAAATAATTCCAGATTGGACCCCTGTCCTTCAACTTATGACAGTCTTGTGCTTTAGACAAACACCGGTTTCTCTATTCTTCAGCCTTCTTTAATCTGAAAAATGAGAATAATACTGCCCTTATTCAGCATCCAAATAGCTGGCATTCTATCGCTTACTGGTCTCCAGAATATATTTGACAATTAGTCACATACTGACTTATGATACTTCTTTTCCTAAAGCTTTAAATTATTATTTAATATAATTGGACATAAGATCTATATATGAAAATTAACTATATTTCTATATATACCACCAAAAGTTAGAAAACATAATTTAAAAGAAGGACAATGTTTCACACCTCCCTCAAACTCAAAGACACACCCTAAAACAATAAAGTATTTAAGAACAAATTAATGAAGTAGATTGAAATAGACAAAATTAAGTGTAAGTCCTGTATTCCGGTCACCTGTTGCTGCATAACAAATTCCTCCTAAAACCACCACTTAATTTTGCTAATGATTTTGCAGACCAGACATTGAAGAAATCAGCTGAAGAGTTCTTCCCTGGGGTCACTCATCTAACTGAGTCAGGCATTGGCTGAAGTTGTATTCATTTGAAGGCTCAACTGCACTGATGTCCAAGATGGCTCACTCATGTGGCTAGCACTTGAGGCTGCAAATTCCTAAGAGCTCAGTTGTGGCTGTGGATATCTCCTGCATGGAGGTCTTCAGATATCTGGATGTTTCACATATGGCTAATTTCCTCCAGTGCAAGCATCCTCAGAGAACCACTGGGAGCTATTTGGCTTTTTCTAATCTAGCCTCAGAAGTCTAGTGGCATTACTTCTACCTCAGGTCAGATTCAAAGGGAGGGGAATGAGACTCCACCTGTTGGTGAGGAGTAACAAGGTCATACTGTAGAAGACCATGTAGGATGATAAAAACCTTGGTAGATATCTTGATAGACTGTACAATCTACAACAATCTTATGCATAAAACTATGAAGATACATATATAATAAAGAAGTTGTAAACAAGTACAAGAATATCATATATTTATAGGTAGGAAAACTGGACATTTTAAATATGTCAATTTTCTCTAAGTAGATGAACAAATCTAATGTGATTCCCATATTTCCAACAAGATTGTGTATAAACTTTGAAAAGCAGATTGCAAATTTTATATGGATTACCAAATGGCCAAGTATAGCCAAACCACTCCTGGGAAGGAAAAATAAGGTAACCGTATTGTCCTACTAGATTTGATATAACAAGGCTGTCTTAACATAGTGTGGACCTTGATGGAGAAATAGACAAAGAGAAGAGAAAGACCAGAGAGAGACTCATGCATATATGGAACTGCAGTATGTAACTAACACTGCAGAAATCTGTTAATAATGAAAGACAACTTGTTTTCCAAATGCAATAATATTTTACTTATATCTACCTCATAACAGGTGGATTAACAACTTAAATGTTAAAAGCAAAATATTTAAAATATTCAATAGAAAATATAGGGAAGTATCTTCTTGATCTTAGGACACAGAACATTCCCTGAACAAGATAGCAAAAGCATGAACCACAAGAGAAAAGATTGATAAATAAAGACTGACACATTTAAATTAAGAGCTCCTTTTCAACAAAGACATTGTAACAAAAGTAAAAAGATAGTTCTTACTGTACAAATCTAATAATGATAAATCTTGAAAATTCAGAGTAACTGTTCATGAAATTGCTTATCTAAAAATGTTTTACACAAACTAGCAAAGAACGAGCTTATACAAAAAATGCAAGGCATATATGAATAAAACTAAGCCAATACTTACATCTAAAAACAGTTTAAATCTCATTATTTTAATGGTACACATAAAACTTCTATGCCAGATGGAGATCAATAATGTAAATATATATATATATACTTTAAAAAATCAGTAAACAAACACTTTGACCCTACCACTGTCTCAAGAAAGTCATAAGTGATTTTTAATAACATGTTAAACAGTGAAGATGGTAAGAAACAAAAGTCATAATAATCTCATTGACATTAACATGCACAGTACCATTCCATAAACTCTGAATCTTGCTGAGCAGCTGGCACTCTGAGATACACAATTAGTGGAGACATAGTCACTGATATTAGGGCTATAATCTAGGCAGCAAGAAATACTGATAAAATACATATATATGAAAGGCAAGTCAAATTTCCACTTAAGTCTCAAATTAATCTTTTTTTCTATACCTTCACCATTTCTGTAACCACTCCTAAATAATCTCTGGCACTGATTATATTCTATCCCAATCTACTGACTATACTGCAGCCATAGTAACCTTTTTTGAAATGTAAGAGGACTAAAGATGCCTTTTTTGGTGAGACTTCAAATTCAGAAACATTTGGCATAGGGCTCAAATAGAGAGGGGACAGGGCTGACATGACTGAACAATGGAAGTACAGCAGAATTCACCTACACTGCTTCTGTAATTAGGAAATAAGTGCCTACTTACCCTAGGAGGAAAACAGGATTCTTCTTCAGAAAACTAAACCACAACAACCTCCAGACACTGATACTTGGAGGTTGCTCCAAGGAAAATGCCAGCCTATCAAAGAATATTTAAGTGAAGTCCACCAGGAGACAAGCAATCAGCTCTTTAGTGTCTCAGAAAAGCAGAAAGAATTGTTATGTCCAAAGGTAAAACGCTATAAAAAATAATAAGAAAAAGTTCTTGGGAAATAAATATCATAATAGTAGAAACAAAGAATTTAGTAGAAAGAATTGAAAATAAAGCTGAAGAAATCTCTCAGAAAAGAGAATAGAAAATTAGAAAAGCAATCCAAGAGTCTTCCATTCAACTGAATAGAGATCAGCAAACTTTTTCTGCAAAGGATTGGACAGTAAATAGTTTAGGCTTTGCCAGCCATATGGTGTCTCGATGCTAAGTCGCTTCAGTCGTGTCCGACTCTATATGACCCCATAGACGGCAGCCCACGAGGCTCCCCCATCCCTGGGATTCTCCAGGCAAGAACACTGGAGTGGGTTGCCATTTCCTTCTCCAACGCATGAAAGTGAAAAGTGAAAGTGAAGTCGCTCAGTCGTGTCCAACTCTTAGCAACCCCATGGACTGCGGCCCACTAGGCTCCTCCATCCAAGGGATTTTCCAGGCAAGAGTGCTGGAGTGGGGTGCCATTGCCTTCTCCGTGGTCTCTTGATGCAACCATTCAATTCTGCTGTTGTAGTATGAAAGCAGCCAAAGATAGTACATAAACAAATGGGACCCACAGCAGGCAAGAGTTGGCCTGTGAGCTATAGTTTGCTGACCCTTGCAGTAAAAGGATATTTTAAAAAGAGAGGACAAAAGAAAACACAGAGGAATAAATAATCAATAAGTAAGAAAAATTCCCAGGGGCTTCCTTGGTGGTCCAGTGGTTAAGAATCCACCTGCCAATGCAGGGAACACAGGTTTAATCCCTGATCCAGGAAGATCACACATGCTGTGAGACAGCTAAGCCCATGCACCACAAACACTGAACCTGCACTCGAGCCCACAAGCTGCAACAACTGAAGCCTGCATGCCCTAAAGCCCATGCTCCAAAACAAGAGAAGCCACTGCAATGAGAAACCAGCACAGTGCAACTAGGGTAGCCCCTGCTTACCATAAGTAGAGAAAGTCCTAGGGCAGCAATGAAGACCCAGTGCAGCCAAAAATAAGTAAATAATTTTTTTAAAATGTATTTTATGAAAAGGAAAGAAAAATTCACAGATCTAAAATCATGAGTTTTTAAATTGAAAGGGTCCAATACAAAGCACATCACATTATCAAATTTCAGAACACCAGGGTAAACAGATCACAAAGGTTCCCAAAGAGGAAAAAAAACTTGGTCCTATACAAAGAATGGGAAACTAGATGATATTTACTTTTTAAGAGCAACACTAAATTAGAAAGCCTTCAAAATTGAAAGAGAATTCTACACCTACTGAAATTAGTAATCACATGTGAGGGGAGAATAAAGGTATTAGACACATACTAAATTAAAATTTTACCTCTAAGGTACCCTTATTTGAGAGCTATTGAAAGATATATTCCAACAGAACAATGGAGTAAGCCAAAAATGAGGAAGATGTGATATCCAGAAAAAACAGCAACCCAACACAGAAACAACTGAGAGAAGTCCCAGAACAACAGCTGTGCAACAAACCTAGAAAATGAGTTCAGATTGGAAATGGCAGAAGGGTTTCAGGAGAGAGTCTTTAGGATACAGAATTGAAGTGACATATTTGAGCACATGAAAAATACTGACAGCATTGTGGCAGAGATGTGGAGCATTTTTTAAAAATTAACTAAAAATATACAAAAAACAGGAAATTTTTTTAAGTGAAAAGATTATTAACTCCAAAAGAAGCAAAAGGACAGTTAATATCATACTTAACAATAAAAAGGAGAAACTATTTCCTCTAAGGTCAGGAACAAGATAAGAATGTCCACTCTTAGCACTTTTATTCAATATAGTATTGGAAGTTCCAGCCACAGCAATCAGATGAGAAAAAGAAATAAAAGGAATCCAAACTGAAAAGAAAGAAGTAAAACTGTCACTGTTTGCAGGTGACATGATACTTAGAAAATCCTAAACATACCACCAGCAAACTACTAGAGCTCAATGAATTTGGTAAATTTGCAGGATGCAAAATTAACATACAGAAATCTGTTGCATTTCTATATACTAACAACCAAGTTATCAGAAAGAGAAATTAAGTAAATAATCCATTCACCACTGCACAAAAAGAATAAAATATCTAGGAATAAACCTACGTAAGGAGGTAAAAGACCTGTACCTGGAAAACTATAAAACACTAATGAAAGAAATGAAGACGACACAAACAGACAGAAAGCTATACCATGTACATGGCTTGGAAGAGTTAATATTCTTAAAATGACCATACTCCCCAAAGCAATCTATATATTCAATGCAAACCCTACCAATATGCCAAGGGCATTTTTCACAGTACTAGAGCAAATAATTTTTAAATTTGTATGGAAATTAAAAAGATCCTGAATGGCCAAAACAATCTTGAGAAAGAACAGAGCTGGAGGAATCATGTTCCCTGACTTCTGACTACACTACAAAGCTACAGTAATCAAAACAGTATGGTACTGGCATAAAAACAGACACATAGATAAGTGACACAGAATAGAGAGCTGAGAAATAAATCCACCTACTCATGGTCAATAAATCTACAACAAAAGGCTAGAATATATGATGGAAAAAAGCAGTCTCTTCAGTAAGTAGTGCCAGGACAGTTACATGTAAAAAAATGCAATTAGAAAATTATCTAAAACCATATATAAAAATAAACTCAAAATGGATTAAAGACCTAAATGTAAAACCAGAAACCATAAAGCTTCTAGAAGAAAACACAGGCAGAACACTCTGACATAAATCTTAGCAATATTTCTTTTGGCTCTGTCTCCTAAAGAAAAGGAAATAGAAGCAAAAATAAACGAATGGGACCTAATCAAAATTAAAAGCTTTTGCACAGCAAAATAAACCATCAGCAAAACAAAAAGACAACCTACTGGATGGGAGAAAATCTGTGCTAATGATGTGACCAATAAGGGGTTTATACCCAAAATATATAAACAACTCATATAACTCAACAGCAAAAACACCAAACAACCCAACTAAAAAATGTGCAGAAGACCTAAGCAGACTCACAGATATAGAAAACAAATTGATGACTACCATTAAGGACAGGGAAAGGAGGTGGGGCAAGATAGGGGTAGGCAACTAAGAGATACAATCTATTACATAGAAAATAGATAAGCTACAAGGATAAATATATTCTTGTACAATACAGGGAATATAGCCAATATTTTATAATAACTATAAATGGAATATAACCTTTAAAAATTGTGAATCACTATGTTATATACCTATAACTTATATACTACTGTATATCAACTATATCTCAATTAAAAATAAACACTAAACACATTCTAAAAGTCATTAGAGTAAAACCGACATTTTAAAGAAAACAAAGCAAAAGTCTACTGTTTATCTCTATTTGGCTTAGCAAGAAACAATGTCTTTATAATCAAAACAATGAGATATTAATCACTCATTTAACCAAAAATTATAATAATAAAATTATGGGGGAAGGAAATAGAGTAGGGTGGAAAGCTAGATCTGCACCTCATATAGCAAGAAGTGAAGAGACTATGTCTAAACTTGATTAAGAAATAACAGTCTACACATGGTATTTAGGAATAAAGAGCTAAATACCAGGGAACATGGCCAAAAGGATTAAAAGTAGTTTCTTAAAAGAAGGACCTGGAGATGTAGAAGGGTAGGTGCTATGTCTTTTTACTTGGCTTTGAACTATGTAAATAAATGAATTTCAAAAATTAATTTAAAATAATTAACATTTATCAAAAAGCCAATAACTGGCAAATAATATTTGCAACACTATATTACTGCATCAGTCTTATCAAAAGAAGATCAATTATCTTAAAATTATAAGGAACTCTGACAGAAGACAACAACATAATATATGCAAGGGACGTGAACAGACAATTCATTAAAAAAATTTTACTATCCAAGGTACATATAAAAAGTTTCATCTTTCAAAGCAATGAAAGAAAAAGTCCAGATTAAAACAGCAAAGCAGCATTTTTTTAACCTACTAATTAGCAAAAATTTGAAGAATGAGTAATATTAATGTTGTAAAATGGATTCATAATGAAAGTGTAAGTTAATATATCATTTCTGGAGAAAATTTTGGTAACATTAATCAAAACCTTAAAAATATGACTGACATCTGATTCAATAATTCCTGCTAAAAATGCATCTTTAAGGAAATAGTTACAAATACAATAAAAGGATTCAACTACAAGGGTATTTATTTTAGCAAAATTTCCTTAAGACTGTCTTTTTCATATTGATTTACCTGAAACAATAAAATAGCCTTACCTGAACTGTACGTCCTGCATTGATATGTTCTTCATGCAACTTGTCCCATACTCTGCACCTCTGATACTGTACGAAAGAAAAGAAAAGGTACTGAATTTTTTTTAATCACTAAGTGATTATCCCCAGTTTACCACAAAAATCCCCACTCACCCACCCAAACTTAAACATGCCAGCTAAAAAAGTTACTGACTTAGTAGTGGGAATTAACTGTTCAAAGACCATACAAGTAGGAAGTTTTCAAAAACATTACACACAAAATTCTGGCAAATGGTAAAACAAATAAAAACCACTAAATACTTTACTTTCTTTTACGGAAAAAGAGTATGTATTTTGTCTATAATGCATACTCCTTGGAGGTGAAAAAAATAAACACTGAGAATGTAAAAGAACGTGAAAAATGAAAAGATTAACAGCATTCATCAGATATTCTTACTATACATGAAGATTTTGAAATGTCTGTTAATGATAGAGTCAACTACTGAAAACTAAAATCTCATTTGAGAAAAAGGAACATCGATATCACAGACTAGAAAGTATGTAAAAATGAGAATGAACATTTTATATATTTTAGCTTTTTACCTAGATAATGTTTAGTTTTCAGAGTTTCATCTAAGAAATTTAATGAGCATAATGAAAAATTTTTCATTTGAGAGCCATAGCAAAATGTGGTAACATGACAATATTTGCACAAAATATAAACAATGTCAAATATCACATATTATTTTTGGTTGAAATTTTAAAAATCCAAATAATTAAGATGTCAGTAGATGTGAATAATGATATCGAACATATTTTTGGTATACCACCCACCCACACACACACAAAATCATCCTAGAAATATTCTGAAAGCACATAAACATGAAAATGTCCCATATATACACAGAAGGCCTAACAGATTATAAAAGTAGAGCACTAAAATTTTTTCCAGGGTATTTTTATATTCTCTATTGTTCACAATGCAGAAAAAAAAAAAAAAAAAAACTCTTGATAACTCCTGAATTTTTTTTATATCTAAGAACTAAACAATAGCCATTACGCTTAAAAATAACAAGACTATATTGAAAATATATTTGCCAAACATAAACTTAAAACCACTACCCAATCAAACAAATTTAAAATTTACTACTTTCACTTCTAATAAAAATTGAATGATGCCAGCAGATTCAGTATAAATGCTCTTTTAGATAGTGTTATATTAATAAAAAGAAGGGAATGGAAGCTAAAGATACATATGTGAAAACAAGTCACTTTAAAATTCATTACTTAATACTAATCTGTCATGATATTTTTAATAAAAATTAATGTTAAGGAAACAGAGAATCCAGAGAAGTCAGGGCTGCAAGAATTCATGGAGCAGAGTATCAGAGAAGAAAAAGCTGCATGTGAGGATATAACTGCATTAACAGGAGAGGACCATACAGAGAGAGAGTTCCAGAGATCTGCTGAGTTTTGCTTTTGAGTCTTCAGCTGAGTACAGAGCAGCACAAACATATAAGGAAACTACCTGAAGTCAGAAAAAGAATCACTGAAAAAGACCAGGTAGGCTCATCCCCCGAAATCACACAAGCCCAGAAACAGCTCATGTGACCACCAGTCAGAGTAGAAAAATCTCTCAACATACTGGAATCAGGCAGAGTACTCCAAAGTACTGTACTGTGTGAGGGAAAGTTAGGCCTGGAACAAAGGCTGTTCTGATCCTCTGCAAGCTTAAAAGAGCCTCAAAAGGATCAAACTGTTCCTAAATAACTTAAATGTATCTCAGAATAAATAAAGTTCAAAAGTACTCAAAGAAATTTTGGAATATTCAGTATCCAACAAATTCAGAATGTCTGGCATCCAATAAACAATTACCATGCATGAGGTCGCTAAGAGTTGGACACGACTGAGCGGCTTCACTTTCACTTTTCACTTTCATGCATTGGAGAAGGAAATGGCAACCCACTCCAGTGTTCTTGCCTGGAGAATCCCAGGGACGGGGGAGCCTGGTGGGCTGCCGTCTATGGGGTCACACAGAGTCAGATATGACTGAAGCAACTTAGCAGCAGCATGTATGCAAAAAAAAAAAAAAGCAGGAAAATATGATCTATAATAAGAAAAACCAATCAACAGAAACAGACTTAGATATGATAGAGATAATGGAATTAAGACAAAGATATTAAAAGTTATGATGTATTCCATGTTTAAGAAAGCTGAAGAAAACTGAAGATATGGAGATATGAAAGATAGTTTTTATTCAATTCCTAAAATTAAAAAGGTAGCTGAAATGAAAAATGAAATGGATGGATTGAACGGAAGGTTAAGACATGCAAAGAAAAGATTAGTAAATTTAAAGATGTAAAACAGAAACCATCCAAAATGAAACAGAAAAAAAAGATGGCCAATAAATGATTATAGTATCAATAATCAAAGGCCAATTGAAAGCAACATTGAAAATTGAAAGCAACTGTTATGAAGTTGGACTCCCTGAAGGAGAGAAAAAATATGTGAAAAATTAATGAGATAGTGGCTGAGATGGTGGAGTAAGAAGATCCTGAGCTCACCTCCTCCCACAGGTGCACCAAAATTTTCAGAGCAAGTATGGATGAGAACAACTTAAAGACTACCAGAAGAGATTTTCCACAACTAAAGAAGGAATTCCTTATAAAGAAGGAATCATATAGTTTATGGACAAAAGATACAAACTTTCAGTCATAAGATATATAAGAACTAGGGAGATAATATATAACATGATTAAGATAATTACCACTGCTGTATGTTACATACAAAAGTTGTTAAACAGAGAGTAAATCCTAATATATTTTTTTCTTTTATTTTGTATCTGTATGAGATGATGGACATTCATTATTTTTTGTGATAATCATTTCATGATGTATGTAAGTCAAATCATTATGTTGTACACCTTACACAGTTCTGCATGTCAGTTATATCTCAACAAGGAAGGAAAAAAAGAAAAATGAATGGCCAAAGCTTTTCCAAATTTGGTAAAAACTATAAACCCACAGATCCAAGAAACTCAAGGAATACCATAAATAAGAAAATGAAGAAAATTATACTAATGCATAACAAATGATAGTAAAATCTAAAAAAGAGTAAGAGGAAAAAAGATGTGAAGTACAGAGGAACACAGATAAGAATGATAGAAGACTTCTTGTGATAAACAGTGCAAACCAGAAAACACTGAAGCAACATCTTGAAAGTACTAAAACAATCTAAAAGTCAACCTAGAATTCTATACCCAGAAAAAATATTTTTTTTCAATTGAAGGCCAAATAAGACATTTTTCCAAACACAAAAAGCAAGCAGAATTCATTATCACCAGCAAAACTGCACTATAAGAAATGTGAAAGGAAGTCCTTCAGGTTGATGAGAAAACAGTACCAGACAGAAACCTGGCTCTACAAAAAAGTGAGAGCACTGAAAATGGTAAAATCAGTTCAGTTCAGTTCAGTTGCTCACTCGTGTCTGACTCTTTGCGACCCCATGAACCACAGCACGCCAGGCCTCCCTGTCTATCACCAATTCCTGGAGTCCACCCAAACCCATTTCCATTGAGTCAGTGATGCCATCCAACCATCTCATCCTCTCTCATCCCCTTCTCCTCCTGCCCTCAATCTTTCCCAGCATCAGAGTCTTTTCAAATGAGTCAGATCTTCGCATCAGGTGGCCAAAGTATTGGAGTTTCAGCTTCAAAATCAGTCCTTCCAAATACAGGACTAATCTCCTTTAGGACGGACTGGTTGGATCTCCTTGCAGTCCAAGGGACTCTCAAGAGTCTTCTCCAACACCACAGTTCAAAAGCATCAATTCTTCGGCACTCAGCTTTCTTTACAGTCCAACTCTCACATCTATACATGACCACTGGAAAAACCATAGCCTTGACTAGACGGACATAAATTATATTACAATAATACTATATAGATTCTGAGAGAAGAAATTGAAGTGTATTGTCATAAAATTTTTATATGTGAAGTGATATATATATAACACATTACTTGAAGGTAGACTATCATAAGTTAAAGATGAATACTCTGAACTGTAAAGGAACCATTTAAAAATAAAAACATAGAGGTATAATTAATAAGCCAATAAAAGAGAAAAAAATACAATCTTAAAAATATGCAATTAATCCAAAAGGGAGTAAAACATGAAAAAAAAAGGGGAGAAAGAATAGATGGAACAAATAGACAAAAAGAGCAAGATAGTAGATTTAAAGACAACCATTTGATAAATATCTATTCATTATAAAACTTACCAGAAACTTGAAAAAGAAGTTAACATCCTCAATCTCATAGAAGCATCTGTAAAAACTATACAGTTAACATCATGTGTAGTGGTAAAAGATCATTCCCTAATATTGGGAACAAGGTAAGGAGTTCTGATCTTGCACTGGAGGCCATAGCCAGGACAATAAGGTAAGAAAGGAAGTGAGAGAAGAAAGCAAAGGAGGGAAGGAAGGAAGGGAGGAGGAGAGGGTAAAGAGAGGAAACAGAAGAGAGAAAAGAAAGAAGGAAGTAGGCAGGCAAAGATTAGAAAGGAAAAAATAAAACAGTCTGTCGTCATGACTGTCTACATAGAAAATATCAAAGACTCGATTCAAAGAGACGGAAAAGGAATGATGGGCAAATTACCTGTTAAGAGATTTCATAAAACAGTTTGCCTTTGCCAAGGGCTTCTCCTTAGGGTTTCTCTCTAAAAGGTTTTTAAACATAGCAACTTTGGAAGGAAGCATTTTCTAGATGCTATTGGATATACACTTTTCACAGAGTGGGCAGAAGGATTTGTCTCAGCACTATTTGCTCTTATGTGGCTTCCAGGCCATTAAGCTTTGCCCCAATATTTCAAGATGGGTGGAACTCAGAATGACATCCCCAATGTGATTCAGATTCCATTCTTTTCCTCTGCTGGATACTGCAACTTCTAATAAATACCCTTAACTGCTATGAATAAACTGGACCAAGAAAGAGGAAAAACAACTACAGAAAAAAAATCATAGATACTGTTTTTCAGTCATTTCAGGAAGATGTTTTGTCTCACCACATGCATTCATATTGTTCTTCATGTGTCTCATGGCCTCATGGTATACCATGGAACAGGCACAAGCAGAGAATCCAACATTCACAGAAACAACCTTTCCCCTGCTGCTGCTGCTGCTAAGTCGCTTCAGTCGTGTCCGACTCTGTGCGACCCCATAGACAGCAGCCCACCAAGCTCCCCCGTCCCTGGGATTCTCCAGGCAAGAACACTGGAGTGGGTTGCCATTTCCTTCTCCAATGCACGAAAGTGAAAAGTGAAAGTGAAGTCGGTCAGTCATGTCCGACTCATAGCGACCCCATGGACTTCAGCCTACCAGGCTCCTCCGTCCATGGGATTTTCCAGGCAAGAGTACTGGAGTGGGGTGCCATTGCCTTCTCCGAGCCTTTCCCCTAGACTTTCCTAAAAGAGACCAAAGCACATTCTTATCCTGGTGAGAAAAAGCCGTGTCCACCATTCTCATCCTGGTGAACACCTTGTCTCCTTTTGCCCTCTCTTCTAGTTTATCATTTTGGATAACCCTGATTATAAACCCACACCACCGTGTGATGAACACCTCTGCACAGGCATTTTCAGGCTTCCCGACATTAATCCCTTTGTGCTCTTTGGCAGTGACACCAGGTCTCTCAGTTTCGCTTTGCCTGCTCGGCAAGGAGAACAAATATTCTAAGAGTAGTACCCGGGCTAAGAGTTCTCTCTAGAACGCCTCACCATTTACTTAAACAACTTTATATATTTGTAGGCTCACATTTTATGTCATTTCATCTTCCAGAATATTCTGATTCAAAATTGAAAAACAATGATAATAATTCTGCCTCATATTGCATAGAGTATAAAAACATAAAAGCTAATCATAATTATTAAAAATGATTTTCCAAAATTATATAATGTTTCCACTATGTGCTCAGTCACTCAGTCATATTTGAGTCTTTGCGACCCCATGGACTATAGCCTGCCAAGCTCCTCTGTCCACGGGGATTCTCCAGGTAAGAATACTGAAGTGGGTAGTCGTTCCCTTCTCCAAGGGATCTTCCCAACCCAGGGATCGAACCCACGTCTCCCACGTTGCAGAAGGATTCTTTACCATCTGAGCCACCAGGGAAGCGCAAGTTATTTATTACTGATTTGGGAAATTCTATGACGATATAACACAGAGAATGTTCAAGATTTAGGAGTTTAGGGTATAAAAGCACTTTAAACCTTATGCTGACACTTAAAAGATTTATTTAAATTTACAGGCATAGTAGGAAAAAAAAATGCTTCAGTTGGAGAGAAAAAGACCCAGAAATACTATGGAACTGTAAAATTATATGTGGTATCCAAAGGACTGACGTAAGATCAATGTGTTTGTGGTATAATGTATGATGGGAAGATGATGAGAAAGAAGCAGAGAAAGTAGATGAAAAGCTTCTTTTGCTGGATATAAGAGGATATCTCAATGATCTGAATGATCAGAACCCCTTATAGGGAAGATAATGGCTTTATGGAGGATTAACCAGGTAGGATGAGATTATTGTAGATGATGAAAAGTTTAAGTATTCAATTCAAATAAATTATTAAACTCAATAAAAAAGAAAAAAATCAAAGACTCAAAAAGTAAAGCTACATAATATTAACAGATAGTCCAATGAGCATAAGCCATAAAATTAGGATTACTCATGTAATGAAGATAAATAATATCTACCCAACAGTGAGGTTAAAAGTAATTCACCTTATTGTGTCTGCCATATATGAAAAATGTAAAACTCAAACACAAAGGATCTCAGGAATGTTGTGACTCTCCTAATGATTATAAACAATTAACTGAGCACCAATGTTGAGTACCTGAAAACAATAACTTACTTGTTAAGTAACTCATTTCCAAGTATCAACTTTGCATTCAGGGATTCTTTATATAATATCTCAATCCTCAAAATAACACTATGAGAAAGATTTTAATGTTACCTTTACAACTCTCTAGAGATCAATCATGGGCCTCTACAGACTCCCCATGAATGGTTAAAATGGTTGTGAACCTGAAGGTCTACTGCACAGTGCTGTGTGGGAATGGTGTATTTGTATCTGACCCAGGACGGAGTCAACCAGGTAATGTTCCACAGGATGTTACTAAGTTGGGATTTGAACAAAAAACAAAGTTTGAAAGATGAGCAAATGGAGTGGATACTGCTAATAAATGTAGGAAAGCCAGAGTATTCAATTCTATTTTTTCCATTTTCCTTCTTCACTGGAAAATGAGCATAAAAATAGAACACTCCACAATAGACAAGACTAAGAGGAAAACAAAAACCAAAAAAGAGTGAGAACAAACTTAAATCATGCTATATTTCAGGCACAATATTAGAAGATTAATATATTTAGCAGCATGGTGATTTCAAGAAAGTAATTTAACCACTCCAAATCTGCTTCCCCACCTAAAAAAGGAAGACAATAAGAAGGCTAACCTATTGGGATGTTGTGAGATTAAATATGATAAATACAAAAACTTTATACAGCATTCAACAGATAAACACAACAGCTACTGTCTTTATTATTATTATTTGCTCACGTGTCAAGTAAGTTGTAGAAGAGATTAGTGTCTTGGATGAAGACTGAATAGATGAAACCTTATGTCTCACAACAAAATTCTAAGAAAAAGAAAATAGCTCAGACTCTATGTTTGCTACACAATGTTAAACCTAAATTAGGTTTAATTATTAAAGGCTGTCATTCCAAATACCTGCAGAGGAGAAAAGGCTTTAAATGATTTAATGTGTGTTTGGGGGGAAATTACAAGAAATAACCTCCTAAAAAATTAGTTAAGTTGGGACCACTGACAAACATTTCTAAAATGCACTGTTTTTACAAAATGTCATTTTTTTGTATTGTCTATTTGCACAGTGGATACAATTAGGATGTTTTTGGTTGCAAATAACAGAAAGCTCAAAGTTTAAAGAAATGGCTTTACTAATAAAAATATTTATTACCTCACATAAACAGCACCCTAAAAGTGGGATGATAAATTCAAGGGTAGTTTAGTTCAGAAGCTTACAAGGTTGTCAAGCACCCAAGTTCTGTCTGCTTTATTACCTTCAACAAAGAGTTTTCACTCTCATACTTATCCCCTCCTGGCTATAGTTACATATACAACAGGGAGACAGAAGACCAGCAGAACTGCTTCCTCCCGTGTACATCTTTATACAGTAGAAAAGTCTTTTCCAGAAGTTCCATATCCCAAACATGTTTTTCCCTCAAGTCTCATTAGTCAGATATGTCTATTTTTCATTGCTAACCAAACACTGACAAGCATGATATTATCACCATTAGAAACATTATCATCACCACCTGTGCTGAGGCTTTCCTATCCTGTAACACAGGAGAAAGCAAACTGAATCAGGTGTCCAGCAGAAAAAAACTATGAGGGGGGAAATGTGATTGTAAGATTGAAACAAACATTCTCATACTAAAAAGAGAACTGGGAATAGTTTTTGTTGTAATCACAAGTTAAAAAAACAAATAAATGAAACCAAATCAAAAGTAACAAATCAACAAGACGAATTATATCTGATTTGGTACCACATAGTTCAGGCTTCATACTGCCTAAATAGTCCATACCACTCATTTTCACACTTAATTATATGTTGCCTCATCATATCTGAATATTTCCTATCTTATTTCTTTAACTGGAGGGTAAACTTCTTACAGATTAGAGACCTAATTTTTTACATCTTTCAACGCTAAAAATATAAGAAACAGCAAACATCAACACTTATGAAAAGCTAACATATATTTATATCCTGTAATGATTTCCCTTCTCATTAAACCTGGCAGACAGAAGAAATATTCATCTCTGCCTTTTTTCAAAATTTAACCAAAATGAGAGTAAAGAACTTTAAAAGGGATCAACCCACAAGAATAATGAGAATACAACAGGAGATATTAACTGACGAGAAACTTTAACATTTTGGAAGCTGGAAAGAGAATGGATATGTTGCAGCTGACTTAGTAGAGCAGAGAAAGTTGAAACCCAGGGTTGCAGAAGGGGTGGAAAGTGGGAGAGAAAGGCAGTGAGAAATAAGCCAAAGGAACAGCACTATTCCAGAAAGACTCAGTTAACTAGAGGTACCACAACCAGGTAATCAGGAGGATGTGTATGGTGGGGCATGCTACACAGTAAGTTTTCCCCAAAAATTCTATAAAATTAAACAAAGAAAATTATGTTCAAAGCTTATTATGTTGTTGTTCCTATTAACTATGCTTAAGTCTGTTCTATGTTAGATAACAAAGCTGAAATGCTAACACTTCAAATTTCAGGATTACATTCTAATCAAGTCTATCATGTGTAATAAAACATAATGCTGAAGGACCTATGGAATATAGTCCCAGGTGTCCACAGCACACTACTCTCATTGTTTTCAGATGTTGCACAATCAGTCTACTAAGGCTTACCTTCAATTTCCCTTCAGTCTGACTTTCTTCTTTTAAATTCATATTGGATGACTGATGGCTAACATAATAAATATTTTATCTTTCTACACCCTTCCCTCAAGAAGCCTATCTCTTTTTGAAAATGAGGCACTGTTAGACACCTGGACTCTAAATTTAGTTCTTAACTCTATTGTCCACAGTAAAGGCAGTGGCTTTTTAATGTTTTTACACTGCCATAAAGTATCTACTAAAATATGCTATTCAGACTTATATAGATTTAAAAAATCACCATTAAAACTAAACTAGAAGTCCTAGAGATAGAATGATCAAGATTATGGACTAAAATATAGCTCAGTGTAAGTCCAACTGCTTAGCCTCAGATATCACCTATACAGTAAATTATTCTGATACCATTTAAAAGTTTCTCAAATAGTAAAATTTTCAGAAAATGCTAGAGGAAAAAATGTTCTGGCAGAAAAAGATCTATATAACTCTAGAATAATTTCTTTTCTGAAGTCTGGCACAGCAAATTAAATCAGTAACAGACCTGTTTCTATCCCCACCCACCTTTCTCCCAGGGTCTGGCCTTTCCATCGATTATCGGGTGGTACATGTGGCTAGGATCTGAGGGTAATGACAGCAGGCATGTTTGTGTAGAATAAATACAAGAAAGGGGCAATTTGCCAAAGGGAAAAATGTCAAAGGCAAAATAGGACAATGAAAGAAAGAAAGAGTCTTAATAGACCACAGTCCACTTATTTCTTCCTTTCAGAATCAATTCATTTGCCAAATTCTTATCTCGTTAACTGAACACTTCAACATAAGCTCAGGACTTTGAAGCACACCTTATCAAACCTCCCACCCAGATATGATTGATCAAAAGTAAACAACTCCATTTCCATACTGTTACAATGCTAAAAGAACACGCCTTCCTTATTCATTAAAGCATGGAATCTTTATTTCTGCTCACAACAAAAATAACCAGTTTACCAGACAACTCCTTCATCCTTAAAAGTCATAATAGTTATCATGGAGAAAGAAGAAAGAAACTAAAAGATTATGAAATGTTAATCTTGAATTCTATTCATATTTACATTGAAATTTTCACCTTATTTTTCTTGGAACTTACTTTCTAAACTTTTACAGAAGACTTAGGTACTAGAAAGACAGTTGGTACCCATGAGAGAAAAAGCTGGCACTCTTCTTACTTGTATAAGGTACAGAGTTGAGGGTGATAAATACTGTTTATACTGAAAGGCTTAATGACCACTTCCGCCTCCCACCCGCTCCCAGCCAAAAAACATTTAATGGAGGACCTCACAACTTAAAATTTGTACTGGGGGAGGTTCTCCTGAGAGATCAAATACCACTGATTTGTTCCACAGCAAATAAGACAACACAACCTGCCAAATCCATGCTCAGTACACAGTAAACTTCATGTTTCCATAAATGCCACAACCACTCCATCAGACCCTAGCTGGGCCAGGTTGTATGCAACCTCCACCATAGTCCCCCACGCTAGTTCTTCCCCCTACCTATCTCGTAAGGTGACCTCTAGCTAATATTTGGGCTTTGGGGTTTCGTCAAAGGGAAGCGATGAAGCTGGGAAATTCTCTCATATCAAAAAATGATTTACCTCTTTAATCCAAAAGCACTTGAAGAGGACAGGAGTTACTGATGAACACATCCTCACAGTTAAGAAAACTTGCCACTGGGTGAATGAAATTAAGGCAAGCCCTTTAGCGGAAATCCATCACCTTCACATTATAGTCAACTATCAAACAAATTCTAATTATTAACTGCTAATTCATCACTATGTACAACTAAAAAGGCATAGATTCTATTCTTATATCTTTTCATTAAAAAAGGAATAATATCAGAGGAGTATTTGTAGAACAGAAAAAATGAACAATGTTGTTAAATCAACAGGAGCTAGATGTTTTAGCAAAGTCTCTTACCTGAGATTTTCAATGGAGGTGAAATGTACAACAAATATAAATCAGAATATGTAACTGTTTCTTTAGTAGAAAAAGAAAAAACTGGAAAAAAGAAAGAAAATGAAAAAACTCACCTTCTCAATATTTATCTGGTGCTTTCTTAACCTCTCCAGATCTGTTGGAATTACTATCTTAGTAAATTTCTGGATAGCTGGTTCAAGACGCCGTAATTTCACTTTTTCTTCATCTTCAGACATCCTAAAAAAATGCTGTGTCTCTCCTACTTGCAACAATTATCTTCTCCACTCATGTAGAAAAACCTAAAAGGGAAATATTTAAGAATTTTAAAAATTAATTTCCATTATTTTTAAAAACCAACAATTAGGTAATTTTATAAGATATTCTGAACACATACTCAACTTGATGCTGAACCTGAGTGACTTGTTAACAAACTTAAAAATGTTTTTAAATTTATTTAATTAGAGGATAATTACAATATTGTGATGGCCTCTGCCATACATCAACATGACTCAGCCATAGGCATATATATGTCCCCTCCCTCCTGAACCCCCTTCCCACCCCATCCTTCCTACAAGTTAGGTATATTCACTTTAAAATGTTTAGAAACTAGGAAATAGAGAATAAAACAAAATCAATGATCTCACTTACAGTTAGCTACTCTTTCCATTTTTCCTTCCCCCCATCCCCCTATTTTTTCCATTTTGATGTATGTCTTTCCAGGTCTTTTTAATATAATGTATGTATATATTTAAATAACTTTTTCCAAAAAACCAGAAGCATACTGTTCAAGTCTTCATCACCCAATGTATCTTTGACAGTGAATAATGTTTTCTAAACAGGTGTCAACTTGCAAAACTGGAAGAAAAAATTTTATTCTTAACATTTCTGCTGTATCAAACTCTATTTCCAATATATATCTAATTATACACTTGAAATATAAAATGCAACTCTTCTCATTGATGTTCTTTAAATTGCCTCTTCCCTTTCTTACAGACTAATTAGCATTGTCTATAATCAATACAAGTAACCAGTGACAGAGATGGAATAAGAACCCAGTATTCCTGAGAGTACAATCAAAAATTCTTTCTAATTCACCAGTAGTTTTTCTACCAGAGTTGCAGAGAGTCTAGGGTTATGTCTTTGGGGTCAGGGTAGGTGATGATAAAAGCTGTCAAGTGGGCAGGCTCCAGGACCCCACACCTGCTTCAGTTTCAGAAAATTTTGTTTCATTAATTTCATAAATTTGAACTTATTTGATTTTATGTAAATAAAGGTCTCCACTGCCGAAGCAAGCTTGAAAACCACTCCTGTACATCATGTTTTCATGCTATCTAATTAGCCACAACCTCTCCCATATTAAAAATAAATAAGTTGACTATGTTAATCTCATTGTGGTATCCTAGACTGGGGTGCATAGAGACAAGGGTTCAGGACTTTGAGGAGTCACTGAATCCTTACAAGAAACTAGGACTATTTTTTAATTATTTCAGAAGATAGAGTCAATTGCTTTCATGAAATTATCAAAACACTCTATCACTCCACAAACATTAAAAACTATTACTTTAAATGTTTCTCTCTTTGAAGTGTTGGTTATACAAATTATCTTATCCACCAGAAACTTGGTCTTTACATTTGATCTAAGCTTGAAAGCAAAAAAGGAAAATCTCCAGCCACCACAAATAAAGAGTCTAACAGCTAAAGTGGTTAGTGGACATTAGAGTGCACAGGAAAATTCAGTCAAAAGAGTTGGTCAACAGACCCAACAAAATGGGAAAATTCATAGCTCAGGGTCTAGAGATAATAAAGTAATCTAAAAATGAAATTAAAATTGGTACATTTTAAAATAAAAATATAAAGAAACAGAATTTTTTTTTAAATTAGATAATATTATGAAACACTAACAGGCCAATCTGAAAATAAACCAAGTAAAAATTCTACAAATAAAAACCTCCAAAGGTGGGCTAAAAAGTAAATTTTGTAGCTGGAAAGAGAACTATTGGCCGTAAGCTATCAGTCAGAACAAAGGAAAAAGGAAAAAGAAGATAAGCAACATAAAGGATAAAATGAGAAGCTCAATAACAAGTAGGAGTCACATTCCAGTAGTCATGTATGCACGTGAGAGTTGGATTATAAAGACAGCTGAGTGCCAAAGAATTGATGCTTTTGAACTGTGGTATTGGAGAGTCCCTTGGACTGCAAGGAGATCCAACCAGTCCATTCTGAAGGAGATCAGCCCTGGGATTTCTTTGGAAGGAATGATGCTAAAGCTGAAACTCCAGTACTTTGGCCACCTCATGCGAAGAGTTGACTCATTGGAAAAGACTCTGATGCTGGGAGGGATTGGGGGCAGGAAGAGAAGGGGACGACAGAGGCTGAAATGGCTGAATGGCATCACTGACTCAATGGACGTGAGTCTGAATGAACTCCAGGAGATGATGATGGACAGGGAGGCCTGATGTGCTACGATTCATAGGGTCGCAAAGAGTCGGACACGACTGAGTGACTGAACTGAACTGAACCAGAGTCATTAAGTCTCCATTAAGCTCCAAAATCACTGCAGATGGTGATTGGAGCCATGAAATTAAAAGACGCTTACTCCTTGGAAGGAAAGTTATGACCAACCTAGATAGCATATTCAAAAGCAGAGACATTACTTTGCCAACAAAGGTCCATCTAGTCAAGGCTATGGTTTTTCCTGTGGTCATGTATGGATGTGAGAGTTGGACTGTGAAGAAGGCTGAGCGCCGAAGAATGGATGCTTTTGAACTGTGGTGTTGGAGAAGACTCTCGAGTCCCTTGGACTGCAAGGAGATCCAACCAGTCTATCCTAAAGGAAATCAGTCCTGAATATTCATTGGAAGGACTGATGCTGAAGCTGAAACCCCAATACTTTGACCACTTCATGTGAAGAACCGACTCATTGGAAAAGACCCTAATGCTGGGAAAAATTGAAGGCTGGAGGAGAAGGGGATGACAGAGGATGAGATGGTTGGATGGCACCACTGACTCGATAGACATGAGTCTGAGTAGGCTCCAGGACTTGGTGATGGACAGGGAAGCCTGGCGTACTGCAGTCCATGGGGTTGGAAAGAGTCAGACACAACTGAGCAACTGAACTGAACTGAAAAGGCACTATTCAAAGAGAATATGCTAAGAATTAAGATGTAAAATTTCAAACTGAAAATGCATATAAGCACCAAGTAGCATTAAAAAAAACAAATTTACCAAAATACACAGATGGGAAATTTCAGAACATTAAGGAAAGAGAAAAACTACTTTAAAAAGCAAAGCAGATATAAAAGACAAACTAAAACAACAAAAGCAGCAAACTTTTCATCAAAGCAACATAGCAAAAGACAGAAATATCTTCAAAGTGGTGATTTGATATATATCCAGATTAATTATTATTTAGAAGTGAGAGTAAAATAATCATTTTCAGACCTACAAAGACCAAGTTTATTACAAAGCCCTTTATTAAAAGAACTACTAAAAGGCATGATTTAACAATAAAGAAAATAAACCCAAAGGAAAAGAATGGCAAGGAGCAAAAAAATGTAATGAAGGATACTGTTACTGGGTGAACAAAGGAAGGTATGAATAAAAGAACAAATAAAAGATTTATTTTGAACAACCTGATTAAATATAATAAAAATGTTTCCATGTAATTATTTTTCTATAATTTTTTATAGCAGCATAGGATCACATTATATATATGTTCAATGATTTAATCATCTAATGTTGGCTATTTAGGATGTTTCCAATTTTCCCCTATTATAAACTATACCACAGTGTAATTACCCTCCTTACATATAAGTCCATACAACCATCTATGATTATTTCTTTAAAATAAATACCTGGAAGTAGAATTAACAGGTAGACACATTTTTTAAGGCTTTTAATATTAGAAGTCCCAAAAAAGGTTGTGCCTATTTACATTCCCACTAGCAACATATCTGGAGAAGGACATATCAAAGTGTCCATTTACCTGGATTAAAGACTTAAATGAAAGACCTGAAGCCATAAAGCTCCTAGAAGAAAACACAGACAGTACACCCTTTGACACTGGTCTCAGCAATGTTTTTAGATCTTTCTCCTCAGGAAAGGACAACAAAAGCAAACAAACAAATAGGAGTACATCAAACTAAAAAGCTTTCTCAGGGAAGGAGCCCATAAACAAAACAAAAATGTAACCTACTAAATGAGAAAAGATATTTGCAAATAATGTATCTGATAAGGCATTAATATCCAAAATATACAAAGTGAAAGTGAAGTTGCTCAGTCGTGTCCAACTCTTTGCAACCCCATGGACTGTAGCCTCCCAGGCTCCTCTGTCCATGGAATTTTAATTCACACAACTCAATATCAAAAAATAATCCAATTAAAAGTTGGTAGAGGATCTAAATAGACATTTTTTTTCCTAGGACACATGACAAGATTGTCAGTATCACTAATCATCAGGGAAAAGTTAGTCAAAACCACCTCACACCTGTCAAAACGGCTATCATCAAAAAAGACAAGAAATAATTAATGCTGGTTGTTGGCAAGGATGTAGAAAAAAGGGAACACTTATGCACTGTGGTGGGAATACAAATTGGTGCAACCACTATAGAAAACAGCATGGAAGTTACTAAAAAAATTAAAAACAGAACCATCATATGATTTAGCAATTCTAATTCTGGGTGTTTATCTGAAGAAAATAAAAACAGTAATTGAAAAGATACATGCACCCTTATGTTCATAGAGCATTATTCACATTAGCAAGATATGGAAGCAACTATTAAGTGTTTGAAGATAGATGAATGGCTAAAGAAGATGTGATACACACACACACATACACACACAATGGACTATTACTCAGCCACAAAAAAGAATGAAATCTTGCCACTCGCAACAACATGGATGAACCTAGAGGGTATTCTGTTAAGTGAAATAAGTCAGAGAAAGACCAATATCATATGACCTCACAAATACCTGAAATTTAAAAAGAAAAACAGAACAGAAACAGACCCATAGATACAGAGAACAAACTGGTGGTCACCAGAAAGAAGGCAGTGTGGTGGGTGAAATGGGTGAGATTTCCAGTTATAAAGTCATAGGGATGAAGGTACAGCACAGAGAATTTGGTCAATAATACTCTAATGACCTTGCAGGATGACAGATGGTTACTAGACTTATCATGATGTTAAATTCATAATGGATACAATTGTTGAATCATTATGTTGTATACCAGAAAAAATACGGCATTTTATGTCAACTATACTTCCATTTTGCCTTTTCTTACTGTTACTTGATACTGCTGGAATCAAGATTGCCAGGAGAAATATCAATAACCTCAGATATGCAGATGGCACACTTTCTACCCTTATGGCAGAAAGTGAAGAGGAACTAAAAAGCCTCTTGATGAAAATTAAAGAGGAGAGTGAAAAAGCTGGCTTAAAGCTCAACGTTCAGAAAACGAAGATCATGGCATATGGTCCCATCACTTCATGGTAAATAGATGGGGACCCTTATGGCAGAAAGTGAAGAGGAACTAAAAAGCCTCTTGATGAAAGTGAAAGAGGAGAGTGAAAAAGTTGGCTTAAAGCTCAACATTCAGAAAACTAAGATCATGGCATCTGGTCCCATCACTTCATGGGAAAGAGATGGGGAAACAGTGGAAACAGTGTCAGACTTTATTTTGGGGGGCTCCAAAATCACCACAGATGGTGACTGCAGCCATGAAATTAAAAGACTCTTACTCCTCGGAAGGAAAGTTATGACCAACCTAGATAGCATATTAAAAAGCAGAGACATTACTTTGCTGACAAAAGTCCATCTAGTCAAGACTATGCTTTTTCCAGAGGTCATGTATGGATGTGAGAGTTGGTCTGTGAAGAAACCTGAGCACTTAAGAATTGATGCTTTTGAACTATGATGTTCGAGAAGACTCTTGAGAGTCCCTTGAACTGCAAGGACATCCAACCAGTCCATCTAAAGGAGATCAGTCCTGGGTGTTCAATGGAAGGACTGATGCTGAAGCTGAAATTCCAATACCTTGGCCACCTCATGTGAAGAGTTGACTCATTAGAAAAGACCCTGATGCTGAAAGGAATTGGGGACAGAAGGAGAAGGGGACAACAGAAGATGAGATGGCTGGATAGCATCACCGACTCGATGGACATGAGTTTGGGTAAACTCTGGGAGTTTTAGTGATGGACAGAGAGGCCTGGCGTGCTGCGATTCATGGAGTCACAAAGAGTCGGACACGACTGAGTGACTGAACTGAAGTGAACCTTCAATTTTAAAAAATTTTAAATGTCCATTTATCCATACTCCAACCAGTATTTCATATTATCATTCTTCTTAGACATTCAACTGGTGACAAAAATGGTGTCTCTTTATTTTGCATTCTTTACATTACTAATAAAATTGATTTATTATCTATTTGCATGTCTTCTTTCATCAACTGCCTGCTTGTGCTATAGGGAACGTCATTCTCCTATTATATATAACACATAATAGTCTCATAAATTATCTATTACTTGTCTAACATCATTTCCTAGTTTATCACATTGCCTCTTGTGTTTTCTTCCACTATGTAGATTATTTAAGAAGCTATCTTTATATATACTATTATTCCTATCAAAATGGTTTTGAAAGTACCTGGTATTCAAACTGGTATTCCAATGCTAAAGGAACTAAAACATGCCTTCACATGTCTCTTCTACACTACTTCTAATCCTATCACTCTAGTCAAACAGCACAATATGCATAGCATATTACAAGGGTCTTATTTGGCCTTCCTTTAGTCTCTTTCCCCTCTCCAATTTTCCCCCATAGATTACCACCAATTAATGTATCTAAAACACCAAAGGCAACATGCTCCTCCTTCAGACAAACACTTCCAAGAATTCCCTATTATCTGAGCAAGAAAATACAATGTTCATAAGTAATCCACTCACACTGTTGAAATATCACCCAATCTCTACTTTTGGCTTTGCAAGGTGCTCCCTCTGTCTAGTCACTCTTTTATAGCCCATCTGCCTCTCAACTGCATGTAGCATTTGAGATACAACTCAAATGATTCTGCTTTCTCTTTCAATAATCAGTTTTCGGTGTACTTGACAAACCCCAATTATTGACTATTTGGCTTATCTTCACTGTTCTCCTATGCTATGATGACAGCTTTCTTTTTTGAATTCAAAAAGTGCTATTTCCAGGTCAGAGTACATGACTTTGCTCCTTAGCATTTTGTGCTGAAGGAAAAACCTGCTGCCTCATAAGAGCCATCTTTCAGGGCAGAAGTTCTGGCCCAAGAGCTCCCCAAGAGACTTTTCCACCTCCTGGTTTCCTTCTAGAGAGTGTTTTTTTTTTCTTTCTACCATTTCCATTTCTATAAAAGTATAATAAAATGTCTATATAAAACTAAGAAGAGAACATAACATTCAAACAACTGCATAAGGTATAGTGTTACTGCAACAAAATTGTCCAACAGTTACTCTGATGACAAAGTAGTTCAAATAACATTTATAAGCTATTAAGGGAAGGTCTTAATTCAATACAAAATGTGGCTTAAGAGTGTGACTAAATAACAAGTTGAAAATATTTTCAGCATTTCTTGATTTTTCAGTCAAAAAACTGGGAAATATTTATGGTATAATTCAAACACAGGATACAAAATATATTTACATTAACATCACAAATATTTTAAATATGCCTACAAAAAAGCTAGTGGGAACACAAAAATGACTAATTTCCCAAACTTCTGCAGAGTTGTATTACTTTTGACTTTTTTTTTCAAGTGTAATGGAATATGTGTAGCAACAGAATTATATCATGACAATGATGGTGGATACACAATTAAAATACATTTATCAAAACTTACAGAACTGTATATCACAAAAGGTGAAATTCTGTACATTAAAAAACAAAAACAACAAAATGTGGGGGAACCCACAATGAAATACAAACTATAAAAAATAAACTGTATTACAAATGAACATAACCACACTGAAAGAAGTGGTGGAGGAAAATAACTAATATAGGTGACTTTGGAAAACAGATGCTGGACACTAGTGTCTAGATGTGAGATACTGGGCTTCCCAGGTGGCGCTAGTAGTAAAGAATCTGCCTGCCAATGAAGAAGATGTAAGACGCAGGTTCGGCACCTGGGTCAAGAAGATCCCTGGAGGAGGGCATGGCAACCCACTCTGGTATTTTTGCCTGTAGAACCCCATGGACAGAGGAGCCTGGTGGGCTACAGTCCATAGGGTCACAAAGAGCTGGACACGAGTGAAGTGACTTAGCACAGCACAGCACAAACTAGATAACACAAGGTTAAAGACAACAACAACAAAAAAACTACACACAACTCTACTGTTCTCTAGTTAGTAAATTTGTTTCTCACAGGACTATGGGTTAGGAATTCTGAACTAACATTATGTGTATTACTAGGATTGAACAAACAAAAAAAATATTTTGTAGAACAAAAAAGCCAGATTTCTCACTGTTGAAGAGAGAAGTTACAAATGAGCGGCAAGACTATAATGAACAATGTGGTATTTTTCTAGAAATAGAAGTATCAGAATAAACCCCTGTTAAAAACATATATATATTATGTGTGTGTGTGTGTATATATATATATATGTGTGTGTATATATATACACATATAAAAATAAAATATAAATCTTTGTAGATGCATGGGTATATATGTATGTGTGTGTGTGTATGCCTGTATCTCCATGACATATACAGATATACAGTTGACCTTTGAACAATATGGATTTGAACTGCAAGGGTCTACCCACAGTGGAATTTTTTCAATAAATACTACATGATCTACAGTTACTTGAATCTGCAGATACAGAACTGCAGATACAAAAAGTCAACTATGGAACCTGAGTGATTCTGGTATCTGCTGCAGGTCCTAGCAGAGAAGGTAATGGCAACCCACTCTAGTACTCTTGCCTGGAAAATCCCATGGACAGAGGAGCCTGGTAGGCTACAGTCCATGGGGTCTCGAAGAGTCAGACACGACTGAGCGACTTCACTTTCACTTTTCACTTTCCTGCACTGAAGAAGGCAATGGCAACCCACTCCAGTGTTCTTGCCTGGAGAATCCCGCGGACGAGGGAGCCTGGTGGGCTGCCGTCTACGGGGTCGCACAGCGTCGGACACAACTGATGCGACTTAGCAGCAGCAGCAGGTCCTGGACCCATTCTCTTGGATACTAAGGGATGACTGTATCTAGCTAGAAATATACACATTTATACATATACAATGGGCTTCCTTAGGTGGCACTAGTGGTAAAGACTATGTCTACCAATGCAAGAGACACAGGAAATGTTGGTTTGATACCTGGGTCAGGAAGATCCCCTAGAGGAGGAAATGGCAACCCACCCCAGTATTCTTGCTTGGAAAATACCATGGACAGAGGAGTCTGGTGGACTACAGTCTACAGGGTTGCAAGATGTTGGACATGACTGAGGGACTGAGCGTGCATATATATAAAATACACACACACACACACCTTCCTAGATGTCTTCTGCCAGGTACTAGAAACAATGATATGCCAGTAGCAATGAGCACAACTAGAGCCCAGATCCTTTGGTGTTTAAATAGTACTCTCCAAAAAAGAAACCAGGGGTCTTTGGACAACTGGTGGATTCCAGGATAGAGAAAACGTTAAGAGAAGCCTGGAGCATCTTATGATGCCAAAAAGTAAGGCAGTTAAAAAAAAAAAAAAGAAGGGGGGATGAGGGTCTATTAAAAGGGCACAGGAAGCAATCTGAAAAAAACTTCCAATGGACGAAGTTGGAACAACTTGAGAAATAAAATAACAAAAGTGTAGGAAAACAACCAATAGAAAACTCAATGAGTCCATACTAATACAAAAAATTAATAAAGAAGTAGGATAAAGGGACAGCTCTTCCTTACCAAAAAATTCCAATTAATAAATTAAGAAGGAATGGGGGAAACAAAACATCACAGTAATAATTACTGAAGGCAAGATCCATTAATGGATGCTAAAATCAGCAAATTAAAGCTTGAGGGGAAACAGGATATCTGAAAGGTTTAGAAGTTGTACCCCAAGATACTAACTAAATACAAAGGGGAAAATAGTTATTTTACAGTAGAGAATCCCAGCAGATACCACGTTAACCAAGTGATCAACAATAGTGTCATTTCATGCACTCCCTTATGATTAACTATTGAGAAGGGCAAATACATTTCTGTGGTATTAACAAAAATATACAACCTTAATCTCATTCTGAGAAAACATTAGACAAAGCCCAACTGAAGAACACGCTACAAATAACTGACCAGGACTCTTCAAAAGTGCAATGGTCATGAAAGACAGGAAAAGACTTCCAAGTTGTCACAGATTGTAGACGACTAAGGAGGCATGCCAACTAAATGCAACGTAGGATCTTAGATTGGATCCTGAAACAGAAAAAGGCCGTTAATATAAAAAGTGATGAAGTCTGAAGAAAGTTGGTGATTTAGTTAACAGTGTTGTACCGAAATTAATTTCTTCCTTTTGGTAACTAACTGTATTATAGTTACATGAGATGTTAACATTAAAGGAAACTGTAGACAATTCAGATACTTTTGTAACTTTTCTGTAATTGTAAAATTATTTCAAAGTAAAAAGGCTTTTAAAATAATATGTGAACTGTTTCACATAAGACAAACATTTAGAAGTCAAAGAACTGCAATCGTATTCACGGCACTTAACACTTGCGGCGGAGGTGACCTGAGGGTGCCAGGTGCTTGACAAACTTAACCTTAAGTGCTTACAACTATCACCAGCTGAGTATCATACTACTTAATAAGGAAAAAGTACTGGGATATTAACCAAATTACTTAAGGTTATTTATAAGCGAAAAGCCCCATTTCTCAGGAAAAGTCCAAAATTGCAGGCAATGCCCCCTTCCAAAAAAAGTGATGAACACCTTCCCACATTTGCCCACACCGGTGGCACCTAATTCACTCAAGCACGTCGCCTAGTGTTTCTGACTGGGGGAAAGGGTACTGACTTTGGAAAGAGAAGTCAAGGCCCTTGGACCTACCTCCCATATGATCTGTTTTCTGAGCCTGTGATTCCGAATTTTAAAAAGCGGGAGCTTAGATGTGGGGCTTTCTGCGATCCACCGCCCTCTCGCCGGTCTGGCTGACAGGGGGCTAGCTCCCACCTCGCGCCCCAGGACCTCCCCTTACTTCCCTCGAGCCTCGTACCGTCCCTCTCAGTGTCATCCACCGCGCACCTGGGCCACAGAAACCAAACACCGTCTCCCCTACTCCCGCCCAGGAACGGGCCAGCCTCTGGACCGAGACTCCGGCTACTCTGACGATCTGGGACCCACAGTGCGTCAACGGGCAGGGCAGAAGACGGAAACTTTTCCACCCACCCCGAGACCCGGGAGGCCGTCAAGCTCGCCCGGTCGGCCGCCTCCTTATACCCACTTCGAACAGCGCCTCCACAACCGAAAACGCCACTTCTAGAAGTCGAGCAGAGACCCCACAGCGCTCGCACTTCCGACCTGATGCCCTGCTTCCTGTGGGGTGTCCCTCCCGCGCCCGGTGCTGGCACCCTGCCCACCACTTCGGTCACGGCCTGACAACCCCGAGACGGCCTCTCGCGAGCCCCTTACCTCCCTCCGGGGCGCTGGAGGCTGGTAGGTTTGCAGGGCGCAGGCGCAGGGGCCACGGGGGCGGGGCGTCGCGATAGGCGGACGGTGCTCCGCCACGCCCCCTCCCGCCCAGGTCCTGCTTTGCGGGGTGTGGCCGGCACTCCAAATACACACACACACACAAACGCGGTCACCGCTCTGGGCTGTCTTACAAGCTGGTCTTTATTTGTTGTGGGGCAGTAACACTGGAGCTAGGAGGAAGGAGACGCACAATTGCTTTTTAAGTCTGTTTGTTGTGTTTTAAGTGTGAGACAAGTCACATATGTATAGCCTTTTACATTTTGCAATCTTTTTCGGTCGCATTTTCTGCTCTTCTAGGAATTTTACTGGTGGGCTGGCCGGATGTTGTTACCTCTTTGCTGCTGCTGCTGCTGCTAAGTCGCTTCAGTCGTGTCCGACTCTGTGCGACCCCTTAGACGGCAGCCCACCAGGCTTCCCCTGTCCCTGGATTCTCCATGCAAGAACACTGGAGTGGGTTGCCATTTCCTTCTCCAATGCATGAAAGTTACCTCCTTACACATACAGAAACTGAAGCTCAGAGAGGTTGTACCTTCTCCCTGTCGCTCTTCTCCCAACCCCCCAAGCCCCAAACCCTCTGAGGTGGACAGGGCACAAGTTTAAATGTAAAAGAGACAGAAACTGAAATTCAGACTAGTCGTGTGTTTCCTCCCAAATAAGTTAGGCCCTTAATGCCAAAGTCCTTGTTCCAGTTTTATAGATAATGAGACTGAGGCTCAACAAAGAGTTTCCAGTGACTCACTCCAGTTCAGCCAGTTGGTGACAGAGTTGGAACTTCAACTGGGTTTCCTAATTTCCTTCTCAAGTTCTTCCAGTTATACCAGCTGCTACCAATGAACAAGCAGATGGTCGGCTTTGAAGCCCTGTCCAGTTCACAGGTCCTCCTCCCTGGATGGCCTGACTTCCAGATCGAGCCTTTTCAATATATATTTGAATATTCAAATGAGTTGCTCAGAATGTACCCACTGATTATATTGTCCTCAGAAGCCATAGCTTAGGAAACAGCTTTTAGGATATTCCAGTGGAGTGGGGATAGAAGTCAAAATTGGGGACCAATGACTATTAGGGCTCTGTAAGAATTGCCTTGAAAGGCATTTCTAAAATAAAGCAGAAAATCTGCTAAGCATTTCAGGTTTTATTTGTGGGTATCATGAATGGTGATTTTTGTTGTTGTTGTTTTTACTCTAGGAATGAGGTGCTTATAAGATTTTAATTCTAAAGAGAAAAAATAAAGTATTAGGCAATACGATGGGAAAATGATTTCATTTGTTTTTTATGCAAGGGTCAGTTAAACAAGAGCTACTGAAGTAAAGGTCATTTGAGTTAAGTTCTGCAACAGCTACCTCAAGCACACTAGGGAGGTGTGACACGCAAGGATTGTAAACTTGAACCTGGCCTTCTAGGTTTTTATCTATATGTTTGCTATAAGTCAGGTATGTCAGGGTAGCTGGATAGAACTTTTTTATAATTACATTTATTTATTTTTAGTTGAAGGATAAATGCTCTATAATAATGTGTTAGTTTCTGCCAAACATCAACATGAATCAGCCATACATATACCTAAGTCCCCTCTCTGGAACCTCCCTCCCGCCTTCCTCTCCAGCCACCCCTCTAGGTTGTTACAGAGCATTGGTCTGAATTCCCTGAATCACACAGCAAATTCCCATTGGCTATTTTACATATGGTAATGTATATGTTTCCATTTTACTCTCTCCATACATTCCACCTTCTCCTTCCTCTACCTGCCCCCTGTCCATGTCTGTTCTCTATGTCTGTGTCTCCATTGCTGCCCTGCAAATAGGTTCATCAGTACGTCTTTCTAGATTCCATGTTGTTGTCATTCAGTTGCCCAGTCATGTCCAGTTCTTTGCGACCCTGTGGACTGAAGCACGGCAGGCCTCTCTGTCCCTCACCATCTCCTGAAGTTTGCCCAAGTTCATGTCGATTGCACTGGTGATGCCATCCAGCCATCTCATCCTCTGATGCCCTCTTTTCCTTCTGCCCTCAATCTTTCCCAGCATCAGGGACTTTTCCAATGAGTCAGCTGTTCACTTCAGATAACCAAAATACTGGACTTTCAGCTTCAGCATCAGTCCTTCCAACAAGTATTCAGGGTTGATTTCCCTCAAGATTGACTGGTTTGATCCCCTTGCTGTCCAAGGGACTCTCAGGAGTCTTCTCCAGATTCCATATATATGTGTTAATATACAAAGCAACAGTTAGAACTGGACATGGAACAACAGACTGGTTCTAAATAGGAAAAGGAGTATGTCAAGGCTGTATATTGTCACCCTACTTATTTAACTTATATGCAGAGTACATCATGAGAAACGCTGGACTGGAAGAAACACAAGTTGGAATCAAGATTGCTGGGAGAAATATCAATAACCTCATATATGCAGATGAAACCACCTTTATGGCAAAAAGTGAAGAGGAACTAAAAAGCCTCTTGATGAAAGTGAAAGAGGAGAGTGAAAAAGTTGGCTTAAAGCTCAACATTCAGAAAACTAAGATCATGGCATCTGATCCCATCATTTCATGGCAAATAGACAGGGAAACAGTAGAAACAGTGGCTGACTTTATTTTGGGGGGCTCCAAAATCACTGCAGATGGTGACTGCAGCCATGAAATTAAAAGACGCTTACTCCTTGGAAGGAAAGTTATGGCCAACCTAGACAGCATATTAAAAAGCAGAGACATTACTTTGTCAACAAAGGTCCGTCTAGTCAAGACTATGGTTTTTCCAGTGGTCATGTATGGATGTGAGAGTTGACTGTAAAGAAGGCTGAGCGCCGAAGAATTGATGCTTTTGAACTGTGGTGTTGGAGAAGACTCGAGAGTCCCTTGGACTGCAAGGACATCCAACCAGTCCATCCTAAAGGAGATCAGCCCTGGGTGTTCATTGGAAGGACTGATGTTGAAGCTGAAACTCCAATACTTTGGCCACCTAATACGGAGAGTTGACTCATTGGAAAAGACCCTGATGCTGGGAGGGATTGGGGGCAGGAGGAGAAGGGGATGACAGAGGATGAGATGGCTGGATGGCATCACCGACTCAATGGATATGGGTTTGGGTAGACTCCAGGAGTTGGTGATGGACAGGGAGGCCTGGCATGCTGGGGTTCATGGGGTCACAAAGAGTCAGACACGACTGAGCAACTGAACTGAACTGATACAATATTTGTTTTTCTTGGATAGAACTTTTTAATCTAACAGTTTGTTAGCTTGATTTATGATCTTTAAATATTTAGACATATGGTGTGTGCACCTCTTTTTGTACTCTTGCCTGGGCTCTGAAGTTGTTAGAAGCAAGTGCTGCTGCCACAAGCCAACATTTTCCTGAGCTCTTATAAACCAGGAAAGACAAACAAAACAAAATAGCAATAAATAAATGGAAAAGAAGAAAAATATTCTTTTTAGGTATTATGATTGCTTACTTGGAAAACCCAAGGAATTAACTGAAACAAGTAAAGTGTATAGAAAAATAGCTTTCCTAAATAACAATCACCTATTAAAAAATGTAATGAGAGAAAAGATCAAGTAGCAGAATTTAGTTTGTATTTTTAAGGAATTACAGGAGCTATTTGAAGAATTAATAGTAGCTAAATGGGGTAAGAATGAAGGGAGGGATTTCCAAAAGGCCTGAGGAAACTCTGGGGGTAATGGATATGTTCATTATCTTGCTTTTGGTACTGGTTGCATGGGTGCATACATGTGCTGAAACTTACCAAATTGTCCACTTTATATGTATGTTTACGGCTTGTCAGCTATACCTGAATAAGGCTATTTCTTGAGGCAAGGTGTGTATTTTCATTTACTTAGAACCTAGCACCTTTCTTGGAACAGACTAAAGAAACCATGTATTTACACTATATGAAGTATGATCCCCTGGCAACCCACTCCAGTATTCTTGCCTGGAAAATCCCATGGACAGAGGATCCTGGGGGGCTACAGTCCATGGGGTCACAAAGAGTCAAACATGACTTAGCATCTAAACCACTACCACATAATTTTTCCAGTATCATAGAACAAGTATATGGAGAAACTGAGAATCAGATTCAGATTTACAGTAATATAGACCTCCTAGGTTATCTTCCTAGCCCATTCCTTTTCTGGGAACTGCTTCTCCCCCAACCCCAGATCTGCAGGCCATCAGCAGATCTGGTGGTCACTTTATACAGGTGACCATATGCTCCTGACCATAGCAAATTGGTCCAGGAGCAGACCCCTGACCCAAACTGGAACAATATGAATCTGAAATTGAGACTAGGATTCTAGCTTCACTATGGCTTGTTTCTTGAATGGAGAAAATGCTCACAAAGGAGCTCCTGGTGGCTGTGTTTTTGACTCCATAGGCTGCTGAATCAGAGGAAGCCATGCTGCTCATAGAGTCCATTTAAAATTGTGGAGAGATGATTGTATGTATATCCTAGGTCATGTTGTTTAAAAAGATTTTTTTAACTGTAGGTCATGTGTAAAAAAAAAACATTTGAAGCCATAACCTTCACTAAGTTTTTCTCTCACCATGAACTACTGAAATATCTACTGTAGTTCTAAATGTATTCTACTTCTTGATGCATTCTGACATTCCAACCATCTTGTGAACTGAGATGAAAAACGGTTAAAAATAAAGTGATAATAGTGGCTAGCTTTAGCGTTAGATTGGGGATTCCCTCACAGCTCAGTTGGTAAAGAATCAGCCTGCAATGCAGGAGACCCTGGTTGGATTCCTGGGTCAGGAAGATCCCCCGGAGATGGGATAGGCTACCCACTGCAGTATTCTTGGGCTTCCATTGTGGCTCAGTTGGTAAAGAATCCGCCTGCAATGTGGGAGACCTGGGTTCGATCCTTGGGTTGGGATAATACCCTGGAGAAGGGAAAGGCTACCCATTCCAGTATTCTGGCCTGGAGAATTCCGTGGACTGTATAGTCCATGGGGTCACAAAGAGTCAGAAATGACTGAGCGACTTTCATTTTCACTTAGCGCGAGATTAGCTGGGAGAGAACATAAGTAACTTTCTGGGGTGCTAGAAAGGTTCTGTATATTGATCTGTTGTGAATACATGTATGAAAATTCATCACCTAAGATGTGTGTAGCTTGTGTGAGTTATACCACAATAAAATAGAAAGAGCTAGCAATCTTTGATTTAAAAAAAACAAAAAGTAGTCAATGATACTTCCTTAATATCACTTCTATTATCTCTCTTTGAAATAGTAGTGAAATAGCAGCAGTAATCCTTACCCTCTTTAGAGACCTTCACCCCTTAGAATATAAAATGAAAAGCCACAAAAGAGATTGAAAGAGATGTGGGTAACAATGATAAGATACACAAAAAAGAAACAGTTTGCAGCACATTCAAATTTCTAGTTACAGCTCAATCCTGAGGCTTAGTTTAACCCCATCACTTAGGTCTGGTTACACCTCCAAGCCTCCTAATCCCCTGCCCCACTCCAGCTTTCATGCCTTTCATGTTGTGTGTGTTTTTTTTTAATTGCTTAAGCTAGCTCAAGTGAACTACTTTCAAACAAGAGAGTTCTGTTGTAAACACAAAATTCCATTTGTTTCTATTATCTTATAATATCATCTTTATGACCAACCTAGATAGCATATTCAAAAGCAGAGACATTACTTTGCCAACAAAGGTTCGTCTAGTCAAGGCTATGGTGTTTCCTGTGGTCATGTATGGATGTGAGAGTTGGACTGTGAAGAAGGCTGAGCGCCAAAGAATGGATGCTCTTGAACTGTGGTGTTGGAGAAGATTCTTGAGAGTCCCTTGGACTGCAAGGACATCCAACCAGTCCATTCTGAAGGAGATCAGGCCTGGGATTTCTTTGGAAGGAATGATGCTAAAGCTGAAACTCCAGTACTTTGGCCACCTCATGCGAAGAGTTGACTCATTGGAAAAGACTCTGATGCTGGGAGGGATTGGGGGCAGGAAGAGAAGGGGACGACAGAGGCTGAAATGGCTGAATGGCATCACTGACTCAGTGGACGTGAGTCTGGGTGAACTCCAGGAGATGATGATGGACAGGGAGGCCTGGCGTGCTGCGATTCATGGGGTCGCAAAGAGTCGGACATGACTGAGTGACTGAACTGAACTGAACTGAAAACTTATATACAGTGTTCACCAGCTTTAGTACTTAAATCTTTTCACTTTCTGCTTTAGCATCTCCCTCCACCCCCCACTCACACACTGTCACCCAACAATCTGTTCATAAATATTAAGACTATAGGGACCTTGTTTTTGTTGTTATAAGTCGCTAAGTCGTGTCCAACTCTTTTGCAACACCATAGACTGTAACCAGGCTCCTCTGTCCATGGGATTTCCCAGGCAACAATATTGGAATGGGTTGTCATTTTCTTCTCCAGGGGATCTTTCTGACCCAGGAATCAAACCCATGTCTCCTGCTTGGCAGGCGGATTCGTTACCACTGCGCTACCAGGGAAGCCCAATAGAGACCTTGCAGCAAACCTAAAGGAGTGAACTGTGCAGGCAAGGAACAACATTAGAATTCTCTAGGTATCAGCTATTCACTACTTAGGAATTTGATAATTATTTAACATGCAGAATAGCTTAAATGCCCAGACACCTGTCTAAAGACTCCTTCCCTACGTTTTTGTTCTTTTAACTATCTTAATTATTCTCAGAACTTAGTGCATCCAACAACTGTTGCACAAGGTAGTATTTATAAAACCATGCTTAAAGAACTTTAGGGGCAATTTAAACAAATTTCAAGGGTAGTTTTAACATCATCATTTTTGCTTTATCAGTGACTTTAGTTCCTTATCCACACACCCTTTACCATCCAACTCACCTTCAAGATGCAAATTTATACTACGCTCACAACTAGAACACAGTAAACTTACTTAGTATTAAAATCATATTAGAAGTGAAGAAGTGGAGTCACTCAGTCATGTCCAACTCTTTGTGACCCCGTGGACTGTAGCCTGCCAGTCTCCTCCATCCACTGGATTTTCCAGGCAAGAATTCTGGAGTGGGTTGCCATTTCCTTCTCCAGGGGATCTTCCTGACCCAGGGATTGAACCAGGGTCTCCTGCGTTACAGGCAGACTCCTTAACATTTGGCATTTTATAAGGCACCTTGGAGTTTGTAGTACTTTAGTTATTACTTGATACATATTCCACATGAACCCAACCTTGCATTCTGACTTTATCTCTCATTATTCCTCTTCAAGAATACTCTGTTCTAACCAAAATGAACTCCTTAGAATTCTTCATTCCAGTCTTTTTCCCAGTCCTACTCTATGCTTTCCACGTGAAATAGTCTATACTAATTTCCCTTCCCTCTCTGCACATCCAAAACCCACTCATCTTCCTATAGTCCCTCCAAATGTGACCTCTCCTAATTTTTCTAGAATTTCTAGATTTAAGGCCTCCACCCACTAAACACTCAGCTTATAATCTGATCCTTTTTTGACACATCACTGTCTTCATTTTATTATAGTAATCTGGTATCTTCTTGCCACCTCCAGTGTTTTTCACCCTTTTCACTGTCATAACACAAATAGAAAATGGTATTTATAAAGCAAAACTGAGAGAGAAAGCTACTCTCAGCCGCTGCCACTGGCTCAGTTGCACTGGGAGCTGAAAAATTTAATAGTTCTGTACACCTATGACATATTCAAGCACAGAGGTTGAGAATCTGTCTTGAACTGCCCCATGTTAGAACATAAGGTCCCTGAGGACAGTTTCCATGTTTGTTTATCTCAGTCTCCACCTACAGATTCCAGTTCAATGCCTCGTACCTGTAATAAATGAATAATTGAATAGATTCAAATTTTCTTTTACAGAGTTCTGAGGGCTTCCAGTTTCAGCTCTGACATGTAAAGAACTTAAAGGTCATTACTTCCATCCTTACAACAAGAAAAAAAGGTGAATAAACTTAGTAAAAAAGAAAAAGGTAAATAAACTTACCTTTCTTGGACTCATAAGAGAATTGAGGTTCAGGGCAAACTGCCCCTCCCCCACCAAATCTGGAGAGACAGGAAAATACAGAGAATCACAACCAAGATTAGCTTACCTGAAACAGAAGCCCCTGGAACCTTAAGCTGCTGGAAACCTTTAAGTAGTAACTTTGACAAATCCTTGGAGGTGGAGTGTGGACTAGTATGAGAGTTAGAAACTGCTGGGGCTTACAGTCTTAAGAGGGAACCACATATATTCATGAGTTTTACCTCCAGGAAACTCATCAGGTTCTCAGGGTGAAAAGCCAAGATAAAATCCTCATGTTTCTGGTAGAGGAGGGGAAAATAAACTATTTTGAAACATATGGAGCCTTCACTATAGCCAGAGGCTTAAGGTGGTGGTGGAGGGTGGGTGGGGGGCGGGGTCGGTTTGCATTACCCAACTCCCAAGTCTCCTGGCCTTCCTGTCTCTCCTAAATTGGGGAAGGGGCTGAGAAAAACTTGTGAGGGTCAAAGCCCAAGGACTAAAAGGCTGAAAATCAATTATAGGTAAATCACAATTATAGAATGCTTCCACTCCCCCAACCTTACTACCACATCTATAGTACTCCAAAATAATAACAGCAGATTAGAGTTGAAAGAACTGCAAGTACAATTTCTAAAGGAATTTTTAGTGAAATTCAGACAAGAAGGACTCTGGAGGAAATTGAAGCCTTATACCCACCAGTACAGCAAACATTAAACACAGCCCAGTTCCTAGCCAGATTAATGTAAAATCTCACACCAAAAGCCTGTTCATCTCAGTTCACAATACCTGATGCAACATGTTAGTCACCAAGTGGTGCCCAACTCTTTGCAACACCATGGACTGCAGTGCACCAGGCTTCCCTGTCCCTCACTATCTCCTGGAGTCCTCTCAAACCCTTGTCCATTGAGTCGGTGATGCCATCCAACCAACCACCTCATCCTCTGTGGCCCCCTTCTCCTCCTACCCTCCATCTTCCCCAGCATCAGGGTCTTTTCCAACGAGTCAGCTCTTTGCATCAGGTGACCAAAGTACTGGAGCTTCAGTATCAGTCCTTTCAAAGAATATTCAAGGTTGATTTCCTTTAGGAAATATATAGTTGTGAATATATATTATAAACTCTAGAAAAATTACTAAAAAAGCTTAAAAAGAAATCGATATACCAGAGAGGGTGAAAAGGTAGCCGTAGAGAAACAAACACAAAGAGAAACCAGTTATAAACATGGTAAAGGGTCAACCAACTATTTTATTAACCACTTTACTTTTTAAATCTACTCTTTCGGTTTGTTTATTTGTTTTGTTTTGCTTTTGGCTGCACCAGGTCTTAGTTGTGGCATGCAGGATCTAGTTCCCTAACTAAGGACGGAACCTGGGGCCCCTGCATCGGGAGTTTGGAGTCTTAACCACTGGACCACCTGTGAAGGCCCGTAACCACCTTGAATATGAATGCTCTGAATACATCCAGTTTTTTGTCAGCATAATTGTCCGAGTAAACACACAAACAAACAAAAAATGACCCAGCTATATGTTTTCTGCAAGAAACCTGCTTTAAATATAAAGAAACAGAAAGGTTAAAAGCAAGGGAATGGAGAAAGATACGCCACACTAATGCTAACAAAGAGTAGCTATATTAATCTCAGACAAAGCAGACCTTAGGACAAGGAAAATTATCAGGAGTAAAAAGGGGCACTTTACCTAATGATAAGGGGTTAATTCTCCTTTACAGTCCTTAACGTGTATGCGCCTAACAATGGAGCACCAAAATACATGAGACAAAACCTGACAGAAAGGCAGGGAAAAATACAATGCCTTGTAAGTAGCACATGAGAGCAACAGTGCAAAAATTAAGTTCGTGAAAGTTGCCGTTTCTTTCAGGGCAGCATGATTGTCACAGAAGAACTAAGAGAATATAACAATAGGGCAAAAGGATTTCCAAGACACCAAATATTTCTAGATTCCTGTTGGAGAAGCTGCTGGGGCTCTCTTTTACAGGATTATAGAACCTGTCCTCAATCCTTTGACAACTGACACTCTCACCAGTAAACCTTTTAATCCTCCAACTAGTGAAATACATTTAAGGGATAGGAAATCCACAAAATTCACAAAGAGGCCACCCTTCCTCTTCTCAGCAGGGCAAATGCCCAAATCTCATTGTCACACCGTTTACGGGATTTTTGCCTTCTGTGGGCCTCAGTGGATTACAGGAGTTTTTTGAATGGTATTTATATTTCCTCTAGCCAAAGACACATTAACTGTAGTATTTCTTTGGCAGATTACTACTAAAGAAAGAAATGTTGCTTGCTCCACGGAAATAAATTGATAGGTTCAGGAACTGTCACTTTGCTTATATAAGTGAATGCCTCAAAAGATAAATGTTTCAAGCCTGAGCAAATGGTTTTAAATACAGAAAAAATATCCTGAATCCGTATACTTAAACATTACAAGACATAATTGGTAAGTTTGAATCTTTTTAACATCTGGTAAGTGCTTTCCCATTCATTCAATCAGTTAGTCAGCACAGCCAATATGCCAGCCACTGTACTGAGTCCTGCTGACTGAAAGTTTAAAAAGATCTCATTTCTGTCTTCTGGGGGCTCACAGTCCACGGGGAAAGACAGACATGTCAATAAATACAATACAATTAACAAGCGCTATTATTAGCTATCCCTACACAAGTGCTACAGAAAGAAGCACAGAGAAGGCGACGCCAGTGTTTGGTTAATACATAGAAATTTTAAAGAAAGGAGGATAAGAAGGATGGGATATATTTGTACATATAGTTGATTCATCTTATTGTACAGTAGAAACTAATGTAACATTGTAAAACAATTATACTCCAATTAAAACAAAAATTCATCTTGAAGTGCCAAAAAAGAAAAAAAAAAAAGACCTGGCCTGGAATGATTTTTTTTTTTTCAAACTAATAAAATCCTTGTCCCACTCTCCTTCTGTCTAGAAAAGCCTTCCATTTTGTAAAACCCCTAGGAGAGCCCTTCTGTTCACTGGATGTGATGCTGCTCAAATTCATCCATCATTGGAAAAAACCAATTAGATCTTCAAAAAAAAGGAAGGTAGATAGGGCATTCTGTACAGAGAGAACATATGGAAAAGCTTTGTACACAGGACGAAACAAAGGTTCAAACAAAGGGGAACTGTGTGTTCAGTTCCCCAGAGTGCGGGCGCAGAGCAGCAGGGAGAAGGTTGCCAGAGGGTAGTATGAGTAACCACCTCAGATATATTTACCAAAGTTCATGCTGATCATGTCCCTACTTGTTTCAGATCTGCTCATGGGACCAGTTAGTTTTAAACCTTTGCTGTGGCCCCTCCTTCTGAGACATACATCATACAGACTCACACAACACTTGCTGATTTCTTAGGGGAGATTCTATGGCCCTCCAAGTTTTCATTTAAATTTCCAGCTTCATAGCCCAGCATTTTCTGAAGTTCCATGAAGTTCCTATAATTTCCTAAAATCCCATCCACTTTCTTGCTTCTATGCTTTTGCTCAAGCTCTTCATTTCTTTGAAATGTTTTCTGTTTCCTTCCTCTTTTCTCTTAGTTTTTTTTTTTTTTTTTTTTTTTAATGTGGACCATTTTTACAGTCTTTATTGCATTTGTTACAACATAGTTTCTGTTTTCTGTTTTAGTTTTTTGGCTGTAAGACATGTGGAATTCTAGCTCCCTGGCCAGGGGTCAAAACTACACCCTCTGCATTGGAAGGCAAAGTCTTTTTTTTGGTATTTCTTTCTAACTTTTAATTTTATATTGCAGTATAGCTGATTAACAATGTTGGTGGACAGCAAAGGAACTCAGCCATACATATGGTATCCATTCTCCCCCAAATTCCCCTGCCATCTAGACTGCCACATAACATCGAGCAGAGTTCCAGGTGCTTTACAACAGGTCCTTGTTAGTTATCCATTTCAAATACAGCTGTGTGTACATGTCGATCTCAGACTCCCTAACTATGCCTATACTACCAGGGAAGTCCCTCTGCTCCCTTTCCATTTATCAACAACTGACTTCTCCCTGAAGACCCACGTCAAATCTCTTTCCGCCCCAGAAACCTTCTCTTATTCACCACTCTTGAGCCCGCAGTACCTTGACTTAATTTCACTCTGCAGTAGAGTCCTTCACATATCTGTCTTTCCATCTAGAGCAGAAACTCACTGAAGGCAGGCACCTTGTGTCATTTACTGTGTGTTCCCAGCGCACGCCCTGGAATGTGGCATTTGACAATTGTTTGTTTTAAACACAACATGTTTGTCTCATCGCCTTTGTGATCTCATTGGTCTTCTCCAGGTTCACAACTGAGTTTGCCCAGCTGGGCAAATTTTCTTAAAGCTCAGTTTGTAACTGAGGGTGAGAGCAGAGGAAGAATAAGAGCACCACCTGAGGCACACAAAAAAGTCACTTGGGGATCTTTAAAAAATATAATTGCCTGGGCCTCACCTTCGGAGATTCTGATTTAATTGGGCTGAAGTGGAAACCAGGCGTCTGTATGTTTTTTAAAGTTCTCTGGATAATTCTTAAGTGTGGTTGATTTTGAGGATCATAGACTTCAAGGGCATTTGAGAAATAGTTACCAGTCCCCATATGTGAACTAGAATAATTTCTAATTCACATATGTTGATGCTTTTCCCAGAAATTAAAAAAAAAAAAAACAACCCAAAGGAATGGGGCCACACAGTTTGGATGAAATTGACTTTTTTTCCAGGAGAAATCTTTGCTACAAGGTCCCTGAGTTTCAGTAGAATGAATCACACATTGGACATGACACCTGGCCTTCACAATCCTGATCAGCTTGTCCAAAGAATCTCATTGTGCCCCCTCATAGACATCTTTAATACAAAGTTATAGAAAGCCATAAAACGAAATCAAAATGCCAGGCACCAAACCATCAAATGAGTTAGAAATCTTGAGAATCCCCAGTTCTCTTAACAGTCCCCAACATGGGTACCCTCTACACACCTCAGTTAGTGGGATGGGAGGACAAAACCAGACTCTCTGGGGAGGATTCCACGTTACACAAACTCCATGGGCACCATGCTGCTAAGTCACTTCAGTCGTGTCCGACTCTGTGCGACCCCATAGGCGGCAGCCCACCAGGCTCCCCCATCCCTGGGATTCTCCAGGCAAGAACACTTCAGTGGGTTGCCATTTCCTTCTCCAATGCATGAAAGTGAAAAGTGAAAGTGAAGTCGCTCAGTCGTGTCCGACTCTTAGCGACCCCCTGGACTGCAGCCCACCAGGCTTCTCCGTGCATGGGATTTTCCAGGCAAGAGTACTGGAGTGGGGTGCCATCGCCTTCTCCATGGGCACCATGCACGTTGTATTTCATATGAAGAGCGCCCCCTGGAGTTGGGTAATGCCACATCTGGACGCAGGAATTTTCCTGTCCTAGGGGATTTCCGATCGTGTTCTCCATCTTGCTTTATCTCCCCAGCCTTCTTCAGGCTTGGACCTGTCACTCTGAACCAAGATGAGGAAGGAAGAGCTTCCTCACCAAAATACCTCTGCTGGAGTCTTTTCCCACCTGATGATGTCTTCATTGGAAATTTCCCTAAGTGGCAGCTCTTGTAAGAACAGCTTTGATCAACTCAGTGTGCTATGCCATCCTGCTGAAATCTACCCAGAATTGGTCCCTAAATGAGTCTCTGCAGTAGAGTTTTCATAAAGGGTGTTGGCTCCTTCTTAGCATCACTACCCCCTTTCTTTCCTTAATAGAATATCCACAGAGAAGGACAGTACATATTTTATTTCTAGATTTTGGCTGGGTTTTTTGTTTGGGGGTGGGGAGATGGTAGAGAATCAAATTGAACAGTCTATGAACAAAGAAGATAGCCATTGAAGCTGTACAGTCCTCCCTTGGAGTCCAAGGGGTACTGACTCCAGGACCTTCATGGATACCCAAATCCAAGGATGCTCAACTCCCTTATGTAAAATGGCATAAATGCAAATGCTATGCAAATAGTTTAAAATATAATGTAAATTCTATGTACATAGTTGCCAGTGTGCAGCAAATTTGACTTTTGTTTTTTGCAATTTTCTGGAATTTTTTTCAAATATTTTCAATCTGTGGTTGGTTGAATCTGTGGCTGCAGAGCCTGAGGATATGGAAGGCAAACTGTATTAGCTATAAAAAATTATCCCAGCATCTGGCAGAGAATAGGGAGCTGAAAAAATGTTAGTTTCCATTGGAGGATGATAACATAAGTGTGGTGGTGATAATGGGCAATGTTAATCTACTGATTTCACTTTTTATGTTTTTAGAGAGTGTGCAGAGATCAACAGGGTACTCAAGGTAAAGAGGATTATTTTTTCTTTAAATGAAGCTGTTGTGAGAATTAAAAACAAACAAACAAACAGGTATTCAGCATGAGAAACTGTTTCGCCAACTGTAAGACACTATATAAAATATATGGAGGGATTATTGTCATAAGAAATGTGTAAACCAAATGCCACTGAGGGTTTGAGGGAGAGGAGGAGACCACACTCTGTTGTGGAAATCAAGAGAAAATGGCATCCACCACTTAATAAAGATTTATCTTCTATGAGACTTAGTTTCTGCATTGTAGGAAAGTCCATTATCCCTACTCAGACCAAAAGGCAAGCTGGTTGTTGTACTTTAAAAATTTTTGTATATACACTTTGTTAACTGTAGAGCACTATACAAATGCGAAGTGTTATTACAGCTGCTACTGGTGATGGAGATGTTATCATTATTATTGACTTTGAAGCTATTGGTCAGCATTCAACAGGAAGAGAGGTGTCAGAAGGTCTTGCTGCTGCTGCTGCTGCTGCTGCTGCTAAGTCGCTTCAGTTGTGTCCGACTCTGTGCGACCCCATAGATGGCAGCCCACCAGGCTCCCTCGTCCATGGGATTCTCCAGGCAAGAACACTGGAGTGGGTTGCCATTTCCTTCTCTAATGCATGAAAGTGAAAAGTGAAAGTGAAGTCGATCAGTCGTGTCCAACTCTTAGTGACCCCATGGACTGCAGCCCACCAGGCTCCTCCATCCATGGGATTTTCCAGGCAAGAGTACTGGAATGGGGCGCCATTGCCTTCTCCAGTCAGAAGGTCTTACAAGTAGACAAATGAAGGTTGGAAAGGTTTCTGTCAACTTTTTTGGCTGATTGAGAATTCCTCTATATAATATCTTTGAGAGTCTGTTGACACCTACTCAGTCACAAAATCCTATAATAGTGTTGGTTAACACAATATTGAATAAGAGATGTCTGCCTTCAGACAGGTCACTTTGATTTGGTTTTGAAATTTGGGCTCAAATATTAGATGAAGACATTTATAGTGAATTTATAGGCAATGAGAGCTCCTGAACCTTTTAGAGCAGAGGAGTGACGTGATCTGAATTACTTTTCAGGCACCCTGACAAAATACTCAATTTTCAATCACCATGAAATATTTCAGGTTAGCAGATGTTTGAGCTCCTCCACCCTCAGGATTCAGAATCTAGATTAGCATCCCCCTCTAAACAGACCTTGTTCCTCCCCAAACTTTATGAATCATGGAAATGTTTCCTTCTTTGTAATGGCTTTTAAAAAGCCCAAGTCAAATTTAGCAAATAAATTAGACTTCAAATCATGAATGTGAATATTCACTTCAGCCCTTTCTTACTTTTCCCACATTCATTTTCTTTTTAACCCTTCCCTTGCTTTAAAATTTTTTTTTTGTTGAATTTAGAATGTATAAACAACAGTCCTACTGTATAGCACAGGGGACTATATCCAGTCTCCTGGGCTAAACCACAATGAAAAAGAGTATTAAAAAACAATGTATATATGTATAAAACTGAGTCACTTTGCTATATAGCAGAAATTGGCACAACATTGAAAATCAACTATACTTCAATAAAAAATAAATTTAAAAAAATAAAAGAAAATTTTGTTGAATTATATGTAGTTTTGTAAATCATCTTTAATCCTTTTTGGAATAAAGGTAAGAAAAAAAATAGTTGAAGATCATTTCTTATTTTTAATTTCTTACTTAATCAACTTCTTGTGAAGAGTATTTAAAATGTCCCCAGGGGAAATTTGCATGGATAAGGCAGATTGGGAAAATAACTTTACAGACGTTACTCTCTGGTTATACTGCTGATCTCCTAACTGTTAAAAATTTGGTTAAAGTCCTGTATAACATAGCACTTGAACATAATGTGAATCTACTGGTAACTGAATATTTTTGCATTTAAAATTTGAATTTTGTTTTCAAAAGACTTTAAGAAAAGATACAAACTTAAGACTACCTAAATCTTTGCTCCTGTGTGTTTAAAAAATTCTATTTAAGTTTAAATAAAACAGCTATTTACAGCCTATCAGAGCATTAGGAGATAAAATCTGTTATCCCGTTTTTTTTTTTTTAAATCATACATATAAAACTGCATTTGAAATGGAATGTAACCTGTTCCGTTACTAAAAGATTTTTATAATGCTAAAATTACATTGCTAGATCAGAAAAAAGGAAGACATAGAAAAGTCTGTATGTCTTCCTGTATTCAATATCCCTTATCATTTTAAAGTTACATTTTAAAATATTTGAAAGCAAGACAACCTTTAAGAATTTGAAAGTATTAGGGATATTTTCCTCCATTAAAAATAAATCCCTGTTTAGAGATTGCTTTCAGAGCCAATTTATAAGACCCCCAACTAAATCAGTTTCCTTGGCTTTTTCACTTAATTCAATTGACTAGGTAATTAAAGTTCATGTTTTTTGTTTCTAGTAGACTTGACTATAGGGCTTCCCAGATGGCACTAGTAGTAAAGAACTCTCCTGCCAATGCAGAGACACACATCTGTGTCTCTGTGGGTCGGGAAGATCCCTTGGAAGAGGGCATGGCAACCCACCCAGTATTCTTGCCTGGAAAATCCCATAGACAGAGAAGCCTGGTAGGCTACAGTCCATAGGGTCGCAAAGAGTCAGAGACAACCCAAGTGAATTAGCACAGCACAGCACAGCACAGACTTGACTATTTATGAAAAAGTTAAAAATCAATTCTCCTTAGGGCAATAACTTTCTACTTGTAGAGACAGAAAGTAAACTTCAGAAGAAAATTCTGAAAGTGGAATTAGAGATGTTCCATATGAAGGCAATATTATTAGAATGAAAACATTGCCTTCAGGGTAACTGCAGGAGCTAGAGTGGGCACTTGGTCAGGATGGACTCACTGCTGAGTTTTACCCAGACTTCTGAGGAACAAATAATTGCTGGTACATGAACTGACTTGGGACGTAGAAAGAAAGTTAAATACCATCCAGTTGATTTTATTATTTAAATTTAGGTTTATCTTAAATCTGATAAACCAATAAATAAATGTGTCTGCTAATAATGCAGCCTAGAATGTAAATGATGAAATTGTTGAATGGCTGATGCATTTGTAGTAAACTCATGTTGCTTCCTGGTCATCCCTGCATTCTTTTCTACACTCAATAATCTGCCTGAATTTTTCCAGAGGTTTGCATTAAACTTACTTTTCCTGTCTTTGCAGGATCAAATAATTTCCTTTTTCAAAAAGTCAGAACATACGCTTATTTTTAGTGTTTAAGCACCTCTTCTCATTTCTATGATGTCTCAAAATGGCTCAGAGGATGATAAACAGTGTCTGTTTTTCTTGTGCATTATGGAATAGAATTTATCTAGAGAGTTGAAGTCATGCAGACTATTTCGAGAGCTCTTTCTTACTCCTCATATATCTTGAGCCAAGGTTCTCTACTACTGTGGTTTGTCTTGACTCTTGATTTCCTATTATGTTTCCATTTGCACCAGAAGAAAACGGAAATCATATTGAAATTGAATATAAAATGTCAGAACTAGAAAATCTATTTGATCAAATTCAGGTAAAGAAACAAGTGAGGGATTTGATCTGTCTTATTCCTTGTGGAGGCGAGTGCACTGGGCTTTATGAAAGTTAATGCTAGTAAACATTTGAATCGTGTGCCAATTCCCCTTACTCTGAATCTATGCTAATGTGCAATAGATTTTTGATAATAATTTGACTTTCTTTGTAGATCTGTTTATAGAGGACAGATAGAAATCAGAGGAGCCAAGTTCCTAATTATAAGTTAATAAACAAGTTTCTTGGTTCATATTTCAGAGTTTAACAGTAAGTGTTCATCTGAGAGAGAGAAAGACATAGAGAAATCCACTCTCACCGTGTTGTAAAATCAGGTTCCAAGATGTAACCCTGGAACATGGAGGTACTGGCACTTTGAGGCCTCCCCGGGTACCTAGCAACTCTCTACCATGGGGCACTTTGATTCCTTCTTGTTGCTAGCTGTCACAAACACCTGCTCTGTAAAGACAGTCCACCTCTTGGTTTGCAAGTTCAGAAATGAACACGGCTACTTCTTAAGAGACAATTTCTAACCATGATAGATCTTTTATTCTGAAGAGCAAACGCCTCCCATCTGTTAACACCTGTTAATCTTCTGAAATGCACCATGGAACAAAGACATTTGTTTTTCTTTAGACATATGATGTGAAAATCCGTTTTTACAGCCATGCAGTTGTGTGGGAAGCTTCAGAAATAAAGAAAGATCACAACAGAGTCCCTTGCAAACCTTTTAAAGATCCTTCAGATGATGAGTTTGATGCATGTTCCAAGGACTGAACTATGAGTCTTTTCAACAAGTAGGAAAAAAGGATCAAAGATGCCTAAAAGCTCTAACACCCATTTAAAAACAAACCCACAAAATATAATTATTGAAAAATGCTATTTGGAACTTTATCGTGATTAAGGAAGCATCTGAAAGGAAAGTTGCTTGACAATTTTGGGTTACTCTCCAACTAAAAAAAAATCTGTTTAATGGACTTTAAAATGATTTTGTGTTTGTGTTTAAGAAGTTTGCATTTCAAAAAAAAGAAAAGTATGCATTTCTATCTGGTTTGACAGCTTAAGTACCAAACCCTAGCCAGATAAAATCTGAAGTGACGAAGGCAGTGCTTCTTAAATAAGAGCAAATTGGAGCTGCCATCCCAAATCACTGCCATCTCTTCTGGCAAGACTAGATTAACACTAACTCTCATCTGATGAAGGAGTCACCTAAGCTTGGAAATAGCCGATGTGAATCATCCAGCAAGTATAGGGTAAAACCAAAAGGAGATTCCAGAATCTTGCTCTTTGGTCAGTCCATAAAAAATGGAGAATTTTGTAGAGATGATGTTGTTAACACTTAAATACACTTAAGAAGAGAGCACGACTCTAATTTCTTTTCTGTCTCTTTGGGTGAGCTCAAAACAACCAAGCACTTGCCCTTGCTGACCTCTAAAGGTGAGTTGCTGTGAAGTTTCTTACTTGCTCTTGCTTTACACCTCCTCTTTGTTTTATTCAGCTACCTGACTTTGGTTCTGCTTCTAGTTTTTTGGAATTAATGTCTGAGCTTCGTCTCTGGTCCTTTAGACCTTGGATCTTCCTAACAGATTCCAATTTGATTTATTCTGCTGGCTTTCTATGCTCTGGGCTATCCTAGTTCTTGCATTTCTGAAGCTAGTTTCCAGCACAGTCCACTTGGCAGGGTTACTGGCTATTTTCTGTGTCGTCAAGAGTACATGTGAGTGTATGGAGGGCAGTGGGTGGGTATGTGCACATTTTGGATAATCACTCAGTAAAATGAGAGAGAGAGATCTAAACAGAAACTAGGGAAGCGGGGGAAGTAATGCATTTGTTACACCTTATTAACTATCCTGAGGTTTGAGGCAAATTCTTGTTTACTTTTATCTCAACTTTCAGATTTTGCTGCCACCTGGTGCTAAAATGTTCTAGGTAGTGGTGCCAAAATAGTTTGACAAACTCCAGAAGTATAACCTAGATTCAGAGATACCACAAGTTAGGATACAGGACACTTAACAAAATAAATAAAGGATATGACATTGAAAAATCCCTAATTTAATATCATACAATCATTTAAGAAATGAATATAGTAGTATACCTGTTAAAGCAAGTTTATAAGAATCAGTGATAGTAAATTACTATGTAGTTCTGAGATGTCACCACCTCTTAGAAGTATGGTCCCCATTTGAGCTGTCACTCATAAATATGACAGAATACTAAGTGTTATCACATTAACAACATTTCTCTCAATTTTCTCACAATAATTTCTCTCAGTTAATGCCCCCCTCAATTAAAATGGGAGGGGGCACTTAACTTATACTCTTCGTAAGTCAGCTAAATTTTGAAGAGTCTCAGATTTTGTTCTTTTTCCATCCTTTTATTCCAGAAAGATTCATGAGAAGTTTGATGTGTTTGGTAAGAAATACCTAGCTCACTACCTGGTGAGTGAATATAAAAATTGTCCAGGACTTCCTTGGAGGTACAATGGATAAGAATCCATCTGCCAATGCAGGGGGCACAGATTCAATCCTTGGTCCAAGAAGATTCCACATACCAAGGAGCAACAAAGCCCGTGACCACAACTACTGAGCCTGCAAACTGCACATACTAAAGCCCGTACACCTAGAGCCTGCGCGCCGCAAGAGAAGCCACCACGAGGAGCCTGTGAATTGCAGTGAAGAGTAGCCCCTGCTCACTGCAACTAGAGAAAGCCCATGCGCAGCAAACCAAGACCCGGTGTGGCCAAAAATAAATAAATAAAGTAAATTGTTCTAGAAAATTAAGAAGAAAGCAGCCTGTATCTAAATCCATAATGTAAAAAGCTACAGATGTTTCTGTTTCAGTATTTGACACCCTGCATTTTTAAAAAGGCTTAATTTAGGGGGCTATAAATTACTAAGATAATATAAAATGTAAGCCTTTATTAAACAAATGTGTAATTTGATCCTGAATTTATAAAATTTTATTTTATTTTTTGCCTTTCTCTTTAACTAGTTGGCTAGCTGTTCTTTGTGTATGTGTATGTATGTATTGGAAGGTGAGAGAGAGCAAGATATGGCGTGGTGTTCACCTAATTTGATGATTATTATTTTGAAGTTGTAAGATTGTAGGTGACATATGTTCTCATCTTAACCTTCTTGTACTGCTTAAAATTTTTTAAATGAGAATGAACCTTAATAGAATATTTTTAAAAGTAAAGAAAAAAAGATTGGTTAAATTTTTCCAAGATTTATTTATGTTCCACGGAAACTATTCTTTCCTTTTATGACCTTTATCCATCTGCTGTTTCTCCCCATTTTTCATCCTGCCGCTACTGTTCTCCATTGCTTCTCCAGGCAGGATTTGCTGCTATTGCTCTATTGCTCCTGCATGCGTGCTAAGTTGCTTCAGTTGTGTTCAGCTCTTTGTGACCCCATGGACTGTAGCCCGCCAGGTTCCTCTGTCCATGGGGTTCTCCAGGCAAGAATACTGGAGTGGATAGCCATGCCCTCCTCCAAAGGATCTTCCCGACCCAGGGATCGAACCGGTATCTCTTATATCTCCTGCATTTGCAGGCAGGTTCTTTATCACTAGTGCCACCTGGGAAGCCCTCTATTGCTCCTGCTGCTGCTGCTAAGTCGCGTCAGTCGTGTCCGACTCTGTGCGACCCCATAGACAGCAGCCCACCAGGTTCTGCTGTCCCTGGGATTCTCCAGGCAAGAACACTGGAGTGGGTTGCCATTTCCTCCTCCAATGCATGAAAGTGAAAAGTGAAAGTGAAGTCGCTCAGCCGTGTCCAATTCTTCTCGACCCCATGGACTGCAGCCTACCAGGCTCCTCCATCCATGGGATTTTCCAGGCGAGAGTACTGGAGTGGGGTGCCATTGCCTTCTCTGTCTATTGCTCCTACTTTTCCATAATTGTTTGTCCCTATTCTTCCACTCACTGTGCTGAAAGAGATTTGTTTCCTTCTAGCTGATAACATTTCGTGCAATCAACTTTTCCAATTCTACCTTTTAAAGGAATGCTACCCTGTTGGACTCCCAAATAGAACTTTGCTCATTTAGCTTTTGAGTCCCAGGTGTGAGGGATGTTAAAAGAATTCCCCCAAACCCAGACAAGAGGGCAGTTTGGTAGTGCCATCCACCTGTGGCAGATTATATTTTCAGGACATGACCAAAAGAATAACTCCCACTCCACACGCTCTTACTTAAATGTGACTTTGACCATTCTTCCATAGAGAAGTGGAATCTATGTCCCCTGCCCTAGAAACAGGTGGATTTGTGGTTGAAAGAAGCGACACTATGTGACTTCCAGGGTTAAATTATAATAAGGAATGAAGTTTCTGCCTGGCTGTCTTATGAAGCTCACTTTCAGAACCCGGCCACTAAGCAATGAGGAAGCCCAACCTCCCTGAAGGAGTGTGGCCTCAGCTACTGGTTCCTACAAAAAGAGTTATAGCATTGATAGCCTAATATCAGTATTTCCTTGATTATTCTAAAATGTGTTGAGATATTACTATTTGCCAAACATTATGTTAAATGCTCTACATACTCATTTCAATCCTCTCAACAACTTTATATAGTAACAACAATCATCCCTCCAATTTTAAAATAAGGGAAGTAACAGAGAAGTTAGGTAATTTGCTCAAGGCAAGACAGGCTGTAAAGAGGGATTCAGATGAAGGCAATCTAAGCCCAGAGCCCATGCTCTTAACCACATGCCCCATGTACAGGACACTAAACAGCTCCAGGCATCAGACCAAGCCCAGCTTTTAAAGACTATTCCAGGGTGAGTGAAGATCTTAACTTACATGTCCCTCTTCTCTTCCTCACAGCTTCCTATTTCTTCACATAAGGGCACGTGCATCTCTACCACTTCCAGGTGAAGAACATCCAGTTTAACTTTCTACAGAGAAAATAAGCATTTCTCCCAGAATAAGCAACAAAATATGTAGATGCACAATTTTGGCTGCTAAAACCTAGCCAGGACAATTTATATTATACCACAGTCGGGTTTTAGGCTAAAACATCTGTATTCCCGTTACATCACAGCTCTTCTCAAGAACAGGGGGAAACTGGTTTTATATTTGGGTAACTAAAGGGCCAGTCCAGGGCTTTAGCCTCCTGAAATGAAGGGCAATCTGCCTCAAAGTATATTCTTGCAGGGTAGAAACTATTCACAGCAACTTAATAACAGTGCTTCGCATTGGTTTTTGCCAATATGACAGGAGTATGGCAGGCTTCCTGGGAGCGCCTACAGCTCGAGCTCCAAGCCTACTACTGAGACGGCACTGAGCATTTTGATGTATTCCCACTGTAGCTCCACCTCTTCCAGCATGGATGAGAAATAGGTATTTTACTGAAAATCCCTTGGGACTAGGGGAGGAGGTTCTATATATATTGTTAAAGTGTATTTTAAACCTTAATAAAATCTGTTAAATATCTCTGTTCTTTCCCCAATGTTCCATTGTGGACAGAAGCGTTCTTTTCTCTTCAAAAATTTCCCCCCTCCCTCCAGGGATGGTCTCTAAGCTCACACACCTCTTCAGCCTCTCATTCCAAATCATCACCCCAAAGTACTGGCAGAAGTTGAAATGGGATGCCTGCAGCACTCTGGCTCCACTCAGGTGTGGCTATGAGGACAGTGTTGAGAAATCTTCCCAGCGGGCAAAACTCCAAGCAGTACACCTGGTTGGTTAATTTGCCTGAAAGAAGGGATGAACAAAGGTATTTCTCTACATTAACTCATGAGCAAATCCCTAAGAGTTTGGACTTGGAAGGAAAATGACTGGAGAACTGGAGGCAGTAAGTTCTGGAGAAGTATGAGGATAGACCTCTTTGAAAGAGTACAGAATATGATATTTGTGTCCCAGATGAATGCTAACCAAATAGCAAGATCTGTTTTGTGGATGTCAGTCCATCTCTTTCCCCAGTCATTCCTGTCCTTGCCCAAGGTACTCATAAATAAAGGGGCCATTGGCTGCAGGGACAAAGGTTGCCCATATTGCTGATCTGGTTACCTCCACTACTGGGTCTCTGACTGCCAACACTAATCAAAGATAAGATACTATTTGTCAGGTCACTTGGCATCAGACTGATTATATTGAGCCATTTCCACCATACATAGGGAAGTGCATTGTTCTTACTAAAATAGAGCCTTATTTTGGGAATGGATTTGCTTTCCCCTCCTCACTGATTCTTCCAAAAACACCCATCTCTGTATGGACTTGCAGAATACCCTCTGTACCATCATAATATCCCACAGAACCTTATTTCTGACCAAGGAACTCATTTTCCCATCACCTGGAAACAGCTCACCTGATTGAGTTATGTAATAGCCTTTTGAAGATTCAATTTAGTGCCCAATGAATGGCAAAATTTTGCTCTTCAGGGTAGATGAAGTGTACTTTCGGTATCTTTTGGTTAGGAGATGGTTAGCATGTTTTTCAGTTGTGTGAAGAATAATAATGTTTTACAGAAGCATGGTCTTGATGATTTTATTTGAAAATTACATATAGTTTAAGAAATGTGCATAGACACCAAGTTGACAAGAGATGTACTATACTGGATCGTGATATGTCAATTTGGATAAACTGAGAACTTCATTTCCTAGAATTCCCCTTTTTTTTTGTATGAGTTAGAGTTGGCCAAGAGAGGAATTTGTGCTAGATTTGAAAGCCTTAAGTCAACCCTTTCTGAGGGTTATTTTGATCAGATGTGATGATGAACAGATACAGAAGTGCCTGGCAAGCCCATCTTGTCCTTTCCATTAGCATTTAAATATGTTTTTCTGATCTTTAAAAATCTCTTCCTTGACCTCAGGTCCCTTTCCACAGGATCCTCTCCTCTTTAAAGCCATGTCCATTTTCACCTTTCTTCTCAATCCTCTTCCACAGGCCTGTCACATTCTTCCCCTTAAAACTTCTCTCGTTGTTCTTTTCCCTAAACTCATTTCCCAATCCTAGATTCCTATTACTATTGCATGCTGATACTACTCAAGATATATTCAGATGTCTCCTGAGTTTCATACCTGCATATCCAATGATCTATTCAACACCACCACCTGGATGATAGACAGGCAGCTACAACTCAGCATCCAGTTCAGTTCAGTTCAGTCACTCAGTTGTGTCCTACTCTTTGCGACCCCATGAACTTCACTATGCCAGGCTTCCCTGTCCATCATCAACTCCTGGAGCTTACTCAAACTCATGTTCATTGAGTTGATGATGCCATCCAACCATCTCATCCTCTGTCGTCTCCTTCTCTTCCCACCTTCAATCATTCCCAGCATCAGGGTCTTTTCCAGTGAGTTGGTTCTTTGCATCAGGTGGCCAAAGTATTGGAGATTCAGCTTCAGCATCAGTCCTTCCAATGAATATTCAGTACTGATTTCCTTTAGGATGGACTGGTTGGATCTCCTTGCTGTCCAAGGGACTCTCAAGAGTCTTTTCCAACACCACAGTTCAAAAGCATCAGTTCTTCAGCTCTCAGCTTTCTTTATAGTCCAACTCTCACATTCATACATGACTACTGGAAAAACCAAAGCTTTGACTAGATGGACCTTTGTTGGTAAAGTAATGTCTCTGCATTTTAATATGCTGTCTAGGTCGGTCATAACTTTTCTTTCCAGGAGCAAGCGTCTTTTAATTTCGTGGCTGCAGTCACTATCTGCAGTGATTTTGGAGCCCCCTAAAATAAAGTTTGTCACTGTCTCTCAGCATGTCCATAACCAAATATGTCTTGCGTGTGTGCGTAATAAGTTGGTCCAGTTGTGTCTGACTCTTTGCAACCCTATGGACTGCAGCCCACCAGCCTTCTCTATCCATGGAATTTTCCAGGCAAGAATAGTGGAGTGGGTAGCCATTCCTTCTCCAGAAGATCTTCCTGACCCAGGGATCGAACCTGTGTCTTATTATGTTTTCTGCATTGGCAGGTGGGTTCTTTACCACTAGCACAACCTGGGAAACCCCAATACGCTTTATTTCCCCTCAAAACTATATCTCCTTTATGTATCAGTGAATAGCACCATTATTAACTCAGAAACCAAGCTAGAAACCTGCTACTCAGGTTTCCTGTGTCTTTTGCCTGGATTATTACAGCATTCATTTTTCCTAAAGTTCCAAAGATCCAGCTCAATAATACAACTATAATGTACCACAAAAGTCTATGGTTAATCTTCAATGTAGATCTGTATTAACCCTGAGAATATGGGGCAATAGATCTCTATGTTATGGGAGAAGTTGCAGTTGATAATGGGCTAAGATGAACAGAGGAGAAACACATTTGCACCATAGTGGACATTGGCAGTATGTTAGACTTGATGACAATTTTATTCTTTCTGCAAATATTTATTAATTTCCTACCATGAATAGGAACTGTGCCTACAAGAGATGCTTCCAGGGAATTGAGTCACTGTGTACTTTTTCTGGGTCCTGCATATGCAGGGCATACAAAGAGATGAAAAAGTCATCGTCTCTATGCTTAAAGGGCTCTCAGCTCTCTCCATCCATGACCCATGTCAAATGATACCTCAAATGGCCCTATCTAATGCTGAGCTCCTCCCACAGACAGTAAAACTCATTCCAGGGCCTATTATTTTCAAAGAATAAATTAATTTCAGAGGAAAATAAAAAGTCAATCTAGAGACATAAGTAAGCTGTTGTCCAGATGCAAGGATTCTGGAAAACCACTGAGATTTCAAAAACTGTATGTGTGTGCTTAGTCGCTAAGTTATGTCTGATTCTTTGCGATTCCATGGACTGTAGCCCACCAGGCTCCTCTGTCCATAGGGATTCTCCAGGCAAGAATACTGGAGTGGGTTGCCATGCCCTCCTCCAGGGGATCTTCCCAACCCAGGGATTGAGCCCAGGTCTCCCGCATTGTGGGCAGACTCTTTACTGTCTGAGCCACTAGGGAAGCCTGAGAGTACTGGAGTGGGTAGCCTATCCCTTCTCCAGGGATCTTCCCGACCCAGAATGGAACCGAGGTCTCCTGCAGTGCAAGGGGATTCTTTACCAGCTGAGCTACCAGAGAAGCCCAAAAAGCTGTCTGCAAGGATTCTTTTTTGATAACATAGAGACCACCTCCTTGGGACCTCAGTTAAACTGCAAGCAATCTCAGTAATGAATTCAGTCTTGTACTCAGCCCATTCTCAGAAACTTTGGCATAATTATGAGAAGAAAACCTATTTATTCTGGGACATCACCACTTTGGGATAAATTCCTGGAAGCCATCAGAAAAGCAAATGGAAGATCTTTCTCAGAGTCTCTTCTCTGGATTTCTGAGAAAGAAGTGTTCCATGTTTAGCGTGTCAACTTGCTTTTCATTTCAGTCCATGAATTTGCCCTGTATTGAATACTTAGTTTTCCCTGTCCATCCAGAGGCCTGGGTCTCCTATGAGAAGGTAATTCAACCTTTTCTTATGTCTTCCTCAGATATCATCTTTCTCTGAGCACATTCTTCATATTATTAGTCACAAAAAATAATGATATTTATATAGTACCTTACATTTCACAAAGCTCTTTCCATGTGTTTTAGTTCATTTAATCCTAAAAGCATCACAGAGAGGCAGAGCCATGAGGAACCTGAGGCTCAGAGAAAAGTAACCTAAGATCACACAGCTGTTGGATGACAGACCTCACCAAGAACCCAAATATTCTAACTCATATCTTCTTTCAGCTATTTCTCCCTATATTCATCCAGTGGCCAAACTCATTTCTAGTCCTGATCCATTTCAAAAGTATTTTAAAATCTGAATACAGCTGTGCTCATACTGGAAGCCAATGAACACTGATGTCTTTCCTGGGGACTAGCCTTGTTGTAAGGACCAGGAAGCCCCTCATAAGCCAGGACTCCCAAGACCTACTGAGAGCAAGAAAATACAGGAGTTCTTAGGCAGTGGTTCTCCATTTTTGCTACACATTGAACACACCTGGGGGTATTTAAACATTACTGAAACCTAGGTTCTAGCCCCAGAGATTTATATTTAATTGGTCTTGTGGACAGTCAGGCCATTAGATGTTTAAAAGATTCCCTAGGTGATACTAATATGCAACCAAGATTGGAAACATTGCCATAAGGCTTCCACAGGTTTACCTGTTCCTTGCAGGACCTGTGGCCTCATTCTCTCTTTTCTAAATGCATATTACATCAATCTTATATGGTTGTTGATTAAAATCTAGAACCTACAATAGATAGGATCAAGACAGAGGAGTATGAAGACCCTGGCCTGACCTTTCCATAATGAACTCATAAAAAACTACAACTACATATGGAGCAACTATTACTGAAAATGACAGGAAAACTGGCAGAATGACTCTCCTGTGACCAAGGCTATAAAGAAGCCACAGAGTCTGGTAGGAGGGAAGGAAACGTGATCTAGTCGGGACTCACACCCCTACCTGGTGATGCAGAACCGTACGGGGTATCACAGGCTTGGGGATCCTCCCTATGGAGTGAGGGATTAGAGCCCTATATTACCCCATATTAGGCATCCCAACCCTGGGGTTCAACACTGGGAAGATGAAACAGTTTGGAAACCAGTGGGGCTGCCTGAGGGCTGTAAGAAACTGAGACTCCACTCTTAAAGATCATGCGCACAGACTTGCTTGCTCCCAGTCCTAGTGTGGAGGCAGCAAATTGAAACCTGCCTGGCCCTCTGAGGGCCTGCCAAGACCCCCTAGGCCTGCCCCTCACCCAACCCGAGGCTTCGGCTCCAGCATTTCCTGCTCCACCGCAGCTCTCTGTTAAGGCTGAGGCCACCACAGCTGGTGAGTGTGCCTGCACTTGGAGGGATATGAATCAGCTCAGTCTGGCCCTGCCCCTACACAGGCTGGAGACTGCCACTGCTGGCCTGCACTTACACTGGGGAGAAAAAAACCAGCTCAGTAGTGTGGCTCCAAGCACTTTGGCTCCAAACTCTCTGACCTCAACTCAGCCTCTAACCATGCCCAAACACTGGGGACAAAGTGGAACCAGCTCAGAAGTATTAGTCACTCAGTTGTGTTCGTCTCTTTGTGACTCCATGGACTGTAGCCTGCCAGGCTCCTCTGTCCATGGAATTCTCCAGGGAAGAATACTGGAGTGGGTAGCCATTCCCTTTTCCAGAAGAATCTTCCTAACCCAGGGATCGAACCCACATTTCTCACACTGCAGGCAGATTCTTAACTGTCTGAGCCACTGGCTCAGAAGTGCCGCCCCAAGCCCTCAGGCCCCAACCAGGCTTCCAACCAAGGTGGAGATTTCCTTTTGGCTGTTGCTCCAGCCCCCTTGGCCCTGTCCATGATAGGGCCACAGGGCAGGGACTGCCACTGAGCCTGGAGAAACTTCTACTGACACTTGGCTCTGGCTCTAGAGCCCAGTGTCTCCAGCCCTCCCTCCCACCAAGGTGGTGACTGCTGGTGCAACCTGGGGGGAGATATGGCCCACACTCTCACTTCAGATCCAGCTTTCCCACTAAAGCCATTGGAGACCCGCAGATCACCTGGGGACACCCCCCACAAATGGTCATGCCTTCAAGACTAGGATAGGTAACTGTTTCACCTAATTTCATAGAGACAAACAAAGAAAGGTAAGCAAAATGAGAAAACAGAGGCATATGTTTCAAACAAAAGACCAAGATAAAGTTCTTGAAAAAAATCCCTAATGGAAGAGAGACAAATACTGATAAAGACTTTGAAGCAATAGTGATAAGAATACTAACTGAACTTGGGAAAAATATAGATGGACACAGTGAGGAATTCAGCAAAGTACTAGAAAATATAAACAAGAACCAGTCAGAGGCTGAATATAATAAGTGAAAAGAAAAACATACTAGAAGGGATTAAAGACAGATTAGGTGATACAAAAGAATACATAAGTATCTGGAAGATGCCTGCCTGCTAAGTTGCTTTAGTCATGCCTGACTCTTTGCAACCCTTTGGACTGTTGCCCACCAGGCTCCTCTGTCCATGGGATTCTCCAGGCAAGAACACTGGAATGGGTTGCCATGCCCTCCTCCAGGGGATCTTCCCTGGAGGAGGGATCAAACCCGCATCTCTTATGTCTCCTGTGTTGGCAGGTGAGTTCTTTACCACTAGGGGCCACCTGGGAATCCTGATCTGGAGGACAGACTAGTGGAAATCGCCTAATCATAACAGCGAAAAGGAAAAAAATTTTTAAAAATGAGTCCCTCTGGGACATCAAGCATACTGACATTAACATTCAAAACAGCATAGTGCTGGCACAAAAACAGACACAGGGATCTTTGGAACAGAAGAGAAAGCCTAGAAATAAACCCATGTACCTATGGTCAGTTAATCCACAACAATGAGGCAAGACTATGCAATGAGGAAAACAGTCTCTTCAATAAGTGGTATTGGGAAAACTGGACAACTACATGGGAAAGAATGAAGTTAGAATATTTTCTCATACCATCTACAAAAATAAATTCAAAATGAACTAAAGATGCAAATATAAGACTGGAAACCATAAAACCTTTAGAAGGAAACATAGGTTGTAGTCTGACATCAGTCTTAGCAATATCTTTTTGGATCTGTCTCCTCAGGCAAGAGGTTGGATCTCCTTGCAGTCCAAGGGACTCTCAAGAGTCTTCTCCAACACCACAGTTCAAAAGCATCAATTCTTCCGCACTCAGCTTTCTTCACAGTCCAACTCTCACATCCGTACATGACCACTGGAAAAACCATAGCCTTGACTAGACAGACCTTTGTTGGCAAAGTAATGTCTCTGCTTTTGAATATGCTATCTAGGTTGGTCATAACTTTCCTTCCAAGGAGTAAGCATCCTTTAATTTCACGGATGCAGTCACCATCTGCAGTGATTTTGGAGCCCAAAAAAATAAAGTCAGCCACTGTTTCCACTGTTTCCCCATCTATTTCCCATGAAGTGATGGGACCAGATGCCATGATCTTAGTTTTCTGAATCTTGAGCTTTAAGCCAACTTTTTCACTCTCCTCTTTCACTTTCATCAAGAAGCTTTTTAGTTCCTCTTCACTTTCTGCCATAAGGGTGGTGTCATCTGCATATCTGAGGTTATTGATATTTCTCCTGGCAATCTTGGTTCCAGCTTGTGCTTCTTCCAGCCCAGTGTTTCTCATGATGTACTCTGCATATAAGTTAAATAAGCAGGGTGACAATATACAGCCTTGTATACTCAGCCTTGATGTACACCTTTTCGTATTTGGAAACAGTCTGTTGTTCCATGTCCAGTTCTAACTGTTGCTTCCTGACCTGCATACAGGTTTCTCAAGAGGCAGGTCAGGTGGTCTGGTATTCCCATCTCTTTCATAATTTTCCACAGTTTATTGTGATCTACACAGTCAAAGGCTTTAGCATAGTCAATAAAGCAGAAATAGATGTTTTTCTGGAACTCTCTTGCTTTTTCCATGATCCAACAGATGTTGGCAATTTGATCTCTGGTTCCTCTGCCTTTTCTAAAACCAGCTTGAACATCTGGAAGTTCATGGTTCACATATTGCTGAAGCCTGGTTTGGAGAATTTTGAGCATTGCATGTGAGATGAGTGCGATTGTGTGGTAGTTTGAGCATTCTTTGGCATTGCCTTTCTTTGGGATTCGAATGAAAACTGACCTTTTCCAGTCCTGTGGCCACTGCTGAGTTTTCCAAATTTGCTGGCATATTGAGTGCAGCACTTTCACAGCATCATCTTTCAGGATTTGAAATAGCTCAACTGGAATTCCATTACCTCCACTAGTTTTGTTCATAGTGATGTTTTCTAAGGCCCACTTGACTTTACATTCCAGGATGTCTGGCTCTAGGTCAGTGATCACACCATCGTGATTATCTGGGCCATGAAGATCTTTTTTGTACAGTTCTTCTGTGTATTCTTGCCACCTGTTCTTAGTATCTTCTAGTTACCAATTGTTCATTATCCTTATTGAGAATCAATGCTCCAGGCACTGAACTAGGCACTTACTATAAGTCTTCTTTTTGATATCTCTCATAAAGCCTACGCAATGGCATTATGATTCCCAATTTACAGTCTCAATAGAGTGCCTGAGTTCACTTGTTAAAACTTGGATTATGTCATTTTTTTATCCAGCATTGTATAGCTCAGCGCCTTGTACTGTGCCGAGCAGAGCGTAGGCACTCAAAACATGGTTGATGAATGAAGGAATAATTAAATCCCATGCCATTTCATTAATTCATCCTGTCTCTGGTTGATGCAGAGATTGTTTCTCCAGAGGAGATTTACTTCCTGGGCCTTCATTCTTCGGCAATGATTGCTCACCGAGTAGGGATTTGACGGCTCACAGAAATGTGTCTATGTTTTTTTCATTATCTAGGGCAGTGGTTCTCAAACTGTGGACCCTGGCCCAACAGCCCTGCTGTCACCTGTGAGCTTGTTAGAATTGCAAATTCATAGATCCCATTCCAGACCGTTGAATTAGAATTTCTGGGCATGAGTCTCAGGAAACTGTGCTTTAATTAGCTTTCCAGATGATTCCAATGAATGTTAAATTTGGAGAACGATGGGAAATAAATGAATTTTTTCTGTCCAGAGATTTGCAATAATAGTATAGCTTGGCTGATTGGGTGGATGGAGGAGCCATTTACAGAAATTGGGAAGACAGGAGGGAAACATTTGGATGCAGATTTGGGTTTTGTATGTTAAATTTGGAGTACCCATGGGTTATCCAGGTGAAGATATCTGGAGGCATCTGCAAGGACAGAGTAGAGATATAGATTTGGGAGTGGTGGTTGAAGCCACAAATAAGAGTGCCCAGGATAGTGGGAAGCACTGGAGAAGACAAGAACCATCAACATACCTTAAGTAATAGCATTGCTCCCCAGGTGGCTCAGTGGTTAAGAATCTGCTTACCAATGCAGGAGACTCAGGAGACATGGATTTGATCCCTGGGTCAGGAAGATCCCCTGGAGGAGGAAATGGCAACCCACTCCAGTATTCTTGCTGGGATAATCCCATGGACCTGAGGAGCCTGGCAGTACCTGGAGTCGTGAAGAGTCGAACACAACTGAGCGACTGAGCTCACTCACAAGTGTGTGTGAGTTGAACACAACTGAGCAACTGAGCTCACACACAAGCATTACTTAAGGAGAACAGGGAAGAGATGCTAAAAAAAAACAGACTCTGAGGCCAGTCATTCTTCTTTGTGAGTGACTTGCATCGGAATGTTTGTCTCATCTTCCCCTCTGGATTATAAACTCTTTAAAGCCTGGGACTGTGTAAACTTTAATAGGTCCCTCAAACAAAAGTACATTGCTGCACAGCCTGTGAATAATCAATGAATTCCTACCAGGATTCTGCTTTGCAGAAATCCAATGTGATCAGAGCCATGAGCAAGATGTTTCCCCCAAAAAACATTTATATAATTTCCCAATGGACAGTGTGGCAGATTAAAAATAAGTGAATAAATAGAGGGCATCATGTGTAATCCACTGATATCTATGCTAATCACATTAATCAGAGTGAATTAATTACACCTGAAAACAGATGCAAAGTTAAATTCCTTAGAAAATCAATTCATTAAACTCACATTGGAATGCACAGTCAACAACCTCCATGTTTAGAAACTATCAGCATGATTTGTGACAACTTCTGATTTACTAACGAAACTGCTTTAAACATTTTTAAAGGCAATTACAATTACTGTCTGGCATTTGATGGAAAGAAATCTTGTCAGCATTGTCCCTCGTGTGTCAACTGTCACAATTTTCTAAAAATTTGGAGGTGAAAAATAGGCAGGCTCTACTATTTGCTAGCCTCGATTAGGGTTAATTCAATGTGTGTCTGCAAATAATAGTGTTTAATGTAATCTCTCTAATTACAGATAAAACGCATTTTCAGTCATGCTCATCACTGACAGTATTTTGGGATAAGTTAAACTGACAGCTGCTTTCTACAGGGAAAGGAAAAAAAATAAACCTTCCTTAGGGTTGTGTTGAATTTTTGCTTTTCTTTCTCTCTCTCTCGGGCATTGAAATTCAGAAAAATATGAAAGTAGACACTTACGCTCTAGACACCAACTTTGAAAATCATGACATAGTCTATCTCTTGGGAATTTGATATGGTTTCCATCTCCCATCTCCATCAGTGAATATCTAACTTGAATTCACTCAGTAAGCATTTCTAAGGGTTTGTGCTGACCTGGGCATTGTGCTAGATACTCAGGATGATTCTACCGAAACTACCCTCCACAATGGCTTCATAAGCCAAGTCAAGTTTCCTACTGTACTGAACATGAGAGTTACAGTACCACTATATTTACAGCTCTTTCAGATTTAAACTATTCAAGTCACAATACTTTCTGAAGGGTCAATGCATGTTCTTCTTCAATATCAGCAGTATAGTAAGACAGCGCTTTCCCCTTTGGGAACCATAAGCCTTTTTTCTATGTCTCTGAGTCCGTTTCTGTTTTGTAAATAAGTTCATTTTTATCATTTTTTAGAATCCACACATAGGTTATATGATATTTGTCTTTCTCTATTTGACTTCCTTTACTCAGTATGACAATTTCTAGGCCTACATATATTGCTGCAAATAGCATTGTTTCTTTCTTTTTTATGGCTGAATAAAATTGCATTGTGTATATATATCTTATTTATCTATCTATTCATCTGTTGACAGATGGAAAAATACAATTTGAGCAAAGAGAAAACAAGTTGCAAAAGAATATATACATTACGATACAACTAATATAGAATTTTGAAAGTGTAACTCTAAACAATAAGTTGTTTAGGAATATATATATATATGCAATGATAAACCAAAATTCAGGCTGTTGGGGAGAAGTGAGGAATATTGTTAGAGAATCATAGAGATTCCAACAGTTCTTGAATTGGGTGATAAGTTAATAGATGATTGTTATATTATTGTTTTACATGTACAAATAATTTTACAATTATTTTTTCTTTTAAATTAGTCTTATTTTTTGTATATATGAAATATTTTACTTTTTAAATCAGTTTTATTTTTCCAGTTTTATATTACTTTAGTTTCATGTAGGCTCTTTTGGCAATGTAAGAAGCAAAAATGCAAATATATAAGGATGTACTCTTATTTTTTTAAATAAGAAAAAAAAACCTAAATATGTACATATGGACAGTGAAACATATGAAAGCAGCTATGTTAGGATAGTATATTTACATGTCTTTTTTAATATATACTTAAAAACACCTTTGTATAATTCTGAACGATTAGAAACTAGCAGGAAAAAATGGGCAAGGGTGGAATAATCAGAGTGAAGAAATTAGGATTTTAGGAACAAAAGGTGGAAATTGTGTTAGGAACACATATATTCAATGTGCAAAATGAAGGCCTGGCTACTGGGAAGAGAACAACTCTGAGATTGTCAAGGACTGCCTGGTTCTCTGCTTGCTATAGCACCCCTCTTCAGGGACAAAGAAAGTAGGTTCTGGGGATCAGGAGGCCACTCTTTGTGCGTTTAGTGATCATGGTCAGAAGGGGACAGAGAGGTGACTCTAGAATCTGAAGGAGGACATCTTTGAGGCCGTTGACGACAGAGCCTGAGTGTAAGTTTTAAATCAAGTGGAAATTGGGAAGTTGGCTGGGGGCAGGAAAGAGCTGCGAAGCGTTCAATGATTGAAGTCCACTCTGAGGACAGAGAACATTTGTATTTAGAGGGGGAAAGCACAGGAAAGGAACTCCAACAGTGGAGCAGAGCTTCCGTATTACAAGGCTCTGCAGTCTAAGGCTAATGAGGGACAGAGTTCCTGGAGACAAAATGGTGGATACCTTGAGTCAAGGAGGCTGAAGAATTAGTAGGACAGGTGATAAGTTTGACAGAAAGAGAAAATGAGGTTGTGACAGAGTATAGGCTAGTAGCTCTGTGCTTGGGTAGAGTTTCTTACCACTTGCTGATGAGCAAGGAACTCAGGGTAAATGATCTCTGTGCTCAGAGAGGGGGCAGGCATCTAAAGACTAAGTTTCAGGAAGGCTGCCAGAGGTTTTGTAGCCATATAGACATGCATTCAAATCTCACGGGATGTCAGGCAAGGTACTCAACCTCTCCTAGCTCCCTTCACCATTTTCAGACAGGGGATAATGACACCTCAGAAGCAGTGAGCATTAAGTGATGTCATGGATGAGTATTTCTATCAGGATAGCTGGCACACATAACAGATGCCTAATAAGCGTTGAGTCTCCTCTTCTCCTCAAATCAAATACCCTTAGAACCCCAGCCTGGAGGATGACCAGCATCACGGCAGGTGATCAGGTTAAGGGGCTAGTGATCCCTGGGCTGACTGTTAGAGCCATGAAATAGGCTGAGATTTTAAAAAAAATAAAACAAAAATGCCAGTGTGCTTGCAAAACTAACTGAATAGAACACACAAAAGTATTGTTTATAGTAACGTCACAATGCAGTTCAGGATGACACTGAAGAGTAATTTTCTGAAGTATCTTTTGAAGGATTTTGTTCATGGTGAGGGGTGTCAGATAGTAGATGGTACAAGAACCACCCTCTTTGAAGCCTGATGAGATTTTCAACCTACTGGGCAAAGTATAGACTTTTTCAAATATTTGGACAAGATGATAGACTATTTAATACTCTCAGATTTTAGTATTCTCTGTTTTTTGATTTTGTTCTTTTCCATTTTTCTCCTAGTCTTAGAACAAAAGTTTATAAGTAGCTTGGTCACGAAGCTACCTGATAGAAAAAAAATGGGGGAGAGTGTGAAATCAGTGCCTAAGGCAAAAAAATCACATATAATCAAGATTATCTTTGAAAATAATTTGCATTATGCTTTTTATAAGCTCAAAAGTCAATGTTTAGTCAAAAGAATTGAAAGCAAAGTGTTGAAAAGATAATATTTGTACATGCATGTTCACATCAGTATAAAAGGAGGAAACAAATCAAATGTCCATTGACACGTGACAAAGTGTGATATATTATTTGTTATGGAATATTATTTAGCCTTAAGAAGGAAGGAAACTCTGACATGTGCTATAGCATGCTGAATCTTGAGAACATTATGCTAGGTAAAATAAGCCAGACACAAGAGGACTAACTCCACTCATATGAGGTACCTAGGTAGTCAGATTCATAGAAACAGGAAGAAGAATATTGGTTACCAGGGCTGTGGGAGGGAGGAATAGAGAGTTATTGTTTAATGGGAACAGAGCTTCAGTTCTGTAAGAAGAGTTCCAGAGATTGTTTAAACAATAATATGTGGTCTTAACATCACTGTACATTTAAAAATGGTTAAAATGGTATGTTTTCTGTGTGTTTTACCATATTTTTTAAAAAGTCAATCAAAATTGTGCACAAAAATAATTCTTGTGTTATCTTTGTCCATTTAACCTATGGAAATTCATCCATAGGCATATGCCCCTTATCTAAAACTAATCTTTCTTGCCGCCTTCCCCACTCAAACCAGACTTTTGTCCCTAGAGTCCCCAGAGAAAGAGCTTCTCCACTCCCCTTCTCTTTTATCCCTTTGGTCCAGACATTGACATTTGAATTTGTATGCAAGATGGTGCTTACTATATCTCTCATTCTATTCTTACAATATTTTATAGTTGAGGAATGAAGGTACTGTCAAGAAGCAGAGAGAAGTGTTTGGCTCCTAGACCACACACAGCACCTAGATGTCACAGAAAATACTTTATGTATGAACCAATAAAGAAAATCATGAGAACTCCCACATTTCTGTTTTTGAGCTATCCGTGCATTAAAAAAACCCATATTTGGAACTGTGAGATTAGGTTTGACATAAATACACTTCCATGTGTAAAATAGATAGCTAATGGGAACCTCCTGTAAAGGGAGCACAGGGAGCTCAGCTTGATGCTCTGTGATGACCTAGAGGGGTGGGATGGGGGTGGGGAGGGAAAGCCAAGAGGGAAGGGATATACGTATACATATAGCTGATTCATTTCTTTGTATAGCAGAAACACAACATTGTAAAGCAATTATATGCCAATTAAAAAATATTTGTACTCACTTGGAATATATATTTGGGATATGCTAAGTCATTTCAGTCATGTCCGACTCTTTGCAACCCTGTAGACTGCCAGGCTCCTCTGTCCATCAGATTCTCCAGGCAAGGATATGGAGTGGGTTGCCATGCCCTCCTCCAGGGGATCTTCCCCACTCAGGGATCGAATCCGTGTCTCTTAAGTCTCCTGCATTGGCAGTCAGGTTCTTAACCACTAGCGCCACCTGGGAAGCCTGTATGTTTCGGCCAGTGTTGAATAAAAGTTGTATTTGCATTGCCCACCGGGGCGTTTCTAAGCAAAAGGCCGAGTACCAATCAATCTTTGAGAACTCTAACCCGGATTCTTATAAATTCTGGTTCACAAATAACTGATATCCCATTAATTTGAAACAGAAAGAAATCCTTTACATGCCTAAATTATACTTTTAGGCAACAAATTGTTAACTCCACTATATACAGTTGAAAGCAAAAGCTTCATACACTGCATGTTTGTATCTCCTCAAAGCGCCCAATTGTGCTTTGCTTGCAGGAAGTAATCAATAGATAGTTATTGAATTTAGAATGTCCCTCTTCCCAATCAGTGAAGTTTAATATATTTCTGATTCAGAATGCCTATTAATTTTTCAGCACTAGTAAGCCTTTAAAAAATCCATTTGAGATATGTTTAAGAGTTCACATGGGGTTGCAAAGAGTCGGACATGACTGAGTTACTAACACTTTCACTTTCTTCACTTTAAGAGTTCACAGCAAATACCATTATATAAATGATTAAGAAAATACCGTTAAATGAAGCGTGCTTATTCAACAGACCAGTAGCCATTGATACAATGTAATTTAATTTAATCATTTAAATCTACATTGTTAATGTACAAGAGCATTTCTTTCAAACACAATGTTAACACCCACTAAAGAGCAATGCTGTTAGAGGAGCAGAGAAACTTTGGAAAACTCTGCTGTCTGAAATGGAAGCAAGGCACTCTCCATTAACAGCTGGTGGATTCCTGATTTCTGCCCACAGAAGGCATATTAGCACTGAGAGAGCTCTCCCACAAGGGAAGATCACCTGCTTTAATTCTTTGCTGTCCTCTTCTGAGCTAGTTCGGTAATCCACTCTGTATAAACTTGTGTGTCAACATTAAGACCAAAAAAAAAAGAGAGCTGAATTGATAGATGACTTGGTGGGGGTTTGGGGGGCTCTCATAATTGTAGTAACTATGGAAGACAGAAGAACACTGGCTATAATCTTTATTTTCAGCACTAGTGTCTGGACCTATAACTAAAAACTTTCTTCATTCCTTCCAACCAATCAATATCGACTAAAAAGTCTTTTCCTTAAATCCAATGGGTGTAAAAATAAAAAGTGACAGCATTTCTCTAGGGCTCTGGTTTTTTGTTTTGTTTCTCCTTTACAGACATGACAAAAAACAAGGATTAACATTCTAAGACTAACAGTGCACAAAGGGGTTATATGTATGCACAGCATTTCTAATTTATTCAAATTCAACTTGAATTCGGTCTGAAGCTACCTTGTATGAAATGTTAGCTTTCCTGATATTTAGTAATGTCTATTATGTCTGCATATAAACTCAAAAAATTACTGCAAAAGTACTACTTTACTCATGGTAAAATGTAAGTATTAGTGGTTATTTTTAAAAGCCTGTTTTCCTGTAGATGAAGTAAATTAAGTAAGAAGACCATGGAAAGAAGAATTAGGTCCTAGTCTTGATTTTGTTACCAGCTGTTTGATCTTGCATAACTCTGCCTTTTGCTGGGCCCCAGTTCTCTTCTCTATGAATTTCAGGGAGGGTTGAACTAGTTGACAAGTCAGGCCCCTTCTAACATTCCAAGATCCTAACATTCCAGATCCTATCATCTTGATATTAATATAAAAATAATCTCTCACAAAAGCTCACACAAACATAAGACAAGATCAAATATCAGAATGACACTTGGAAAAAAACATATACGATTTGCTATCTGGACTCTCCTTTGCAGCAATTAGGCAATCATTTGGCATTTGTTTGATTGTATAATTTAATGACAATATAAACAGCATAGTTTTGTTATGTTTCCTTTAAAAAGACTAAAGCAAAAATGATTCAAAGCTAACAAAAACTACTATGACATCAGTTTGACATTCAAAGTTTGTTTCTTAGCAAAATGGCCAAAGATATTTTGACTTGATACAGAGTATATATATAATATAAAGTTACTTTTAGACCTAAAAATCTTCAAACATTATTTGAATTTAGCAAAACATAAGCAAAATTTTAATATCAAAGTGCTAAACAGTACTGCCTTAAAAGTCACTGCAAATGAACCATAAAATAACCGCATGGAAAGTAACATTTATTTTACAAATGGTTAATAAAAAGACACATTATAAATATATATGTAACCTGCTATATTTATATATATATTCGCTTATTTAATTTCTAAGTGGTGTATCCAAGTTCACCGTGAACACCCCATTTAAGTACTCTGTAACTCAGCTTCCGGGAGCTGGTGGTCTTGCAATAAATACAGGCAAAGCTATTACAATATAACGTGCATACAAATGTTTATACAAATAAGGACACTATGCAACAAATTATCTCATAATAATATGGCATTAACAGTATAAACATACAAAAGGGAGTACGAACACGGAATGTTGAAACGCAGCCCACTAATTCTTTCTAGTACTTACATTCACACTATTTTTTTTTATAATAAGACTTGCCTGTTCTCCAAAATTGTCTCATTAACCAATAACAAAAATTAAATTATATATATTTTAAAAAACCTTATTATCCCTGGTGCTTACCCTGTATGATCCATTCCTACTTATTTGCATGTTCTTATCTAGGGTTCAATATACTTGAAACTTATTGAATGCTCCTGGGGCTTCTGAATGAATGCCAGTCAGTTTCTATAATTGAAGCAAGTTTAGGGAACTCTGGCAGGATTTACAAAACATGACAAAAAAGAAGCTGTGTGGCAATCCGTCTTATAATCTGAGCCCTCTTTAGGACAGTTGGACAGTTAGGGCAGGGGTCTGGATCCATCAAGAATGGCCTAAAATCTTGGATGGACCAAACCTCAGAAGGGTTCTACAGGGCAGGTGGACAGAGCCTCTGCTAGGGAAATTAGCATGTGTCATTTGCTAACCTGACTGCCTCCTTTTTATTTCCATACAAAATAAAGGAGAGTTAATAAACAAGACTTAGTAAGACAGCACTTTAAAAATTGCACTTGTATATGGAAGCGAACAGCCATTATCATTTTGCTATGTCTGATGTATAGGTAATCCTCCATCTTTCACCATTTGTTAAAATAAAGGAAGAAATAAACTACGAAGAGGAAAGTTCTGCTTTGTTTGCACCACATACATACCCTTGATACAAGAAGTGTATTCTAAAGGGATCAGTCTCAAGACACATCCTACCCTGGAGAACAACCCTTGGCTGTTCTTGGTTTTAAATACAAACCAACTATAATTGTATTCCCCCAAAAGAGTTTCAAAACAGTTATATTATCCTTTTTTTTTTCCTGCTGGGATAGCATTGTCCAAAAGTGCTTTGTTAGCAATTTCTTAGAAAACCCTCATGAACTATACCCACCTCCCATCCCAACCCCAAAACCTAAATATAAAACACAACCCCAACACAATACTTTGCAAGTTTTCTGGCTTTCAGATGTAAGGAAAAGTGCCAGAAAAAAAAAAAAAAAAAGTCTTTCATTTCAACAGGAGCTTGTTTTCTCTCTTAAGGAAGGACAGAAAATGGTAGGTGTCCAGACCCCCTCCCTCTGCTACTTAGCAAGCAGCTGCTAGCAGATGAGGCAGCTCCCTGCTCAGGCTGCTCCTGCTCAGAAAGGCAGGGTGTCCAGGAAGAGCTTGTCGATGATGGAAGGTGGGGACACCAAGTCTTCCAGCTTCAGGTAGAAGATGCGCTGGAGGCCCAGGGTGCAGATCTTCTTCAGTTCTACCAGGGCACGCAGGACCTTGGGCTCAGTGGGCTCCAAAGCCTGGCCCTTACTCTGGTGCTCTTTTAAGCTGCTTGTGATCTTGTTGCATAGCTCCTCCACTCTCTTTGGTTCTTTTAACCCATGTCGTTCTGCAGAGGGATAGAAAAGGATAGGAAAATTTAGGAGGCAGTTACATCTTAAAAAACCCTGAATCCCTAACAGAGGACTGTGTCCTGTTCTGCCAGTTGGGATGGCATTTTACAGTCATAGTGCCCTCCCTCTTAGAGGTAGTTCATGGCCTTAAGTATCAAATGCAGCTTCCCAGGTGGTGCGAGTGGTAGAGAACCCGCCTGCCAACGCAGGAGACATAAGAGACACGGGTCCGATTCCTGGGTCGGGAAAATGCCCTGGAGGAGGGCATGGCAACCCTCTCCAGTATTCTTGCCTAGAGAATCCCCATGGACAGAAGAACCTGGCGGGTCATACATAGTCCACAGGGTCGCAAAGAGTCGGATACCACTGAAGTGACTTAGCAGGCACGCACACAGTATCAAACAGCACTAGGGACTGAATCTCAGTCCTGTCACTTACTCAGTGTCCCCTAGAGTCCCTTAACGTCTAAGCCATGATTTCCTTACAAAATGAAGATAATAATCATACCCAATTCAGACTTTCTAGGAGGACCAGCTTGGGAGAATAACACAGATGAAACACACAGTTCCCAGCACAGAGCCACAGTGAATGAATAACAGGGTGGTTACTATTTTGCACACATCATCTGACAGAGGCCTTACAAAAGCCCCATGAGGAAGCAACTCTTTTCAGAGTGACACAGACACACATCCAGGTAAATGAAAAAATCTTGCCATCCTGACAGACTCACTTGGTAGTGGGGGCTTTAATTTTCCATTTGTGAATGCAAAAGCTGCCCCAATACAAAGCGCATTCTTGTGTTTTCATGCTAACAAGCATTGAGAAGAATCTAGATTTTCTTTTCTTTATCCCCTCCCTCCCCACTCGCATACTCCTACTGACTTATACCTGGCACATGTTTCTCATGTGTGAAGATGGAAAAGTCAAAGAGAAGAAGAGGGGGACCTGAGGAGGTAATGCAAGCATTTCATAATGTGGCAAGACATGAACACCAGTAATCTTATATTTTATAAAATAATATATAAAATTATCCCTATGTTAAATAGTATGATGTCTTATTTTGTATAGATGGTTAAATGGTTTTCCCAAAGTCACACAACTGCTAAGAACTGGGATTTGAACCCAGTCTTCTGAGGCAGCCTCTGTCCTCTGGTTCCAGAGCAATGTTGTATCTCCTGTGAACAAAAAGGAGCCTGACATCCAGTGCCAATCAGTTTGCTCTCCCTCAGCGTGTAGATTTCAGAGCCTCTTTCCTGAAAGAAGACGTTGGCCCCTGTTATCTCAGTCAAAGTTTTCATCTCTCAGTATGTGCATGCTAAGTCACTTCAGTCATGTCTGACTCTTTGAGACCCCATGGACTGTAGCTCGCCAGGCTCCTTTGTTCATGGAATTCTCCAGGCAAGAATACCGGAGTGTGTTGCTATTTCCTACTCCAGAGGATCTTCCTGACCCAGGGATCAAACTCACATCTCTGATGTCTCTTGCATTGGCAGGTGGGTTCTTTAGCACTAGCGCCACCTGGGAAGCCCTCTTTCTCTCAGTATGCTGTGCTGTGCTGTGCTTAGTCGTTCAGTCATGTCTGGCTCTTTGCGACCCCATGGACTGTAGCCCACCAGGCCTCTCTGTCCATGGAATTCTCCAGGCAAGAACACTGAAGTGGGTAGCCATCCCCTTTTCCAGAGGATCTTCCTGAATCTTCCTAACCCAGGGATCAAATCTAGGTCTCTTGCACTGCAGGCAGGTTCTTTACCACTAGTGCTGCCTATTGTCAACCTCAAGAGCAAAAAATCTGGCTGCAAACTTGGCAGCAAATTTCAAAAGCTATAAAATGTCCATAGTCTCTGACCAAGTAATCCCACTCTTGGGAATTTATCTGAAGAAAATGTTGAACAAAAGAATAAGACTATGCAAGAAGACACTTGGGGTGGCATCACCTAGAATCTAGAAAATTTGCATAGATGAACTTATCTGCAGGGCAGGAGTAGAAATGCAGATGTAGAGAACTGGCGTGTGGATGTGGAGGATGGGGAAGGGGAGGGTGGGATGTACTGGGAGATTAGGTTTGACATAAATACATTACCAAATATAAAATGGATAGCTAGTGGGAAGCTACTGTATAGCGTGGAGAGTTCAGTTCGGTGTTCTGTGATGAATTAGAGGGGTGGAATGTGGGTGAAGAAGGGAGGCCCAAGAGGGAAGGGATATATGTATACATATGCCTGATTCACTTTATTGTACGGCAGAAACTAATACAACACTGCAAAGCAATTATACTCCAATTAAAAAAAAAAAAACAGAAAGGGATAAAGTGAAGAAAAATAGGGAAAGTGCTGAGTAAAAAACAGTATGTCCTCATAATGGAAGATTCTGGAGACATCAAAAAGGACATAAAGGCTGTGAAGCAACATGGGGAAATATATACTATTACATTAAATAAAGAATGGAATACAAAATGGTATCTAAGCTGTGCTACCACCTATGCAAAAATTATTCTGATATCTAGAGAAGGGTGAATGGAGTAGGAAATGGCAACCCACTCCAGTATTTTTGCCTGGAAAAATCTATGGACTGAGAAGCCTGGTGGGCTACAGTCCATGGGGTTGCAAAGAGTCAGACACGACTGAGCGACTGAACACACACAGAGAAGAGTGAATGGAAACAGAAAAGTGAAAATATTCATGAGACTGTCAGATCACTCTTTTCTTTTAAAATATCCAGGTTAATGGTATTGGTATAACAAACAATGTTAAAAGAGAACAAACTGGGATTTGGTCCTTTGTGAAACCTTTTCGTTGCTGTAACATGATCAAACAGTCATCCTGCTGATAGTAAATTCTATTAAATCCTGAGATATATCAAATTAGGTTCATAATGCAGGGAGAGATGCTTTTCCCAGAATAAAATACCAATCCATTGATTTAAGCTTTCCCTTCCCTTCCATGCCTCATGTCTTGCACTATATTCAGGATCCTATATTCATTATCAGAAGAAAGAAACTGAGCAATGTGTGGGCTGGATTTCAGGAGGGGGTTGATTATGGAACCCTGTAACCAGACTTTCTCGTGGCCAAACTCGCAGAAGGTGCCTCAGAGTTTTCCCTGCTCTCCAACCAGTTGTGACTGCTCGATAACTATGGCAACCATTATTTATTCAGTGAATTCAAGTGGAGATCGATACCTCCTGCCAGCTGGATCAACCCTAGGCCTGGAATTCCTTGAGGAATTCAGAGACACTCCTGTTAGAAGCCAAAGGCACCTTCTTTGTTGTGTTGAACAGCTACTGGATTTGTGGCTTCTTTACTCTTTCAAAAGGGTTGAAATAAAATTCAGTCTCCAGGCAAACTACTGCCAGCAGTCAGTAAGATTTTCAGATCTCTAGGGAGTCACTAAGTGTCTGAGACCTTCCCAATAATCTGAAATTCCTGAAAACCCCAATCGCTGACATTTTAGTTTAAGGGAACCTCCCTTTCTTATTGCAGCTTGGTAAACATGGCTGCAGAGCTGATATACAGAGAGTTCATAAATTGTAGGGGAAATTAGACATTTGGATTTTCCCCCTTCCTATATACAGATTTCAGTTTAAGATCTTTGTCCAATTAAATAAAGCAAGCTTCTCAGTATTTCTTGCATTTTGATCTACATCATTTTTATCCAATATGTATTTTAAATCAGCTTCATGTACTCATAACTTTAAAATACAGATTCTGTAAAGAATCTGCCTGCCAAAGCAGGAGATGCCAGAGATGTGGGTTCGATCCCTAGGTCGGTAAGATCCCCTGGAGGAGGAAATGGCAACCCACTCCAGTATTCTTGCCTGGAGAATTCCATGGACAGAGGAGCCTGGCAGGTTCCAGTCCTTAGGGTTGCAGAGTCGGAATGAGCATGCATGCCCACACATATGGATTTATGTGTCATAACCATAGAATATATGAATTGGAAAGCATTTGAGTCATTTAGTTCAAACTCTCTCCTAAGACAAGAGTCTCCACTACAAGATACCACAAAGAAAGTGCCTGACACCAGCCAGACTGGGAGTTTACTTTTACACCCTGATAATAAAAATATATTTAATAGTACTTTACATTATTATTTTTTTATTATTTTATTCACCATAACTCTATGAACTAGTCAGGGCAAAGATAATCTTTATTCAATGAATAAGAAGGTTAAGGCACAGAGAGTTAGGTGATTTGCCACAGTTAAAATTAACAAGTGGCTCATTTCTTTCATGCCAAGTCCAGAGATATTTCTATTATATCTGGTTGCCTTGAACATTGTTAGAATGTCCCTTCTCTTCCTGAGATGAACTCAGCCTCCCTGTAACTCCCTCCTACTTTCTGTGTATCTAATTAGCTAATTGACTAATTGCTTCTTTCAACAAATATTTGAGTATCTGTTCTGTGCCAAGCAGCTTTATAGCCACTGGGGTTAGAACAGTGTACAAAGCAGAGCAACAACTTCCCTGGTGGCTCAGATGGTAAAGAATCTGCCTACAATGCGGCAGACCTGGGTTTGACCCCTGAGTCAGGAAAATCCCCTTGAGAAGGGCATGGTAACCCACTCCAGTCTTCTTGCCTGGAGAATCCCACAGACAGAGGAGGCTGGTGGGCTACAGTCCATGGGGTCATAAAGAGTTGGACACCACTGAGCAACTTTTCACTTTCTGTGCCAAGCAGTATTATAGCCACTGGGATTAGAACAGTGAACAAAGCGAGCAACAACAGATTGCACTCCTAACCTGCCTCGTGTTAGTATCTAAAGACACTGCTGGATTCCTGTGCATTCTAGCTAGCCATGCAGTAGACATCTCTGCTAGGAGAGAGAGGAAGGCAGGGAGGCAGGGAGACAGGCAGTGGGGAGAAGGGGTGGGAGGGAGGGAAGGAGAAGGTACGAAACAGAGAGAGATGGGGAGAGACTGAGTGAAAAAATGAAGCTATTTAGCTTTGTGCTCCTGTTCTTCCCTCTTCACCAGGTTAACATGTATCCATCCTGTAGATTATAGACCAAATATTTCTTCAAGGAAGCTTCCCTTTTTACTCCAAATCTAGATCTTGTTCTCCCATGGCATTTTCTCTATTTTTTTTTCCCTTTGAAGGATATAATAGGTTGAAATCAGATATTTTTTTGTGACCAGTGCCTGCCTCTTCCATTAAATGTAAACCCCATGGACTGTTGCTCACTTTCTCACTATTGTATGGTTCTTATTTGCAGTTTAACAAGATGTCCAATAATGTGCATGCACGTGAAAGTTGGAGAAGCTGTTATTACAGTCAATCCCGGTCCCCATAAGATGTTTGATACAGCATACAACTAGCATTCATTCAATCTCTGTAAATCTCACTCCTCTAGGCAGGAACTCAGCATCGCTGCTTATTCCAATTTCAAATAGTTCTGTCTTTTAGAAAGCTTTCCTTATGTTGAGCTAAATTTTGCCTTCCTACAGTTTACAGTTCTGCCTCTTAGGCCCACACAAGAAATGCCAAATCCTCTTCCTCATGGCAAGGATCAGGGGGTAAGGAAAGGAGTGATGGTACCATTAGCAGCCTCAATAAGGAAAAGTAACTTCTTTTGACTTTGAACAGGCCCTGGCACAGGCCAACTCAGTAACAACAATAATATAGGTCGAGCCAAAGGGGAAGGATAAGAGAGCACTTGGGGAGAGATGTGTGTGTAACTCAGACACCCACTAACAAACAGGACTTCCTGCTCAGAGTTCTACTTCTTTCTCTGGGAAGTCATCTCACTGCTACTTCTCATGTCATAACATCCTTTCCTGATGGGCAGTCCCATAGACGCTGAGCCCACACTGATCAGGAAACCACAAGTCAGTCAGCAACCTGTGCTCAGGCTGTAATAGTGCATTTCAGGCTGTCTTTGATTTATTAGAGCAGGTGTCTGTCTCCCCAGTGAGACCACAGATTCTTCAAGGATAAAGGATTTTATGCCTGGCACATAGCAGATGTTCAATAAATATAGAGCCACTCTGAATTAAAATAAGGTAGTTCTCAAGAATTCTGACTATCTTCTAATAATAAAGTAGTGGACTAAAAATAAATAACACAGATTTTCCTAATTTGGGACACTTTCTGCAATTCACAATTAACCCATTCATTCAAGCAATATTTACCTTATGCCAGACACTTTTCAACGCAAAAGTAATTATAAAGATGAATAAACCTCTCCCTTCCCTTAAGAAATCCTGACTCTAGCTGGAAAAGAAAGACCCAAAGAAATTGCTTAATGTGATGTGCACAAACAACTGTAGGGAAGCATCAACATTTTGGGGGACTTCAAAGGTGGTGCCAGTGGTAAAGAATCCACCTGCCAATGCAGGAGACATGAGAGATGCGGGTTCGATTCCTGGGTCGGGAAGATCCCCTGGAGTAGGAAATGGCAACCCACCCTGGTATTCTTGCCTGGAAAAACCCACAGAAAGAGGAACCCGGCTGGCTACAGGCCACAACACTGCAAAGAGTCAAACATGATTGAAGTGACTTATGGATTCTTAAAACTGCCAGTTCTTCTTGGAAGTAAAACTTGTGCCATTTAGGGTAATAATAATAAAGATTTGTCTAATTTTTTTTTCTGTAAAGTACATATTAAGTCATTCAATCTTTACAAAAAACCTACATGTAGACATCATTATCCCTGTGAAAAAGGAGAAAACTGAGATTCAGAGAGGGTAAGGAACTTGCCCCAAATTGCACAGTTAGGAAGTAAGCATGGTGAAGACTTGAACCCAGTCCTCCAATCTCCAACTGCCATGACATCCCTTCTCCACTACCATTTTTTTTTTTAATATGGCCCTGCCAAATTTTACATTTAGTTTTCCTTGCAATGTAGCTGATGGCTATATGCGACAGAAAAACAGTAACCAGGTAACCATTCTGAGTGAACAGGGGAGCTCTGAGAAGACAGGTGCTGGAGGGTGTGGCAGGATCAGCCACCTACTGGGTTCTGCCATGTCACTGTTTCACTGCTTTCTGCCCCCTCCTCAATCTCAGAGTTCACATTCCCATAAGACAAAAGAGAAAGACTACAGAAAGAAAAGAATAGTTTCTACCTGATGGAAGACGTGAGTAGGGAATGAAAGCCATGGGGAACACTGATTTAATGTAGTGTCTTGCAAAATGGCATTTGGGCACTCAAGATTCTCTCTACTAGCTGGTCTAAATCTGCCTTTCCAATGTTCTTCCTTTTTAACTCTATGTGCTGTGCTTAGTCACTCAGTTGTGTCTAACTCTTTGCGACCCCATGACTGTAGCCCGCCAGGCTCCTCTGTCCATGGGGATTCTCCAGGCAAGAATACTGGAGTGGGTTGCCATGCCCTCCTCCAAGGGATCTTCCCAACCCAGGGATTGAACCCAGGTCTCTTGCATTGCAGGTGGATTCTTTACTATCTGAGCCACCAGGGAAACCCGCAAATCCTGGAGTGGGTAGCCTATTCCTTCTCCAGGGGATTTTCCTGATCCAGGAATTGAATCCAGGTCTCTTGCATTGCAGGTAGATTCTTTACCAGCTGAGCTACCAGGGAAACCCCTTTCACTCTATGGGAAATGCATTTTACTCTGTGGTTAGATCATAATCATAAGCCATAAGATAAATATTACATAGAATCAATATTTTTCCCTGAAAATTCTTTAAATTTCCCCAGAGTACAGGACATGCTGTCAGCTCTCACCATCAGAAGCAGGGAGTCCTTGGCCCACAGTGGATTCATGTCTTCTTTTTCATGCTCATTCTAAGATATAGCATCATCAAGGGCAGTAGCTTGTACTCTTTTAGTTTTTCTGTTCTTTCTACTGAGATTACATATAGGATTTAAAAGACCTACTGTATAGCATAATGGCCTATATGGGAAGAGAATCTGAAAAACAGTAGATATATGTATAACTGATTCACTTTGCTGTATACCTGAAACTAACACAACACTGTAAATCAACTATGCGCCAATAAAATCTTTAAGAAAAGGAAAAAATAAAAAAAATACATAATGCAACTCCAGCTCCTTGCTTTTCCCCAGACTGTGAAGAGTTCCGCTGCCACGCTCCTGCTGTGCAGTTTCCTCCACTGCACAGCGGAATGTCCTTCCTCTAAACGGTCTCATTCTCGATGCCATCTGCTTGGGAAGCCATGCATGACCAGTACCTCCATTTTCCTTTACCCCCAAAGTGCTAGCAGTAATCTGAACTTCCCCTGCCCTGAATCTATCCCTTTTAAGGACCTGAGCACTCACTACCATACACTGAGTTCACTACATCAACACATATGACTTCCTAGTAGACCATACACTTTTCTGCTGTGAATTCTGACAGCAGAATTCACACATGGCTCATCTTTGCATCCCTAGAGACTGTCACCGTGCCCCACATACAGTAGGGCCTCAATATTTATTTAGTGAACAATACTTATAAAATGGTAATTCCATACTAACTTTTTATTTGGGAGGGGGCTTCTTATTTATTACACATACTTAACTGCAACTAGATATCACCTCATTGGTATTCTATCAGAAGCAAAGTGTTTCCACTACTCCTATGTCAGAAATATAGGAGTGGTTAGGGTAGATAAAGTGAGGACGTAAAAACACGTAAAAACATGTGACAACCACAACTGTGGGGAACTTCCTTTTACTGTGCGAAAGGAGAGTGATCTGAAAAAAACCATTTCCTGCCCCACCTCGCCACCTAGTTTTTTATCAGGGCACAGAGACAGAAGTGGAGGAAGAAAAAAAAAAAAGAATTAGGAAAAAATGTCATGTTTATACAAACTACCATTGTGGTACAGATTCTTAATAACTTTCCTGGAAGCAAGACTGATTAAATGTCTAAAACCCCATTTCCTTTTGATGAGTTCTGTGTGGTTTGGAGCAGACAATTTGGGGACAAATTTTCTCCTGCCAATAGCCCGACTGATATTCCACAATCACCTTTTATGATCAATGGAGCTTTCTCAGAGGTCAAGATTTCAGGGAAGCCCACGTTCAAATGAAAATTAATATCCATGACAAAGTGCACTGCTGTTGCTCAGGCACTGCCTTTTCTGCCATTTCCTGAAGTTTTCACACATTTCAACCCCTCTCCTAACCAGCAAATCACAGAGAGAGTTCTGAGAGATCCAGAAATGGAGAAGAGGCCTTGTTTTTCTTGTGTATTATAACTATAGCACCTGTAGCAACCAGCTCTGCACAGGCCTTGGGACTGACAGCAGGGCCTGGAAGCACCCCATCAAGGACTGGGCCCTTTGTCAGTGCCTGGTAAGTGGAGCCGAATTTCTTTAATATCTCTGTCTTTCTTCCAGCCTCTCTCCAGCGTCCTAGGATATATTCACCAAACACACTGCCTTCTAAGGCTACCACCTGTTTCCTCATGCTGCCGAGTTTGATTTTGGACTGCTAGGGTTTGTGGAAAGGGCAGGCATGTGCCTGTTTTGAGGGAGTCCCTGTCACTATCCCTCCAGGATGGAAGATAAATGGGGAGAGCACCGGTTCTGAAACCAGTTTGGCTACATCACAAACCTAGTTACCTGTCATCCTTGCTGCCACCAGAGGGAATAGATATTATTATCCCCATTTTACAGATGGGGAAACTGAGTTCAGAGAAATGCATTTCTCAGTAGCATGCACTTATTAAATATGTGATCTCAGATTCAAACCTGGGGTGGTGGTCTCCAAAATCCTTGCAATTTCTGCCATGCCAACCTGCTGCCTCCCTGAGCAAGTCTCCACATAAATGGGCAGAGGCTGAGCAGCTATAGTTGGCTCAGCAGCAAAGGATCTGCCTGCAATGCAGGAGATGTGAGTTCGATCCCTAGGTTGGGAAGATCCCCTGGAGAAGGAAATTGCAACCCACTCCAGTATTCTTGCCTGGGAAATTCCATGCAAAGAGAAGCCTGGCGGGTTACAGTCCGTGGGATCACAAAGAGTTGGACATATCTTACTGACTAAACAGCTGCAGCAGCAAAGCATCTGTAACTGCTGTACACACAGCAAACTGCAGGCAGAGATGGGACTAGCACCACCTTCTCCTAATTCCTAGTCCATATTCTCCACACTGAACTGCCAATCTCTCGAGGTTGGGATTGCCTGGCACTCATATGCTGTGACCTCACTGTTGTCTATTAATTTCTACTTAAAGGGTAAAACAAAAAAAGATGTCAGCCTCTGAACCACCTCTTAAACCAAACTTTCATACCTGGACTGGCTTTTTCCCTCTTAGTCTCTTTCCTGCTAAAATCTGTGCTCAAAACCAGCTGTCAGGGTCAGTTCAGTTCAGTCGCTCAGTCATGTCCGACTCTTTGCGACCCCATGAATCGCAGCATGCCAGGCCCCCCTGTCCATCACCAACTCCCGGAGTTCACTCAATCTCATGTCCATCGAGTCGGTGATGCCATCCAGCCATCTCATCCTCTGTCATCCCTTTCTCCTGCTCCCAATCCCTCCCATCATCAGAGTCTTTTCCAATGAGTCAACTCTTTGCATGAGGTGGCCAAAGTACTGGAGTTTCAGCTTTAGCATCAGTCCTTCCAAAGAATACCCAGGACTGATCTCCTTTAGAATGGACTGGCTAGATCTCCTTACAGTCCAAGGGACTCTCAAGAGTCTTCTCCAACACCACAGTTCAAAAGCACCAATTCTTCGGCACTCAGCTTTCTTCACAGTCCAACTCTCACATCCATACATGACCACTGGAAAAACCATAGCCTTGACTAGATGAACCTTTGTTGGCAAAGTAATGTCTCTGCTTTTCAATATGCTATCTAGGTTGGTGATAACTTTCCTTCCCAAGAGTAAGCATCTTTTAATTTCATGGCTGCAATCACCATCTGCAGTGATTTTGGAGCTGTCAGGATAGACTTTTCTAAAATGCAAGCCTGGCCATGATGCTCCTCTCTATGGATGCCCACTGCTCTCAAGATAAACCCCAACCTTCTCATCCAAGTGTGAAAGGTTCTCCATGCCGTGCCTCACCTTAACCTATCACACCTGTCTCACTTCTCATCACTCTGGTTTTTAGACTTGAAATGTATGACAGCCACATTTTCAATGGCTTTAGCAAATTTATATTTATGCCTAGAATTCTCACTCCTTCCATTTTAGCTTGGAGATATCCTATGTTTTTATCAAAGACCAGCTCATGCTGCCTCTTTTTTTTTTTTTTTCCTGGTTTGGATATATTTACATCTTAAAAAAATTTTTTTTGTAATGGAGTATAGTTGATTTACAATGTTGTGTTAGTTCTAAGTGTACAGCAAGTTGACTCTGTTATACGTATACATGTATTCACTCTTTTTTAGATTCTTTTACACTACCTCTTTTGAGATGACCATCTCCCACCATGGGTCTCTCAGCACCTTGTACCCACTCTCACATCCCCACCTTGGCACTCAGCACTTTGTATCACATGGATTCCTTTGCGTGCTCTATCTCTTCCAGGGATATGTGTTATCATCTCAGAAAATCCACTGAATTGCAGCAGAGTGCCTAGATGAGGGAATACTTGTCGATGAACTATACTTAAAACCCATTTCCATAGAGATGTGCAATGTGTTGGCTTTACTCACTGAAAGCAAAGGTTAGCTGGCTCTGGGTTTTGTGTCTGTTTTTCTAAATTAACTAAATTTCATACTTTCTAGCTTTGAAGGTTTAACTGTCCTAGGAAGAGTTGAATGATTTTAAAACTGAACTGGAGAGCTTCAGTGGAAAGCTAGCCTTTGACCCAGGTTCATTCCAGTCCTGCTGGAGTGAAACGTTTGTGCCTTCAATGTGTTTATTTTCTTCAGGTGCTCCCTTATGTGTGCCATTTGAAAGACCCCTTAATCAAATCCGTACTCTTGGAAACTGTTACTTTTTGTTTTGTCAATGGTTTCCTTGGAAGCCTCTGGCAGGGAGACTTCTCATTCAGGACCAAAGACCAGGAGGAGTCAGTTTCCACTTGGAATCCTGAGGGAACTGGTGTCCTGTTCCTCCCATTGCACACACCTTTACTCTTCTTGGCCTTCATGTAAACCATCAGATGATGAACCAGCTTAGTCTGTTAATGTACTCAGACACATCTCCCTTTAGCTAATAGGAGACGTCCCAAGGAGGTGTGTGTAAGCATATTTCTGATGCATCAGAGAGAAGGGCACGTGTGTGCCCCAGGATGCATTTGGCCCTCTGTGAAATGCATCACCAGCCTAAAAAAACATGTTTTCCACAGCCAAGAGCATGTCAAGAATCTGAAACTTAATCCTCAGTCCAATGACCTAGCCTGTACTTGAGTCTGATGAAAAGGATGGGAGGTGAAACCCGCTCTGGCTAGCCTCTTCTGGAGCCTCCATCTACTGTTACTACCTCACCAGGCCACAGTTTGAGCAAGAAGGATGAGATCGAACAGGAAACTCTGAAAGTATGAAGGAGCAGAGGGGAGCTGGGACCTCAAGCAGCTACAGGGAGATGGTGTTCCCTTTCTTATCCACTATGCCTTTGTTTTTCTTTGTCATTCTGCCTTGGAATCATTTACCTCCCAAAAGATAGACAGGAAGAGACATCTAGGGGGAGAAAGGCATAGCAGAGAAGCTGAATGTGTTCTAGGCTTCTGGTTTAAACCCTTAAAGTAGTTGAGTTGAACCATTTTTGCTGTATATGAATACCCTTTTTCCTCAGTCCTCTGCCAATTAAAGCTGCTAAATAAAGCTGTAAATAAATAAATGTGTGTTTTATGTGTATGTAGTTCTTTGGTTTTACTTTGGGTTACTAGCCAAGGACTGGAGAGAAGCGAAGACCCACCCCTCTGCCCCAGAGAACCAGGCTGGTTACGGTAATCTTCCTTCAAAAGCTGCTGTAAAAATAGCCCTGAAGCAGTGAGTCCAACTGCCCACAGTGACCCTGTGGAAATTTAGATTTTCATATAACTGGGTTTACTGACAATAACCAAACCCACTGGGAATCTTCTTTCCTGGAAGTTCATGACAATAAGTTGCAGCTGTGTGTCTCCTGTTTTAAACTATGATAAACCTAATGGGGCGGAGAAGGCAATGGCACCCCACTCCAGTACTCTTGCCTGGAAAATCCCATGGATGGAGGAGCCTGGTGGGCTACAGTCCATGGGGTCGCTGAGAGTCAGAGACGACTAAGTGACTTCACTTTCACTTTTCACTTTCATGCATTGGAGAAGGAAATAGCAACCCACTCCAGTGTTCTTGCCTGGAGAATCCCAGGGACGGTGGAGCCCGGTGGGCTGCCGTCTATGGTGTCGCACAGAGTCGGCCACGACTGAGTGACTTAGCAGCAGCAGCAGCAATGGGGGACCTCTCTGGTGGTTCAGTGTAAAGAATCCCCCTGCCAATACAGGACGCGTGGGTTTGATCCCTTGGTTGGGAAGATGCCCTACAGAGGGAGATGGCAATCCACTCCAGTATTCTAGCCGGGGAAAGCCTATGAACAGAGGAGCCTGGTGGGCTACAGTCCATGGGGTTGCAAAGAGTCAGACATGACTGAGCGTCTAAACAACAACAAACTCAGTGGATTTCAGCAAAGTGGGGCAATCATTTCCCTAATTTCCTGTGTTTGTGTGATAGCCAAAGCCAGAATCAAACATAAGCCAGGAAGAGAGAGAGGGGGAGACACAGTCCTTTCACGTCATGTCAGGGTGGCGCTTACCTGTGACCATGCTCAGTGCTGACAGGCAGGCTAAGGCTTGGATATCAAGGTTCAGGCTCTGCAAACTTAAGGAAAAGTCTTTAATGGAGTCGAGCCACTCCCCAAATCCACGAAGGCACTGAAGTCGATGCAGGACAAGTCCATTGCAGAACACAAACTTATCTTCAGCAGTGTTTGACCTACGAGAGAAAGTCGTCGGGGGGTGAGGATAGAGACACAAAAATAGGTCTGTTCAATCTGTCCAGTGGGATAACATCATAATGCACCGGTACCCGCACAACTTTGGGCAGCCTTCACAAACCCACTGTGGTGCCGTGAAACCCGCCCAGACACCCTCAATGAACAACCCTGGGATACACAACCACTGCTAGTGGTCTGCTGACTTCCCTGGTAAGCCTCAGCCCTGGAGATGCTCAGAGTAGGGTGTTTGCTCTCTTAGGGTTAGAAGCAGTTTCTGGCTTGCCCTGGGATGGATGCTGGAAGCGAAGCCCAGTGCCCTATCTCTCTGTGCCATGAACATGAGACTGTTCCCTTCAGTGCTCCTTCGCCGGGACTTCTCTTTCATTTTCTTAAATGTCGAAAACTGATAAGGCCCGAGGTTAGACCCTACAATTCCATTGTGCAGACTCTAAAAACGCCAAGTCCTCTCAAGCGCCAGAAATCAATCATAAACTGAACAATGATCTAAAGTAAAAAGAGTCCTTGTTTTGTACTACATTCTCCGCTTTTAACAGTGGGGCTGTAGACGGCTATTTCTCAATCCATCCTGATAGTTTATGTTATGTCCGCAGTGATCCCGTTCTTTTCTCAGGAATGGCACCCTGGAACTTCTAGTTAGCACCACTTCTCTGTGGAGCCTTGGGCACTCCTTTAATCTTTCTGCATTTCCTTATCCTTATCTATAAAACAAGAATTCTAATTGCTACCTCCAAAGAATGTTGTGGGAATTAAATAAAATAAAGAATTTGAAAGTCTATGCACAGTGCCTGAATACAAGAGGAGCCCAACCAGTGTTAGGTGTAACTAATTCTGAATTTTAGGTGGACCTTAACTTAATCCTTTAATTTTCAAATCTCTTGCTACATATTTCTCTCTCTTGGCCCATTGCACTAACATGTTAATGTCTTTTTAACTGTGTTTTTTAGAGAAATAACTTCATTCATTCATTCACTCAGCAAATATTTCTTGAGCACAAAACCAGTGCCATTCCTTGGCTGGACACTGGAGAAAACCTGATGAATAGGCCTACATGGTGTCTGCCCTCATGGAGCTGATCATGGACTTAATCCTTTGCTGCCTGCCTAATAGATAGTAGTCATATTGCTGATTCAGCTTGGCTCCTGCACATGCAGGATTGGCTGTAATTATGCTAATTACTGGCAGTCTGGTTGTAACTCCACTTTGGTCTCTCCCACAGATCCCTCCCCAGAGGCATGCATGCACAGAACAGAATGATTCAATCTCAGGGTTTAAAACCTGGACCTCAGACCAGTGGCATAAGAATTGCTAGAATATGACTTAAAAATGCAGATTTCTAAGTTAATATGTCACACATGATTATATATATTTTTCTTTTCCCTCATATTTCTTCTGATTTTTCCTTTATGTATCTTTGTTTCTTTGTTGTTAGGTGTCTAATGGTTTACGATGTCTATCTTCTTTGTGAATTGTACATTTCATCATTAAAAATATTCATCTTTCATTTAAAAAAATTAATAAATACATAAAAAAAGCAGATTTCTAGACTTGCTTCAATGTAGATCCGAACCAAAACAGCTGGGAATGAGGCATGGGAATTTGCATCTTAAATGAGAGTTTCTGGTAACATGATGTGAAACTGGGGAGTGGGTAGCAGGGAAGAGAAAGAGGGGAAAAGTGATGGTTTTTCCTATAATATTGGTAAAATGTTGGTACCATCTCCTATACTGAAAAGAAGCAAGGAAGATAGAATTTAAAATGCTACATGTGAACTTTATGGCAGAAGCTGAGATTCCAGGTTCTAGCTTTTTGAAAAATTAGTTTGTTTGTTTTTGATGTCACTGAGTGCGGTAAGGTGAACTGAATTTATTGATCCAGAAGCTGCTGCTGCTGCTGCTAAGTCACTTCAGTCGTGTCCAACTCTGTGTGACCCCATAGACGGCAGCCCACCAGGCTCCCCCATCCCTGGGATTCTCCAGGCAAGAACACTGGAGTGGGTTGCCATTTCCTTCTCCCTCTTGGAATAAATACTGGAGGCTGCAAAGCTGTGGGAACTCTTTAGCGCCCCCTCTGGTGTATCAGAAAGTAACACTAAATAGAAACCTGGGAGGTAAAGGCAAAGCTGAAAACACTTGCTCCCAGGAAATACCTTATGTACCATGAGAATCTTCCTGGAATCACAGAATGATGGCGCTGCAAGGGGCTTTGCTGTGTGTCGTGCTTAGTCGCTCAGTCGTGTCCAACTCTTTGCGACCCCATAGACTAGCCAGCCAAGCTCTTCTGTCCATGGAGATTCTCAAGGCAAGAATACTGGAGTGGGTTGCTATCCCTCCTCGATGAAACCTTCCTAATCCAGGGATCAAACCCAGGTTTCCTGCAGTGCAGGCAGATTCTTTACCAGCTGAGCTACCAGGGAAGCCCATCAATTGCCAAATCCAACCTTCTCATTTTATGAAGAAGGAAACTAGATTTCTGGTGAAGCAAGTGATCTGCTTAGGGTCTTACAACAAGTCTGTTAAAACTGAGACTAGAACCCAGGAAAACTGGCTGCCAGCCCAGTGTTCGATCCACTGCTCAGTTTTTTTAATGCCTGGTCATATTACATATGTACTTCTTGAGCAAACTTTTCACCACTGACTTAGTTAAAAATCCAGCAGGTTTCAAACTTCTTCAAAGGAAGGAGTGGACTAAAGGAAGATAAAAGAATAGTAATTACCTGATGGAAAGTCTGAGAACAAACAGCTCCAAAAAGGCTGATTCTATAAGTAATGTCTGATCTTCTTTGGGGAGATCAGTAAATCCGGGAATCTTTTCTGCCCAGCTTCTGGATACATCAATGGAGGCTGTTAGAAGGTTGTAGAACTGTTGTACATGCTCAGCATCCGTGCCTGCAGCAGCCTGGTCAGTGGGACAGTACTAGAATGCAAACCACAGAGAGCAGCGTTATCTCAGTCCAATAGGGCTGACAGCATCATTTGCTAATTGGCTCTTGCAAGATTGTCAATGCCTTCTCTTTTCAGGAGGGCTTTCTTTGACCACCAGAGCCCACTCTGAGTGTGACTGACAGCAGAAAGTGCTAGAAATTAGCATCCTCCCTGGAGAACCTCAGTCAGTGGGTTGGTGGATAAATAACCAAGCTGTGTATCCCTTGGGTGGGGTAACTACAGTTCAATGCAGGTTCTAGGACTGTCTCCTAGAGTATTCCTTTGGGACCAAGTGTCAGCCACCCACACGGTGTTTTATGTTATGCTGCACATTTTATTGCTTGCTTCTCTTACAAGTCTTAGTCCTCATCCCCTTAATTTCCAGCACCTTCTAATAAAACAATTTACACTCAAAAAAAAAAAAAAAAGATCATCAATGCCTAAATCTTTACTCTTGGGTCCTACAGTTTATAAAACCTTTTTGCATTCATAGTCTCATCAGATTCTCATGATAGCCCTGTGACATAAATAGAGTGGACTCTGTTACCACTTAATAGGCAACGAAATTTGCTTAAGTCCCATGAGTGCACTGGTTTTCAGTCCTGACTGCAATCATCTGGGGAGCTTTAAAAAACACTCATGTCTGGGTCATATCCACAGAGATTCTAATTTAACTGGTCTGGAATGGGGACTGGTCATCAGGAATTTTTAAAAGCTCCCCAGGTGATTCCAAAGGGCTGCCAGGGTTGAGAGTCATTACCCTAGGGGGTTGTCTTTGTGAGCCTCCAGGATCCACAGAGTCCCTAAGGCATAGCTGTCTCCAAACAAGATGTTTAATTAACCCCTGGTTCTCAAACTGTGGTCCTTGGACCAGCAGCATCAGCAACACCTGGGAATGTGTTAGAAGCAAAAATCTCCAGCTCTGCCCCAGACCTACAGAATCAGAATCTCTGTGGGGAGTAGCCCAAGAAACTGTTTTATCAAGATCTCCAGGTGAATTCTCATGCACAGTGAAGTTTGAGAATCTTAGAATTAACCAGTTCGAGAAGATGAGTGCTTACTATTGATGGATTTCTGAGAGATAAAACAAAAAAGGAGGGATTGGGGGAGGAATGTGTCCTTGGCACGGCCCAGGCAGTAGGGTGCCATTAGACTCAGGACTTGTGGCTACTTAAATGAGTGAAAATCCTCTATCACACTAGCCATATTTCAAGTGCTCAATATCCACCATGTGGTGTAGAACGGGTTCTGTTGGACAACACTGACCTAGAGGGCTCCAGGAGAAGGAAGGTACAGGCAGGATTAAAGTCTCTACCCAGCTTTTAGCTATGCTGGTGGCCTCAGCGTTTTGCTTCAATCATTGGAGGAAAATCTTTCCTGCTTCAGGCAGAAAGATTGATACAGCAAGGTAATAATCCAGGGACAACCAACAACAGAGACTTAAGAGATATGCAAAAACCTTCATATAAATGTGCATCATTGCCTTCACAGAAACACAGCTGATGGTGCTTTTGTGTCTCCTTTCTCAGTTGATTTTCCAGGGGCATGGATTTTAATCCTTATTTTACAGATGAGGAAACTGAGACTCATAGAAGCTCAGAAAGGCTAACAGACTTTCCGAAGTTACATAACCAACAGTGGTACAGCCAAGACTTAAACACGCCTCTGTGATTTCCAGTCCTACACCTTCTGGCTATTAACAGTTCTGATATTACTAGCTGGTGGCCTAGGATAGTTTTTAGAAGTATTTTGCTTTGATCAATGGAAGACTAGAGTATACATGTATATGAGAATTTACTCTGTAATAAAGGTTGCATTTCAAAAAAAAAAAGTATTTTGCTCTCCATGTATATATTCATTGGTCTCATATTTTGTCACCACAGTGACTGGCACATAATTGACTCTCAGTGACTAAATGATAACCATAACAAACCATTGTTGAATATTGTTCAATGAAAGAACAGTCAAGGGATGGAGGACAAAAAGCCAAAGAGCAGACAGGTGTTGACTGTAGAATTACATAGGTCTGAAGAAATAAGGCCCTTGTCTGAATTGGGTCTCCCCTCATCCCACTGTGTTTTCCCAAAAGGCATCATGAAATAACAAAAGAAACTTCAGACAAGGTGCCCAATTACTTCAATCCTAGATTTCTCTAGGCCCCTAATTTGTGAAATAATGTAGCTCTGCTACTATAGTTATCTAGGGTAAATTACTTAGCTTTTCTGAGCCTCAGTTTTCTCCTCTGTACAATGGTGGTACTATCTTCCTCAACATTTTGTTGCAGTGATTAACTGTGATAACATATGTGGAAAACCTGGCACATAGAACATATTTAACACATGAAGACAGTAATGATACCAATAATGATTTTGATATTTAGAATTATCACTGTCCCTCAGCTCCCATATTATATGATGAGGGATGAGGTTGAACTGGAAGGTTCCTAATTTTCAGCCTGACTTTCTAGGATCCCATAATATCAGGTCCAGTCCAAAGTCCTGGCTCCTCTATTCCCAATAATCTTCCCAGGGCCAGGATTCTATTAATATGAAGCCCTGGATGTTCTGAGTTGGAATGGGAGGAAAGTAGGGTAAAAGGAAGCAGTCATCTCTCCTTTCCATCGCTATTCAAGGATGACAGCATGATCTGGTGTCACGGACACTCCCCACCACCTCCTTTTAGCACATGTACTATTAACTGGAGGAGAGTGGGGAGAAAAAGATTTTATTTTTAAACTTTCTCTTCTTACATGAATCTAATTCCAAATGTTCCCCACAGGCAGCATGAAATTCAAGGCAGCACCACGTTTAGAAAACTGATAGCACTACCTGTGAACCTCTCAGGTAACGGAGAGTTGAGGAGAGAATGTTGGATCAGACAGCAAATCTTGGGTTCCTCCTCCAGGCTTTGACACTGACTTGCTGTGAAGCCCTAGATTAGGCACTTAACTTCTCTGGGTCTGTTTCTGCCTCTGAAGTAAGAAGTGACTAGACTAGCCAATCTCTAAGATTCCTTTGGGTCTTGTATTCAGTTGTGTTTCTGTTATTCATTTCAAGTTTAATTCCAGGGTGGGTTTGATGGCAGACACTGTATGATTTCTATTCTTTTACAGCCCAGACCATCATCTATCCTGGTGAATGTTCCACATGATGGCTCTTGCATTCAATGATTCTAAACGTTGCTAATCACATCAGGTATGATGGTATTGCCTAGAATTTGATACTAATTCAGCCTTATTGTTTCAAAGTAGGGTGTTAAATGGAGAGAAAAAGACTAAAGAAGGTCAAGGAATGGGACCTAACAGCTCCCTCCTGCACTGTTGTCCCTGAAAGCAGGGCTCACAACTCAATAATCTCCCTGCTTCCAATATTTGCTCAGAAGCCTCCAGAGCACTTAGCTTTCACCCAGGGTCCTCTGCAGGCCTCTGCCCCTGCTGGGCTCACATTTCATGCATCCTGAACACAGGGAGATGCAGTGGCTGCCTGTGTATGCAGTTCTCTCTGATGGAGTCCAGCAAGGAGGAAAGCCAGCAGGCCCTGTGTGCCAGACTCCAGCCAGATTCTCTGGGCTTCACCTGCAGTGATTCCGGTTCACATTCCAGAATTCTGGAGCCAAACTGGATTCAGTCTGAGCCACCAGTAACTAGGAGGTGACTGGAGGGTCAGCATCCACTTCTGGGGGTGAAAAATAAATCAACTGTCCCCTCTACTGAATATAAGGTTTAAAGAAACAGAACAAAACGTATTAGAGTCTCTCTCTGCCTGGGCTAGAAGTTTATAAACAGCTTGCTGTGAAATGCTGAGCATGGGGTTGGAAGAACCAGACCCCAAACTCTGCTTCTGTACTCCCCTATATCGCTCCATCTCTGGGCTAAGCAGTTTGGGGTTCACCAAAGAAAATCTGGAATAATTTGTTTATTGATCATTCTAATCAGATATAGACTGAACAGAGAAAGACCTTAAAAGTCAATCTTTTTTCCTCTTTATGCTAACGTTGTATTCCAGCCTTTATGGATAATTGATCCATCAATAATCAGATTTTACCACTACTCAAAGACACAGGATTGCATTTACTGATAGCTAATGTCTAATGCAGATTTCTCTGAAGGACTTAGATTGAGAATCTAGGACTGCAAGCAACAAATATTATTTAAATGAGTTGACACATTTCAAATGGTAATACCATGTATGTACAAGTCAGATTTCAGCCACAGCTAGGCCTAAAATAAATTATGCAAGACCTTTGGTGAACACCAGACCTAAAATTTAGCAATGTGATGTTTTCATAGCAGAGTGGAATCTGATACTCACTCTATCTCACTGTCAGTTGAGGCTAAATATGTAAAATGTCTTAAGAACATTTTATTTTCTCTTACAATGTTACTTTTCCCTGGGTCCTTATATTTCAGATGTTACTATTCTATGAGCCAAACTATGTATACATAGACTTAGGATCTTACACTGTAAAAAGTGACACTTTAAAAACAGGCAATTAATACAGTTTTCCCCCAAATTTCTTCTTTTCTGATGTAATTGCCTCCCTTCTCTAAAAAACAAAAACAAAACCCCTAAACCCTCATCTCTTCCCAAAATGGCACCACTGGAGTTACATATGGGTTTATTTTCTGTCTCCCTCACTGGGCTGTAAGCTCCATGAAGACAGGAGTTGCATCTTGTTCAGTAATGTGTCCACTGCTCTGGAAGAACTGTTCAGTGAGTCAGTTACTTTCTGTTAAATTCATGTCTATTGCTCATTTCTTCTCAATGCCAGGCAAGTTGGGAAATAGGAGATTTGGGGTAAAATTGAATTGTTCTTATTAAATTATAATGATGGTTCTTAAACCTTAGTGTGCCAAAGAACCATCTGAGGCCTTTTTAAAACTATAGATTCCTGCCTGCTTTCCCCGTCCCCCAGTTCTGAGTCAGTAGGCCTGTGTGTAGCCCTGGGAATATGCATTTTAAGCAAACACCTTGGCTCCTTCTGATACAGGCAGTCTGGGTACCACACTTTGGGAAATGGAGACCGGTACTGACAGGGGAATTGTAGTCGGTATAATGGTCACAGGGTCAGGGAATGAGAAGGCTGGAAGGGATTGTGGCACTGCATTTAGTCCAATCTCGTCATTCAGATGAGAAAACTGAGGCCCACAGAGGGGCAGAACTGGCCTGAAATCATCCAATGGGTTAGTGGCAATTTGAGAGGGTCTTTGAAGTAGCTTTAAGAAGGACTCTGCAGAATCTTCATGTAGTTTATACTTTGTAGGTCTAACATGTGCCAGCTAAGTTGTTTCTTAGGCTATTTTGTTAACATATTTAAATACCACTTGCTGGGGCCTGGTTGTATCTGTACTGTATCTTGTTTTTGGAGTCTGTTACAGTGCTAAGTGATACTTTTACCAGAAAACATCCTAGTTTGCTGGCAAATACTTAAAATGACCAACAAATGAGGATGTGAAGTACACTTTCTCATTAGGAATTACACAGGCTCTGAAGTCAAGTCCGGTATCTATATATACTTGTAATGCTAAATTAAAAGCAACTGTGGGGTAGAGAACAGCAACATTTTGAGGCGAAACAAATCAAATCTGACATGTTTTGACTGCACTGATATATAATGATCTGAGCTCACTTTTGAAGGAGAGAAGTTTGGCCCAAAGGAGAAGAGAAGGTCTCAGCGCCAGGAACGTTTCACAGAGGGAGGAGCAATCTTTCTGGCCTTGAAAACACCCTTCCCTCTGTGACTTGGAACAAGTCCTCCACCTCCCTGTCCCACAAACCAGGAAAACACTCACTTACTACCTTAAAGGCACATAGGCTGGGACAAGAAGATTAGAATGAACCTGTCTGGCAAATGTTTTCTCATTTCTCTGATTCACTGGGGGAAGGTAGCATCTTTAATAAATTGTTTTGGTCATGTTCAACTGTCTGACTTGAAACTGACAGTGCATTTTCTTATTTAAAATGTAATAAATTATGTCTACCACTATGGTATGGTTTAAGCAGGAATAAATGAAGAAGATACTTTCATTTTTCACCTGATTCACTTCTAAATGGTTTGCCTTTTTCAAACCATGAGTATATGTTACTCTTATTGTAATTTAAAAAATCTAATAAAGACTTTTATTAGAAAAAAAAAAACCAAACTAGTAGATTTCCATTAAATAAAAGGCAATATGGTGAGAAACATACTCTCTTGAGGGGTGAGATTTGGGTCTAACTGTTTGCCACTGACTTTAGGCAAGCCATTTAATCTTTTTAAACTTTTATTTACTCTTCTGAAAATATGAATGTTGGATTAGATTACCTCAAGATCACCTCCAGTTCTCTGAATTCTTAAATAAAAACTTTAAAGAGAAGGTAATATGAAAACGGAATTACAATGAATGATATTTAAAAAATGACTGAAACCATAAATTATACCACATAAACTAAATATATGTGATGGTAACTGACTCAGGGTAGACTTTCAATAAATTTATTTTGCTTTGTTCACTTTGTGTTAATTTTTTTTAAGAAAATGAAGCAAATTCAATCTTGTGAAGTAATAATTACTTAACAGCACACATTCTTATATGTATATGTATACCTATTCACTTGCATTTAGGGACAATAAGGTAGACCCTAGAATCCTGAAATCTTAGAGCTGGAAGGAACTTAATATCAGCCAAAACAACCTGTCTCCTTGTGAGGAACCTTTAAAGAGTTCTCCTTAAGTTTCTTCATACTTCCATAGCAGTTCTTGGAGCCAATAGAACTCTTTCTTGTCCTCAGAATGGACTGGAAAGGCCACTTCCTTCACCCTCTAGATCTGCCCTTGGGAAAACAGTCCTCTTGGTAACATGGCAAAAGTGTGACCTAGTCCCAACACATTTCTTCCAACTATCCCTTTCAAGTTTTCAGAAACAGTGTATCCACTGCCCTCTTAAATCCCAGTTCAGTTCAGCTTGGAACTGAACTCCATCCTTGAAGTGTGGACTGACAGCACAGAGCCCATGGGGCACCACAAAGTTGGTCCTGGTCCTATCCTTCTTCTGCAGAGGCCGAAGCTAATTTAGCATCCCTCCTTCCACCACCTGAACACACTGGTGGTTCCTACTGAGCACAGGGAATAGACTCCTGAGATCGTCTCAACATGAACCACTGACAAGCTAAGTCTCTCCCATTTAAAAAAATTCTAAATGCTGAGCTTCACATTTATTTTTGTTAACTTTCTCCATGATGGTTTCATCCATCCTGTTCCAACCTGTCGAAATCACTCTGAATGTTGATACTGACATCCATCATATTAGCGATCCCTCCCAGCTTTCTGTCATCTGCAAATGTGATCAGCATGCCTTCTATGCCTTCATCCAAGTTTTTGATGAAAACTCACTGTATTTTTTAAAAAAGACTTTTAATTTAATTGATTTGGGTCCAATTTTTGATAATTTTGTAAAGCTATCTAAAAGCAGGAGAATCCAAGCTATGAGGTTCGATATGATTCCAAAACAATGCAATTAAAATGAATATGCTTTGCAAAATTGAGCCAGGCAGGCCCCAAAGGTAATATCATCGTGACCCAGACTCTGGCATGGTCAATCTGCTATTTTGGACAAAGCTAACAATTAAATTGGATAAATGTTTGTTGATGAGGATGATGACTCTAGTCTAACACACTGAATGGTGCAGAAGCAAGCAAACACAGTGGATTGATTTTTCAGTGTGGAGACAGTTCCCAGCTGGGACAACTCAAAGTATGGGACAGGGTTTGCCACTGAATAACTAATTAGGCCATGTAGACCAATAATTGGATGATTTGTGCCCCCACCATCATCACTTTGTGAACAAAATTCTTTGGACTGGCCATAGTCATTGCCAATGCCCTAGAACAACATCAGATTGTGTGCTGTAGCCTCAGTGGAGGCAGTGCCAAGAAGCTTCATTAATTCAGACAGATTGCATAAGGGAAGGCCAGAGTTGGTTCTTGAAAAAGTCTTTATTCCCAAATGCTTTTCCATCACCCATTCTCACTGAAACCAGAGAGGCAGGGAATTTTGGTCTTAGGAGCACAGACTTTGCGGGGCAAATTGGACCCATTGGCTTCTAATTCTATCTCAGATACATATTAGCTAGGTGACCTCGGAGAAGGAAATGGCAACCCACTCCAGTACTCTTGCCTGGAAAATTCAATGGACTGAGGAACCTGGTAGGCTACAGTCCATGGGGTTGCAAAGAGTCGGACAAGACTGAGCAACTTCACTCACTCACTCATGTGACCTTGGGCAAGTCAGTTCTTTAGCCTTTCTCACTTTCAATCTCCTCATCTATGAAATGGCAATCATCACACTTACCTTAGTGGTTTTTCTACATAGCACCTGACATATGTAGTGTTTATACTCATTAAAGCATTCAACAAATGACAGAATAAGAAGGTATGGTCAAGGAGATAACATACAGGGTACTGAGCTAAAGCTCTGACAAGTATCTTATTTAAATTTTACAAAAACAATCCTGGGAAATAGATATTATTATTATTATTCCATAACACAGATGAGGAAGGTGAGATATTAAAAGATTTAATCAGTTGCTCAAGGTCACCCAGCTTGGAATGTATTGGTCATTCCAATACATGATGGTATTGGAATTTTACTTGAGGCCTGCACGGTTCCAAAGCCTTAGCCCTTTAACCACTGCATTATTCAGTTAAACTATTATTTGAGACTTGACTTCAGTCAAGAGATGCTACTTGTAATCAGAACAAGAGTCCTCAACCTTTGATGCTAAGGACCTACCATGCTTCTCATAGGAAGTCTTGTGCTCCAGAGTGCAAAGGAGGCTTCACAGCCTGAAAGGAGGGAGGGGAGGAAGGCAGGAAGATCACAGCAGGTATACCAATCACCCTTTCATTTTTGTCAATACTACAACCTAAATAGAGGGCAACGGCAGACACACTCACACTCTTGGCCAACCCTTCAACCAGAAGTTCAAGACTCTGATTGGACCTGGAGAAGGCAATCTGGTAATTGCTACCAAGCCAAATCAACCAACTGGGGATCCCTTGACTGGTTTCTCTCTCCTCTGTGTGGAAACTGTGTTTCTAAGTTTTCTTGTCTTAGAGTGGGAGTAACTATTCTTACAGTTTATGGTTCTTTAAATGGTTGTTAGATGAGACAAAGTACCACAATGTCTAGCATGTAGAAATGGCTGAATAATTATGATCTTTTTCCTTTCTTTTTTTCTCTGGTGAGACCCTGCCTTACTAGAAGTTTGCTTTTCTAAGTCTCTTTTAAAACTGTCTTCCAGTAATATTCATACATTTGCTCAGAAAATCATTCTTCTTCATGTTATCCAAATTTCTGGGAATTTTCAGGTTTCAAACTGATGATATTTCACTATATTCCATATCAAATAAAAGTGTTGATATATTTTGGTTGACTTAACAACACTTGTGGTCATTTACAGTTTCAAATGTTTTCTCAACCGTTGTTCCTACGTGACTGATGTTCAAAACATCCCTCTGAGGTTAAATATTGTAATCATCTCCACTGTAAGGATGAGAAAGCCAAGAGCAGGAGCCAGGTGACCCAGGCAGGAAGCAGCAGAGGCAACATTCCATCCCAGTTCTCCTGACACCTCCTGATGTCAAGGCCAGAGTTTGCTCCTCTCCATCAATGGTCTAATCCCTCTCCATAAGCAGTAGGTCAATCAATGCCAGTGCAATTGGGTAAACTGTTCAAGGATAACTTGAGGCTTACCCAGCTGGTTTGGTCACAATATGAAAACCACAGTAGTCATGTTGTCTAAAGCATGAAAGAAACGTACAAATTGTAATTCACCTGTGCAGATTTTCATTGGCACAACCATCAGGAATCCTGCAACAATGGGTATGACAGGTGCAGCACTGTCAGGGTCATTTGTTAAGGCATTTAGAGATTCAATAAGGCAAAAATTATTTGGTGCAATGGATGCACTGGAATTGCTAAGTGAAGTGAAAAAATAGAGAAAAGATATGAAAATGGTTGAGCACAGTGCCAGACACAAGTCATTCAATCCAAGCTTATTACTAGCATCATGAATAGAGACCCTGATCATTCACTCAAAAGCAGGATATCATAAAACTTACTCTGGAATAATCAAGATCTCTGGGCGTTGAGTCTGTTAAAGCTCGGACAAGGGCATTCATCATACAGATCGGAGGAGAAGGTGGAGAGGGCTGAGAGGCTTCCTGCTGTAATGGGCTCTTTGGTTTGGAAGGCAGCCGACCTCTCCTCCCTTTCAGACTGTCTGTACGGACAACTGATACCAAGAGAAAAAAAGAAAAAACGTCTCCAAAGATATCCACAAACAGCCATAAATCACAGAGAGGAAACAAAACACTTTACAGTTGAGCAAATCGTTAATGAGACTGACCGTTTAAAAGTGGAAAAAGTTTGGAGTAATATCCCCACAATGATTTAAAGAGAGTTGAAACAGGCAGCATAACAGCCACCCCATACGTACATTTGGTAATGAATTAGCCCTAAAAGTCTCCTTCTCAAATAGAAGAAAGATGTATGTACACAAGCTCTCTATTGATTTTGAGAAATTAGAATAAGCAGACCTCTGCTATTTTTAAATGTAAATACACCATAAAAATAAAATGCTGAAAGGAAATGGAAACTAGGAAAATTCACCATCCCAATGTACATATTAACTTTTTTCAGGGATATCTGAGAATATTTACAAGCAAGTTGGATAAAAAGCATTATACCCATACCTTCTTTAACCATTCCGACACTGAGACACTTCTGAAATCGACAGTACTGACATCGGTTTCGACGTCTCTTGTCTACGGGGCAGTTTTTATTTGCCAGGCAAACATATTTTGCATTTTTCTGCACTGTTCTCTGAGGAAATACAATAACAGATAGTCAACTAATAGTTTCTGGAAAGAGGTAGGACCTGACAAGATGTATTTTAATTACAATGTGAAAAGCGACAGTGCAATTCGTATAATTAGATAAATTTAATTTCCTAACACACTAGCCTGCAGGAAAAACAATTTTATTAGTGTTAGCTGCTGACAATGAAAATCATCTCGGATTGTTCTGAAGCAAGTCTCAGGAGACATTCAAGTCTGAATGATAAAATCATATCTGAAATTACCAGGTCAACATATCATACCTTGGAGGATTAGATTATCTTCACTTTTAATATCCCCTTGGGAACAATTTTCTACTTGGTCCACTCCCCTGATTATTGCTGACCTTATTAAAATAAAATCAAAATTATCTCGGATATACTTTGTTGCCTATCACTATTGTGAGTCAAATATCACAGAAACTGGCTTTGTCCACCAATAGAGATGAAATCATAAAAAGCAAAAAATGAGGACTTCTCTAGTTACAACATATAGGAAATAAAGTTTTAATGCAAAAACAAATCACTTAATCAGCCTTTGCAGTGTATTTTATTTTTAAAATAATGGTAAACTGTCCATTTCTGACTTTTGAAAGTAAAGATTTAAAACTGGATACTAAAAACCACTATCATATCCAAGAAAAAACAAACAAACAAAAAAGAATGAGATAAAGGAAGGAATATGAGGGCCATATATTTTCAAGGAAAATTCCCATTAATAGGTTATGTCATAAATGACTATTGACATGAACAAAATAGCCATATTGTAAAAGATGCAACATTAAACTTGGGTCTGGATATAAAATAATGTTGTATTCTTCAGAATCACATACAATTTTAAAAGTAAACATGAAATAATAAAAGATATTTTATGCTCCAGATACAAGAGAATGCTTGATTTAAAAAAATAAAAATAATCTGTGCAAATGGATGTATATTCATCACTCATTCAGAAGTTACCTGAATCTATTCAATTCCAAATAGAGCAGAAAGGTGAATTTATTTGGTAAGCCTGAGCTACATGAAAAAAAAAAAAATCTAGGTAATCTAGGATTGGTGATCTATTTTGTGTCTAAAATTCTAGATTTACTTTCTATCTTTTTAAATTTTCAGCAATTCTCAATCCTCTTGTATCAGTTTTCACTCTATCACCTTTTAATTTCATTTTAAGGGATCGTTTCTAAACTGCTTATATAAAATTTAAAGCCAGATACATTTTCCCTGCTTTAGCAGGTGATTTTAGTTCAAAATGAGAAATTTCAAAAATACAACATACTTCTGATGTTTCCAGCATTTAAATTTGCAGCAGTCTGTAAGGGTAGGAAACTTGTGTTTCCTGAATGAAGCTCTCTTTCATTGTAATTAAAAGCTCTCTTTCAAAGTAATTTTAGAAAACTGTATTTCTTGTCATTATCCTCAAGGATATACCAATTTGAGTGCTGGTGGCATTTTGCTTCAGGTATATGTTTTCCCAATAACCTGAAAGCTTCCTAACATTTGTGTGTGCCTGCACAACTGTTTAAGGACAGGGAGAGATCGTTATGGTTCAATCACTGAATTCCCATCATTAACTGCACTTCATGTCACATTTTTAAAGAATTCAATTTAATGGTAGAAAGCCACTGGGTAAAACCTGCTCCTGCTCCCTTAATTAACAGATCCGTGGGGTGGTTCTCCCCTATCCTACTCCCACCCATTCAAGTATAGATTTGTTTTCAAGGTATTGCTGTAGAACAAGGATGCTTGTTGGAGAACACAATTGACATTTCTAGACCAGAAATGTATTATCACTCCTGCATTTAGGTCAACTCTCAATTATTCAGGGGTGGTTATATTTATGGATTACTTATACTTCTCGTAATTGTTTTTCTTTCTTTTCCCTCTTCTGGCTGCCTGTTTCACTGCCTTTCAGTATTTTCACCGAAACACTGTAAAAATCAGATCTGCTGAAGAAATGGAGTTACTTGACAGAAAAAAATGACTAAACTGACGGTTCTACATTTAAGACATCATAATCTAGCATACCTCTTGTATGGCGCTTAATATACTGTAAAATCTTTCCACAAACATTTTCTCATTTGTCTGCACAATTTAATTAATCACATGATTCCTATCTCCAGATCAAAAATAACTGTTGCTTGTTGGTATGTATACCAATGTACACATGTGCATTTTTCATAAATATTTTGTAGTTTTCATTTACAATGTACTATTCTTTTATGACCCTTTAAAAATTATATTTGCATAAATGTTTTATCTCATTTAAAACTAACACTTCTTCTCTGTATTGTATTCACCTGATAGGGAAACTGAGGTCTGGAAGGAAGTGTCCTACCCAACATCATAAAATTAATAGGTGACAGATCAAGGATTCCTTTCTGGGTGTTCTGAGTCTTAATTCCAGCATGCTCAAAGACTCAGCCTATTGGCCTCCCAAATCCTCATTACCCAGTCAGCATCCAGCTTCTCCTCTCTCTCCACCCTGGCCAGCACTGGAGGTTAGGAATTGAGAACTGTGGGAGAACATTCTTGGGTTTGGAAATACCTGATGCAATGACCAAGGCAGTGAGAACAGGGAGGGTGGTGCAGAATTAAGTGTCTGGGGGTCAAGAGCAAAAGTAGAGCTGCAAGAGAATAAGGCCTTTTCTCTTTGAGTGGTGCAAAGAGCAATGAACTCCAGAGTAGCAGAAACTAGCTGGAACTGTCCCCATGTACCACTAAATCACCTCTTTAACCTTCAATATCCTCATGGGTAAAATATGGGGGAGGCTGAAGACCCTTCCCACTGTAAAATTCTCCTTTGGGTCTATGAGCTAATGAAGAGTGTCCACATCTGGCCTTGTGTGTGGCACAGAAGTGGAGCAGATTGATGAGACTCCAGCTTCTCTCTTCTGCAAGGGCAGCTGCCCCAAGCTGCATCCCCTAGATGTCCCTGTCTCTTCTTCAGCTGCTGAACTGTGAAGAAAGCATGCACTTTGGGGTCAGACAAACACCAGTTGGCACCCTGCCTCCATCTCACTTTCTGAGTGTGTGTCCAGGGGCAGTTGAATAACTTCTCTGAGCCTCCATCTCCTCATCTATAAAACAAGGATAACTAATTTAAACCCTCAAGATGCCGTTCATAAAACTAGCTAGTGGGTGGCCAAAATTCAATCTCAGTTCTGTCTGATCTAGAGTCCTAGCTCTCACTAGGAGGATTAAATGGGATACAAATACCCAAGGCCTGGCACACAAGACTATTCCTTCAGACATTTGGGATGGATAGAAGAGGAATACAGAGAGGTGTGTGCATTTTTGAGGTCACAGATCCCTTTGCGAATCTTCTGAAAACTCTCCAGAAAAAATTGCAGCCGGTAAAGCCAAGTCGGGAAGTTCACAGTCTCTGCAAGCCCACCTGGGGCAGCCTCCTGTGATGGACATCAAGTTAAAAGGCCCCAAGAAAGTGGGTGTGAAGGTGCTAGTAAAGGCTACAGGAATGCACAGTGTAACATCACACCTCTAACGGTTAGGACCGGGAAGGACCCGCTTAGATGCTCTCAGCGGGTGGCTGGGGAGGCAGGCAGTGGAGGGGAGGGGAGCCGAGAGGAGGAGAGCGGCTCACCTTGAAGAAGCCCTTGCAGCCCTCGCAGGTGCGCACCCCGTAGTGCTGGCAGGCGGCGTTGTCCCCGCACACGGCGCACGTGCCCTCGCCCGAGGCCGAGCTCCTGCTGGGCGGCGACGGCAAACTGGGGCTCTCACCCAGGAGGCTGGACGCGGTGGGGGAGGCCGTGAGGCCCAGCGGCGGGAAGGCCAGGGCGGGCGCCCTCTTGGACAGAGGCAGCCCATACGGGTGGCCCTCGAGCGCGGCGGCCTGGCTGCCCGCGGCTGCGGCTGCGGCGGCAGCGGCAGCGGCGGCTCCCAGCGGAAGGCTAAGCGCGGCGGCGGCCGTCGGGTCGTAGCCCAGGTGGTGGCCGCTGGCGGGGCCCGGCGCGGGTGGGTGCGGCGGCGAAGGCTTGAAGTGGAAGAGTGGGAAGCGCGCGCCGGCCACCGTGGGCACCGCCTTCATCGGCGGGTCGAGCAGCGTGCCGGGCGCGATGCAGCCGGGCGCCGAGGACATTGCGTCGTCCCACATCGCCCCCGCCTGCGAGGGGAAGCCCGGCGTGGTGGGGGTGGACGGCGGGGACTGCTTAAAGTACATGGAGGTGCTGGGTAGCACCTCGTCCTCCGGCCCGGAGGGGGGCGGAATGGATGGCTGCTGCTGCTGCTGCTGCTGGTGGTGGTGGTGGTGGTGGTGCTCATGGTGGTGATGGTGGTAACCGTGCGCGCGACCCTCCTCCATCTTAATCAGCGGCCGTGGCCCCGACGGCTGCATTTGGTACAGGCAGGAGGGCTTGAGTTCGTAGTTGCTGGAGTAGCCCTCCATGAAGGTGCTGAAGCTGGGCAGGGACGTGGTGGCTGTGGCGGTGATCTCGGTGCTGCCAAGGTCCATGGTCAGCTTGGCGTAGTCAGGATTCATGATCTCCGTGGTGTAATCCGAGCCATATGTTTGTGCTGCATAACTGGAACCTGGCGGTGAAGGGCTATACTGGGCTTGCACGCAGGGCATATCTGCAGGGAGAGGAAAAAAGAACTCTCAGAAGCGTCTTCCTAGCTAATGGGTGGCAATGGATTCATTGCTCTCTAACATGGGAACTAGGAAATGACAGTCTTTCCACCTTTCTAGCAGCATTGATTCCTTCCTTCCCTCCAGTGCTCGCTCTCTCTTTCATCCCTTTTTTATTTCTTTCCTCCTTCCTTCCTCCCTCTCTCCCTCCGTCTCCCCCACTTTCCTCCCGTCCTCCATGGGCAGAAAACGGAATCCTTCAGGAACTGTCAATGGGGACACAGACTGTCAAAACCTAGTCTCCTGGGGACCTCTGTGTCCACCTTCCTTCCCTTGCCCTGTCCTCCATTAGATCTGGGAAGTTTGATGTCTTCCCTCAAAAGCCCAATTGTGTTTTAAAAAGTGATTTTGAGCCCTGGAAATTTAATGGAGTGACCTCAGCTATCAATTTAGGAAGACAAGAAGAAATCCAGTGAATGCCCTGTTGGTTTATTTTGGGAGAAAGAGACCACTACTCCCCCACCCCCCAAGTCAACTCTCTGATTTGTAAACCTGAGTGTTAGTAAAAGAAAGAAAAATAGGTGTCCTACTTGGGACTTACTGACCCAGTGACATTCTAATATTTTATGAGTGCCAACTGAGGGTACCCACACACTTTGTGGTTGCTTTCTCCCACCCACTCCCTACTCCTCCAAACAGGACTGGCAGCCTGCTCAAACTGGACCCCTGTTGATGATTTCAGCCAGCTAGGTGGTGAGGTGGGAACGTAGGCCCAGGAGATGGGCTCGAGGGAGTTTGCACCATCTGCAAAGAAAAAGATCGGCAGCTGCAACAAAACACCCACCAAACCTGCTCTGTGCCATATACACCTATATATAGGTTCCCAGGGGGCACTAGTGGTAGTGGTAAAGAACTCAATTGTCAATGCAGGAGACATAAGACGTTTGGGTTTGATCCCTGGGTCAGCAAGATCTCCTGAAGGAGGGCATGGCAACCCACTCCAGTACTCTTGCCTAGAGAATCCCATGGACAGAGGAACCTGGCAGGCTATAGTCTACAGGGTTGCACAGAGTCAGACACAACTGAAGCGACTTAGCACATATATGTAAGCAAGTGTTAGTCGCTCAGTGGTGTCTGACTCTTTGCTACCCCACGGACTATAGACCTCCAGGCTCCTCTGTTCGTAGAGTTTTCCAGGCAAGAATACTGGAGTGGGTTGCCATTCCCTTCTCCAGCACTATATATGTATATGTATATGTATATGTATAAATGTATATGTAAATATATACATTTCTCCATCTAAGTAATAAATATATCAATAGCTGCTTAATAACTACCATTTGGTTATGATAAGTGAGTTATCTACTTATTTTCTTATGATAGAAAAGTTAGCACCTCTAGAAAAGAAAACATTTTCTTAATAGATATAGTTTCCCTCAGCCCCAGAGCACTGATATCTGGAGTACTTATTTCTGTTCAGAGAGGTTGAACTAATGAGAAAGCCCTAAGATATATTGGATCCAGTGGATAATGTATCTAATTATTTCCTCTCTTCTATGGCTAAATATAAATAGTAAACTGGGCAGTTTCTGGTGGTTGGTTTTTCTGAACCAAAGGAAAACCATGTGCTTAACGTCTCTTTGGAGTCTATGGTGTAAAAGGTGTGACTAATAGAAAAGCGAATACTTCACATTTCCTTTGACATCTTTCTCTTACCCACATTTCCAAATCTGATTGAGTCATACATGTATGGGATGAAATCTTGACTTGAAAAAAGGTGTTGAGGGCCTGTTGGAAGAAGCAGTGATAAGGAGAGGCCAGTTCAAGCCTCTATTTTCCAAGCAAGGCCCTACAAATGATCATTAGTTTCAAGTTAAAAGAGCATTTACCCTGTGAAATGAAAGGCTAGTCATTAAAAAAAAGAACATTGCCTGATGTTTCATTTGTTCTCTTCCCTTGGATTTCTCTATGACTCTTTTCTATCATTCTTCACCAGTCCCTACCTATTGTTGTTCTTTGTGACTTTCTGAGGTTTCCAGATAGAAGGTGAGCTTGCTGGGACTGAGTTCTATTTATTTGCATCTCTTTGGCTAGGCACCTGGTATCCCTTTGTTGTTGTTTAATGGCTAAGTCCTGTCCAACTCTTTTGTGACCCTATGGACTATGGACCCACTAGGCTCCTCTGTCCATGGCATTTCTCAGGCAAGAATAGTGGAATGGGTTGCCATTTCCTCTTCCAGGGGGTCCTCCCAATCCAGGGATCGAACCATGCCTACTGCATTGGCAGGTGGATTCTTAACCACTGAGCAACCAGGGAAGTCCTTTACCAAATGCAAACAGAGGTGCTACAAGCTAAACCTGCAATCCTTTCTTTTGCCCAACTCAAATTTCCTCCTTGGTTTTCAGCTCAAATGCTTTCCCTCTTTCCCTCTGAGCTTCAATAATCCAAATGTCTGCACTCAAATGATTTGGGTTTTATACAAACAAAAATGCTTTGTATTGTTCGAAATGATCCCATAACTCTTAAATGCCTTAGCATTAAAAGGAAAGCAAAAATGAAGACATTAAAATGTATAAAAAGATCCCAATCTATTGGTGTATTTGCATTTTTCTTAGGAAAAATATCTTTGAGAAATGCAACGCTTAATTTAATCTGGCTGCTCCACTAGGTAGCAACAGCGTGTGGTATCCAGAGGAGCTTCGTGCAAAGAAGCCACCTGTGCCGTGAAATTCGCGGCCAGCAGTCACTCACTGTCCTGGCGCTGGGCAAGTCCACCAGCCTGCTTGTGGGTGTGTGGCTCCCCCACCCACATCTCCCAGCCCAGGAAGAATAAGGGGTCGTGCCTTGAGACCTACCTGGAGGGTATCTTGCGCGCTGAATGGTGGGGCTGGGGGTCTCTCCAGCGGAGGCCGAGAGTGGAGGAGGCGGGGACGTCCGGCTGGGTGAAGTGGCTGCGGTGCTGCCCGGCTCCGCTGAGGGTCCAGTCTCAGCGATGGGGCTTGCCGGGCTGCGCTCTTCCGCAGTAGGCTCTGGGGGGACGGGGGCAGGCACCAGGAGAAAGGATAAAGGTCACAGTGAGACTATGCTGGGTCACCGAGGCCTGGACTGGGCGTACGGGGGTGGGGGTGGTAGGGATATCTAGAAATGACACAAAGAATTAAAAGGCTAAGAAAGCAATGTTTAAGGTGACCGGAGTCCCTGGGCAAAAGGGATCACAGCGCCGTGAAGAAGCCGAGGAAAGGTTGTCCGCGCTCACGGCGGTTTTGTGGTTCCCGAATCGAGGCTAGAAAACGCGCAACCAATTGTGGCCCAGATATTAATCTGCCTGACCCCCCCAAGTGGTTCCGAGCTAGCGATGTCAGGAAAACCGAATGGGAACACTTGAGGAAAGAGTTCCGCCGGAATCGGAGTCTGTGAGTGTGCAGGAGCGGAAAATATTTTCCAACTTCACCCGCCCCCACCCCTCAAATACAGATTTTACACGTTGCGTAGGAAATGCACAGGGTCCGGAACGAATGCATGAATGCCCCGAGGAATTAAGAAAGTCTGCGCTTTTCATTCTAAATGCTAATGGAGCTTCGCTTCTATTAGCGGAGAGTTTCGGGGTCCAGGGGTCAAGCAAACAAAAAGGACGCAGTGGAAATAGGCCGGCTCTGGAAGCACGGCACAAGGCTGTTGGCGTTTGCCGCTGCTGGTGCCAGCGGAGGGAGGCCCCCCTGCGCAGACCCACGGGCGGTATCCCAGAGTGGGCGACTTCGAGGCTCGGGGCCATAGGGCGACCCGGAGGGAGCACGACTCGGAGGGGGCACTCTCCAGAGGGCGCCGAGAGCGGCTCTGGGGCAAGTGTCTCTGCGCAAAGCCTTAGCGAAACTTTGTACCTGGAAGCGCATTTCGGTGGGCCTCGGAAAGGATCCCATGGCCCCAGTTCAGTTCAGTTCAGTCGCTCAGTCGTGTCCGACTCTCCGGCCTATAGCGCCCCCTTTGCCCGGACCCACTCACAGCTATAAGAATGGGAACCGGCACCCGAAAAAAAACCGCCAAAATCCCAAAAACCTCCGGCGTGCGCGGACCGCGGGTATAGAGTAAGTTTGGTCTCCCGCCGCCCCTGCGCCCGCGGCTTGCCTGAAAGGAGAGGGGATCGGAGCCCCCAGATCCGGGAAGCCCTTGACAGCCAGGAAGTGGGGGATTCCCTTGCCACCCCCACCCCCAGCCCCAGCTGATACTACAGAAAGCTTGCGCTCGCCCTAGCGCAGGATCTTCCCACGGCTGTAACGTGCGCTTCGCGTCCCTCCGCATCTTCAATGGGAGTCTCCAGCAACCTCCCACCACCTCCTCCAGGTGCCCACGTTCCCGCCCCTTTGGGGTCTTTCAAGCGGAGTCGTTCTCCAAGGATCGACCTCTGGCTAGGGTGGGTGAGGGAAGCGTCTCCCCAAGGAAAGGGAGGCTTCCCTCGCGCGCCCAGCGTTCGCGGGGGTGGGGTGGGGTGGGGTGGGCAAGCCACACCACACCTCCTACAGCAGAGCCTAGTGCCCCTCGACTCTCTCCGCGCCCCCCTCTCTCCCCGCCCCGAAACGACTGGTTACCTAGGCAAAGCCTCCGCGCCTGGAAACACGTTTCTCCGCTCCCGCTCGCGGCCGCCGCGGCCGGGAACACGGAGCCTCGGGGTTGTAAATTAGGAAGAAATAACTACCTCTGTCAAAGCCCCTTTCTTTCTCGTGGGCAGACGAAAGGAACACCCCCGTGTTCCCCTCCCCGTGGTGGAGTGTGTGAAGGAAACCGTGAAACGCACCATTGTGACCGGGGCTCCTCCACGGAGTTTCCAACCCTGGGGAGCGGGGGCGGAGGTGGGGCGGGGGCAGGAGGAGTGGAGGAGAGATCGACAGAAAGGGAAAGACAGAGATTCTCAGAAAGACCGAGGGAGAGGAGGCAAACCGCGGGGGAGAGTTTCTGCGAGCGCAGGGTCCGAGGGAAGGGGGAAGGGGGCAGGGTGGGGTGGGTGCGGGGGTTGGGAGCGGGTGTGAAGTCTGCTGTGGCCCTAGAGGTTTTTGATAGTCACATTATGAGCATCTTGTTAAGGTAAGAGAACTCGAAAAAACTCAAACTTCATTGACTGTGCTCAGAAGCCACGTTGGGCAGCTTTTCCTTTACCCAACTCAGTTCTGTAAAATATCTCTCCGTCTTGGGAAAAGAAGATTCAGGATTGGGTTCGTGATGAAATGACTGAACGGCGCTCTGTACCTCTCTCCCGGCACTCTAGGACTCTGGGATAATAGCCTGAGATTTCTGATTACCAAACTCCTTGCAGCTCTTCCCTTTAGACAGTCCGTGGGCACAACAGATAAATGACAATCTCCCAGAACGTTCTTTAGAATCAAGGGACAAATGCCTTCTCCCTCACGATTGCCCCAAGCACCCAAAAGGTTTGAGAGGTGCCCTTGGAAGTCAGTCTCCGCAGGCTGCACTCGCTTGACCGTTCTCTTACCACTGAGAACTTTCATTTCTATCAAGAGTAAAACACTCTGAGCAACTTCTCCAAAAGCGCGAATTCTGTCAGTTAAAACATGCCTTACCCATACCAAGTCAAGGCCCAGAGGAGGGGGGGGGGGCACTGTCCCCACGCATGTTGGGGCACGGGGGTCGGCAATTACACCCGATTACCTACGAAGGGAAAAGTGTACACGGGCAAGTCGGCGACGCCAGGCAGACGTGCCTGGTGGAGCCCCAGGCTCATTTCAATACAATAAGCCACATTCCTACAATTACGCCCTCTTTCCTGAGATCCTCCGAACCCGGCTGCAAACTCCAGCCAGGTCCCCTTCCCTCTCAAGCTTCCTCCCAGTCAACCATCTCGGAGTCACCATTAGGTAGATTAACCTGGACGCACTGGAGCCCCTATTTCCAATCCTAGTTAAAAGGCAGGAAAATTACTGCCGTTCATCACAGGAGCTGCAACTCCCTGCCGCTGCCGCCGCCGCCGCCGCCTAGAGCATCATTACCATGACAACTAGAGCCGAAATACCCTGAATTACATCGCTGGAGCTGCTACTGCACAAATCCCGGTCCTGGTCTTTGTTAGAGGCTTTTCGCCTCTTCGGATAAGGAGAGGAATCCCACAAGCTCCAGAGAACCCCGCAGGCCCGCTACCGGAGGGAAAAGTCTCAGATCAGAACCCACCGGCGACTCCGCGAGCAAAGCCAGAGCGAGAAGGCTGGGCGGAGGGGGAAACCCCAACTCAAAAAGTTGTCAATTTCAGAAGCTGAGCTTCTCAGCGCGCCAACTTTTTAACAAGTCCCCCTATTAACTGAGCGAATCTCATACGTACTTGAATGCTGTGGCGGTTCCGTCTTTAGTGCGAGTTTCTAGAAAGCTGCCCCGAAATCTGCACTGGGAGGGGAGTCAATGTTGCTGTCCCGGAAGGGCTGCGGTGTACAAGTCCAGCGGCTCCCAGAGGCAGTGAGCTGCTGGCAGGGGATGCTGCGATCCCGACTCATGGGAGAGCGCCGCCGAGGGGTTCCGCGGGCGTCCCGTCTCCGGCCGCGACCAGGGGATAGGATGCCGCTTCTGTTCCCACCTCCACGGCCACCGCCGGCGCTGTCAGCGTTGCAAAGTGAGCCCGGGAGGGGAGTCCGACTGCGGTGTTGCGCTGCACCCGCGAGGGCGCAGGGCGAGAGGGGTGTGAGCGCGCGGGAGAGAGTAGAGTGTGTGTGAGGAGCGTGTGTGCGCGCGTGTGTCTGTATGTGCGAGTGAGGGAGCGGGTGTGAGCTTGTCTATGTGTGGGGAGCGGAGGAGGAGCAGGAGCTGGAGGGGTGGGGGGCGGGAGGCAGGAGACTCCGCTCTCCCGGCTGCGCGTTCGCTCGCTCTCTCGGCACGTCATTTATGCCACAGGAGCCCTAGCGCCCTCTCCATAGAGTGCCTGGAATGCGAGACGTCAATGTGACGCCATGGGACGCTACGTCACCCTCCTCCTCCCTCCTCTGGCCCAGTCGGTTCCGCGTGTGCGAGGGAGGGTGTGTGTGTGTGTGTGTGTGTGTGTGCATGTGCGAGCACGCGCGCGCGCGTTCCCCGGCCATTCGCAGGGCAGCACAATGGAAACTGTGCGGCGCAGCCAGTCCTGGCGCGGGGACCTTTCGGACTAGTGCTGCCAACCCCTTTGCAACCGCGCGGCTCGCCCGGTCGCGAGTCGGTAAGAGGGTGCAGCGGCCCGCCCGCAGGTCAGGCGGGACCGCCCAGCTGTCAGGCTCGGGTGGAGTAGAGTTGGAGGAGTGCTACTGGCACGCCTCCGAGGCTGCCCCGGGGCAGGGAGCCAGGGCGAGGGGGTAAGAGAGAGGACAGCTCTTCCGAAAGGCAAGGCTCCGCCAAACAGCTTCTCTGAGTGACCTGGCAGCCAGTGCAGGAGTCAGGCACCAGTCCGAAGACTCCCTGAGGTGCAGTTGCGCTTTCCCCAAGCAACAGCCTAAAGCTGTTTACGTCTCTCGTCTCTCTGGCTCTTAGTGCCTAGGCTTAATCCCTCTCCTCCTCCGGTCATTTGCTGGGTGCGTGTTTTGCACAGGGATACCGTTGGCTCTGGGAGGATAAGGTTTTCTTTCTTTACACTTAAGGTGTGAATTTCCTAACTGGACCTTATAACCCAATTTAGTGCACATCCACCATCCGCGCGCGCTGTAGCAGCAACTACTTAATGTGTGTAAAATAAACACACACGTGTTGAACAGCTGAGCGGGTCTGACTGTTGCAAATCACCTTCTCCCGTCAGAAATGGAACTCTCAGCTTGCACTTTCACTTTTTGATGGTTGTAGATGGGCCTCCCCTCCACCTCCCAAATTAAACATTTCGAAATCAATCAACAGGATTTATTAGTCAGTCATTCGTTAGGGGATTTGTTCTGGTCTCCCGAGACGCGTTTGTTATGAAATGGTGAGCTGAAAGCCTGCGAGATTCTGTTACGGAGAGCAGTTTCTTCCTGGAAGTGAAGAATTTAAGTGTGAATTTCTTGCTGAAAATAATAACAAAATTTTATCAGAGTTAAAGTCTTCTAGCTCCATAAGTTGCAGCTGGATGCAAGCAACCACTTTTAGAAATGAATTTTTGAGGAGGAGAAAATATTTGAGTGAATCTATGCAGACAGACAATGGTCCCATGTGGTCCGCTTGAATCAGACATGACATTTATGTTTCTGACCTGTCACAACCTTTGCGTGTGTGTTGGGGGTGGGGTGGGGCGGAGCACACAATTCAGAATCGAAGGTTCGAGCTAGCACAGGAAACTTGAAAACAAAACTAAAGTTATATATATGATCTGGGTATATTTCTTCGCCTCCACTTCCACTTCAGACAGGGTGGTGTGGAGAAGACCTGGAAGGGTGCTACGAAAGTTGACCTAGAGGACAGGAACAGAGTCTCTGCACTGCCACAGGTTCCAATCCAGTCTCGGAAGGAAGGAGGGCGCTGCTACATTGCATCCATTCAAAGACTGGCGGGTGGTGGGGGGAGCTGGACCTGGAGCCGCGCAGCACTGACGCACGCGAGGCGCGTGATTGACGCAGGCGATGTTACTAAATTCGGCGGTTGGCCCGGCCCCGCCGCCGGCGCGCGCCGCAGATAGCGGAGTAGGTTCCCCTCGGTCACCCCCGCCCCTTCTCCATTCAGCGCAGCGCCCCGGCGGGGAAGGGCGGGGCGGGGCGGGGCGGGGCGGGGTTCGCGCGGGGCGGGGCGGGGCGGGGTGCGCGCGGCCGCGCCGGGATCCGGCCGCACCAAATATAGTCGGGCCTGGCTATTTTTAGCCGGGCCTCGGGCGCGAGCGCGCCGCGTGAGGGGGCGCCCTGACCCCGCGGAGTGCGGAGGGGGCGGGGGTGGAGTCGCCATCTTGGACTCGGCTCGACCCCGTCTGGTGACCGGCGACGCTGGGCCAGGCTCGGCGCAGGGGGTCGGGGTGAGTGGGTGTGAGCTGTGGGAGAGAGTGGGGCGCGCGGGCTGTGACGGGAGCGGAGGGCGAGTCAGGGCGCGGAGACCGCCATGAAGGGTGACTCGAGGGAGGGCCCGGGGCGCGCGGCCCGCGGGGCGTGCTCGGCTTTCGGCCGGTGATCCCCGTCCGTCACGGGCCCGGCCTTCCCGCCACCCGGCGTCCTCGCCAGCCCAGAGTTGCCTGGGGGCGGAGCCGCCCGCGGCCACCACTTCCTGAGGGCCGGGGATACCCCTCCCGGACGTCACGGAGGAGCCGAGGCGGCGGTGGCGGCCCGGGGCTCATCCTGCACTTGCATCACGGGTGCAGCAGCAGCTGCTCGGCTCCTTTGTGGCTTTTTCCCCTGTTGAGTAACTGCTTTGTTAACTGAAAATACCATGACGGGCCAGTGTGATCACCAGCTCCAGACCTCAAAGAAAGTGAAGCTGTCAGGCAAAAAGAGGGAGACTCCCCTAGCCGGCTGCGATGGTATCTGGTGGGTGGGTGTGTAGAGAAGGACTTGACAGTTTCCACGTATTACCTTTTGCCTAACTTTTCACCCCAGGAAGGTTTAAAAATACTTTTATTTCCATGCTGTAAAAATTTCATGTATTCTGCACCCCACCTATTCCCCCTTCAATTTGAAATCGCGTGCAGGACTGGAATCACTCAAAAGGACAACTGTTAGGTACAGTTTTTAGGAAATAGGACATCTTTCAGTGAATTTGTTGAGTAAACTACGTTTTGTAAATGTTAATATGTAAAACTTGTTAGTTAAGTTTGTTCATATGACTTGGATTTCCTCCGTGACAGTTTCGATATTCTTATTTATCTTAAATTAAAAAAAAAAAATCCACCCCTAGCAGAATGTCTCCAGGTAACGCATTTTTCTCTTTGACATGTTGAGTGGATGTGACTTTCTGGACGCTTACGTTGGTTAATTATGTTCTCTCCTCGTCCCCTTCCCCCTCTCCTGCCTTTTCCATGCTTTTTTCCCCTGAATATCTGGTCACCAATCTTTGTTCCTTGACTGCTTTGAGGCTGAGGCCTGTTGTCTGATTGCTCTGAACCAATCAGCTGTCTCAGTGCTCCTCTGGGTAGGAAGCCGAACTGACTGTTGGAGAGGTTCCAGTGGTCACTGATAAGTGGCAACATTTTTGCACTCAAATGGAAAGTCTTGGAAGCAGAGACTAGGCTTTCTTACAAACTGGAACACCACCCCTTGCTTAAACTTAGGGCCCTAGTCATATGCACTTCTTCAGATGACCTCAAACCAAGTGAATGTTTTCAGTCTTCTTTTTCAAATATCTGTTCCATACTGTTTCAAAACTCTGATTTACTAAAAATGAGGCATAATTTTTTGTAAGGCTTATGTAACTTGACCATTTCGGTGTACCTTTTTGATGACTTTTTTTTTTTTTTAATAAAACGGTACTTTATAATTAAATCTCTTCTTTTGGGAAATCCAGTAGAATAAGACTATCTTAATCTGTGAAATGTTGAAAACTTAACCTGGTTTGGTCCTTTTTCTAGAAGAGGGACATTCATGTGTGGCCCAGTTTACACCCAAAGCAAAGAAAGCAGTTAGTTTCTGCTTTCATGATACTTGGTGGCAGCCAATCTATTAAAAAACTCTATGAAGTAACTATTACACATTCACTGGATAATTACGTTTTGTTTGTTTTGATTATGTGGTTGTAGTCTGCAAGAAAGAAAGTGCTCTTTCTCTTGGAAAATAAAATATGAAATTTGAGGGAAATTTATTGTGTATGATATAAAGCAAATTCTTTAACAAAATAGGGTTTAAAAATTGCTTTAAGTGCTCTTCTGATTAAGCACTGATAATGTACATCTTGTTGATTTTGCTAATATGTAAAGATGATAAGGAGTCTTATTGATAAAAAACTTCAGTGAGGTAAAGTGAAATAAAAATTCCAAGCCAGAATTTGTTACTAAGGTGAAGATAGGAGGGAAAATTAGGAGATTTGTGTGTGAGTCCATGTTTTCCTGAATCACTATAGAAGTTCTATATTACATTCAAGATATGTGTATAAAATGTGGTAGCTTGGCATAACATTGACTTATCCACTTAAATTACTTGGCTTATGAATGTGGGACAATTGTAGTATTCTGTCTGACCTGCCTGCATACTATCCCTTCTCTGTCAATTCTATTATTGCCAAATTATTCTTCCTCAAGTATGGCTTCTGTTACATCACTTTTTTTTTACGCTTATGCTAAATAACACTGTAGGTTTAATAGTCTCTTCCAAACATATGAAATGTAGGCCTTTATTATATCACCCTTGGGTTCAAAAGTCTTCGGCAGCTGGGTATTGTCTCCAAAATAAAACCCCAAAGGCTGCACACCTTGGTTTCTTTATTTCCAAGTAATTTTCCTGTCCTAGTCAAATTGATATCCTCTCTGTGCTTCAGAAGACATCCTTTTACCCTGCCACATTTGTTCATAGTTTTCTTTTTTATGGAGTTCTCTTCTTCTTTGTCTCTGCTTATTGAAATCTTACCCTTCCTCTAAAACTAGCTCAAGAAATGAATTCTGATTGTGCTTTAGTCTTTCATAAAGTTCTTATTTCACTGCTTTCTTTTTGTACTCTTGTGTACATTGCTTATTCTCCTGTCAAACTGTAGGCTTCAAAAACATGCCTCATATATCTTTGAAATTCCTGTGGCTCCTAAGTCTAACAGAGATAGTAAATACCCATAAAATATTCCCCCATCTAAATTTGAATATGAATAGAGAACATCTATAATATAAGTAACCAATTATATGGATTAGGATATTCTTGGAATGAATGGACAAAATGATATCATACATTGGTTCTTTTCTTTAAGTTTTAACACTTTTAATTGAATATACCTTGTCAAGATGCCCACCACAAGGCCGGACGGCTGCATGGTGATACAAGGAAATTGCAGCTTGACTTGTGTTATATCTGTGTAGGAAGATTTGCTATGATTTTTTTTTCCTGACAGACTTTTGGTTTGACTCTTCTATCATTTTCCTCTCTATTTTTACTTTCTCTTGTGCTGCTTCCTCTCAATGAAGAATGGGCTGCTGTAGGTGAGGAAATATTAATATCAACTTCTTTTGGGAAAATTTCTTAAGGTTCAGGAAATAGAACCATGGCACCTATGTATAGCCAGTTAAACATAAAAATTCTTAAATTTCTTATCTTTTCTAAAATATATGTAAGTAGATTTGTGTGACACTACATATATGTTGAAATAAGCTAGGCAAAGAGATTTTGGAATTTTGGTTTCTTAGAAGTTTTAGAAAGAGGCTCATGGGAATTTGAATATTAATATTTAACAAGGAAAAAGTAAATAATAAAGCAGCATAGACTTTCTGTTATGGAAAATTTCAGAAAAGAGTAAAAGCCAGAGATGGAATGATTACTTAATAGTATAAGTGCTAATATTATTTTTTAATCTCATTAAATAATATTTTTCTCAGTGAGTGAGTAAAGGTTGCTCAGTCATGTCTGACTCTTTGTGATCCCATGGACTGTAGCCTACCACATTTCTCTGTCCATGGAATTCTCCAGGTGAGAATTCTGGAGTGGGTAGCCATTCCTTTCTCCAGGGGATCTTCCCAACCTAGGGATTGAACCCAGGTCTCCCCCTTTGCTGGTGGATTCTTTACTGTCTGAGCCACAAAGGAAACCCCATTAGTAAATAATAGGACAGGCTTGCAGTCTGTTTGAAAAGATAGTTTATTTCTTTGTCATGTTTTTCGCCAGTTGCTGGTAAACTCTGGAAGCCCACAGTAATATGGGGGAGAAAAGTTATTACTCATGTCTGATAAATAAATTCAGGATATTATTTAGGGCTATGAAATAAGATCTGCATTTTATCTTGGGTTGATGGATGAAGTAAGTATCTCCTCACATGTAACTAACTACATAGCCCTTTACTATCACCCAACTCTGGGAAAAAAAAAAAAAAAGATTGCCTCACATGTACAAGGTCAGTCCTTCAGCATTTTCTCCAAGAGTGGGATGCTGTATTTTGCAGAGAGCACTAGATTGCTTCTCAGAGGCCTTGGACTGGTTTTGCTGCTGTGAAACTGCCGAGCCTTGGGTAAGTTAAGTAATCTTTTGGGGGAACCTAAGTATCATCATCTGTAAAATAATAATGTTGGGCTTACCATGTGATCTTTAAGGATCTTTCAGTTTGTGAGGTTGAATGCTTGTGTCAGCTCTGACTTAGCCTCTTGTCACTACCTGATTGCTGTAGTCAGGTGGCTCAGAACTCTTTTGTATACTATACAAATAGTAGTAGTAGTAGTAATATCATGCTTAACATTTTTGGCCTATGTGGTAAATAACTGTAGCCATTGAGTGAGATCTTGGTGACCTGAGAGAGTCAATGGACTGCCAGCTTCACAGCCTTGTTTTGTCCATAAAGTGAAAACAAGCAGAAATCTGGATAGTCCAAAAGTCATTTTATATTTAGCTTTGGAATTTGTTTTTGTTCATTCATTTGAATATGGATGAATCACAAATTGACTTCGTACAAATTAATAAACTTTCATTGGAATAGACACTGTTGTTTGCTACTCCGGTTGCTTTCTGATTCTTACTGCATGCTAAGCATAAATCATTTCTTCTTAAATGTAGCAGCTAAGGTGAAACTGTCCTTTTTGCTTTTTCCTAGAGAAGGACTGGTGATGGTGGGCTTGTAAGTCTTTACATTTCCTTTTAGAGTGTAAATAGATAAAGTGAAATATTGAGAAAGCAGGTCAAAAGTAAAGTACCACAAAGGTATTAAGTTGGAAAAATGTTAGCAAATCAGGCAGGAAGAATTCAATAAGTTCTGTTTGCAAACTTGTTAGATTTGCAGTTGGATACATTTTTATGGATAAATACATGCACACACGCTAAGTCGCTTCAGTCATGTCCAACTCTGTGCGACCCCATGGACAGCAGCCCACCAGGCTCCTCTGTCCATGGGATTAGCTAGGCAAGAATACTGGAGTGGGTTGCCATTTCCTTCTCCTTTATGTATAAATAAGAGCTGACTTTATAGGCATTGGGGAATAGCCAAATTTTAACACATTGCAGGTTTATGTATTATCTGAGTTAGGTTTGAATAGTAAAAACATGGTTTGTCCATTAATTTTAAATGCCTCTTCTAGGTATTTAGGTATCTGATTTACTACTTGGATCGTGTAATTAGTAACTGATTCTAAATTTTACCATAATACATTTTTCATTATTTGCTTCTCATGTTTATAGTTCACTACTGGAAAAATTCTTCCCTGACATCTGTTCTGAATTAGTTCCCTATTTATGTTTTCTTGTTTTATCAATTGTAGTGATGAGAATATGAAGCCATATTTTAAGTTTAGTAAAATTCCTCATTATAATTTCTAAAAATGATTGTCTTATTTAAATTCACATGTTGTCATTGATTTCACTTTTTTAAAAAACAATAAGATATCCTGTGTACATTTTGAAATCTGTTTACCATAGTTTCTTAGCACTTTATAGTTGTCAGTTAACTTTTAGCGACTTCTTTTTTAAACTTTTAAGCTTCTGTTTATCTCAAAAATCTTTTAAAATGCCATTTGGTTTAAATTATTTTGGACATATTTATTTGGGGGGATGAATTTATTGAGCCCGTGGAGAAGTTCTTGGCACAGAGTAGGTGTTCTGTAAACATTTGATGAATGAATGAAAGCAGTTTTCAAGAAACTTCATTCAAAATACTGTTTCCTTTATTGTAACCAGCCTTGTGGCCTTATTTGCTTTTCTCAGAGGGTTTCACTCGGGTTCAGCCTGTGAGCAGCAGAGAAGGCCTGCTGTTCATCACTGTGCTGGTGCGTCTGCACTGCCCTTCCCTCCATTGCAGCTGCCCACCTGAGGGCAGCACCCCTGAGTCACAGCATTCTGTGACATCTGTGTTTGAACTAACAGATTCAAGTACCCTATGGAATTATATCACCTTTGATCCTGAACCGTCTGAAGAGTTAACCTCTGGTTTATCTCTTTATCTTGATGTGACACTTTTGCTCCGATCTTTCACACGATAGTATCCTTCCCTCTTTTCTTTAGTGTCTCTGCCTTGGTTTATATAACCTGTTCGTTGGTAAGTTCTTCCCTTCTCCATATCATATTTCCTTCTGTAACATTCATTGTGCTTTGAATTTGAAGTTCAAGGCCTCAGTCACTTGTCTACCATCTATAACCTATAAATGGAGGGGTGCAAAATGGAGGGGTATAGAATATTATCTAGGAACTCAAGCTATATTTTCTAAACATTTACTATATTAAACTGTAAGATTTAACTTTTGCAAAGGAAATGCATTCACATGAGTCTACAATATGTTTAAAAATAAAAAGTTTCTCTTCCACTTCTATCCAGCATCTACTCAATTCCTATCCTTTCAGAGTTTTAAAATTTATATCCAAGTCAATACAAATATAAATTCTGTTCTGCTTTCCTTTTTTTAACCAGTGAAAGCTTATGCATGTTATTCTGCTCTTTTCACAAAACAGGGTGTTTTAGTGTTCTTTACATAACAAGGGAGAAATATATGAAGTATATTTCACTTTAACAATATGTCTTAAAGATCTCTTGCATGTTGTTGTGTGGATATAGGATCAGTACCATATTGATGGACATTTGGGAAATTTTCAGTCTTTGCTATTAGAAACAGTGCTGCAGTGTTACATAGATTATTTCACACTTGTGCAAGTATTTTTGTAGGATAAATTACTGAAAGTGGAATTGCTGGTCAAAGACTGTATCTCATAATAATTTTATAGGTACTGCCAATTTGTCCTTCATAGAGGCAGTTTATATCCCCACTTGAGTCTGAGAGCACCATGCTACCCGTCTTCTTGCCAACAAAATGTGTTCTTGAACTTTCGAATTTTTTTCCAATCTAATAGGTGAAAATTTCTTAGTGTACTTTTAATTTTTATTTCTTTTTATGAGTGAGTTTGAATATTTTTTCATATGTTTAAAATATTTTTGTATTTCCTTTTCTGTGAAGTATCTCATATTCTTTGCCTTTTTTGGGGGGAGTCATTTGAACATCAATTTGTGGTTGATGTTTATAATATGGAGGTTTGCAAAGTGAATTGCAATATCCCCTTTACCCCCAATTTGTTATTGGTCTTTTGTCTTTGCTTGTGGTGTTTTTGCCAGGTAGATTTTTTCCTAAGCTGTAGTTGAATTTGTCAGTCTTACCTTTTATACTTTTTGGATTTTCTGTCCTAGTTAGAGAAGCCTGTCTCTTTACAAGGTTATAATTGTCTTCTACTACTACTTTTATGGCTTCTGTTTTACACATAAGTTTTGTGGTGTGTTTTTCTTAGTGTATGGTATGAGAGATAGGCCCAAATTAATTTTTTTTCCAAGTGGCTACTCACTTGCCCCAATACCATTTGTGACTAGTCCCTCTCTACGTTTTTACTTCTTACTAGAAACAGATTGATTCATATGCCTTGTTTTTTCACACCTGCTTTGCTGTGACTGAATGTAAATGCAGTTCTCCATTTTCCTTCCTAGAGAACACCTTCTTTAATGGCAAAGATGTCTTTGCCTTCCACCCTGCTACCTCTCTACTTACCTCAGCTACAGCAGCGGTTTGGCAGCCAGTTAATACTTGAATGAATACAGGCTTCTAAGAAAGTTCTCCAGGATTTTCCATTGAGCAATAATGGACTAAAAAGAAATCTTAACTATAATCAGGTTCCTTTGAAGATTGTTCAAACCAGAGAGGGCTCTAGCCATGCTAATCAGCTGTTCCAGAAGCTGAAACCCACTACCTGGGTATTTTACTCCTGAGGCAATCCAGTTCAGGTTGCTTCTTTCTGTGCAAATTCACATCATTTGCCACCTCTGCTTTTTCTGACAATTTAGGATATTACTGTCTATAATTTGGGAGAGGGAACCATAATATGCCCAAGAAGTGGTTTGGGTTCCCCATCATGCAGTAGTCAGTTCCAGAACCTCATTTACTGGGAAAGTGACTGTGGATGAATAATTTGGGGAACACGCCGCCTCATTTTGAACCCCAAACAGATTATAAACTTTTTTTTCATCTAGGGAACCTAGGGAAAATCCAGCATTGTTCCTAGGGGAGCGTGTCAAGCAGGCAGCTGAAACTGAATTTACTTGATATGCATACTAGCACTTTCTAAGTTATTTGGGCTAGTTTTATAGCTCCTTGATAGACATTTCCTTCTACTTTGAACCATTGCCCTTGGTGATGTTTCTGTTTCAGACTTGCCTGTTCTTATTAATGAACCTTTTGGGGAGCCTATTTCTTATCTCTGCCTTCAGACTTCCCCCCTAATGCTGGTAGTATACTCTGTCCAATACCAATTTATCTTAAAATCATTTTGGTGAAAATCAGTTTTATCCAAATACAACTTAGTTGAAAGCAAACTATTCAACTGGAAAATTTGGTTAAAACAATTATTTAGTAGAAAGTGAATATGCTAAGTTACAAATTTTTGAGTGGTAATACTTTTAGTATATTATGAGTTGTTTAAACACTTTTGGTCATTTTTCTAGAGGTTTTTCTAATTTTTCTTCTTTGATATTTCAAATTAATTTTCAACTACAGGAGCACTATGTTGCTTGTGATACCAAAAGATTAAAACAACCTAGCTGCCCAACGATAGCATAGTTGGACAAACTTGATCTTAACTAAAAGTCAGTAAGAGGTTATTGGAACAACCAAAACATTGAGCGATAAGATAAAAACATGTTTCCTTTATTGCTTTTTTCCCCTCATTAAAATGGCAGTGCGTATGTGGTACAGGACACTCAGAAAAATGAAGATAAGGAGTAGAAAGACTTAGTAGAAAAGGGAAAAAAAAAAAGCCATAAATTATAATTTACCGAAGAATAACTGCTGTTGTCCTTTTCTCTCTTTTCAAGTGCATTTTATACACATAAACTCTGAATGCTGCTTGTAATCTGCCATTATTTAAGCATTCTGCAGCTATTGGTTCATCACCTTTGTCCAGTTTTAGACTTTGGTTCCTTTCTACTTTTTGACCTACAACTATGGGCCAGTCCACCTTAACTGAAAATAGACAGCCATTCTCTTTTTCCTTCAGTCCCTGAAGCCTCCTGAGGTCCATCACTAGCCTGGGCCCCAAAGAGCCCCCCGCTTTCTTTAAGTGAGACAGTTTATAAATTAAGTGATTCTGTCCATCCTTTCTGTGTATTTATAAAAGGGTCTCTGTGGAACTCTGATCATCTACAAAATAATTTTCGGTGTTCATGCTTCATGCTTAATGTATATTATGTGTATATATGTAAATTAGATGGAAGTTATAAAGAGGAATTAGATTGGGTCCCGACTAAAATAAAAATAAGGCAGAGAAATCCATTTATCATTGATGGGAAATTATTTAAATAGCTTTTCTCTAAATCAAGGCTGGTAGATACATGTTGTGTGTTGTGCCCAAGATCTAGTACATGGTAGACATCACTGATCAGTCACGGTACTGTTACTCATTGGATCCAAACTCAGCTTTGGATCTTTCTTAAAATGGGATTCTAGGTAGATGTACCTACTGGAGTTGCTGTGACAAAACTATTTACCATTCTTGCTATAAGATATTGCATTGAAGTTTTGTTTTTTTTTTTTTTTGAAGGACAATAGCATGTGGTTTTATTTATGATGGAAGGAGGGATAAATGTGAAAAAATGTTTGAAGTTGGTATATTTTGCATTGATGACATTCCTTAAAGTCTTGAGTATGTAGAAAAGAATTCGGCAAAAATCACTGTGTGATCCATGGGTACTTCTTTCATAGAGAAGAAATTAACCATTCATACTTGAGAGACTACAGAAGGAAATTAACTTAATCTTGCAATTCTAGAATCCTTCACAATAAGGAATTCTTAAGTTCTCATAGAGTGAGGGGGGAAAAAGGGGAGAGAGTGAACATTTAGAACAGTGTTTTCCAAATTTGGCTATTTTCAGAGACATATTTTTGGGGGAGGGGGATACATATTTTCCACGCAACATTTAAATTTTTATGTTTTTCTTTTGTTTGTAATCTAAATAATACATGCTTGTTCAGGATTCTCTGGAACACCATCTGACCTAACAGTGTTGCCATATGATCACCGCATCTAGATTTAGACCTCTGATCCTGTAGCACAGAGTGTGGACCAACAATGTCTAACTTTTTTATGGCATCTCTCAGATTGGGTGCTCAGCCCCCTCACAGAACTGTTGAACATTTCCTATGAGATCTGTGAGTTGTCAAGGTTCAGGACAGTGGTTCACAGCAGTAACTGTCAAAGTAGGAGGCGGTGAGGTGGGGTAGGGATGGTGGCCTGGGAGACACCTTTTGAAAAAGCACATTCAAAATACCTATTGATTTCATAATACAAATTCTAGGAAGTCAAACTCAACAAAATAATTTTCAGGCAGTAGCAGAAAACAAACTCTAGCTTCATCCTCGGGGACCTGAGATATACTTGGTTGAGAAACACTGGAGTTAGAGGTAGCAGTGTCCCAGCAGAAGGAGAACACTTGCTAAGAACATGTGCCACAGAGATTTGGATCAGTGAGTGAATCCTAAGCATACCTTGTCATGTCCCTTTGGAACCCAAAGGCCAATCCACATGAAAGCCGAGACATGCATCAGACTGCTCAGACCTGTTATTTTGGGCAAGTTGGTCCATTTTTTAATACTGAGTCAAAATAAGCTGTTTTTTGCCTCCCAAAATGCCCCTCCCCCTTTATTGAGGTTAACATATTTCAGAATTTTAAGTAAACCATTGCTGTAGCTGGGTAAAGTCGCCCCAGGTCCACTGTAGCTGGGTAAAGTCGCCCCAGGTCCATCCTCTAGGAACTGCTATTGTTATCTGCTATGCCATCCATCCCTCAAAAGGGTTATCAGCCTAGGTCTGCTCTGTAATTATTGCAGAGCTCCAATTTGCTTTAGCCATGTCAACAGTTCCCCTCTCTCATGCATATTTACTAATCAGTGCATCCACCTATGCACTCTTTACCAATGAAGACCCAAGGTACCGTTCTGGCTCCTGTGAGCTGTTGCAAGTAATCTTGAATTTCGTTGATGTTACCGTTGGCTGTGATATCGGCAAATTCCAAAGGCCCTTGTTTGAAGGGCAGTTGGCTGAGGATCTCCTGCGTCCTTCTGCAGTAGGGGTAGGTGGGCTTGATGAACATGACCACCTTCCCAGGCTGGATCTTGCTGTTCACAAATACTTGAGCCATGCTGTCAGGCTGCTGCCTCTCTGGGAGGACACCTCGATTGCAAATATTGCTTGGGAGTGAAGTGTTTTTTTTTTTAATAGATGGACCAAGAAAATTATAATAAAATGTTTTAAAACTGATTAAAAAAGTTTATGATGGCAGGTATGGAATGTGAGCAAAGAGTAATTATTCAAATTTTGGGCAAAGCACATGCCTCGTTAAGATCTTGGAAGCAACACAATAAGTTAATAGATTTGTTATGGAGTGAAAATGGTGTCACGGTAATACTCATCATCAGAACTTGCCCATCGTATGGTCATGGTGATTGACTACCCAGCTTTCATTCTGTTTTAGATGATTAGTCTAAGCAGTCATGGTTAATCCCATTTCATCTGCTAATGAAGAATTGGAGTTGGTCTGTAACCTATTTTGTTCAGTGAGATGTGACGGAAAGTCTGAAGGGTCAGGGTGCATCTGGAAAATGGTTTCTTGACCCTAAAAAGAGATAAAGAGATGGTGCCTTTTTTTCCTCTTACTCTGTTATGTCTGAATATGATGGCTAGAACTGCACAAGACATCTTAGGGTAGTGAAAAAAACTAAGCAGGAAGCTGATCTAGAAGATGGCAGAGCAGAGAGAGGAAACCTGAGTTCTTGATGACCTTACTGAACTGCTGATTGTATTGTACTTGGTCTGCCTTACTTCCGAACTTCCAGTTCTGTGAGATGATACAGTTCCTTATTGTGTAAGCCAGCGTGATCTGGCATTTTGTCACTTGCAGCCAAAAGCATTCTGAGTGGTGTACTCACTTTGTCCCAGGCAGATTCACAGCAGCTGGTTTTGATTTGATTTTGATAGATTTAATGGCTTCAGAAAGTGGGTGCAGCTTTTAACCAGCCAGCTCTTGCCTCAGTCTTCTCTTAGAGGCTCTGCATTAGACCAGGGTTCTTCACAGAAGGCAGCAGGGAATCCACCAGCACCTGTCATCTCTTCTGGAGCCTTTTGGATCCTTTGACTGTCTGGTGATGTGACTGCTTTTTTGTCATTCATTTGTTCTTTTTCCTGATTCTGATTTCTTGATATGTTTTAGTCCCTGTTCTTGAGTTCTTTGCATCTTATGCCTGACCTCAAGATTGTTCGATAAATTTATTTTCCTCTCTTCCTTCTTCCCTGAGCCTCTCTTCTTTTATCTCTCTCATCCATTCCTGTCTCACTTTGTGACTTCATGGCAGGTAGGGGCTAGTCTAAGATGTATATAATCTTTGTCAGAAGTAGTAGTGAGTTAAGTAGTCACATTTAAGATCTGGCATCGGGTCCCATCACTTCATGGCAAATAGATTCGGAAACAGTGGAAACAGTGAGAGATTTTATTTTGGGGGCTCCAAAAATCACTGCAGGTGGTGACTACAGCCATGAAATTAAAAGAAGCTTGCTCCTTGGAAGAAAAGTTATGACCAACTCAGACAGCATATTAAAAAGCAGAGACATTACTTTGCCAATAAAGGTCCATCTAGTCAAAGCTTTGGTTTTTCCAGTAGTCATGTATGTGAGAGTTGGACTATAAAGAAAGCTGAGTGCCAAAGAATTGATGCTTTTGAACTGTGGTGTTGGAGAAGACTCTTGAGAGTCCCTTGGACTTCAAGGAGATCCAACCAGCCCATCCTAAAGGAGATCAGTCCTGGATGTTCATTGGAAGGACTGATGTTGGAGCTGAAACTCCACTACTTTGGCCACCTCAGGCCAAGAGTTGACTCATTGGAAAAGACCCTGATGCTGGGAGGGATTGGGGGCAGGAGAAGAAGGGGACGACAGAGGATGAGATGGCTGGATGGCATTACTGACTCAATGGACATGAGTTTGAGTGAACTTTGGGAGTTGGTGATGGACAGGGAGGCCTGGTGTGCTGCGCGGTTCATGGGGTCGCAAAGAGTTGGACATGACTGAGCAACTGAACTGGACTGACTGAAGTAGTCACATAGCTGTTTGCTCTAGACTAGTATGGCAAATAGTAAGACTAGGTCAGTCCTCAGTCCATTTTCTCATCTAGTGCCTTTTACTCATGGCATAGTACAAGTAACACCTGACATGTCTAGGGGTCGGGGCTTGTGAGTCTTATTATGGCTTCACTATTTGCTACCTGAAATCTTGGGCAAGTCACTTAAAGAGACTGAGTATCTTCTTTAGAATTTGTTATTAGTTGTTCAGTTTTTTTCCCAGTAGTTTTTATTGGGATTCAAATGAAATAATGTGAACATGGCAAATGAAAGAAGAATTTTTTCCTGAAAAAGAATAAGCAGTCTTGGTTGGATTTTCTGGTTTTTTTTTTTTTTTTTTCAGATAAACTAATGTCGAAGTCTCTAGAATCAACTCTGTAGCTTGTTAGAATGTTCATAAAAAGGCAATGAAATATGATGTGAGACATAATTATACAAGTATTCAGGGGTTGAAGTTGATATTTTAGTGGTAGATTACAGCCTGAAATAAAAAGAAAGGGCCACACAGTATGAAGGGGAAATAAAGGTCAGGATGTTGATCTTCAGGCTTATTTCTAGTTCAACCAGAAATTCTGGTAAGCCAAATTAAGGGAAAGAGAAACCAATGGAAGAAACACCCCCCTCTAGTGGCGAGGAGCCAGGTTCTACACTTGTTTCCTAAGATGTGTGATTGGGGAATGGATGGCTTCTTAGGATGTCTTCAGTTTCTTAAGAAGTACCCTCAAGGGATCCAGAGTTGACATTCTTAACGAAGATCATTAATTACTTCAGGTTTTCCTGATCAGGTGTATTGATACATAAATAGTATGTTGGCAGTCTCACATGGGATCAATTGTCTGAAAAATGTAGAGGCTCCTGTTGTTGGAAGAGATTCACAGTTTTTATGTACTTTTATGTAGGTCATTTAGAGAATTAGGAGACCACTGTTACTAAATTTCTTATTGATCTGAGATGATACAGTAGGAACCTCTATAGACCCATGTGTAGGTGAATAAAGCCTGTGATGGTATAGAGTAGTATTCATCTGTATTTATACAAAATAATGATTGTGGATTTCCTAAGGGTAACTTTTGATTTGAAATATTTAGTGGTCATTGGGAGAGCCAGGTGTTTTAATTTATATCTCAGAAGTGATTTGATTTTTGCTTATAGAAAGGTAGTGAATTTAAATATATTAAAATAACTTACTGCCCATAATTCAGTGGCTTGGTAGGGACACCTAATGTATTCTTGAAGGACATCTCATCTTAAGGAGGTGTTACTGATGATAATACTTGCAATGGATTATTATTGCATCTACAAATTTCAAGAGTCCATTCAGATTTTTATTGTTTTGAACTTCTATTTGGGAGGAATTCTTTTACGTTAACTCTGAAGAGGCAAAATTTCAAAGAATGAAATGTTTATGGTATTCTGTGTTAGACCTGAGGAAACTCTGAATATCATTCAACTGTGATATAGAAAAGAATGATTATGGAACAAGAAAATAAAGACTGCATCATCAGACTGCCATTTCTTTATTTTTAATGTCAAACTTTGTGCTCCGAAGGAAAGAAATTTGAAGCTTGCAGTAGAACTAGCTTCTCAATAGTTCAGAATATGTTTGATGATATTTCTTGTGAAATAAAAATGGAAGAATTCTCTAGAAAATGTAAACTCGTACATGGATAAAGTGAGATTATAGGGTTATGAAACTTTAGTGTACAATGGATAGAATTAATACTCTTAGTTTATGATTATACTTCATAAATATACTTGATTTCAGGAAAGAAGAACTAGATCTGGCAGTAGATCAGGATCCACCTATTGGGGAAAACCAGAAAATAGGAGGAAGAAGTTATTAATGGTTCATTCTTAGCCAGAATAATTCAGTATGGAATATTAAGGTCAGCTAGAGAAAGAATTATGATTTTGTTAAGTGAGTTCACAGATATCTTTGAAGGCAAATCAGTTAGAACTGATTTGTTCATGTATATGGGGCAATAAAACAATTAGATGGTCTCTTTTCTAAATTAGTATGACAGTAGTAGAAGATATTTGGAGGGAAGAGAAATGGCTGATAAGGCTAGTGGTAATTAGACCTTCTTCATTAAATCCTAGCACTAAAGAAGTTCTCTGTACTTTAGTAATAGCTTAATTCTATAAATAAAATTTAATATTAAAAATTGATACAAGGTTGGCATTGCTAAAATTAGGCAGTACTGATTTGTGTAAAGGGTTGCAGTAAGTGGGCTTGAATAAAGAACCCAAACTTCAAACCTCATTTGAAATTCCAGATAAAGTTTAAGAAGAATAATTCATATTTGTAAAGGATTTTATAGTATTCTTAATATTTTCACATGTATGATCTCATTGGTTCTGTATGTATGATCAGAACATGTATCATCAGATTTCTGGGGGATAGTAGCACAGGTTTGATTATCCCATTTTTACAAATGAGGTCATGGAAGCTCAGAGAGGCTAACCTACTTACTAAAGAGCCAATAGGGACTAAATGACAGGAGTGGGACTTAAGATGTGTACCTTTTTCAGGGACCACCAGTTCAACCCACTGCATTCAATGTATGTTGTTTAATTCTATATGTTCCTTTTGGATTGAATAAATAATCTTGTCTGAACGCGGGCAAATGGGCTAGGGAATTTTTAGCTAGTATGTATAGAGGCACATTTAAAATATATATGTTTGGTGCTAAATGCTTAGTTACTAGAATTGAACTAATTAACCCAAGAATTCCACCACATCATTACACTAGGGTTACATTTGCAGAACTATGAAAAAGGAACTAAATTAAAGTAACATCTGACTATTCATGATTAACAAGAATCCAGCTTTTTTGTTTCATGTTCAATTGGACTAAAAGGTTTGTGTGTGTATGTGGTGTGAATGAATATAAGAGATATTCTTTGGTAATGGGATAGATTTCTTAAATCACATGGGTCATTTGGGTCGTATAAATCAAGGTCCATGTATGTAGATTCTTTAAGGAAAGGGACTTGGTGTGTCTTGTTCACAATTAGATCCCCACTGTTGTTCCTGATACATAAATGTGCTCAAAGAATTTGCTAAATGAATGAAATAACTTTTTATGACACCCAAATCAGGCAGCCACAAGTCCCAAACTGTTTCACTTTGTGGAGATCCCTGAATAACAGTAAGATTGTAGGAGAGTCTCCACTGACTGCAAGAGATTCCATTGTGAGTCCATTTACTTTTGATGGAGCCTATGGCCTTTTCTTCTCTGTTAATCTTTACTCTGGGCCAAAAAACTGTTGTCAGTGTCTTGTTCACATTAAAGAATAATCAGTGAGATTGCTTCCGCCTATCAGTTCATGTCTCACTTGCATGGAGCTCAGCTACCACTGGAGGCATTCTGGTGGGCTAATCCAGCCAGCTCTTCAGGTCATTAGTGCTACACATTAAGCTCTGGGGAGAGGGCAGGCTTTTGTCCTCTCAATAGTGTGCAGAGTTCAGACTCTGATACAGCTTTCAATGTTAACAGGTAGAAGTTTGGTGACTCAGATGATGTGCCAGACTTCCCATGTGTTATCGAAAATACTGTTTCCAGCCAGCCTTTTAGAAGCTAAGAACTATCATCATCCCTGTTTTACAGAAGCATAAAGAAGTTAAGTACTTGACCAAGTCACACCAAGGTATGAGCCCAGGTAGTCTTGCTTCAGAGCCTACATTCTTATCCGTGCCCATTGCCAGCCTCATATTCATTCATTTATAAGTAATCTCTTGTTTCTTTCTGAAAACTCATATTTTTCTTTCTTATTCTTAAACTTCAGAAATTCCATCAGGATATGTCTAAATGTATGCCTTTTTACATTTATCCTGCTGGAACTCAGTGAGTGCTTCTGATCTAACAGCTCTAGTCTTCTCCTGAGGGTAGTTTTCTTGTATTGTGTTTTCATTATTGCTTTCTCCAGTATGGTCTTTGGTCTGCCTCTCGAATTTCTTTTATTTACAATTAGGCTTTCTAGAACGGCCCTCTGGTTCTTCTTTTTTTTTTTTTTTCATTCAGGAATTCCATTTCTTTTTATTCTTTCCCTGGACAGTGTGTTAAACTTTCACTTGCTTTTCCAGATAACAGATTTGTTCTTCAGAAAGGTCTCTTCTACTTTTTACTTCCTCAATTAAAATTTAAGTCATGTTTGAAGAATTTCCCAGTATCATATTTTGTTCTGTTTGTTTTGCATTCAATATCTTATAAAAATACTGTAACCACGCAAACCTGATTTATTTTAGAAATGTGAAGCTATTGCGATGTGAGTAAATAGTAACGTAATATATCACGTTGGTAAATCAAAGGAGAAAACCATAAGGTAATTTCCACAGACATTGTAAAGGTATTTGATAATCAGTACCCATTCTTGATTTTAAAGAGAGAAACAAAAAATAGCTCTAAGTAATCCAGGAAATGAAGAATAACCATTGTCATACTTAACATTGAAATACTTACACAACATTTCCCAAATGTATCCCTCTGAAATGTGGATCTAGTGTTTTATATAAAAAAGAGTATCTTGGTGTACTGCTTAGCCTAAAGCAAGTTACTATAACAAACACTAACATTTTAGTAGCTTAATACAATAGAAATTTATTTCTCTCTCATGCAGTAGTCAATGTGGATGTTTCTGATTGCTAGACAGTTGTTCTCTCTCAGGTGATTCAGAAACTCAGGTTCCTTGCATCATATGGCTCTCCCTTTCCCTCCAGCCTTGAAATCACCTAGAAAAACAAAGAAAGGGTAGAAAATATGCATCGTCTTCTCAGTTTCTTTGGCCTGAATATGACACATGTCTGTTCATATCCCTTTTTCTGTTGACCAGACAAATGACCTCACCTGTCTGTAAGGGGTATGTGTGTGTGTGTGTGTGGGTGTGTATGTGTGTGTGTGTGTGGTGGGGGAGGAGAATGGAAAATAGTGTCTTGCTGGGCAGCCAGAGGTAGGGAAATAAGTAGGTGTTCTCATTTGTAGTTGGCAGGGCTAGAAATTAGGACCATCTGAATGGAGAATACTGTGGTAATGTCTATGAAACTAAAAATGTACATATCCTTTGACCTTAAAACTCCACTTCTGCAGATACAGTCACAAATGTGTGCATATTTGCATTTTAAGGATATATGTAGCATTACTGTACTAGCAAGAGGTTGGAAATATTCTGAATGTCCATCAAAGTGTACTGGATGAATAAGGTATTGTATATAAGTACAATGGAACACTCTGCAGCCACTAAGAGGAACAAGGCAATGATATGTGTACTGCCTGGGGGATAGAAGCAAGGTACAAAACTGTGTGCACTACTACCATTTATTTAAAAAGAGAAATACACACACACATGCTCATATAGTCATAGACTACTCGTGGAACGATCGCAAGAAACTGGTAAAAGTGGTTGCTTCTGTTTAAAAGTGTAAGGTAATGGAGGGTAGAAGGGAGAAGGCTTTTCCTATGTACTCTTTTTGTGGTATGCTCCTCTTAAAATATAAAAGTCAGTTGTAGAAGTATAGTAAATAATGTGGAAAGATGGTTGTAATATATTGTTGCCTGAAAAGCTACTTACTGAAAAGAATGTAAAATGTTATTATTTTTATAAATAAATAAAATTTAAATGGCATATACCAAAATGTAGTGATTTGTAGTTTTTTGCTTATCTGTATTTTTTCATAATGAACATATATCACCTTTGTAATTAAAAAAATTGTAAAACTAAAATAAATACAATGAAAACTTTTCCTAGGGGTCCCAGTTAACCCTGCCATGAAATCTTCCTCCATTTTTCCTGTTAAGATTAATGAGTACTTCTTTTTTGCTTTCATGCTACATTTTTCATGCTACACTTATCACAGCCTGAATTGGATTATCGTGTACACATTTGGCTCACCTTTTCTGTGTATTCTTTAAGGGTCTGGATCATACCAAATTCATCCAGGTATCCCTGTCAATGCAAAGAAGAGTGTCTTTCCCCTAACAGGTGTGCATTCAGTATCGAGTTGGCGTGTAAAGCAGGGGACACAATCAGTACAGTGGTTGTAAATTTTGTTCTTGCATGATGTAGCCTGTATTTTAACACTGTATCATTCACTGACTCTTTAGTAATGCCAGTGGCTTACTGGGTAGAGTGCAAAGTACGTAAGTCAAAAGGTTTCCTTTCTAAAATGATAGCGATTGCCTTCAGTGATTGCTGTCTCTGCATCATAAATTAGTATGAGTTCGTTTCAGAAATTTATGTAGTTAAAAAAGGACTAAGTTAAATAAATGTAAGAACAGTCAAACTGCTGATGACATGGGCCCTGCTCTGATACAGGTGAGACTCCTATCTGCTTGGTATTTTAATTTTAGAGCAGTTTCATCCTACCTTTCATACTATTTTACTTTCCCCATTTCTATCCTTTTGCTACAATCCCTCTTTGTATGCATTGCTGTATTATTGATGTGGTCATTATAGGTTGGTTATGGTCCTCCCTTGGTGGCTCAGAGGGTAAAGTGTCTGCCCACAGTGCGGGAGACTGGAGTTCGATCCCTGGGTCGGGAAGATCCCCTGGAGAAGGAAATGGCAACCCACTCCAGTATTCTTGTCTGGAGAATCCCATGGACGGAGGAGTCTGGTAGGCTACAGTCCATGGGGTCGCAAAGAGTCGGACACGACTTCACTTTCACTTTCACTTTCATGAGTGAATGAAATGCAAATCGAAGAATTGGGAGTGGATAACATTACTTGGGCAGCAGTAACTTTTTTTTTAATGGAAAGTTGTTTGAAAATAGATTAGATGATCTTGATTCTTTGCAGTTCCCAGTTTTCTTGTCACAGTGACCTTATCCTCCCTGTTTCCTATGTTCTAGTCATAGAAGTTTACTTATTATACTCCAGAGTTTTCTTCTAGAGCCTTTCCTCAAACCTTTTCTTCTTGGGAGGTCCACTTGTGTGTGTTCACTGATCCAAGCATTCAGTTCAGTTCAGTTCAGTTCAGTAGCTCAGTCGTGTCTGACTCTTTGCGACCCCATGAGTCGCAGCATGCCAGGCCTCCCTGTCCATCACCAACTCCTGGAGTTCACTCAAACTCATGTCTGTCGAGTCGGTGATGCCATCCAGCCATCTCATCCTCTGTCGTCCCCTTTTCCTCCTGCCCCCAACCCCTCCCAGCATCAGAGTCTTTTCCAATGAGTCAACTCTTCTCATGAGGTGGCCAAAGTATTGGAGTTTCAGCTTTAGCATCAGTCCTTCCAATGAACACCCAGGACTGATTTTCTTTAGAATGGGACTGGTTGGATCTCCTTGCAGTCCAGGGGACTCTCAAGAGTCTTCTCCAACACCACAGTTCAAAAGCATCAATTCTTCGGTGCTCAGCTTTCTTCACAGTCCAACTCTCACATCCATACATGACCACTGGAAAAACCATAGCCTTGACTAGATGGACCTTTGCTGGCAAAGTAATGTCTCTGCTTTTGAATATTCTATCTAGGTTGGTCGTAACTTTCCTTCCAAGGAGTAAGCGTCTTTTAATTTCATGGCTGCAATCACCATCTGCAGTGATTTTGGAGCCCCCCAAAATAAAGTGTGACACTGTTTCCCCATCTATTTCCCATGAAGTGATGGGACCAGATGCCATGATCTTCATTTTCTGAATGTTGAGATTTAAGCCAACTTTTTCACTCTCCAGTTTCACTTTCATCAAGAGGCTTTTGAGTTCCTCTTCACTTTCTGCCATAAGGGTGGTGTCATCTGCATATCTGAGGTTATTGATACTTTTCCCGGCAATCTTGATTTTAGGTTGCGTTTCTTCCATCCCAGCGTTTCTCATGATGTACTCTGCATATAAGTTAAAAGAGCAGTGTGACAATATACAGCCTTGACGTACTCCTGTTCCTATTTGGAACCAGTCTGTTGTTTCATGTCCAGTTCAAACTGTTGCTTCCTGACCTGCATACAGGTTTCTCAAGAGGCAGGTCAGGTGGTCTGGTATTCCCATTTCTTTCAGCATTTTCCAGTTTATTGTGATCCACACAGTCAAAGGCTTTGGCATAGTCAATAAAGCAGAAATAGATGTTTTTCTGGAACTCAGCGGATGTTGGCAATTTGATCTCTGGTTCCTCTGCCTTTTCTAAAACCAGCTTGAATATCTGGAAGTTCAAGTTCACATATTGCTGAAGCCTGGCTTGGAGAATTTTGGGTATTACCTTCCCATAAAGAGCCAAGTCAGATGCTGCCTCTTCAGAGAAGTTGCAGACCCTCCCAGTCAGTCTTTACTCATCCTACCAGTAAATTGTTATAATTCCATGAGAGCACTAGTTGGAATTAATGTGTTCATTCTGTATACATTCACTGAATGTCTGCTGTGCATATGTTGTTCTGGGAGCTAGGATAGGAGAATAGTGCAGCAGACTGTCCTCAAGCTTACAGCGTAGTGGAGGAGGCAGATAAACAGAGGAGTTTGAGTATAGTATCAGAAGAGTAACCAGTGTGTGCAGGATTCTGTGGGAGCCCAGACAGGGAGCATCTCACCTAGCAGGGGATGGGGGTTCCAGACAGATTTGAGTTGAACAGCATGTTGTAGGTCATGGAGAGAACGAAATGTCTTGCACCTCTGAAGAAGGAGAAATAACTCGGTTAGGCTGGAGTGTGGATGGGGGAAGTGGTAGGAGATGAGACTGGAGAGGCAAGAAGGAATGGAGTCCTGATGGGTCTTTTGTGCCTCTGTTATGGGGCTTTGTGTGGGGATTTGCTAGACATTGCTCCATTTTTATTTAAAGGATTGATGTATCTGAAATAGTAATAGAGTTGAACACTTTTTTGCACTCCATCAAATCTGCACGCGTTATCTTAACCTAATCTTTACAACTGTCTAAGGTAGGTATAGTGTCTTTGAGTGTTTAAGTGAGGCCACTGTACAATAGTAGTTAAAATGGCTTGGGTTTGAATTTCAGCTCATCAGTTTACTAGTTTTGGACCTGGAAGTTACACATTTGCCTCAGTGTCTTCATCTGATAACTATAATAATGATACCTATCTCTACCTCGTGGGGCTTCCCAGGTGGCTCAGTGGTAAAGAATCTGCCGGCGATGCAGGAGATGTGGGTTGAAGGAGAAGGAAATGGCAACCTACTCCAGTATTCTTGCTTGGAAAGTCCTATGGACAGAGGAGCCTGGCGGGCTACAGTCCCCGGGGCTATATGACATGGTGACTATGCATGCATGCATGCAAATACATGTAAAGTGCTTAGCTCTTTAGTTGCTAAGTGACTGCATACTCAGTAAATGTGATTCTTGATTATTAAAAACCGTACCTCTGGGACTTCCCTGATGCTCCAGTAGTAAAGACTCTGTGCTCCTAATGTAGGGGCCTGGGTTCAATCCCCAATCAGGGAATTAGATCCCACATGCCATAACTAAGACCTGGCATAGCCAAATAAATAAGATAAATTGAAAAAGCATTCTCCAAAGTCACATGAGCAGTTAGTGGTGAAGCACAGGGTGAACAAGGCAATCTGATTTCAGAATCTTTATTGTAACTGCTTTTGTGGTTACAGAGAGATGATTAAAGATAGGTTCTAAGCAGTGGAATCAATGAAGAATTTCAGTCAACACGGGAAATACCTTTTAGGGTAGGAAATTCCTAAGAGCTCTTCACATTACCCCGACTTTAAGAACTCTTCTTTGCTACCCAGCCTGCATATAGGGACTTATGTGAGGAATGTGTCTCTGTAATTTAGGTTAATGACATGAATTCCACATTTATAGTGCACATGAGTAATGAACCTGGAGAATATCTTACAAATATCTCCCTCTAGGAGTTGGTCTAGTAGTGCTGACACCTGGGATACCGTGTCAAGCCTGTTGCTCTGTTCATCTCCATACTCCCTATATTTTTCCAACTTTAGGACCCAAGTGGGAGTCTTATGTTGGAGGATGTTGTGCAAACCACATGCATAAAGAAAATAATTTACATTTTTCCTTTCTTAGCTTCTGGAACATCAGTGATTCCATCCTCCCACTTCCATTGGGCAGAAATTGAGGTATTCTCCTTATGCTTCCTCATTTTCTCCAAAACCCACCACACATACATAAACTCTCTCCCCCATAAGAGAGAGGGATCCAGCATAGCTTTTTTTTTTCTGATTCAAGGACCCAAGAATATACAAAGTCTTTGGTAATAAAGGAGCACACCAGCATGCTAATTTCTCCATTCCTACTCTTGCCACTCACAATTGTCTTGTAGCTTTCTTTTCTCTCTTTGCTCAGTTTTGTATCCCTCTTGTCTCTTGCACAATGTCTGGTGTGTAGTAGGCATTCAGTAAATAGGTTTTGAAAGATGCGTTGCATCTTCAATATCTTAATGATACTCAATTACAGAAAAATGTGCAAATATATTGCCTTGCTTTAAATTGTTTTATGAGAGTGGATTGTTCTTAGCAAGCAGGCCCCATCTTCACCTCCACTGCCACACTGGAGCTCCCACAAGTTCCAGATTTATTCAGTTATCCTGAATATAGCTATGGTGGTAAAGGAGCTGAATGGATGCCCCACAAATCTGGGAGAAGATCTCCAGGTTGAAGGCAGGTCCATCTCATGGGATTGGTTATTTTGCCAGGGTCTTTGGAATTTCATGACTTCACAATGGAAAAGTTTCCACAGATTTAAGTTTCATAAGGAAATAAATAGATCATAGAAGACACATACTGTTAGAAAGGGCTAGGAGCAAATAATCTGAGCAAAGTAGAAGATATCTAGAAGGCCCAAGTTCATTATTTTAACTTATTTTTTAGGTTTGACGCCTCCTTGGAATTCACTGGCTTCTACAGACTTCCAACCCAGAGAGCAGCAGATCTAATTCTCTTAGTTTCCAGTTTTTGAACCTTTTGCATACATCATCAGTTATATTTGAAATTGTAATCTTCTCTCATTATTTTCTTTCAACTTCAACCCTCTCATATAACTTTTCTCCCACCAACTCTGATAACCTTTTAATAATTTTTAATTAGTTCAAATTGGTTGACATTACTTGTTTATCAGGGTGCCAAAACCTGCAAAATTATAGCTATGGATATCTGGGGCCTCAGTCCAGAATAGATAACCTTCATAATTCTGGTACCTATAAGAACTCAAATTTATGTAGACAGTGTTGTTGACACAACTCTCATATCCCTGGGTTCCTAGGAAAACCTTTAAAAACATGAAAAAGAGGCTTAAACTTTTAGGACTTTATGCTTGCCTGAAAGTCCATACTCATGTTAATCTTAGGGTCATGATGATGTACCAGTAGACTGTCCAGACATGTTCAAAGCAGTGAACCTGGGCCTTCAGGACTTTGATTGGTCCTGATTACAAATGATGTACTGCAGTATGCAGAAACACTCAACTTGTGTCCAAAGATGAAGAACTTAATGTCATTATTAGAGCCCACGTATTGTGTGTATCTGTCTACCACTTGAAGGTCATCTCCAAGACTTCAAGAGAAAGTGATACCCAGGCTTGAATTTGGTGTCCTTCATACATAAATCTTGTTCACAGCCTGCTCTGTTTCCAAACCTCCAGAAGAAATTAGAAAAAGAAGACCAATTAAACCCCAAAGAAGTCAATAAAGAACAGAAATCAGAAATAGAAAAATAAAAAAGAGACAGTTAATGAAGACAATTAACAAAGCCAAAAGATTGTCCTTTGAAAGTAAAATAAAATTGAGGAACTCTTACCATCACTGATAAGGAGAGAAAACAGAAATTACCATAATTATGAATGAAAGAGGAATAGATCATACTGACATTAAAAGATTAATAAATATTATGAACACTTTATGCCAATAAATTCAAGAAATGAGATGTTTTCAAATTCCTTTAAAACACAACTTACTAAAGCTAATACAGGATGGAATAGAAAATCTGAATAGCCCTATATTTAAAATTTTGAATTTGTGATAAAAAAAACCTTCCTGTGAAGAAAGCTATAAGTCCAGATGGTCTCTCTGGTGAATACTATCAAACAGTAAGCAGTAATATGAATGTTAAACAAATCAGAGAATAGAGAAGGAGGGAACATTTCTTAACTCATTTTATGAGGCGAGCATTACCCAGATACCAAAACCTGAGAAAAATACTTCAAAAGAAGAAAATTGCTGATCAGTATTCCTGAGATCATAGACACTGCAATAGACAGTGTTTGTGTCCCTCCAAAATCCATATGTTGAAGTCCTAACCCTTAATATGATGGAGAGGTCAGCAGTCTGCAACCTGGAAGAGGGCACACACTGAATCTGCTGGTGTCTTGATCTTGGACTTCACAGGTTTCAGAACTGCGAGAAATAAATGTTTGTTGCTTAAAGTCGCCAGTATATGGTATTCTTTTATAGCAGCTGCAACTAAGACAGAAATAAAAATCCTTAAAGGAATATCATCAGGTTGAATCCAGGACTGTATGAAAAGGTTAATGCGTCATGGTCAAGTGGGGTTTAGTCCCAGGAAACAAAATTGCTTAACCCCAAAATTATATCACCTTTTAACATAACAAGGAAGACAACCCATATAATCCTTTCAATAAATACAGAAAGGATATTTCACAAGATTCAGTAATTTTTAATTCAACAAATCAGGAATTGAAATTTCTTTAACTCGATAAAGAGCATCTATAAAACTCCTGTAGCAGCATCACATTTAACACTGAAATATTGAAAGCCTTCCTCCATGATTGATAACAAAGTATGGATGTCTTTCCTTACTGATTGTTTTTATTGATAATACTTCATTGGAGCTGCTGGCCATTGCAATGAGGCAAGAAAGACAAGTATAAGATACAAAGTCCGTAAAGGGTGTAATTCTGTACATAGAAAATCTTAAGGGATCTACAAAACCACTACTGATACTTAAAAATGAATTTAGAAAGACCACAGAAAAAAGTCAATTATATTTTTATAGATCAGTTGTAAGCAATTGGAAAATGCAATTAAGAATTCTTTATAACACCAAAAATCAAAATACTTAAGTAGATCATCAACACAAATGTAAAATCAAAAATTATAAAGTTTCTAGAAGAAAATACATGCTTGGGTCAGATAAAGATTTCCTGGAGCGAGCATTAATAGCATTAAACAGGAAGGAAAAAATAGATCTATTGGAACTCAAAACTTTTGCTCATTAAAAGTTACCACAATAAAAAATGAAGAGGGAAGACAGACTAGGAGAAAATGTTTATAATAAACTATCTCCTGAAAATCAATAGACAAGTGATCTAATATAAAATGGGCAAAAGACTTGAGCAGGTAGTTCACAAAGGAATGTGTACAAATAGCTAATAAGCACATTAAATTGCTTATTACCATTGATCTGAGAAAATGCTAATTAAAATTACAGTGAGATACTGTTTTATATTCATTATAATGGCTAACTTTAAAAAGATAAGACAACTACAACTGTTGGTGAGAATGTGGGGAAACTGCTGATAGAGTACAAAATCACAATCATTTTGGGAAAAAATTGACAGTTTCTTGAAAAATTAATCATGTATCTGTGCTGTGGCTCAGAAATTCCACTTCTAGGTATTTATCCAGAAGAAATGAAAACGTATGCCCACAAAAGGGCGTGCAAAAGAATGTTCACAACAACTTTATGCTAGTCCCAAGCTGGAAAGAACCCAAATATCCATCCAGGATAAATTAGGGTATAATTCAGATAAAAGAATACTGCTCAGCAAGTAAAAAGAATGGACTACTGATACATCCAGCAATAAGAGCCAATCCCCACAAAGATCATGTTGAGTGAAAGGAGCCAGACACAAAATAACATACTGAATTATTCCCTTTATATAAAGTTATAGAGGGGGAAAATTTATGGTGATAGAAATAAGAACAGTAGTTGCCTGGGAGGGTATATGGTAACTTTCTGGAGTGATAGAAATGCTCAATATCTTGACTGGTGTGGTAGTTACATGGATATACATTTATCAAGACTCATCAGTTGTACACTTTTAGGCATTTCATTATATGTATATTTTACCGCTATGAAACCCAAATCAATAGTTAGCTATATGCCATTACAGCAGTGAGCAAAATAAAGAATATTTCTAACACCCCAGAGAGCTCTCCCATGTGCTTTTTCAGTCCATAGCCCCATCTGTATGTCCCATCACAGATAATTACTATTTTGAGCTAGATTTGGTTTTGCTCTTTCTTAAACTTCTTATAAGTGGAATAACCAATATTAGCTTTTGGGTCTAGATTGTTTTGCTGAACATAATATTTTTGAGATTCACTCATATTGTATATATTAGTAAGTTTCCTTTAAATTCCTGGTCTATTTATAACTATCCCACAATTTATCTATTTTTTTGTGTTAGGCATTTGAGTTATTTACAGTTTTGCTGTAAAATAAAGTGGATCTGAATAACCTTCCATGATTTTTTTGGTGGTCCTGTTATCCATGTCTCTTGGGTGTATACCTAGGAAAAGGATTACAGGATATGCGCATCATTAACTCTTTCAGATGTTTGCCAAATTTCTCTTCAGAGTGGTTGCATGGATTTGCATCTCAATGAGCACTGTTTGAGAGCTGCCCATTCTCTTTTCTTTCTACCACCATAAAGTAAAAAACAAGGCAGACTTTTTTAATGGGAAGACCAAAGCTAAGCATGGAGGAATGTGACAAAACCAACTTGCATGTGATCCGGTGTCCAATCCAAGAGAAACATACAGAGAGCAACAGCAGATCTTTGGGTCAATAATTGTGCTTGGTGTCTATGTGTCTGAGTTACAAGCCCTGGAGGAGTGTGGGAAACGTGTGAGAGGTGTAGAAAACCAGTCTCAGGAAAGGGTCAAGGGGTCAGGCTCCCCCAGTGAACTGGTTGGGTCTGCAGCTCCTGAAGGAAACCAGAGGATCTTGGGTAGCATGGGTAGATTCCTGAACCAGCTGTGTGCTGAATGTTTGGATGATTCAGGTTTTATTTGAAGTTTATACCAGCATCAAGATTGCTGTTGCTTTGCCTTTCTGGGCACAGAGGGTAGGAAGCTCTTCATGTGCCACTCAATCTGGGCTGACTTCAACCTGTAAATAGAAGTACTTACAGGCAATGAGGCAGAGCTCATCTGCCTCAGACAAGGATGCCAGTGCCCCAAATCCAGTGTCTGATTAAACCTAATCCTGTAGTGTAGTCTGTGTATCAGTTTTCTAGTTAGGAAGCTGTCTGAGTGCATGGGGGAAGCTGGATCTGTAAATGTGTGAGCCAGGTAGGTGCTGCTTGTCAAGACAAGTGGGACCATCTGAACTAAGTAGCTGCTACTGGGTCCTAATAAAAGCAGTGACAATGAGGCCAAGTGTACAAGTATAACCCCCCACCCCTGCATTCCCTGGCAAATAGGTTACTCATTTTGGTATTTTTCATGATCAGAAATTTGTTATTGGTGACCCAGATGACAAGTTCAGCTTGTATATGTACTTCCAACATATATCTTGAATTCTTGTGCTTCTTCCTACTTTTATTGCCTTCAGTTTAGTTGAAGCCACCAAGATATATGTCTTTGTTATATTCCAACAGCCTCTTTCCTGGTCTCCTATCAAATTCTGCCCTACTGATAGTCATTCCATGTAGCATTACTCTTCTGATCATGTTATTCCCTTTATTAAAATCATGTTGAAATTTCAGGAGCATGTGTTTGAAGGTAGATAATGTGAATACTAGAAAATGTGCCAGTTTGGGAGGTAAAGGACTCAGGTTCTAATCTTGACACAACTACTAATTAGCTGTGTGACTTAGCAATCCTCTCCCTATCCTAGGTCTCAGTTTTTTTCATCTGTAAATTAAAAGATTGGAGCAAACTAGGAAGTTTCTATGGGCCATTATAAGTCTAACATTCTGTAATACTTTGTGGGACTGATTCAGAGGATTTTTCTTGAGTTCATGTCTGGGGTGGAGAAAAGTAAGACTTTGGGGTGGTATTTCAGTCAGCTTTCCTATTTTTCTTCTCAGAGATGACTGGAATCTTTGAAGTTGTTGAACAGTTCCCTTTACACTGAGTATAAATCATTTGAAAATGTTTCAAGAGAGTTTTCTCATTTCAGCAGGTATGCCTAGCGGACTGAGAGTTCCCTGTTGTTTCACCTTGCTGATGTAGGCCCTTGTCAAGCTTTCTGTGCTTCACTGCATACTTTATCTTAGAGGTTATGTAGATTCTTAGAAGTCATCCAACCCAGGCCTGTTGGTAGGCGAGTCCTTAAGTCCCATGAAGTGCTGCTGACATTTTGTAGGATTCTGACTGAGCGGTGGACACAGACATATCCATTTGTCTAGTTATGTTTTTAAAATGTAAATCTCATGACAGAGAACTGTAAACACACATTGCACAAATGTCAGTTTCCTGGTTTTGATATTAAACTGTAATTATGTAAGATACAACCCCTAGGGGAAACTGGGTGATGGGCACACTATACTTCTCTGTTCTATCTTTGTAACATCCTATGAATATTTAATTATTTCAAAATTAAAAAAATAAGTCTTTATGAGGTGGTTAATAGGACTCTGTAGGACTAATTTCCTTATATAATGTCTTCCATAATTGTCTGAGTTGTTTTTTTTCCCCCTAAAGCAAAATGCAGATTTCCTAACGTAAAATGTAAATGTAGATTACCTGACAATGCAATGATTTTCATAATTTTGACCACAAAGTCTATTTCCAAGGAATTTTCAGTTGAAGGCTCAACCCACACATTCAGTGCCTTGTGTGTTTATGTTGTGTTTGATCAGCACCAAGGCCATGCTTAGTAATAGCACTGTGTGTGCTGGTCTCCCTGGCTTCTTGGATTCCATGCCAGGTCCTTATCTTCTCCATCTAGGCTCAGTCCTCTGTAGCTCTGAGGACGGAGTGTTGTAGAATACAATGCTGTAGCCAGGGGGTCAGTGTCCCTCCCAGGTCTCTGAGGAAAGGATCCCCAAATGACCACTGGGCACATCTTACCCTACATGCTCCAGTAATCATTTGGGGACTCAGTCAATTTAGACTCCATTTTTCTCTATATCAGCTGAGGGGTGTCAAGGGATGAGAAGAAGGTGCTGAGGGGAAGAGGAAAGATTAATGATCCCTCAAAGATGTTCATGTCCTTTACCCCAGAACCCATGAATATGTTAGGTTATGTGGCAAAGGGGAATTAAAGTTGTAGATGGAATTCAGGTTACTAATCAGCTGACCTTGAAAAAGAAGGGTTATCCTGCACTATTCTGATTGGCCCAGTGCAATCACAGTTGTCCTTAAAAGTGGAGGAGAGGGGAAGAAGAGGGGAGTCAGGGAAAGAAATACGATGATGGAAGCAGGATCAGAGAGGTACTACATTGCTGATTTTGAAGATGGAGGAGGAATCCATGAGTTGGTGAATGTGGGAGACTTCTAGAAGATGGAAAAAGCCAGTAAACAAATTCTCTCCAAAACTTTAAGAAGAGAATGCATCTTTTTTTTTTTTTAATTTTTTAAAATTTTATTTTATTTTTAAACTTGACAATATTGTATTAGTTTTGCCAAATATTGAAATGAATCCACCACAGAGAATGCATCTTGAATTCAATTCAGTGAGACCTATGTCAGAATGTCTGACCAATACTACTCTACCATAATAGATCTGTGTTGTTTTAAATCGTTGACTTCGCAGTCATCTGTTATATCACAACAGAATACCGATACAATAGAAAACGAATATGCTCTTTCAGGATACGAGGTCTCAGAGTAAGAATTGACTGAAGGATGCCTGGGCTTAGGAATTAGAAAAGAGAGTCCTGGGACTTGGTGGAGTGAAATCTGGAACAGGAGGTAGTCATTGGAAAAGACAAGTAGACCAAGGTTTAGGGGCGTGGTCATAGGGAAAGGACAGTGCTACTAAGAGGGGTTGAGTTAAAAATTGGAAGAAGAGGTTCAGCTCAAGCAGTCACAGAAGCAGTTTTGGAGACTTGGAGCACGTGGGTCATAGCATAGAGGTGAGACTTGGATGGGGAAAGTGTTTGTGAGAACAATGGGTTTTTATTAGGCTGGGTAACAGAAAAAAGGAATGCAAAGAGCCCAGGGCTAGGAATCACGGTGCCTAGATTGTAGTATTTTGCTCTCTGAGTTGTTTGACACACATGTCCTGGGCCTCAGTCTTCCCTTATGTGAGATGAGGGACTGAGCGTCTCAGGATTGCTTCCCACATTCAAATAAAAATTACACAATTTGGTGAAGGACCTTAGTGAGCTCTCTAGGAGTAACCTAACTGTGGTTATGACATTTCAGCTCGTTGTGTCACTAAGTCAGTGGCCCTGGACACAGCTCAGTGCAGTGCATGTAAATGACAGTGGATTATGGGGTCCCCCTTAGTGGAATAACTTTGCTCACTTCTGAGTGTTCATCATATTACTTCAACACGGAAATGGTGACCTTGGCACACACAAGCTCTTCAGGATTGAAATATTTATATTTACAGAGTTGTATGTACGCGATGCTTCTTACGGGGGATGTTCAAAGTTTATGCAAACTGCCATCTCCTATTCCTTTTAGGGTCAGCAGGGAGTAGCCATTTTGGAGTTGATCAAATAGAGAATTACAGGGTATTGATCCCCAGATATGTCTTAATTCTTAAGCATTAAGTATTCCAGAATCCTGAATTCAGTAAAAATGTCTTTGCATTCTGTTTGATTTTGTACACTTTTCAGTTTCTCACAAACCTTTTACTGACAGAGCATCGTAGCATCTGCCAGTGATAGGGCAACCAGAGGGTTTGGCAGCTTGTGGGTGGGAGTTTCAGGGTTTGGGGACTTGGCGGCAGTTAGATTGGGCTGTTGGTGTGGGAGGATGGAACTGTGTATTGATGATGGTCTTGGCTTTTTCTAAATCACAATTGCATCATATGAGATAGCTGAATTTATGTTGAGCTTTACAAAAGCCTCCTGGGAAAAGGGCAAAACTGGTTTTAGTGCGTAAGAAATTTATTTATGGCAGTTATGGTACCAAACTGAGACTGGAGACTGCTGAGAATCTGGACCACTTTCTGGTGGAGGAAAAAAAAAAACTATTTTACTTTTTAAAGTAGGAATCATATAGTGGAAGCACTTTGTAGTTACAGTGATTTTTGAAAGTCTTCTTATCCTTTCCATGGGGTGACAGGCTGGTTATTCTTGTCACATTAATTCAGATAAAGATGGCTTCTGGGAAGAAATATGGTGGGGGTGTGGGGTGGGAAGAGAGTGGAAATAAAATGGCCAGCTCCCAGGGAGGTAGCTTGAGGATGTCAAAGTATGGTTAGCCAGGTTTCTTATGACTCATCTGCACAGCAGAGCTGCATGACTGGTCCTGCTGGAAACACAGGGTCACAGCTTTCTGCAGTATTAAAATGACTCACAGAGAAGGGGGCTGAAGGTCCCATCTCAGGTTTATCTGATGTGTAAAAATGTGACTTATGTCTTTAATTTGACATGATCTTTTTAAACTTCTGGTGCCCTGATAGAATGCCATGGGAGGCAAATTGTGTTAAGTGATTCTTTTTTTTAAACAAGAAGATTAAAAAACTAATGTTAGGTACTGGAGTCCCTCAGTCATCATGCATCTTGTGTTCTCAAATGGTAAGGATATGACAGTTCTTCTGGTACATCATGAGGTAAGAGGCTCTAATCATCAACAATACAGGTGGGATATATTAAGCACTTTACCTGTTTTCATCAGTTCTTTCTACTAAACTCTGTAGAAATCTTTTTTACCCTTCCATGACACCTTAGGTAAGTATCAAAACATTATGATAATTTTTGATGCATAAGCTTAGTTTAATACAGTTTAGAACTGTAGTATCATGTCCAATTTAAAACTCCCCCCCAGCCATTGCTTAAGGGACCTAAAAAGTGGGCTGGAAGGGGGATTGGAGAAAGAGAGAGGTAGAGAAGGCAAAGGGCAGGGAGAGAGAGAGAGAGAGAGAGAGTTTCTTCTCTTTTTCTCTCTGTCATGTGGACCATCTAGGATTAGGGCAAGTGCTTTTGGATAGATGTAACAATAGTTCTGTATACTTGACCACCTGCCAGTTGTGGGAAGGTGTGTATGCTCACTCTGATCCCTTTGATCTTATTGCTTCTGGCAACTTCCACTTTGTCAACGAGGACTTCCTTGGAGAGGCTAGCCCTCCTGTAGACCCTATTTCCGGTCCTGTCTCTTGTAGTGTGCTCAGTCACTCAATGTTTTTGATTCTTTGCAACCCCATGGACTGTAGCCTGCCAGGGTTCTCTGTCCCTGGTGCTCAAGAATACTGGAGCAGGTTGCCATTTCCTACTCCACGGCTCCCTGGTAGAGTGTCAAGTCTTTTGTTCTGGTTAGTCCTTTTAGTCTCTTTGACTCTCATCTGTTCTAGAGTGCTTCTGTGGACCGATGGAAACCACCGAGCTTTTCTTCTGCACGTTCTGTCATGAAACTGGGGTGGAGGTGCCACACATCCTTTCTTCCCAGGATTGCTACTCCACTTCTCAGTGTGCTGTTACAGTGCTACTCCAGGAAGCCTTTTGCCTTCATGAATCTACAGTGAGAAGTGAGTACAAGTCTGTTCAATTACACACACCCGTCTTCAGGCGAAGTCCTCCCCAGATCTCTCTCGCCAGGCTTCCCTCTGCTCTACTCATGGCACAGTGAGATGCCAGCCATCTCCCTTTCTGCAAGATACTCTCCACTCTGCTTGGAGTTCTCTTGCAGCAGCACATGCCCCTCCCCCTGACAAATGCAAGGCTGGCAACTCTGATCACTCCTCCTTGCCCAGGCTTCTTATAGGAGCTAGGAAGAATGTGAGGGTTGGTGGATGGCTCTCAGTTATAGTGTGGGTTTTGTCTATTAGGGAGCCTCGAGGAAAGGTTTCTGCCCCTTTCAATACAGAGAGTCAGTGCCTGTAGATTTCATCTGTAGATGCGTGTCGGTTCTGGGCCACAGGAAAAGTTCCACTCAGTATCCTGGCATACTAATACCTGGTTTTATGTAAATACAGTATTGTATTTTCCTGTCAGTCAGTGCCTTTCAGTGTTATGTGATGGTATGATGGGGGTTTTGGTTTGTTTTTGTTTTTATATCTGTCAATTCATATTACTAGAAAAGTCATAGAAAATAATGGTTTATAAAAAATAATATCAGGCTCTATTTACTTCAGTAGCGACTTGTTTCCCAGGAAGTGCTTGACTTTCCTGGCTAGCTGCCGCAAATACAGTAGGACTTTGTCTTTACCTTGTTTATTATAATAGGGATTTATTCTGTAGGTCAAATCACGGTCTTCATGATGTGTTCTACGTAATAAAAGGCCCAGGGAGGCAGTAGAGTGTGTGTTGGAGTCGAATCAACTTGGCTGGAATCAGCAGCTTTGTGAGGCTGGTGAGTCACTTAACATCTCCCTCACAGGCAAAATAAAAATACTACTACCCACCCACGTAAGAGGTTATGAGGTCTCATTTGAATTATGTATGTAAAGTATGTAAAGCACTTATGATTGCCTGGATTGTAGGAAGCATATAACGAAGTTAGCTACTTTTATTATCTTATGGTATAGATAATGCCATATCATCTTTATATGATTCCACTGTAATTTGAATAAAAACATATCACCTTGTGCTGAGGGGGCTGAGAGTGGGAGTTCTACTAAATATAAGGAAGTTTAACATATATCATGTCAGTAGGAAGCAGAGTCAAGTTCAGAAGAATCAACAGCAGAGGTTAGGGACTTCATGTAAAATATAGGGAAATAAGACATCACGGAATAAGGGCAAAGAGTACGGAGAACTAAAGTTTAGGCGTAACACAGCAACAATAAAGCTTGGTAGTTATAGATTTGAAAGATATAGTCCAGAACACACTTTAATGGAGGTGAGCAACCTGGCACTAGGGGTTGGAACAGACCGGCTTGGGGTATGAGAAAAGGTAATTCCCTGTTGCAGTTTTTCTGTTTGCCAGAGAAATCTCTTAACTATTTTCCCCTTTGATCATATCATCAAGTCTCATTCGTCTGTTAATTTGTTTTCTACTAACTCTGGTAGGAGTGAAGTAGAATTGAGCATTAAAAAAATTATTACTAAGTGGATAGGCAAAAAACATCTCAAATTTCTACTTTTTGATCATAAGTGGAGTTTACCATATAACCCCTTATTGTTAGTCTTCTGCATTTCTGCTTTTGTGAGTTAAATATCCATGCCATTTATTATCTGTGTGTTGAAATTTTAGGGTTTTTCTTATTAATCTATGCATGCTCTTGATACACTGACTCATCAGTCATATTTTCATATTTTTTTATTTTGCTATGAGTATTTTCTCCACTTGTATTTATCTTCTAATTTTTAAAAACTTAAAAAAAACCCAAAACTTTTTATTAAGGTAAATTTCAAATATATATTAAAAAAACAGACTATAATGACCCCCTTTATGTACCCATCTCCCAGCTTCAATACTTGTCAGTTTCTGCCATTTTTGGTTATCTGACTCCACCTACTTCCCATTTACTTCACCCACTCCACTTGAGGTTGTTGTTGTTTTATAGTTTTAAATTTGTAGGTATAGTTTACACACATATGCACAGATCTTATCTGTTCAATTTGCATGAATGAACAGACTTGAGTAAAACACTGACAGGGCTAAGAATCATACACAGAGACTCTGGGGGAAAAGAGATAACCCCCACTGCTTACACCCACAGACAGAACAGACAGAGCCAAGCAGGTGTCTCGTATCCTAAGTCTCAGAGCCACTGAGCCAGTGCTGCATAAAGTCACACTGGACCCAAGGAAGCAGAAGATCAAGACTTGGATTTGTCTTGGCTGGGATAGGGCCTGCGTCAAGAAACAGGTTCTTAAGTAAACCGGATTTTGACTAGAGGCCTTGGACTCAGAAGAGGCCATCTTCTGCTCTTCCCTCACCTGTAGGTTCATTTCCTTCTTCTTTCACTGTCTCTGAAAAGAAGATCAGTTTGGGAGAATGTCAATATGGGGGTAGGGAAGGCCAGGCAAACACTCTTAGCGTGGTACAGTGGGGTCAGTTTGCACTTTTAGGTTATATGGAATCAGCAAAATGAAAAAGCAGCCGATGGAATGGAAGAAACTATTTGCAAACCATATATCTGATAAGGGGTTAATAACCCAGTGTATAAGGAACTTTTTATAATTCAATAGCAAAAACCAAATAACCTGATTAGAATATGGTTCTATCACAGTGCTATATGATATATCCTTATTAGTTATCTATTTTATATATGAAAGTAAAAGGGAAAGTGCAAGTCGCATCTGACTCTTTGAGACCCCATGGACTATACAGTGCATGGAATTCTCCAGGCCAGAATACTGGAGTGGGTAGCCTTTCCCTTCTCCTGGGCTCTTCCCTACCCAGGGATCGAACCCAGGTCTCCCACATTGCTGGCAGATTCTTTACCAGCTGAGCCACAAGGGAAGCCCAAGGATACTGGAGTGGGTAGCCTTTCCCTTCTCCTGCAGATCTTCCTGACCCAGGAATCAAACCGGGGTCTTCTGCATTGTAAGCGGATTCTTTACCAACTGAGCTATCAGGGAAGCCCATTTTATATATAGTAGTGTGTATATGTCAATCCCAGTCTCCCAATTTATCCCCCTCCCCTTCTCCCTTGTTTGTGGGAAAGGTAATCCTTTGTAGGGAATGAGGAAAAATCCTTTGTAGGTGAGGAAAAAGCAGAAGGTGCCCTCTTTCAGAGTCCAAGTCCTCTAGTCAAATCCGATTTACTTAAGAACCTGTTTCTTGGCCCTTTCCCAAAGAAGACATATAAATGGCCCATATGTACATGAAAAGATGCTCAATATCACTAATTATCTGGACAATACAAATCAAAACCACAATGAGATATCATCTTACACCTGTTAGGATGTATTAAGATAATAAGGATAAGTATGTGTTAGGATAAGTTAAAAGATAGCAAGTGTTTACAAGAATGTAGGGGAAATGAATCCTTTTTTAAAGCTAATTTTTATTGGAGTATAGTTGATTTACAATGTTGTGTTAGTTTCTGCTGTACAGCAAAGTGAATCAGTCCTGAATATTCACTGGTAGGACTGATGCTGAAGCTGAAGCTCTGATACTTTGGCTACCTTGATGCGAAGAGCCACCTCATTAGAAAAGACCCTGATATGTTGGGAAAGACTGAAGGCAAGGGGAAAAGGGGATGACAGAGGACAAGATGGTTGGATGGCATCACCGACTCAATGGGCTTGAATTTGAGCAAGATCCGAGAGATGGTGAAGGACAGGGAAGCCTGGCGTCCTGCAGTCCATGGGGTCACAAAGAGTCAGACACAACTGAGCGACTGAACAACAACAACAAAGTGAATCAGTTATACATATATCCACTCTTTCTAGATTTTCCCCCATGTAGATCATTATAGAATATTGAGGTCCCAGTGCTATACAATAGATCTTTTTAGTTATCTGTTTTATATATAGTAGTGTATATATATATGTCAATCCCAGTCTCCCAATTTATCCCTCTCCCCTTCTCCCTTGGTAACTGTAGGTTTGTGGGAAAGGTAATCCTTGTACATTGTTGGTAGGAAATAAATTGGTACAGTCACTATGGAAAGCAGTGTAAAATTTCCTCAAAAAATTAAAAATAGAACTACGATATGGTTCACAATTCTACTTAGGTGTATAAACAAAGGAAATGAAATTAGTATCTCTAAGAGATACCTGTACTCTCATGTTCTTTGCAGCATTATTCACAAGAGCTAAATTATGGAAACAATCAAATGCTTGTTGATTGATGAATGGATTAAGAAAATGTGATATATATATATATATATATATGGCTTCCCTGGTGGCTCAGTCGATAAAGAATTCACCTGCAATGCAGAAGATGCAGATTCAATACCTGGATCAAGAAGATCCCCTGGAGAAGGGTGTGACAACCCACTCTGGTATTCTTGCCTGGAGAATATCATGGACTGAAGCTATAGTCCCTGGGGTTGCAGAGTCAGACATGACTTAAGCGACTGAGCATGCACAATGGAATATTATTCAGCCTTAAGAAAGAAGGAAATTCTGTCATTTACAACAACATGGATGAAACTGGAGGATATTATGCTAAGTGAAGTAAGCCAGACACAGAAAGACAAATCTTGCATGGTCTCACTTATATGAGGAGTCAAAAAAACAAAAAGCCAACAACAAACACAAAATGCTGAACCTATACTAACAGGGAATAGTATGGTGGTTGCTGCTGCTGCTGCTGCTAAGTCACTTACCAGAAGCTAAAGGGTGAGGGAGATTTGAAAAAAAAAAAATAAAGCAAAATTGTTCTTGCCAAGGGCTGTGGAGAGGGAGGCATAGGCAGTTATTGTATAATGTTATAGGGCAGTTAAAGAATTGTAAGATGAAAAGAGTTTGGGAGATAGATGATGGTAATGGCTGTATAACAGTATGAGTTACCTAATACCACTGAAACTCTATATTTAAAAGTAGTTAAGATAATAAACTTTGTTGTATATGTATATATATATTTTACAACAATAAAAAATTGAAAAAAAATGTGTTGAAACATGAAAAACAGGCACCTATGTTTCCAGGTGGCTCAGTGGTAAAGAATCTGGTATTTTTGCTGGGAAAATCCCATGGACAGAGGAACCTGGCAGGCTACAGTCCATGGGGTCGCAAAGAGTTGGACATGACTGAGCATGCACGCATGCATGCATGCATGTTCAGACATTGCAGAGATTAAACAGATAACAGAAAGACATTATGGTGAAAAAGTAGTTGGTGGTTCCTCAAAAAGTTAAACATAGAGTTACCTACCATATGAGCTAGCAATTCCACTCCCAGGTATATACCAGAAATAATTAAAAGAGGGACTTAGGACTTCCCAGAGTTCCTGCTCCCAATGCAGAGGTCCAGGTCAATTCTCTGGTCAGGGAACTAGATCCTGCATTCCACAACTAAAGATCCTGCATGCTGTAACAAAGATCAAAGACTCTATGGGAGAGGGAGAGGGTAGGATGATTTGGGAGAATGGCATTGAAACATGTATAATACCATATATGAAACGAGTCGCCAGTCCAGGTTCAATGCACAATACTGGATGCTTGGGGTCAGTGCTCTGGGACGACCCAGAGGGATGGTACAGGAAGGGAGGAGGGAGGAGGGTTCAGGATGGGGAACATGTGTATACCTGTGGTAAATTCATGTTGATATATGGCAAAATCAATACAATATTGTAAAGTTAAAAAATTAAAAAAAAAAAGATCCCGTGTGCCACAACTAAGACCCAACATGGCCAAATAAATAAATTTATTAAAAAATAAAAAACCCAGGGACTCAAATAGTTATATGTACACCGATGTACAGCAGCATTATTCACAGTAGCCAAAAGGTGGAAACAACCCAAATGTCCATCAACAGATGAATAAATAAACAAAATTCGAAATGTACATAATATGGAATATTATTCAGCTATAAAATGAATGAAATTCTGACACATACTCTAACATGGATGAACCTTGAAAACAACATGCTCAGTGAAATAAGCCAGACAAAAAAGTAAATATTATACTATTTCGCATATATAAGCTAGATAGAATAAGCAGATTCATAGAGCCAAAAGTATCAAATAGAGGTTACCAGGGACTGCAATGAGAGAAGAAAAGCATTAGAAAAGCAGTTGTTGCTTAATGAGTAGAGTTTCTATTTGAGATAATGAGAAAGTTCTGGAAACAGTGGTGATATTTACATAACATTGTGAATGTACTCAATTCCACTGACTTGTACACTTGAAAATGATTAAAATGGTAAATATTATGTTATTTATATTTTGCCATGCTGAGTTTTTTGGTCAATAAGAGTCCAAAATGCAGTACTTGGATGCAATCTCAAAAACGACAGAATGATCTCTGTTTGTTTCCAAGGCAAACCATTCAATATCACAGTAATCCAAGTCTATGCCCCAACCAGTAATGCTAAAGAAGCTGAAGTTGAACAGTTATATGAAGACCTACAAGACCTTTTAGAACTAACACCCAAAAAAGATGTCCTTTTCATTATAGGGGACTGGAATGCAAAAGTAGGAAGTCAAGAAACACCTGGAATAACAGGCAAATTTGGCCTTGGAATACGGAATGAAGCAGGGCAAAGACTAATAGAGTTTTGCCAAGAAAATGCACTGGTCATAACAAACACCCTCTTCCAACAACACAAGAGAAGACTCTACACATGGACATCACCAGATGGTCAACACCGAAATCAGATTGATTATATTCTTTGTAGCCAAAGATGGAGAAGCTCTATACAGTCAGCAAAAACAAGACCAGGAGCTGACTGTGGCTCAGACCATGAACTCCTTATTGCCAAATTCAGGCTGAAATTGAAGAAAGTAGGGAAAACCACTAGACCATTCAGGTATGACCTAAATCAAATCCCTTATGATTATACAATGGAAGTGAGAAATAGATTTAAGGGCCTAGATCTGATAGAGTGCCTGATGAACTATGGAATGACATTGTACAGGAGACAGGGATCAAGACCATTCCCATAGAAAAGAAATGCACAAAAGCAAAATGACTGTCTGGGGAAGCCTTACAAATAGCTGTGAAAAGAAGAGAAGCGAAAAGCAAAGGAGAAAAGGAAAGATATAAACATCTGAATGCAGAGTTCCAAAGAATAGCAAGAAGAGATAAGAAGGCCTTCTTGAGCAATCAATGCAAAGAAACAGAGGAAAACAACAGAATGGGAAAGACTAGGGATCTCTTCAAGAAAATCAGAGATACCAAGGGAACATTTCATGCAAAGACGAGCTTGATAAAGGACAGAAATGGTATGGACCTAACAGAAGCAGAAGATATTAAGAAGAGATGGCAAGAATACACAGAAGAACTGTACAAAAAAGATCTTCACGACCCAGATAATCAAGATGGTGTGATCACTGACCTAGAGCCAGACATCCTGGAATGTGAAGTCAAGTGGGCCTTAGAAAGCATCACTACGAACAAAGCTAGTGGAGGTGATGGAATTCCAGTTGAGCTATTCCAAATCCTGAAAGATGATGCTGTGAAAGTGCTGCACTCAATATGCCAGCAAATTTGGAAAACTCAGTAGTGGCCACAGGACTGGAAAAGGTCAGTTTTCATTCCAATCCCAAAGAGAGACAATGCCAAAGAATGCTCAAACTACTGCACAATTGCACTCATCTCACACGCTAGTAATGTAATGCTCAAAATTCTCCAAGCCAGGCTTCAGCAATATGTGAACCATGAACTTCCAGATGTTCAAGCTGGTTTTAGAAGAGGCAGAGGAACGAGAGATCAAATTGCCAACATCCACTGGATCATGGAAAAAGCAAGAGAGTTCCAGAAGAACATCTATTTCTGCTTTATTGACTATGCCAAAGCCTTTGACTGTGTGGATCACAAGAAACTGTGGAAAATTCTGAAAGAGATGGGAATACCAGAACACCTGATCTGCCTCTTGAGAAATTTGTTTGCAGGTCAGGAAGCAACAGTTCGAACTGGACATGGAACAACAGACTGGTTCCAAATAGGAAAAGGAGTTTGTCAAGGCTGTATGTATATTGTCACCCTGTTTATTTAACTTCTATGCAGAGTACATCATGAGAAACGCTGGACTGGAAGAAACACAAACTGGAATCAAGATTGCTGGGAGAAATATCAATCACCTCAGATATGCAGATGACACCACCCTTATGGCAGAAAGTGAAGAGGAACTAAAAAGCCTCTTGATGAAAGTGAAAGAGGAGAGTGAAAAAGTTGGCTTAAAGCTCAACATTCAGAAAATGAAGATCATGGCATCCGGTCCCACCACTTCACGGGAAATAGATGGGGAAACAGTGGAAACAGTGTCAGACTTTATTTTTCTGGGCTCCAAAATCACTGCAGATGGTGACTGCAGCCATTAAATTAAAAGATGCTTACTCCTTGGAAGGAAAGTTATGAGCAACCTAGATAGCATATTCAAAAGCAGAGACATTACTTTGCCAACAAAGACATTACTTTGCCAGCAAAGACTTCATCTAGTCAAGGCTATGGTTTTTCCTGTGGTCATGTATGGATGTGAGAGTTGGACTGTGAAGAAGGCTGAGTGCCAAAGAATTGATGCTTTTGAACTGTGGTGTTGGAGAAGACTCTTGAGAGTCCCTTGGACTGCAACGAGATCCAACCAGTCCATTCTGAAGGAGATCAGCCCTGGGATTTCTTTGGAAGGAATGATGCTAAAGCTGAAACTCCAGGACTTTGGCCACCTCATGCGAAGAGTTGACTCATTGGAAAAGACTCTGATGCTGGGAGGGATTGGGGGCAGGAGGAAAAGGGGATGACAGAGGATGAGATGGCTGGATGGCATCACGGACTCAATGGACATGAGTCTGAGTGAACTCCGGGAGTTGGTGATGGACAGGGAGGCCTGGCGTGCTGCGATTCACGGGGTCGCAAAGAGTCGGACACGACTGAGCGACTGATCTGATCTAATGCTGAGTTTTTAAAAAAGAAAAAAGATGTAACAATCCCTTACTTTAAAAACTCTCTCATGATTTTCAAGATGACTTCCATGACTTTTTCCCAATGTACATTTTTTACTTATAATAATATTTTCCTCTGGGCATTATAATGTTCATTTTGTGCATATAACCCTGTTATCCATCTGACATTTATTTATGAGATATAGATACAAATTTATCACACCGTTATTTATTGTGTATTATTTCTTTTCTGGACTGATTAATGGTCTTTATTATATATTAAACTTATACATAATAAGCCCTGTTTATGTGCAAATTCTGTTATTGATTTCAAGACTATCAAAGGGACTTTTGCCTCATTGTGCTTTTGAGTATGGAAATGTGCATACTGAGCTTCTGGTTGTATATTTACCTAAGACATCTCTTTTGGGGATCATGGTTATCTCATGTTGGTACAATCTTAGTGTTTTTAGATGTTTTTATTAAGTGACGCTCTAGCTCACTCAAATTTATTTATTAGTCTTTTTGCATATGGCAAAAACAGCATCAGTGGTGTTGACAAGAAACAGTACGTATCATCTTCAGTTTCGTTAGCAGGGAGAGATGAATTGAAAAAGGAAATCTGTTTCTATACCATGTGTAGAGCCATTAGTTGTTATTATGTCATATTTGTTCTTATAAGTAATGCCCTTCTACACTATGCTTCCAATGGGCTGGTGGCTGTTAATTCAGCAAATTTAATTTTCCAAGTGAGGAAAGTCGCTACCACATCAATCTCATGAATATAATGCCTAGTGGTGAATATAATTCTTCCATTATCAGCCTCATTCATCACACTAAGGCAAGTGGTCAGAACTGTGAGCTTGAACATGGCAAATACTGGTAAAGATTCCTCTAGCTTAATATCACTAATCAATTTTATTTCTTCACTTTAACAATGGTATGTCTTATCTACATATAGGACTACATTTAGAGGGTGTATATTTTCAATATTAAGCCACTTCACATCTTTTTAGAATACTTTAATTGAAATCATTCATTGATTATTCATTTGAAATGTTGATCTCTGGGCTGCTTGCTCAGTGATACTGCATCTGAATTTAGTAACTGTTAGATCTTGCTGGGGGTTGAGGCTCATAGAGTGGGGAGCTCTAGTACTATCATGTCTTTTTTGGGATTTGACCATCCTAGACAATTTCTCCTTCCATGTAGATTCATGCTCTCTTACATCTAAGGGATCCAAAGAAACATAGTTCAATTATTGCTACTCAGTAGAGCATCAAATCTTAGTTGATTATTTGTTAAAATTTTCCGAGCTTCCTTATGTTCCTGATGTGTACTGATTTTTCTGAACTTGACTAACTGACCAAAGCATTCTACCTCCTCTTTCATTCCAGTGAAAAAAGCATAATTCCAGACAGAAGCAGGCATTCTAGCCCCTGTGGGTTAGGAAATCTGGCTGAGGCTTGATTCATGGATTCTGTTAAGGAAGAATATTTTATTGGAGTCAGTGCCTGCAGATTTGGTAGGTTACAGGAAAAGCAACAGAAGGTTTCTGTGGAAAAAAGGCAGATTTTTTTATGGACTTTAGGAATCATACAGAATTGGTATTTGAGATAGAACCATTGAATGTTCAGGGATTTAAGGAGAAATAGGCACACATTTCTGGAGCTTTGGCTATTTTATAGGATTCATGGGGCAGAGAGGTTTTTATAAGCTCATCTATGCATCAAAGGCTCCTTTAGTAGGTTCAAGACAGGGATGTAGGAAACAGAATATGTTGCATAGCCTAGTGATAAGGGTATGAGCACTACTGTCCAAAAAGCCTAGGAGGAAAGTTTCCCAGCTCTTTGGGATATAACTGTGATTGGGTTCCTAGGTTCTGATAAAGAAATGGCTAGAAGGGAGGGTAAGCAAGTAACGCTTCATAAGTTCAAATCTTGCAATGATATGATCTGGTAAAGAAGAGGGATTTTGTTTTGTTTTCTCCTTTGATAAGGGCTTACTCACCATTCTGTTCCATTGAAAGAGTCACCAGTTGAGCCTGAAAGAATCAGGTCTCAATGGGGTCAAATCCCAAGAAAAAACAGTAGGGATATGGGATGCCAGGATTAGAGACTGAAGAATAAAGGTTTGAAGTAGAAAGGACTGCAGTACTTATGTTAAAGAGGGACAGTCAGATAGCAGAATTAAGCAAGGTTATGGAATCAAGATTGGCAAGAGAAATATCAATAACCTCAGATATGCAGATGTCACCACCCTTATGGCAGAAAGTGAAGAAGAACTAAAGAGCCTCTTGATGAACATGAAAGAGGAGAGTGAAAAAGTTGGCTTAAAGCTCAACATTCAGAAAACTAAGATAGGCATCTGGTCCCATCACTTCATGGCAAATAGATGGGGAAACAGTGGAGACAGTGGCTGAATTTATTTTTCTGGGCTCCAAAATCACTGCAGATAGTGATTGTAGCCATGAAATTAAAAGACACTTACTCCTTGGAAGGAAAGTTATGACCAATCTAGACAGCATATTAAAAAGCAGAGACATTACTTTGCCAACAAAGGTCTGTCTAGTCAAGGCTATGGTTTTTCCATTGGTCATGTATGGATGTGAGAGTTGGACTGTGAAGAAAGCTGAGCACCGAAGAATTGATGCTTTTGAACTGTGGTGTTGGAGAAGACTCTTGAGAGTCCCTTTGGACTGATAGAAGATCCAACCAGTCCATCCTAAAGATCAGTCCTGGGCGTTCATTGGAAGGACGGATGTTGAAGCTGAAACTCCAAAACTTTGGACACCTGATGGGAAGAGCTGATTCATTTGGAAAGACCCTGATGCTGGAAAAGATTGAAGGCAGGAGGAGAAGGGGACGACAGAGGATGAGATGGTTGGATGGCATCACCGACATGATGGACATGGGTTTGGGTGGACTCCGGGAGTTGGTGATGGACAGGGAGGCCTGGCGTGCTGCGATTCATGGGTTCGCAAAGAGTCGAACACGGCTGAGTGACTGAACTGAACTTATGCCTAATTGGGCTTCCTTGGTGGCCCGGATGGTAAAGAATGTCCTGCAATGCAGGAGACCCAGGTTTGGTCCCTGGGTTGGAAAGGTCCCCTGGAGAAGGGAATGGCTACCCACTCCAGTATTCTTGCCTGGAGAATCCCATGAATAGAAGAGCCTGGCAGGCTACAGTCCATGGAGTTGCAAGGAGTTGGACATGACTGAGTGAGTTAAAGTTATACCGAATATGCATAGCGTAGTGGCAACAAGGGAACAGGACTTTGGGAGGCATGGATTGTGTTCAAGATTTTAATTTTTAGAAGAAAAGAATAGTATGTATGAAATAATATATAACCCCAAAGATTCCTCTAATGGATAATTTAAAGTAAAATTCTGTCTGTATTCAGGCAATAGTAGTCCTGTTCCTGTAGGGGAAAAAATGGTCTCTAGAAGATTTAAGTATTAATAATAAAGATTAAAAACGAAAAAAAAACCCTCTAATATCATAATATACTGTGAATGTTGCAAAACTTTATAAAATTATACATACATATTACATACTTAAGATACAATATGTCTCATCTATGTATCTAACCATCTATGTATACATGTATGTTTATATGTATGTATATATGTATCTACCTATTTGTAATACAAAATTAGCTTGATTCCTTTCCTGGTGTTGTGCTTTTATTTTTGGTTTGCTATTTGCACTAAATGACTCAGAAACGGAAGTGAAAAATCATTACAATCTGGCTAGATTTTTTTTCTGTTAGAGTTGTAATTCTTACATAATAGTGATACAAACCTCTGAATGTTTATTAGATGTGTGGTGCTAGGTTTCTATGTAGAACAACAATACCAGCCCCCTAACTTCCATGCCTCTCTAATTATATGTAAACTAGTTTAAGATCATCAAGTACAATGACTCATCACTCCAAGGTGCTCTGCAAAAGCCTACATTGTTACAAGACTATTGTTCCCTACTGAATGTATTTTGAGCTTTAGTTAATTTTTTATTTTTAACATAAGCTCCAGATCTTTATCTGTACTTGTTATGTAAGAAATAATAAACACTTGAATGCAGTTATCTACTTCAAATTTTTACTTCTTATGATAAAAACAGAAAGCTACTACATTCTTAGAAATGTCTGTTTAGATTTCTTGCTATCATGATCAGCAGCATCATAATTACCATTATCATCATTGTCTGTTAATATTGGTTGCTAAACATTTAGTTAAGGATTATTTTAAGTTCTAATAGTATTTACAAATAGTATGTATCAAATAACCAAGCTTTTTCCTTAGAAAAATATAGCTAAAAATGAATATTGGTCAAAATTATAAAAAGTTCCTAACTTTCAAATGGGTTGGTTGCCAAATTTTGTTTTCAAGGTAGTTTGTTTGAACTGGGAGCCCTTTTGTTGATTGATTGGTAAACAGCGTTATATATGGGATGTGTGCATGCTAAGTCACTTCAGTCATGTCTGACTCTTTGTGACCCCCATGGACTGCAGCACGCCAGGCTTCCCTATTCTTCACCGTCTCCCAGATTTTACTCAAACTCATGTCCATTGAGTCAGTGATGCCATCCAACTGGCGTCCCCAACTGATGTCATCTTCTGTCGTCCCCTTCTCCTGCCTTCAATCTTTCCCAGCATCAGGGTCTTTTCTAATGAGTCAACTCTTCACATCAGGTGGTCAAAGTATTGGAGCTTCAGCTTCAGCATCAGTCCTTCCAATGAATATTCAGGGCTGATTTCCTTTAGGATTGACTGGTTTGATCTCCTAACTCAATGAAACTATGAGCCATGCTGTGTAGGGCCACCCAAGATGGACACGTCTTGGTGGAGAATTCTGACAAAATGTGGTCTACTGGAGAAGGGAATAGTGAACCACTTCAGCATTCTTGCCTTGAGAACCCTATGAGCTGTATGAAAAGGGTCTTTGTAGATGTAATCAGTTTAAGGTGAGGTCATATTGGATTAAGATGAGTTATAGTCCACTGACTGGTGTCCTTATAACAAGAGAGAATTTGGACATAGAGACAGGAAGAATGCATGTGACAATGGAGGCACAGATTGGAGTGAAGCATCTACAAGCCATAGAATGACAAAGATTGCCATCAACCACTGGACACAAGGAAGAGGCAAGGAAAGAATCTTCCCTAGAATCTTCGGAGAGCACATAGCCCTGCTGACACCATGATTTTGGATGTCTAACCTCCAAAACTGTGGGACAATATGTTTCTGCTGTTTTTGTTGTTGTTCAGTCACTCAGTCATGTCCGACTCTTTGTGACCCCATGGACTACAGCATGCCAGGCTTCCCTGTCCTTCACCGTCTCCTGGAGCTTGCTCAAACTAATGTCCATTGAGTCGGTGATACCATCCAACCATCTCGTCCTCTGGCATCCCCTTCTCCTCTTGCCTTCAATCTTTGGCAGTATCAGGGTCTTTTCTAGTGAGTTGGCTCTTCGCATTAGGTGGCCAAAGTGTTGGAGCTTCAGCTTCAGCATCAGTCTTTCCAATGAATATTCAGGGTTGATTTCCTTTAGGATTGACTGATTTGATCTCCTTGCAGTCCAAGAGACTCTCAAGAGTCTTCTCCAACACCACAGTTCAAAAGCATCAATTTTTTTGGCACTCAGCCTTCTTTATGGTCAAACTCTCACATCCATACATGACTACTAGAATAGCCATAGCTTTGACTATACAGACCTTTGTAGGCAAAGTAATGTCTTTTCTTTTTAATATGCTGTGTAGGTTTGTCTAAGCCATCCAAATTTGTGGTAATTTGTTTTGGTAGCTATAGAGAACAAAAATACAACTTCCAAATAAATAAAACTTGATCACTGAAATTTCTCATGTCTTCCTGCTCCACAATAAATCTGAGAATGGACTTAGTACTAAAACAAAACTTGGCATGTGTTATGGACTGAATGTTTGTGTCTCCCCAACATTCTTGTGAAAAAATCATAACTCCAATATGATGGCATTAGGAGGTGGGGCCTTCAGAAAGTAATAGATCATGAGAATGGAGCCCTCATGAATGGGTGCTATTCCCCTATAAAGGGACCCCAGAGAGCTTTCTCTCCCTCTTTCCACCAAATAAGGATACAGGACACGACAGCTATTTATGAACAAGAAAGTAGGTCTCCACCAGACTCTGTATCTGCTAGTACCTTCATCTTGGACTTCAGCCTTCAGAACTGTGAGACATAAATGTTTGTTGTTGTATCTACCCAGTCTATGGTATTTTTGTTATAACAACCTGAACAGACTAGGCATGCTTAAGTTTGGCATGTATGTGTGTGTTTTTAATTTTAATTGGAGTATAGTTGATTTACAATGTTGTGTTAGCTTCAAATGTACATCATTGTGCATCAGTTATACATATACATATATCCACTCTTTTTAAGATTCTTTTCCTATATAGGTATTACAGAGTATTGAGTAGAGTTTCCTGTACTATGTATAGGTAGGTCTTTATTAGTTATCTGTTTTATATTGTTATATATATATGTCAATCCCAATCTTCCAATTTATCCCTGTCCTGCTTTCCCCTCAGGTAACCATAAGTTTGTTTTCTACATCTGTGACTTCTATTTCTGTTTTTGTAAATGGTTCATTTGTACCATTTTTTTGTTGTTGTTAGTTTCCACATACATGTGATATCATATGATATGTGTCTTTCTCTGTCTGACTTACTTAACTCAGTATGACAGTCTCTGGGTTCATACACATTTCTATAAATGGCATTATTTAATTCTTTTTATGGTGGCATAATATTCTATTGTATATATGTTCCACATCATCTTTATCCATTTGGTATGGGGTTTAGTTCAGTTCAAATCAGTTCAGTCGCTCAGTCGTGTCTGACCCTTTGCAACTCCATGGAACACAGCACACCAGGCCTCCCTGTCCATCACCAACTCCCTGAGTTTACCCAGACTCATGTCCATTGAGTCAGTGATGCCATCCAACCATCTCATCCTCTGTCGTCCTTCTCCTGCCTTCAGTCTTTCCCAGCATCAGGGTCTTTTCCAATGAGTCAGCTCTTCACATCAGGTGTCCAAAGTATTGGAGCTTCAGCTTCAACATCAGTCCTTCCAGTGAACACCCTAAAGGACTGATCTCCTTTAGGATGGACTGATTGGATCTCCTTGCAGTCCAAGTGACTCTCAAGAGTCTTCTCCAACACCACAGTTCAAAAGCATCAATTCTTCGGTGCTCAGCTTTCTTTATAGTCCAACTCTCACATCCGTACATGACTACTGGAAAAACTATAGCCGTGACTAGATGGACCTTTGTTGGCAAAGTAATGTCTTTGCTTTTCAATATGCTGTCTAGATTGGTCATAACTTTCCTTCCAAGGAGTAAGCATCTTTTAATTTCATGGCTGTAGTCACTAAATGCAGTGATTTTGGAGCCCAGAAAAATAAATTCAGCCACTGTTTCCACTGTTTCCCTATCTATTTGCATGAAGTGATGGGACCATATGCCATGATCTTCATTTTCTGAATGTTCAGCTCTAAGCCAACTTTTTCACTCTCCTCTTTCACGTTCATCAAGAGGCTCTAGTTCTTCTTCACTTTCTGCCATAAAAGTGGCTGTTAAGTCACTTCAGTTGTGTCCGACTCTGCGTGACCCCATAGATGTCAGCCCACCAGGCTCTCCTGCCCCTGGGATTCTCCAGGCAAGAAAACTAGAGTGGGTTGCCATTTCCTTCTCCAATGCATGAAAGTGAAGAAGTGAAAGTGAAGTCGCCCAGTCGTGTCCGACTCTTAGCAACCCCATGGACTGCAGCCCACCAGCTCCTCCATCCATGGGATTTTCCAGGCAAGAGTAGTGGAGTGGGGTGCCATTGCCTTCTCCAATAAAAGTGGTGTCATCTACATATCTGCGGTTATTGATATTTCTCCCGGCAATCTTGATTCCAGCTTGTGCTTCACCCAGCGCAGCTTTTCTCATGATGTACTCTGCATATAAGTTAAATAAACAGGGTGACAATATACATGAAGTACCCCTTTCCCTGTTTGGAACCAGTCTGTCATTCCATGTCCAGTTCAAACTGTTGCTTCCTGACCTGCATACAGATTTCTCAGGAGGCAGGTCAGGTGGTCTGGTATTCCCATCTCCTTCAGAATTTTCCACAGTTTATTGTGATTCATACAGTCAAAGGCTTTGGCATAGTCAGTAAAGCAGAAACAAATGTTTTTCTGGAACTCTTTGCCTTTTCAATGATCCAGCGGATGTTGGCAATTTGATCTCTGGTTCCTCTGCCTTTTCTAAGTCCAGCTTGAACATCTGGAAGTTCACCATTCATGTATTGCTGAAGCCTGGCTTGGAGAATTTTAACCATTACTTTACTAGCGTGTGAGATGAGTGCAATTGTACAGTAGTTTGGGCATTCTTTGGCATTGCCTTTCTTTGGGATTGGAATGAAAACTGACCTTTTCCAGCCCTGTGGCCACTGCTGAGTTTTCCAAATTTGCTGGCATATTGAGTGCAGCACTTTCATAGCATCATCTTTTAGGCTTTGAAATAGCTCAACTGGAATTCCATCACCTCCACTGGCTTTGTTCGTAGTGATGCTTCCTAAGGCCCACTTGACTTTGCATTCCAGGATGTCTGGCTCTAGGTGAGTAATCACACCATCGTAATTATCTGGGTAGTGAAGATCTTTTTTTTGTACAGTACTTCTGTGTATTCTTGCCACCTCTTCTTAGTATCATCTGCCTCTGTTAGGGCCATACCATTTCTGTCCTTTATTGAGCCCATCTTTGCATGAAATGTTCCCTTGGTATCTCTCATTTTCTTAAAGAAATCTCTAGTCTTTCCCATTGTGTTGTTTTCCTCTATTTCTTTGTACTGAACACTGAGGAAGGCTTTCTTATTTCTCCTTGCTATTCTTTGGAAGTCTGCATTCAAATGGGTATATCTTTCCTTTTCTCCTTTGCTTTTTGCTTCTCTTCATCTTTACAAATAGGGGGCTATTTGTAAGGCCTCCCCAGACAGCCATTTTGCTTTTTTGCATTTATTTTTCTTGGGGATGGTCTTGATCCCTATCTCCTGTAGAATGTCATGAACGTCCGTCATCTTAATACATAGTTGTGATGATGATATTTAATTACTGTATTGTTAGTGCTTTTAAAATATAACTTACTTAGTTCATTAAGAATTTTAAGATGTGGATAATACATAATGAGTACTATACTTTGTAGAATTAGTATGACAAGACATGAATAGATGAAGAATGCTTCATCTACAACAGAAGCCTATACATGTCAGTTCTTGCTTTAATTAGAGAACACAGGAGGTTCTTAGGAGATTCTTATGTTTACTCTTCAGTTTTTTTTCACTTGAAATCTCCCTATACATCAAATTTCCAGAGTAGAAGGAGTCCATTATATCTCTAGGTCTTCCCCTCCCTCCAACATGATCTAAGAATCTAGGGACCTTAATGAGTTCAAAGAGGCCAGTCATCTTTTGAAATACCTCACAGGGAAACAAAAAGAATTAGAAAATTTGATCAATCTTCTGTTGGGTTCCAATTTTCGTCTGTCATTGTTTCTGTTGTCTGCAAGTTACCGGTAACAACAGTTCCTTATGGTCTGATGCATCCTTTTCTACCCCTGTGATGTTGCACTTTCTGGTCACCCAGTGCAGCAGTGTTGTGTTTCACACTTGGACCGTAGTTCTTTAGTTTACACTCATTGCTTAAGAGAGGCTTGAACATCTGACAGTTAACGTTAAGGCTTGAACGTCTGACAGTTCTCTGTGTGAGTCTCCTTGGAAAATTTACTCATTAGGCCTCCATTTTCAGAACCATAAAGTGGTTATACTAGTATATCTTCCTCATAGACTAGTTGTGAGAATTGAATGAAGACAGTTCATCAAAATTGTAAAGGTGATTAATGTGATTAATGTTAGATAGTATGATTTTTAGTGGGTGATTTAAATTTTCTTTAAAATTTTTTTCTGTATAAACAATATTTTTAAGGGGAAGCAGTGATGTATTTAGTTCATATTAGAAAAATTTTGATCAAAACAAGTTAAATTAAAGCCATTGACTCAAGGGTAGGCTTTAGTTATTTAGAAACCACTTAATCACTCTCTGGCATTGACAATAGAATGCAGATTTAGTATAAATTAGGGGTTAGCAAGCGACAGCCTATGGGATAAATATGGTCTGCAGCCTGTTTTTTTAAATAAAATTTTATTGGAACACAGTCACAGCCATTCTTTTAAGAACTATTGTCCATGGTATTTTAGCTCTAGAATTGCAGAATTGAATAGTTGTGACAGAAAACTCGTGGCCCACAGAGACTAAAATATTTACCATCTGATTCTTTTCAGAAAAAATTTTCCAACCATTTGTGTGGTTGTAAACTCTGAATAGGGCCAAAACTAGGATGAAAATAGTGAAGAACTTGTCTAAGGTGCAAAATTAAAAGGGGCACCAAAAAAGTCAGTTTAGCTCAGTTCAGTTCAGTTTCTCAGTTGTGTCTGACTCTTTCCAGCTCCATGGACCACAGCACACCAGGCCTCCCTGTCCATCGCCAACTCCCAGAGCTTACTCAAACTCATGTCCATTGAGCCAGTGATGCTATCCAACCATCTCATCCTCTGTCATCCCCTTCTCCTCCTGCCTTCAATCTTCCCTAGCATCAGGGTCTTTTCCAGTGAGTCAGCTCTTCGCATCAGGTGGCCAAAGTATTGGAGTTTCAGCTTCAACATCAGTCCTTCCAATGAATATTCAGGACTGATTTCCTTTAGGATTGACTGGTTGGATCTCCTTGCAGTCCAAGGGATTCTCAAGAGTCTTCTCCAACACCAGTTCAAAAGCATCAAAAAAGTCAATAATCAAGATTATATTACATTTTAATACAATATTTTAAAATATTAATGTGAAAAATCCATGATGAACAAAAAGTCAAAATTTCAACAAAAGTAGAATTGATAACAGAGCTATGCCATCTCCAGTTATTGATAACCAGAGCCTGAGACAATATTGTACTGTAAGTCATTCAGTCATGTCTGACTCTTTGCAACCCAGTGCACTGTAGCTTGCCAGGCTCCTTTGTCCATGGAATTTCCTAGGCAAGAATACTAGAGTGGATTGCCATGCCCTCTTCCAGGGGATCTTCCTGATCCAGGGATTGAACCTGCGTCACCTGCATTGGCAGGTGGATTCTTTACCACTAGTGCTGCCTGGGAAGCAATACTAATCCTGTCTTTATTTAGAATTTTGATATTTTTGTCCAATGTGTAGGGCAGAGAGGTGCCCTAAATTCCCTAGCACAAAGCTTAGCATATAGTGGGCTTGTGGTAAGTATTTTCAGTGATTATGAATTCATTAGCCTATGATGCTGTGAAGAAAGAATTAGGAAAACTGTGTTGAGTGGGAGATACTTAAGCTAGTTGTTCTGGTTCTTATGTACTTATATGCTAAGGCTGTTCAGCAGTTTGGTGCATTAGCAAATATTGGCCAATAGGTTTTACTTTAGTCCTAGGCCTGTGGGCACCATCCTAATTTATATGACTATTTTTAAGGTGGTATTTTGGGGATTTATTATGTCTTAAGCATAATTTTGAACAAACTTTTTTGAAATTTAAATTGTCTATAAAGACTTGCTTGTACAATCCAAATGCTTGACATACTATTTTTTAGCCAATGATTTCTGGCATTTTCTTCCATTTGTTGATATTCATCTAAGATAGACAAATCTCATCCTCTCCTTCCAGGGTTTTCTTATAATATCTTCATTCTGACTGGAAATTGGAATGTCCATTCCAAAAACCAGATTTGTTGGGATTCTAAACCACATTTTTCAGAGTTCAAAGGTTCATGTACTATGTACACTTGAACTTTTCTCAATATGCTATTTGGATAGAGCTACTCCCAATAAATGAACATTATATTGTTTACTCTTTGGCACAGAGACCCATGTTGATCAGTACAGAGCCTTGAACTAGGATAGCGGATGTTCACCAAATACCTACTATTTGGGAGAGAGGGGTTGATTTTGGTAAAGATTGCAGAAGGAAGCACTATGTGAGTAGACACTAAAGTTACATAATGATCATTACACAAAGTATTTTAAAGGGGGTGTAATAAATGTAGAAACAGAGGACACAGTTATACATTTAGCTTACCATTGAAAATCAAAATAAATAAATGGACTGTCACTCAAATGCAAAGAGAAAATTGCTCATGAACTTCTGATAAACTTATACTTTAGTCTGAATTATACTTAAAATATTAGCTGACATTTTGATATCTAACAAAATATCTTAGATATCTTTGTTACCAGATTTCTATTACCTACAGGGTAGAATTTGTGATTCTTCAAATAGGGAAACAGAGGAAGAACGAGAAACATACTCCTTTCTCACTTTAGTTCTTTTATGTGAATGGGGGAAGGGGAGGGAAGAGTGGTAAGAGAGAGAGAGGAAAGTGAAAGTGGAAGTGTTCTTCGCTCAGTCACGTCTGACTCTTTGCATCCCCAAGGATGGTAGGCCACCAGGCTTCTCTGTCCGTGGAATTATCCAGGCAAGAATTCTGGAGTGGGTTGCCATTTCCTTCTCCAGGGGGTCTTCCAAATCCAGGGATCAATCCTGAGTCTCCTGCATTGGCAGGTGGATTCTTTACCACTAGTGCTGCCTGGTGGAGAAGGCAATGGCAACCCACTCTAGTACTCTTGCCTGGAGAATCCCAGGGAGAGAGGAGCCTGTTGGGCTGCCATCTATGGGGTCGCACAGAGTAGGACACGACTGACACGACTTAGCAGCAGCAGCACCAGCAGCAGTGCTGCCTGGGAAGCAGTACTAATCCTGTCTTTATTTAGAGTTTCGGTATTTTTGTTGAACATGTAGGGAAGAGAGGTGCCCTAAATTCCCTAGCACAAAGCTTAGCATATAATGAGCTTGTAGTAAGTTTTTTTTATTGACTATCAATTTATTAGCCCATGATGCTATGAAAGAATTAGGAAAACTGTGTTGTGTTGAGTAGGAGATGTTTAGCCTACTTGTTCTGGTCTTTACCGTCTGAGCCACTAGGAACCTAAGAGAGAGAGGGAAAACCCAGAAATGAAGTTTGAGGAAAGGAAGAAGTAGAGAGTGAGAGTGAGAGATTAAAGGAGAAATGTAGAGTGGAAAGGAGGTAGAGCGTAGAGAGAGGTGTGAGGAGGGGGCAAGAGATAGGAGTCTGAGTGTAATAGCTCCATTTTGAGTACTAGTTAGAGATGATGGAAGCAGAGCCTTAAGACCTTTGCCAGTGGAGACTTACCTGGTTTACTATACTGAACAAGTTGTCCTTTTGAACTGTGGAGAAGTTCTTGAGAACTTCTTGAGAACTGTTGGAGAAGACTCTTGAGAGTCCCTTGGACTGCAAGGAGATCCAACTAGTCCATCCTAAAGGAGATCAGTCCTGGATGTTCATTGGAAGGACTGATGTTGAAGCTGAAACTCCAATACGTTGACCACCTTATGCGAAGAGCTGACTCATTTAAAAAGACCTTGATGCTGGGAAAGATTGAGAGCAGGAGGAGAAGGGGATGACAGAATATGAGATGGTTGGATGGCATAACCAACTCAATGGATATGTTGGGTTTGGGTAGACTCCAGCAGTTTGGGTAGACTCCAGCAGTTGGTGATGGACAGGGAGGCCTGGTGTGCTGCAGTTCATGGGGTCGCAGAGAGTCGGACACGACTGAGCGACTGAACTGAACTGAACTGAACTGAAGGAAGTAAAAGCCTGGAAAGATGGACTAGGTCATTTGGATTCTCTAGGATTTGGAACTGGGAAATCAAAAGACTGATCCAGTTAGCAGTGGGAACAGAGAGTTGAGAGAGTTGCCAAGGTTTAGAAGGTATTGGGAGTGGTCATGGCTTCCCAGGTGGTGCTAGTGGTAAAGAACCCATCTGCCAATGCAGGAGATGTAAGAGATGCAGGTTTGATCCCTGGGTCAGGAAGATCACCTGGAGGAGGACGTGGCAACCCACTCTGGGCTACAGTCCATAGGGTTGCAAAGAGTCGGACAGACTGAAGCAACTTAGCACATGTGCACGCATGGGAGTGGTCGTGTTGTGCTGTATGCTAGCTGAGTCTATGATGGAATGGAAACCATGAATAACCAGAGGAAGTAGGGCAATAGAGAGAAGGGAAACTGAAAAGAGAAGCAGAGGCACTGATAGAAAGAGAGAGTGGTTCAGTTTTAGAGCTTTCTTGTTTTCTGATAACTCTCAGTTGATCAGTGAGCATTCTTTGAAATGTTTCCTTTTCTTGAAATAACTTGAGTAGATCTCTAGCCTTTTAAGCATATAGGTATTTTGAAGGCCTTATTATGAAGAGCTTTGGATGCTAGGGGAAGGCCGAGGCTACATATTAACTAATTTTGAGATCCAGAGTAGTGCCATTAGGAATGGGTTAACTGAAGATTAATCTGGAAGGAGTATGTAGGAGAGATGGAGACACTGAGTTGGGAAGCTGTTACAGTAAGATATGCGGGAGGAAATTAAGGCCTTGGATTGAAGGTAAGAAAGAAAGAAGCTAAATGTATAGACAGGTATAAAAACATAACAAAGGAAGAATCATAACACGTGGTAATTTATTGGCTATAAGGGGCAAGGAAAAAGAACATGTCAGAGTTGAAACTGAGATTTTTAAGGCTTGGAGGTTAGAAGTGGGTAATGTTATTAAAGGAAACCGGGAAGTTTAGGTTTGGTTGTTTTGGGTTGTGGAAGGCCAGACAGCTGTTTGGTTTTGTGTCTGTCTGTTTAGTTTCAGAAGTTGGTGGGAAATACTGTTTAGTTCAGCTTAGATAACTTTCACTGAGTTCCTCCCGCTCCTCTGTTCCCGGCACTGATAGTGAAGGTGGGGAGTTGATGTTCAAGAGTGAATAAAACATAGTTTGTACCTTTGAGGAGTTCCTAGTGTTATGAATGAGATTGTCAGGTGAAAATATGTGACCCAGATGTCAAAAAAGCCCCAAAGAACTAGATTATCAAAGGATAGGATGAGAGGATGTAAAGAGGTGGTCCAAAGGTAAAACCATGGGGAATACCTGGTGTCATAGGACAGGAGAAGGAAGAACACAGGGGAGGCATGGCCAGGAGATTCTTAGGAGAAACAGGATAGTACAGGGTTAGAAAACCAAGGGAAGAAAGGGTTTCAGGAGGCAAAGTCATTCCCAGTGTTAAATACTGCAAAAACTTTAGAGAATGAAGTTGGATTTGACATGTAAGAGGTCATTGTTATCCTTGAAGGCATTTGTGGGTAAGGGCTAGTGAAGAAAAATAGGAAGAAATGTAGACCTATCTTCTAATAATTTGAGAATTGATGAGGTGATAAGAAGAGGAAACTTCGAGGGAAGGGCAAGGTCTATAGAAGAATTTTATTTATTTTTAAAGACTGGGTCTATCTGGTAGACAGGATAAGACTGGTCAGGAGAGATGAAAAAATTCAAGGAAGAGAAGTGAAGGAGTAAGGACATAAGGAAATGGCCTGGCAGTGGTGGGGGCAGAGGGTGGTTGGGATCAAGTGTAAAGGTAAAGAGGAAAACACTTATCACACAGAGAGACATTTCACCCTGGAGCCAAAGATTAAAAGGAGGAATACAATTTCCAATACAGAAGAATTAAGACAGGGAGAGAAAGGAAATAACAAGAAAAATACCTCATCTGTCTTCTATTTTCTCAGAATATTAGCAGGCTAGAAATAGAGTCTTGTGATTGGGGATTTTAGGAACATAGAGGAAGAGAAAGTTTTTGAAAGGCCACTAAAGAGTTTGGAACAAGGAATTAATAAGAGGTGAATGAGAGGATTTTTGAGTGGTAATAAAGAGACAAATAAGGACGAGGAGGTGAGAAATGAATCAAGAAAATGAAAACTATTTCAAGTAGTAGTACTCAAAGAATTTCAAAGAGTTCCTCCTTCCCCCACCCACACTATTTTACAAATAAAGAATTTAATTCCAAGCAACTTACTCATGGATCTGTTGGAGTTCCAACCTCCACCCCTTCTTTCTACATGAAAAGAGATGTGACAGTTGATTATAAGATTAATTTAGAGAATCGGTTAAATCTGAAATCTGACTTAATCTGGAAAAAATATAAAATTGATCAAAGATCAGTGCTTGTGTATGTTGAACAAATATGATAGCTGGTCAGTGAGTCATAGGAAGTGACTCAGGAATATTCCTCAAACTATAGTGTCTGTGCTGGGTAAGAATATTTTTTCAAAACTCTAAATAATTCTAATTTTGTATAAATAATTCTAATTTTGTATATAAATATTTAAATGTTTGATTTTTACAAAATGACTGCCAATTAACTTATTATCTAAAAGAAACTCAGCTGTCATAGTGCATATTCTATAATGAAAGAAACAGTTTTCAGTGTGAAGGTTACAGTTGTGGAAGATAGTCTGGGAAACTATGATACATTCAGGAGTAATCAGTCATCTTAAGCAATGGAATGAGAACATTATTTAAAATATTTTTTAAAGTATTTAATTTATTCCAGATCTCAAGACTTAGTCCCTTAAGTTTTTATAAATCATCTTACTAAGATGAGACTGAATTTCTGAGGACTCAGGTTTTTTAGCAGATCCCCAAGAAAGGTTGAATTCCCTGAAAGGTAGTAGTGAAGTAATATTCTTATTTGTCTTTTGGGACAGAATCAAATAATAGCTTTATATTGAATTTCAGTAATCATTATCAGGGACCTAATAAAAGGATCACAAGTCTTCTGTGTCATTTCCACGTGTAATTTTAACAGCCACAGACAGAACAGATAGAATTGCCTCAGCCATAGGCAGATTATTTTTATTATTCCAGACTAGAAATTCTCTAGACATTTTTTTTTTTTTTTTTTTTGGTTGTTGAAACTAAAAATGACCTTAGAAAAAGGTGGACGTTTTATTAGATGTTTTGTGTTTCAGAGCATTTTGTGATGGTTGGTTATCCTTTTTCCTGCTGTGAAAGCAGATGGGAATGCCATCAGTGATGTCCATAGGCTTCAGTGTAAAGTGGGGTCAGCGATTGTTCTGGCCTCTTGCCCAGGAGATGGAATGGAATGACTATTTTCTTGGTTGAATTCCAAGGAGGCCTCAGAAGAGCCCTTCACACTGAACTGGTACTAAAACCTCTAATACTTTTCTCAGTTGGTAGAACTTATCCTTGGAGTGAAATCAAAGCCAGTCATACACCTCTCTCTACCGATGTCTCTGTGTGTGTGTGTGTGTGTGTGTGTGTGTGTGTCCACAGCTGTTGGCAATCCATATTCATAACCCGCAAGGAGATGGCTGGCCTCTGACCTTTGCTGTCTCTTAGGTCTAAGTTTAGGAAGGGATGTCCTGCATTTCAGAGGTATTCCTAGCCAAAGAATCTGGCATCTATGAGGAAGTATTGGGTGGCTCTGTGGATGAAGACTTGGTTTGATAGGTCAGACTTGTTATCTGACTCAAAAACTTAGACACTGTCCATGGATATCCTTTTGGGGCCACATTCTAAAAAGAATGACCCCCTTAAACTGTCTGAAGTGTAAGCCAAGAGTGCCTGGAGGTTACTTTTCACTGGATCACAAGTTACTTTATTGAAGTAAGAGTGTTAGTTATTCAGTTGTGTCTGTTTCTTCTGTGACCCCATGCACTGTAGCCCACCAGGTTCCTCTGTCCATAGAATTCTTCAGGCAAGAATACTAGAGTGGGTAGTCATTCCCTTCTCTAAGGGATCTTCGTAACTCAGGGATTGAACATGGGTCTCCTGCATTGCAGGCAGATTCTTTACCACTGATCCACCAGGGAAACCCAAGTTACTTTAACTTCTCCCCAGATCTGCATCAGATACCTTTTAGTTCACTTCAAATTTCTGCCATCAACATTTCCTTGGTACCTGGCCAGGCGCCATCCTATTTGCTACCTCTGTGCTGAGGATTCAGAACAACTTTACAATGTGCTTATAAGAACTCTTAAATGGGAAGACAGAAGAGCTACCCTGACTCTCATGCTCTGTGCTCATCACCAGGATTGCACATGGTGGAGTTGGAACCTTGAATTTCTACTGCCACAGAACCAAAGATGTTCTTTCTTTTCAACCCAAAGCTAAAGTTCTTTTTGAGTATGACAGCAGTTATGGTGGTAGATTTATCAGCTTTGCACACCTGCAGGAGCTATCTTGGTTCTCTTTAATGGGAAAAAGACTGGTGTTTACCTTTTCTAGAATGACATTTGTCACTCTAGCATGCTTATATATACAACCTGTAACAGCTGTCAGTAGAAGAGGCAATATAGCATAGAGCAAAAACTACCATAGATAGGCACTGAAATCAGTAAGATCTAGCTTTGACTTCTGGCTCTACCACTTTCTAACTATGCAATCTGTAAGAAGTTGCCATAAGCATTTTAACCCACCATAGGTCTGTTGTGAGAATTTAATGAACTAATTGTTCAGTCTCTAAGCCGTGTCCGGCTCTTTGTGACCCCATGAAATGCAGCATGCCAGGCTTCCCTGTCCTATCTCCTGGAGTTTGCTCAAACTTATGTCCATCGAGTTGGTGATGCCATCCAACCATCTCATCCTCTGTTGCCCTCTTCTTCTCCTGCCCTCGATCTTTCCCAGCATCAGGCCTTTTCCAGTGAGTCAGCTCTTCTTATCAGGTGGCCAAAGTATTGGAGCTTCAGCTTCAGCATCAGTCTTTCCAATGAATATTCAGGGTTGATTTCCTTTAGGATTGACTGTTTTGATCTCCTTTTAGTCCAAGGGACTCTCAAGAGTCTTCTCTAGTACCATAGTTCAAAAGCATCAATTCTTCGGCACTCAGCCTTCTTTATGGTCCCACTCTCACATCTGTATATGACTATTGGAAAAACCATAGCTTTGACTGTACGTACCTTTGTTGGCAAAGTGACATCTCTTCTTTTTAATATGTTGTCTAGGTTTGTCATAGCATTCCTTCCAAGGAGCAAGTGTCTTTTAATTTTGTGGCTGCGGTCACTGTCCATGGTGATTTTGGAGCCCCCCCAAAATAAAATCTATCACTGTTTCCACTGTTTCCCCATCTATTTGCCATGAAGTGGTGGGACGGGATGCCGTAACCTTTATTAAACTAATACATGTACAGTTCTTAGCATAGGGCCTGGCACATGATACATAGTCAATAAATGGTATTTATTATTATCATTACAGTTGATCTTCCTGAACATAGGGTGTAAGTCTTTATGAAATTTGACAGCCAGGACAGTTATAACTTTGTTTTTTGGGAAGTGGCAAGTAAACACTATTCTTCCAGTGTTATTTTGGAGAGTCTGAATATATTGCAAGGCTATTTGGCATCTGTGCTCTTTGGCCATCTTCCAACACCCATTGAACAGCATCTTGAATGACTGCTGGGACTGAGAAATCAGTTTTATTGGGGGACATGATATACTTCTATGATTTCCTGTCACATAAGTCCCATCTTTGGATAGTTTTTATAAGCCTCCTGTAGTATTTCTAGGTCAGCTCTGAAAAATTTGTATTTGAGAGCACAAGGGTGATACTCATTTTTCCCTTCAGAGATTTTCCAGGTCAGAGGTATAAGGGTGGTTGGCTTTATGTCCTTACCCAAATGTTACAACTATATAATGTAAACAAGTCTGTCATTGAAGCCATTGATATCAGTCCACAGAAAGTTTTGGGACCTACCCTTTTTACTGCTACAGAATTCTCATGCCAGAGTTTGTTATTCTCTATGATATTCAGTTCCATAGTAGCTGTTACTTGCAGCCCTGCTACTTCAGTTCACTGCAGCTCTCACATCATGGATGTCTTCCATGACCTGGGCAAAATGCAAGCCCTTCAGAAGGGCCTTCAGGACACTCTTGAGCTATCAAAGAACTACTACAAGAAGTGTTCAAGTTAGCCCTTGGCCTTCAGGAAGAATATCTGTGTGTGTTATGCCATTGAGCTGAAAGTGGAATGTTTCCACTCAAGGTCCTTTGAGGGGGGTTGCTCTGTGGAATGTCATCACTCCTCTCTAAGTGAATCAACCATATCTTCTGCATATATATATATATATATACACACACACACACATATATACATACATATATATAATGTTTAGCTATTTATATTTTTCATGTAAAAAATTGTCTGTTTATTGGTGGTGGGAAGGGAAGCCTGGTTGCAAAGAGTTGGACATGACTGAGCAACTGAACTGAACTGACTTATGTCCTATGCCAATTTTTCAACCAATATGCAGTTTTTACTATATTTTTAATTTTTATAAACAAGTGTATTTTATAATTGAGAAGCAGGCTAAAGTAAAAACAAGTTGACTACCATCTAGGCTTCTGCCCTAGGGACTTCTCTTTTTTATTCTGTTCAGTCCCCTAGATTATTTCATCCAGTTTCATGGCTTGAATGACCACCTTTTTGCTCTTAGTTTCAAATGTCTTTCTCTAGCTCAGGCCTCTGTCCCAGATGATGGGCATACAACTTTGCCTCCAGGGAAGCTTCTCCTGAACTTACCACAGGAAACATGCCATGTCCTAAACTGAGCTCATTATTGCCCGTTAGAGACATTCTTCTGTATTCTTGATCTTGAACTGTGGCACCAACATTCTTTCCGCTGGGAATTCAATAGTACCACTAGTCTCTGCCCTTTTCCTGATTTCCAAGCTTCAAATGCTATTATTTCTTTTGATGAAACATTTTTGAAATGTCTCAATTTGGACCATTCATTATTTATCCCATGAATTGATATAATATTCACCCATAATGGTTCTCCTAAGCTTCTGGCCTAGATCTCTTCATTTTATCTCCTTCATGCTTTCAGCATGGTTACTATAAAACAGAAAAACTGCAAATATGATAATTTTTCTTCTCCCTCACTCATTCCCAACTAGAAAGTCTTCAGAGTCTCCCAGTATTTTCAGAATGAAAATGTAATTAGTTAACAAGACTATAAAGCCCTTTATGATTCAAACTCTGCCAGCTTTTCTTACTGCATCTCTTACCACTTTCCCATTTGTATTCTCCATTCTTCCAATAGTTAACTAGTTGACATTTTCCTGCTTGTTCAGACCTCTGTGATTGCACATATTCTTCCCTTATCTACGTTCCTTTACTTATCCCTTCCCCTTAGTGAACTCATGCTGCTCTTCTTGTTGTTCAGTCGCTAAGTTGTGTCTGACTCTTTGCAACCCCATGGACTGCAGCATTCCAGGCTCCCCTGTCCTTCGCTATCTCCAGGAGTTTGTTCAAACTCATGTCCATTCAATCAGTGATGCCATCCAACCATCTCATCTTCTGTCACTGTCTTCTCCTCTGACCCTCCTCTTCACATTATGTGGCTAAAGTATTGGAGCTTCAGCTTCAGCATCAGCCCTTCCAATGAATATTCTGGGTTGATTTCCTTTAGGATTGACTGGTTTGATCTCCTTGCAGTCCAAGGGACTCTCAGGAGTCTATTGCAGCACCACAATTTGAAACCATCAGTTCTTTGACCTTCTTTATGCCTTTTTAATGGTCCAACTCTCACAGCTATCCATGACTGTTACAAAAATCATAGCTTTGTTGTTAAAGTGATGTCACTGCTTTTTAATATACTATCTATGTTTGTCATAGCTTTTCTTCCAAGGAGCAAGCATCTTTTAATTTCATGGCTGCAGTCACCATCTGGAGCCCTAGAAAATAAAATAAAATAAAAATAAAATCTGTCACTGTTTCTGCTTTTTCCACATCTATTTGCCATGAAGTGATAGGACTAGATGCTATGATCTTAGTTTTTTGAATGTTGAGTTTTAAGCCAGCTTTTTCACTCTCCTCTTTCACATTCATCAAAGATGCTCTTTAGTTCCTCTTTGCTTTCTGCCATTAGAGTGGTATCATCTGCATATCTGAGGTTATTGATATTTCTCTTGATTCCAATCTTGATTCCAGCTTGTGATTCATCCAGCCTGGCATTTCACATGATGTACTCTGCATAGAAGTTAAATAAGCAGGATGAAAATATACAGCCTTGATGTACCCCTTTCCCAATTTTGAACCAGGCTGCTCTTCTTGACCTCCTTCCTAAAGGAAGAGTTAAGTTTTTCTTTCTTTCTGTACCTATGGGTGCTGTATTATTTATATAATAAGCATTAATTGAGGGTTTATGATACAGAATAAATACATGAATAGATTTATTTTGGATTAAAATTTAGTTCAACTACTTAAGAGTGGGATAGATTAAGTTTTAGCCAAAATACCTACCTAATTACAGTGTGATTCAGCTATTCCTGTATCTTTCCTCCAAATCATTTATGATATGTTGGCATTGTTGAGAAATAAATGCAACTCATCTATAAGGTAGTTATTTTTTGTTAAGCAAATAGTGACTTAAAGTTGTGACTAACTTCCATCTTTTTACTTACTTTTTTCAGAAAGTGGGAGGTTGAGCTTCTTAGACTAGACAACATCTTGTATGGCATTTTGGCGTATTAGTTGAAGAGAAGAAGCACATGAATAGACCAGAATGAAGGAGCAGGATTTGGCCTGTATTGTTAGGCATGAGAAGTGAAGAGCTGGGACATTTTGGTATTAGTATTACATATCTAAAAGAGGTTCTCTAGAAGAAGGCAGTGGAAAGAAAACTCTTCACATACAAAATAAGCTTTTGCTTTCATGATCCCACAATAAGAGTTTTCCCTTAATGTTTCTCTTCCTTTCAGCCTCTTTCTCTTCCTTCACCTAAGTATTTTGAGGCTCAGGATATACTATTGTAGTAAATCTCTGTTATTTTGTGTGCCCACCAGGTTTTTCTTTTCTTCTGGGAACATCATCCATTCTTTCTGGGACATACTTGTTTTTGCACCCTAAGCATTGATTTGAATGTGAGCTGCTGTGTCCTTACAGACCTTGAACCTGGTCACAGTTGATGGCTAATGGATGGTCAGAACTCATCGTTTGGATTTTTGAACTAGGAACTAGTGAAGGTGTGGGCTGTTCTTTTCTCACCGTAAAGGCAAGATGAAGGATGGTAGCTGCTGGCGGCCACTTTTCTCGTCATGTGCTTGCAGCTAGTTTAGAAGAATAAAATAAACTTGCAGAAAAAGCAATTATGAGACAGAAAATCCTGGTGGTACCCAAGCTTCTGGTTCCAAAGATGCTTATATTCAAGTCTCTGTCTTTGTGGTCTAGTTGTATCTTGCCCTTCTTGTAGTACCTGGACCAATATATCCCTTCTTTTGCCTAATCTAATTCAAGCTGGATTTCTGTTGGCTTGCAACCTAAAGAAGCACAACTTTTCTCATCTCTTCCTCTGTATAGTCTATTCTGTGTATTTTGTAAATATTATTTTATTAATGTCCTTAAGATATTAGATGAGTTACATTGATAACACTTTTGCTGAGTGTACAATGAGTGGTCCAATTAATGGTGTCATTAGAAAATCAGGTAGAACACATGAAATGTTTTTTTAAAGAAATATTTATTTATTTATTTGGCTGCATCAGGTCTTAGTTTCAGCATGCAGGATCTTTGTTGCATCATGTGGCATCTTTTGTTGCAACACATGGACCCTCTAGTTGTGTCACATGGGTTCCAGAGCACCTGGGCTCAGTAGTTGCAGCTGGCAGGCTTAGCTGCTCCATAGCATGTGGGATCTTAGTTCCCCAACCAGGGATTGAACCTATGTCCCCTGAATTGCAGGACTGATTCTTTAACCACTGGACCATTGGGGAAATCCCAAGATAAATGATTTACGCATAGCTAGAAGATTGGTAAGGAGAGCTGATTCACATCTAAGGCTGGTCAAAACTTGTTCCCTAGAAGACAGAAGACCATAATCTTGCCTAGAAAATAAGTGAAAAGACCTGGAGTTTGAACTCTGAAGTTGAGAAAACCTAGGGGAAAAAAATGGTTGTCAGATTATAACCACTGATTTAGAATATGGGGAAGTTGTATGTTTTGTTTTATAGAAATGTTTAAGTAGACCAGGGGATTTTACATTTACCTAGGAATTCAACATTTGTGTATACCAACTGCATATATTCTGTATCTATGGTTCAACATAAGGAGGCATTTTTAATTTGTCTATTTTATAAAGAATTTAGTGAAAAATTGGGTTTCAGTTTTTTCAGTGGAAAATTAAAAGTTAAAAAAATTAATCTAAGTACTAATATAACAACTGAAAATGTGACTTAGGCAGAACAGTTCATGTATCTTGCTTTTTGTACTTGAAAGGGTTCTTTTAACTTGGATCTTGTAAAAAACATCATAATAATAAAGAAGAAAAGCAACCTAATAAAAATGAGCAAAAGATTTGAACGGATATTTCACAAAGGAAGATATACAAATGGCCAGTAATAAGAACATGAAAATATGCTCAACATCATTAGTCATCAGGAAAGTACAACTTAAAACCACAATGAGGTAACATTTAATACCCACTAGAATGAATAAAATTAAAAAGTCTTCAATTTGAAGAGGATGTAGAGCCACTAGGACATTTTCATGGTTGATAGGTTGGTGTGTGAAATGGCTTCATCGCTTTGGAAAATAGTCTGAAAATTTTTTAAATAGTTAAGTAGACACTTCTTTATGCCCAGCAATTTCACTGTTAAGTATTTAACTGAGAAAAATGAGAAATATCATGAAAGCACGTGCACAAGGTTAATGTATAGCATTGTTCATAATAAATAAAAACTTCAAACAACCTAGGAGTCCATCTACATGAGAATGAATAAAGGTACTATGGTCTATTTAAACAATGAATACTACTCAGCACTAAAAATGGCAAATTACTCTTATACACAACATGAAAACAATCTAAAAACAAACCCCCCAAACTCTAAAAAACTATACAGAGTCAAAGAAGTATACAAAAGAATAAAAAGTTTATGTTTCCATTTATATAAAATTCTAGAACCATCATAATATATATTGAATATATAATATACACAATATAATATATACCATATATAATATATGTTGAAAAAATCAGAATAGTGTTTGCCTCTGGTAAAGTATGGGCTGAGATTGACAGGGAAAGAACAAGAGGGAGATTTCTAGTGATTTATACAGGTATGCATTTGTTAAACTCATCAGCTATCACAGTATTCATGAATTTAACTGTACATAAATTTATCTCAAAAACCGCTATAAACAAATGCTAAAATCCAGTTAATTGCATATATGCAAAAGTGTTTTGGGGGAAAGTGTTCTGATATTGCAGGTTATCTCAAAATGCATTAAAAATTAATATGGAATGATGAGCAGGTGGAAATATAATATAGTTGAATAACTATGTGATAAAGCAAATACAGCAATATGTTAATTGTAAAATCTAGTCAGTGGGTATATATATATATATTATATATATATATATATATATATATATAATATATATATGTTCACCATAGAATTCTTTCAACTTTTCTCTATGTTTAAAAATTTTCATAATAAGATATTAGAAAAAATAAACAGCAAAGTGGAAAGAAATGTTATCAAATATGTTAGTTAATAAGAAGTGATGCTATATAATTTAATGGATTATATATAGTTCATTAAAAACCAGCTTAAGCACAAATATACTACCATTATATAATAAATTACAATAAATACATAGATATACCTCATTTAGGACCACTCCTAAACAATGTTGATTCAAAATAGTGAGAATTATCTCAGAAATATTTTTATGTTAAAATATACATGTCTTCTTTAATGCATGTGAATTCACTTAGTCTAAAAATTAAATAATTCTCTAACATGTAATTTAGGTAATGAGGCATGTACTCTCTAAGATCTGTTTGCTCTCAGACCCATTCCTTGTCCTTGCCCTGATCTACTCTGTGTCCCAAGGGGCCTGATTCCGCAGGCACCTTTCTCAGACTCCTCCATCAACCGGGGTACAGAAGTCAGGCATGGGAGACACTGACAGGAGGCTGGAAAAGAAGAGGAAAGGAGAAAAGGGGATGTTTCTCCCCCTTTCTACCATGGGCAGCCTTTACAGTAGTAACTGCAGCTTCTCTGTCACTCTAGCTCTCAACAGACATGCCTGCAATGGACCCTCCACCCTGGGCGCCGGTGTCACCACCTGTTTTTTTTGTTCCTCCAGTCTAGAAGTGGGAGTGTCTTCCCTTTGTTGCTAAGCTCTGTGTTGTTTCACTGTCCTCTGGCGAATTGACTCATCTGTCACTTTTGTAACCAATTCACTGCATTGCCTTCCCTCTTCTTTAAGTACTTAGAGTAATTCTGTTTTCCTGTTTGAGCCTTGCTTTATATATGTAATATTAATGGAGAGGAATCATGGGCAGAAAACTTTTGCTCTTTAAACTGAGAATGGCCATTTTCTGAAAGAATCTAGCCAATTCAGAAGCTGAGATTTGCCTGGAAGTTGTGGGCATGATGACCCCAAGATTTCCTGGCCCTGAAATGAACAGGTTGAGGGCAAGGACGCCCAGGGGACAGAGTGCAATGGAACAAAATGTATGTACATTCATTATAGCACAAAGCACTAAGGTCATGCAGTCGTCTCACAGTATCAGCGGGGATTGGTTTCAGGAGCCCCCTCCCCATGAACATCAAAATCTGTGGATGCTCAAGTCCCTTATAGAAAATGGTTTATTATTTGCATTTAACTTTTGCGTATCCTTCCATATACTTTAAATCATCTTTAGGTTACTTACTTTTACCTAATACCACATAAATTCTGAGTAAATAGTTGTAAATACAAAGTCAATGCTATGTAAATAGTTGTTGATGTGCAGCAAATTCAAATTTTGCCTTTTGGAACTTTCTGGAATTTTTTTTTGAATATTTGTGATCCAAAGATGGTTGTATCTGAGGGTACAGAACTCGCAGATGTGGTTGGCTGACTGGTTGGTCCTTTTAACTGTATAGTTCAAGTGCAGCAGATTGAGATCCATCAAAAGCTCACAGTCAGCCAGAGCTAGTGAGGGACCCATCACTCTGTTCACTTGTTCTTTCTGTGATGATTTCTCTTTTCAACATTGTTTCCGTTGTCTTTTTTCCCCGATAAATAGGCTTGATCCATAAGGGTTGATAGAGGTGTGCAAGTAGAAGTGTTGGAATTGTGACAAAATTACTATGCTTCATGTGTAAAATGCTAATTCTCTGTAGTGGCTGATCTGATCAAGGAAATAAATGGTATAAGTCAGCCGTCCAGTAAGATTTGCTGGAAATCCTCTCAAAGGGAGGTGGTGAAGAGGGCAGGTTCTGTAGCCAGCCTGCCTGATTCCAGCCTTGGCCCTGCTGCTTTCCTACTGTCCTTGGGCAAATTAGGTGACCTCTCTGCCTCACTTTCTGGATCCATAAAATGAGTATAATCATAGTAAGTAATGCTCAAAATTCTCCAAGCCAGGCTTCAGCAATACGTAAACCATGAATGTCCAGATGTTCAAGCTGGTTTTAGAAAAGGCAGAGGAACCAGGGATCAAATTGCCAACATCTGCTGGATCATCCAAAAAGCAAAAGAGTTCCAGAAAAACATCTATTTCTGCTTTATTGACTATGCCAAAGCCTTTGACTGTGTGGATCACAATAAACTGTGGAAAATTCTGAAAGAGACGGGAATACCAGACCACCTGACCTGCCTCTTGAGAAATCTGTATGAAGTCAGGAAGCAACAGTCCGAACTGGGCATGGAACAACAGACTGGTTCCAAATAGGAAAAGGAGTACATCAAGGCTGTATATAGTCACCCTGCTTATTTAACTTCTATGCAGAGTACATCATGAGAAACACTGGGCTGGAAGAAGCACAAGCTGGAATCAAGATTGCCGGGAGAAATATCAATAACCTCAGATATGCAGATGACACCACCCTTATGGCAGAAAGTGAAGAGGAACTAAAAAACCTCTTGATGAAAGTGAAAGAGGAGAGTGAAAAAGTTGGCTTAAAGCTCAACATTCAGAAAACAAAGATCATGGCATCCGGTCCCATTACTTCGTGGGAAATAGATGGGGAAACAATGTCAGACTTTATTTTTTGGAGCCCCAAAATCACTGCAGATGGTGACTGCAGCCATGAAATTAAAAGACACTCCTTGGAAGGAAAGTTATGAGCAACCTAGGTAGCATATTCAAAAGCAGAGACATTACTTTGCCAACAAAGGTCTGTCTAGTCAAGGCTATGGTTTTTCCAGTGGTCATGTATGGATGTAAGACTTGGACTATGAAGAAAGCTGAGCACCGAAGAATTGATGCTTTTAAACTGTGGTGTTGGAGAAGACTCTTGAGAGTCCCTTGGACTGCAAGGAGATCCAACCAGTCCATTCTGAAGGTGATCAGCCTTGGGATTTCTTTGGAAGGAATGACGCTAAAGCTGAAACTCCTGTACTTTGGCCACCTCATGCGAAGAGTTGACTCACTGGAAAAGACTCTGATGCTGGGAGGGATTGGGGGCAGGAGGAGAGGGGGACGACAGAGGATGAGATGGCTGGATGGCATCACTGACTCGATGGACATGAGTTTGAGTGAACTCCGGGAGTTGGTGATGGACAGGGAGGCCTGGCATGCTGCAATTCATGGGGTCGCAAAGAGTCAGACACAACTGAGCTACTGAACTGAACTGAATCTACTTTATAGAGTAATTGTGAGAATAAAATGACTTAGTACCCCCTTAGCTAGAAGGTTCTCAGATTGTAGTTCTATAGTAAATACATATCTTTTCTTTGTCACCTAGCATTCAAATTCACTTTCTGTGTTTATGGAATCTTGTGTAGACTTGGAGAGAAGCAGGGTCCACCATGTGGAGGCCAACAATGTCATTTATTTTCTTCTGTCTTGCAGGAAAAAAAAAAAAAAAGCCTGCTAACTTTAGCCATATTCTCCTGCTCAAGAATCTCAATCTGTGGTGAATTACCTAAAGAAACGGACAGTTTAAAATTTCTTGTGGTGGTGGAGGTGGTGGCCGTTGTACCCGGTGATGGTTGTGTCAGCAGTTTTAGTGGAGTTCCTAAGCTGAAGGTGGTGGCAGTCCAGCCATGCCACCCAAAGTTCAGTGGTGATGACTGAGCGCCTAACCAGGCTATTCCTGGCATATGAACTTGTCGGTGGTTCTGGTTACCTATATTTTCCTGATTTTTACATGTATTTTGACCTTAGTTCTTCAGTCTTTTTGTTGATTCTGTGAAGTACCCAGTAGTTTTTGATGAATTCTCTCTCTCTCTCTTTTTTTTTCCCAGTAGCCAATGTCAATCTTAATGTTTGCATCGTGAAAGTCTGCCTAATGCACTGATTTTCTGTGATCCACTGACAGATACCTATAACTACAGTGGCTATTTCTTTACGTCAGAGCCAACGTGCTGATATGTAGGAAAGTCTAACCTTTATCTGTTGCATTAAATCTCAATTTTTAACGTATAGGCTTTGTATACCTAGACATAATCAACTGTATTTCTTGTCGGAAATTTGCTGTGGTACTACAATATTCTTTATATTTATCCAACTCATTTCAATTTATCAAGCACCTACTGAACATTTACCTTGTGCTAAGTGATAGTTAGGCTTTGGAGACACAAAGTCAAATATGACAAGGTCCCTCGTGCATGTATTTGGAAACCTGGCTGTTTAATGTGTTATACCATGGTGAGATCTGGGCAAACCAATTCAGCTACATTCAAAGAGGGAAACAAAGAAAGAATGGGTAAGAGTAAAGCAGTGTGACATGGTGGTAAATCTTGGTATAGAAGCTGACCAGCTCGTATCCAGGCATTTATTTGCTGTGTTATGTAGATCTAACTACTTAACCTATCTAAACCTCAGTATGTTTATCTGCAGGGATAATAACACCAAATTCCTCATATTATTTTGAAGTTTAAATGAGATAATGAGATAAAGTGATTAGCACAGTGCTATGATTAAGGGTTTAGTAAAATGGTAGCCACATTCATGTACTGGAATAGATTGCCCAAAGAGATTGTGTAATTCCTAGGTTAAATACAAATTTCAAGAGCATAAATTCTGCCTTGATCATATATGTTAATTCCGTAATCTCCTTGACCATTAGTTCCTCTTTTGTTTTTTCTTGTTCTAGCTCAGTTCTATTTTATTTTTTTAACAATAGTAGTCAGAAATGTATACCTAGACATAATCTACTGTATTATGATACTTGATGATGTTTACCAGCATTTTAATAAGAAATATCACTATTTGCTACAGTAGACCTGATTTGTATGTTACAAAACACATTTATAATGCATGAATCTCCCCTCTAGCCATTTTTTCCCCCACAAAGACCGAGAAGAGTGATTCATTTACTCAATTGCTATCTGATCTTTTTCCTTGAGTGTACCTCTTTTAGACACTGATCATTAACTTGTTACAGAGTCTTCAGCTCACTTAAAAATTTGTATTAAAAGTATTTTATTGCCTTCGGAGTCCTTTTCAAAGTATTTTTCAAATTATATTTGGTCTAGTTTTCAGTTTATAGCTAACCTGCTCTGTTTTGTGTGTTTCTTTGCTTTCCTTAAAAGGGCTAATTTTCTACTATTAAAAACTGTTTTGTTTTTCTTTTTCCTAAACCTCTGTAATTGTTGTTGTGGCCATCAATCAGACAAAGTGGGAGTTTTGTTTGTTTATTATTGGAAGAGTTTTTAATTAAAAAAATTTTTTGGCATACTCCCTTCCCAATCTTTGGGCTTTCCAGGTAGTTCAGATGGTAAAGAATCTGCCTGCAATGAGGGAGACCCAGGCTCAAGCCCTGAATCAGGAAGATCCCCTGGAGAAGGGAATGGTTACCCACTCCAGTGTTCTCATGTGGAGAATTCCGTGTACAGAGGAGCCTGGTGGGCTACAGTCCATGGAGTTGCAAAGAGTCGTACACAATTAAGCGACTAACACTAACTTCCCAATCTTATAGATATTTTTATTTTTGGCTTCTGATGAGATGTTTTCCAATAGTCTCAAGGCTTCTGTTTTATTTTCACTTTTCATTCATTTCATCTCCACCTCAACATCTGCATTTGCTTATGTTGAAATCAGCAGAAATGATACCAAACCAGGGGTTATAGACTAAAGTTCCAAGTGCATTTCAGTTCAGTTCAGTTACTCAGTAGTGTCCGACTCTTTGCAACTGCATGAATTGCAGCACACCAGGCCTCCCTGTCCATCACCAACTCCCGGGGTTCACTCAAACTCATGTCCATCGAGTCAGTGATGCCATCCAGCCATCTCATCCTCTGTCATCCCCTTCTCCTCCTGCCCCCAATCCCTCCCAGCATCCGGGTCTTTTCCAATGAGTCAACTCTTCGCATGAGGTGGCCAAAGTACTGGAGTTTCAGCTGTAGCATCAGTCCTTCCAAAGAACACCCAGGACTGATCTTCAGAATGGACTGGTTGGATCTCCTTGCAGTCCAAGGGACTCTCAAGAGTCTTCTCCAACACCACAGTTCAAAAGCATCAATTCTTCCGCACTCAGCTTTCTTCACAGTCCAACTCTCACATCCATATATGACCACTGGAAAAACCATAGCCTTGACTAGACAGACTTTTGTTGGCAAAGTAATGTCTCTGCTTTTGAATATGCTATCCAGGTTGGTCATAACTTTCCTTCCAAGGAGTAAGCGTCTTTTAATTTCATGGCTTCAGTCACCATCTGCAGTGATCTTGGAGCCCCAAAAAATAAAGTCTGACACTGTTTCCACTGTTTGCCCATCTATTTCCCATGAAGTGATGGGACCAGATGCCATGATCTTCATTTTCTGAATGTTGAGCTTTAAGCCAACTTCTTCACTCTCCTCTTTCACTTTCATCAAGAGGCTTTTGAGTTCCTCTTCACTTTCTGCCATAAGGGTGGTGTCATCTGCATATCTGAGGTTATTGATATTTCTTCTGGCAATCTTGATTCCAGCTTGTGCTTCTTCCAGCCCAGCGTTTCTCATGATGTACTCTGCATAGAAGTTAAATAAGCAGGGTGACAACATACAGCCTTGATGTACTCCTTTTCCTATTTGGAACCAGTCTGTTGTTCCATGTCCAGTTCGAACTGTTGCTTCCTGACCTGCATACAGGTTTCTCAGGAGGCAGGTCAGGTGGTCTGGTATTCCCATCCCTTTCAGAATTTTCCACAGTTTATTGTGATCCACACAGTCAAAGGCTTTGGCATAGTCAATAAAGCAGAAGTAGCTGTTTTTCTGGAACTCTCTTCCTTTCTCCACGATCCAGCGGATGTTGGCAATTTGATGTCTGGTTCCTCTGCCTTTTATAAAACCAGCTTGAACATCTGGAAGTTCACGGTTCATGTATTGCTGAAGCCTGGCTTGGAGAATTTTGAGCATTACTTTACTAGCGTGTGAGATGACTGCAATTGTGCGGTAGTTTGAGCATTCTTTGGCATTGCCTTTCTTTGGGATTGGAATGAAAACTGACCTTTTCCAGCCCTGTGGCCACCGCTGAGTTTTCCAAATTTGCTGGCATACTGAGTGCAGCACTTTCACAGCGTCATCTTCCAGGATTTGAAATAGCTCACCTGGAATTCCATCACCTCCACTAGCTTTGTTCGTAGTGATGGTTTCTAAGGCCCACTTGACTTCACATTCCAGGAAGTCTGGCTCTAGGTGAGTGATCACACCATTGTGATTATCTTGGTTGTGAAGATCTTTTTTATACAGTTCTTCTGTGTTTTCTTGCCGCCTCCTCTTAATATCTTCTGCTTCTTAATATCTTGTTAGGTCCATACCATTTCTGTCCTTTGTCGAGCCTATCTTTGCATGAAATGTTCCCTTGGTATCTCTAATTTTCTTGAAGAGATCTCTAGTCTTTCCCATTCTGTTGTTTTCCTCTATTTCTTTGCATTGATCGCTGAGGAAGGCTTTCTTATCTCTCCTTGCTATTCTTTGGAACTCTGCATTCAGATGCTTATATCTTTCCTTTCCTCCTTTGCTTTTCGCTCCTCTTCTTTTCACAACTATTTGTAAGGCCTCCGCAGACAGCCATTTTGCTCTTTTGCATTTCTTTTCCATGGGGATGCTCTTGATCCCTGTCTCCTATACAATGTCACAAACCTCCGTCCATAGTACATCAGGCACTCTATCTATCAGATCTAGTCCCTTAAATCTATTTCTCACTTCCACTGTATAATCATAAGGGATTTGATTTAGGCCATACCTGAATGGCATAGTGGTTTTCCCTACTTTCTTCAATTTCAGTCTGAATCTTATAATCTATAGCTGAATACAATTTTATAGTTCACTAAGTATTTTCATATTGGCCACAACCAAGAAAACTTTCATTTCCTCTTTGACTGATGCTGATGACTCCCACATCTAAATTAAAGGTCAGTGAGCACTATTATAATAATTCTTCTTTCTAATGTGCTTCAGAAAGCAGAGATCTAAAATGTATTTCCAAAAATGTTTTAGGATTCACTTTTAAATGGGGATATGGTCTTCCCTTGTGGTCCACTGGTAAAGAATTTGCCTTGCAATTCAGGGAGTGGGGATTTGATTCCTGGTGGGGGGACCAAGACCCCACATGCCCCAGAGCAATTAAGCCTGCATGACATGACACAGCCAAGAAAATAAATCAATTCAATTTTTTTAAAAGAGAGGGGGATACAGTATGCAGATTTTGACCTGAATCCTTTCTGGATAGAGCATCTCCCACTGGTTTCCAAGGAATACCCTGTAGGACAAAGTGCAAATTATTGAAGTCAAACAAATGTCCAAAAGTCCAAAACAAACTTCACACATAAATTGTTCTTATATTTGATTCAGAAGAGAATTGAAACTAAGTGGAAGTCTCATTATACTTACATTGCTATAAACTCAAAAGTGCCTTGGAGTTTACATATTTTTTGAATTTATATAATTTAACAGCACTAGACTATACATTCCATGAGAGAAGGTACCTCAACTCTTCTGTTCATTGCAGAATTTTCCAGCACCCGGCGTAGTATTTGTATATGTGCATATAAATACTTGTTTAGCAAATGAATACATTCCCTTCCTTATGCTGAAGAGGAAATTGGAGGTCAAAGTAGTTGAATGACCTAACCAAAGTCACATAGTAACTTTGAGGCTGTCCCAACTCTTTATGCTGAAGAAGCTGAAGTTGAATGGTTCTATAAAGACCTACAAGACCTTTTAGAACTAACACCCCAAAAAGATGTCCTTTTCATTATAGGGGATTGGAATGCAAAAGTAGAAAGTCAAGAAACACCTGGAGTAACAGGCAGATTTGGCCTTGGAGTATGGAATGAAGCAGGGCAAAGGCTAATAGAATTTTTCAAGAGAACGCACTATTCATAGCAAACACCCTATTCCACCAACACAAGAGAAGACTCTACACATGGAAATCACCAGAAGGTCAACACCGAAATCAGATTGATTATATTCTTTGCAGCCAAAGATGGAGAAGCTCTATACAGTCTGCAAAAACAAGACCGGGAGCTGACTGTGGCTCATATCATGAACTCCTTATTGCCAAATTCAGACTGAAATTGAAGAAAGTAGGGAAAACCACTATGCCATTCAGGTATGGCCTAAATCAAATCCCTTATGATTATACAGTGGAAGTGAGAAATAGATTTAAGGGCCTACATCTGATAGATAGAGTGCCTGATGTACTATGGACGGAGGTTCGTGACATTGTATAGGAGACAGGGATCAAGAGCATCCCCATGGAAAAGAAATGCAAAAGAGCAAAATGGCTGTCTGCGGAGGCCTTACAAATAGTTGTGAAAAGAAGAGGAGCGAAAAGCAAAGGAGGAAAGGAAAGATATAAGCATCTGAATGCAGAGTTCCAAAGAATAGCAAGGAGAGATAAGAAAGCCTTCCTCAGCGATCAATGCAAAGAAATAGAGGAAAACAACAGAATGGGAAAGACTAGAGATCTCTTCAAGAAAATTAGAGATACCAAGGGAACATTTCATGCAAAGATAGGCTCGACAAAGGACAGAAATGGTATGGACCTAACAAGATATTAAGAAGCAGAAGATATTAAGAGGAGGCGGCAAGAAAACACAGAAGAACTGTATAAAAAAGATCTTCACGACCAAGATAGTCACAATGGTGTGATCACTCACCTAGAGCCAGACTTCCTGGAATGTGAAGTCAAGTGGGCCTTAGAAACCATCACTACGAACAAAGCTAGTGGAGGTGATGGAATTCCAGGTGAGCTATTTCAAATCCTGGAAGATGACGCTGTGAAAGTGCTGCACTCAGTATGCCAGCAAATTTGGAAAACTCAGCGGTGGCCACAGGGCTGGAAAAGGTCAGTTTTCATTCCAATCCCAAAGAAAGGCAATGCCAAAGAATGCTCAAACTACCGCACAATTGCAGTCATCTCACACGCTAGTAAAGTAATGCTCAAAATTCTCCAAGCCAGGCTTCAGCAATACATGAACCGTGAACTTCCAGATGTTCAAGCTGGTTTTATAAAAGGCAGAGGAACCAGACATCAAATTGCCAACATCCGCTGGATCGTGGAGAAAGGAAGAGAGTTCCAGAAAAACAGCTACTTCTGCTTTATTGACTATGCCAAAGCCTTTGACTGTGTGGATCACAATAAACTGTGGAAAATTCTGAAAGGGATGGGAATACCAGACCACCTGACCTGCCTCCTGAGAAACCTGTATGCAGGTCAGGAAGCAACAGTTCGAACTGGACATGGAACAACAGACTGGTTCCAAATAGGAAAAGGAGTACATCAAGGCTGTATGTTGTCACCCTGCTTATTTAACTTCTATGCAGAGTACATCATGAGAAACGCTGGGCTGGAAGAAGCACAAGCTGGAATCAAGATTGCCAGAAGAAATATCAATAACCTCAGATATGCAGATGACACCACCCTTATGGCAGAAAGTGAAGAGGAACTCAAAAGCCTCTTGATGAAAGTGAAAGAGGAGAGTGAAGAAGTTGGCTTAAAGCTCAACATTCAGAAAATGAAGATCATGGCGTCTGGTCCCATCACTTCATGGGAAATAGATGGGCAAACAGTGGAAACAGTGTCAGACTTTATTTTTTGGGGCTCCAAGATCACTGCAGATGGTGATTGAAGCCTTGAAATTAAAAGACGCTTACTCCTTGGAAGGAAAGTTATGACCAACCTAGATAGCATATTCAACAGCAGAGACATTACTTTGCCAACAAAGATCTGTCTAGTCAAGGCTATGGTTTTTCCAGTGGTCATGTATGGATGTGAGAGTTGGACTGTGAAGAAAGCTGAGTGCGGAAGAATTGATGCTTTTGAACTGTGGTGTTGGAGAAGACTCTTGAGAGTCCCTTGGACTGCAAGGAGATCCAACCAGTCCATTCTAAAGGAGATCAGTCCTGGGTGTTCTTTGGAAGGACTGATGCTACAGCTGAAACTCCAGTACTTTGGCCACCTCATGCGAAGAGTTGACTCATTGGAAAAGACCCGGATGCTGGGAGGGATTGGGGGCAGGAGGAGAAGGTGATGACAGAGGATGAGATGGCTGGATGGCATCACCGACTCGATGGACAGGAGTTTGAGTCAATGCCAGGAGTTGGTGACGGACAGGGATGCCTGGCGTGCGCAGTTCATGGGGTCGCAAAGAGTCAGACACGACTGAGCAACTGAACTGAGCTGATAGATTATAAAGCTCTTTTCTAGGGATCAGTAATAATAATAATAATGAATAGTAAAATATATAAATTTTATTATTTGGCTGACAATATAGTATGTGACATGTGCCTTGGGAAATCAGTGGACTGATAAACTATGAAACTTACTTGCCAATAGATTATTAATGTTATAGGAATTATCACAGTAGGAGTCCTTAAAATAATATTTAAGCCAAGTGTTCTCTTCTTTCCCTTTATATTCCATTTAATTTAAAGTGGGCTATTTGTGGGATGATGTATGCCAGGTAGTGAGAAAAGGTTGGAATTATATTGAGGTAATTTTGGAACTATTATAAAAATGGAGCCATATGAAATGATTATTTGTAACAGATAATGGCTGTCAAGAAAAATAAAGTAGAATGAAAGATGTAAGCAAAGTGACAGAAAAATAAGTAATGAGCTGGTGGAAAAATCTAGAAAACATCTTACAGGAAAATCAACTCATAACAGGGTTTTTCTTGATTTGATAGGAAGAAATTAAGTGGTAAATGTTAACTTTTGTCTGTTTCTCAAATTCTGTCATATCCAGGATAATAATTCTTGTTTCAAGTCTCAATTATTATACTTGTATTTTTTCCTCTTCATGAATTCATGTTAAATTGTCATTAAATAAGAGCTCTAATTTCATTTTTTTCCTTAGATCAATCTTTGGACAGTTTGGGAACAATAATCACAGTTACTGAATCACAGTTCATACATGTATGTATTTACACACATACAGAAATAACCATAATAGCCATAACAGAAGATAGAAGTCATGCCAAAAAAAAATTGGAGGTAAAGCGCTATTAAAATTTCAGAAGAGGGAAAGAGTAGAGGAAAATAAGAAAATTTGTGCCTAAAATTTGTACTGGCCTTAAAAGGCAGTAAAATTCGGTGCCGGGGTCCAGCCCCGGCTGATCCAGGGTATTTGAAGGAGAGACGGCATAGGCGACCTATTTATTTAAATATTTATCAAAGATATAAAGAGTAATAGAATGAGGATAGCTCAGTAGGAAAATTCAGTGAAGAAAAGAGGCTGAAAGAAGGATAGCTCAGTGAGGAAATTCAGTGGAGAAAAGAGGCTGAATAATTCAGCCAGAAGGTAAGAGAAAGAACGACATGGGGAGACCAAGTTTCGGTGAACAAGGCCCGCACTTTATTTTCCAAAGTAGTTTTTATACCTTAAGTTGTGTATAGAGGATAATGGGGGAAGGGGTGGAGTCATGCAAGGACAGCAGTTCCTGGTTCTAATCGAAGCCAGGCTTTCAAACTTATCATATGCAAAAGTTCAGGTGATTTACATCATCTTCTGGCCAGGAGGCCTGTTAACATTTTAAGAAACTTATTTTTCTCTAAAGGTGATTATTCCAAAGTCAGGCACCAGCCTCCAAAAAAGCACTGGACAAAGCTGCATTCCTATAGGGCAAAGGTGAGGTGGCTCAATCAAGAAAAGAATTAACTCAAGGGTCCAAGGTTACAAACATTGAGGCTACTACTTACATTTCTATAAACCCATTATATCAATCAATACACTGCCAAGGACACAGTAGGTAAGGGGTATGGAGACTTAGCAGCAAACATTGGCCCAATAAGTGAAAAACCCTTCACCAATACAATTTCTAATCAATCTTTTAACTACTCAGAAGAATCTGTGCTTAGATAGTTTAGAACATCTCCTGCCTCTCACAGTTGGGAGGCTCTGAACAATCACATGTGGCCAGAAAAACCTATTCAGGCAGGCTAGAGGATTTCCAAAGGAGTTTGTAGGTTAAACACTGTCACACACAGGAATTATTAACTGGAGCTGTAAGCTAACTCTTTTTTCAGATAGAGGTAGTGGGGGACAGCCCCCCATAAAGTCAGAGGTGTAGGTGAAAGCACAAAGCAGAAAGTAGGCAGACTCTGGTTTTGGGGGTAGATGCTCGAGAATTTCCAGGGGGACTCCTGAGGCTCGATCCCGCCTTTGCGTATGCCGAGCCTCCTTCCTCATGACCTTTGTCATGGGTGGAGTTCCTCACGCTGGCTCCTGGCAGTGATAGAATTCCAGTTGAGCTATTCCAGATCCTGAAAGATGATGCTGTGGAAAGTGCTGCACTCAATATGCAATATGCACTCAATATGCAATATGCAGTATGCCGGCTCCCGGCAATTCGGGCCTTCAGGGATGCAGGGAACACCTTCTAAGTGGAAGGAACAGTAGTGCTATGTAGTGGTAATAATATTGGCTTGGAGTTAACTGAACTTTGGTTCAGGTTTCTCTTTACTAGTTTGACCTGTAAAAATTGAAATAATAGCATCAAAACCCTGCTACAGGGTTGTTGTGAGGTTTAAGTTGTATAATCCAGAGGAAATTCTTAGCCAAGTTCCTGGCAAAAGGATACTTGGACCAAGACCCTCCCTTCCTTTTTAAAAAAATTAAAAAATATTTTTAATTGGAGAATAATTGTTTTACAATGTCGTGTTGGTTTCTGTGGTACAACAGCTCAAATCAGTCATAACCATGTGCACGTGTGTGTCCTCTCCCTTTTGAGCCTCCCTCCCATTCCCCTCACCACCACCGTCACACCCATCTAGGTCCTCACAGAGCACCAAGCTGGGCTCCCTGTGTTACACAGCAGCTTGCCAATAGCTGCCTGTTTCACATATGGTAGTGTATATATGTCGCTGCTACTCTCTCAGTTTGTCTTACCCTCTCCTTCCTCAGCTGTGTCCACAAGTCTGTGTGGACTATATATGTGGACTATGTGGACTAATTTCTATGTCTGCGTCTCCATTCCTTCCTTGCAGATAGGTTTATCAGTACCATTTTTCTAGATTTCTTACATATGCATTAATATATGATATTTATTTTTCTCTTTCTTACTTTACTCTGTATAACAGGCTATAGGTCCATCCACATCACTATAACTGACTCAAATTCATCGCTTTTTATGGCTGAGTAATATTGTATATATTCTGTTCCTTTTTCATGTGACTGTGGAGGACATTTGAGGCTAAGCTAAGGAGTTTGTTGAAGACTTAATACTGGTTCTACCATTTACCGGCCTCGTGACCTTTGCCAAGTTACTTAACCTCACTCAGTCTTCTCATCTCTGAAATGCAGCTAATAATATATCAGTTTCACAGGGTTGATGTAAGGAGTGAACCAGTTAGTTAAAGGTCTTATGAAATATATGGCACAAGGGATATACTTATATTGTTATTTTTCACTGGCCCTGAGGAGCAGGTGAAAGTTTTGAGTTGAGAGTTGGGGAGAGTGACTCAATCTTTTCTTTAGGAAAGTCAGTGTGTTTATGAATAGGAATTGGGTAGTGAGGGATTAGGGTGAGACCAAAAGAGGGAAGAGAGTCGTTAGGGGATTGGTAAACACTCTGGGTCAGAGGCACTGAGAGGCTGGTAAATGATGGCAGTAGTAGGGATGGAGAGGAGCCTCTCACTTAGATGAGAGACTTGCTTTTCAAACCTCAACATGTACATGAATTCTCTAGGGATCTTATAAAAATGCAGGTGCAGTAGGTTCAGGTGGGTCTGGAGTGCTGTGTTTTACAATAAGATCCTGGGTGGTGCCAGTGATGCTGGTTCATAACCACACTGAATAGCAAGAGTTTTGAAGGTAATTTAGGAGCCCTCAAAAATAGGAGGATTGACAGTTGATTGGCCTTAAGGGAAGGAGACAGAGAGATGGTGAGTTTCTAACAGAAGGAGCTAAATTGGGAAGGGAAAAGAGAAATGATGAACTTATACTACTGTGCTTTTAGGGTTTATATGAGATAGAGTGGTGTAATGGCAAAAAGGTAGATTTATTATCAGAAGACCTGGATTAAATCGTGGCTTCACCAATTATTAGAAAGATGACTTTGAACTTTAAGTCTCTTTCTTCAACTCTGAATGAGACACTATAATGACTATTTCAAAGGATTGTTGGATAGATGAAATATATTGTTGTGAAAACTTTTCTCATGGTGGTCAGTACCTGGGGGGCATTTACTGAATAAAAATGGCATTCATAGACTATATGGAATTTTACTACTCCAGGTCATCACAAGGCTGATCAAGGTTTTAATATGTACATTTTTTCCTACAGCATGCACACTGGTACTTCAAATTGTACAGTGATTTGACAGCCTTCTGAACTTTATGTTTTCTAAGTATTCATTAGCTGACATAATTTCAGGGGATGTGAATGCCAGGATTGGCAGCAGGTCCATCAGAGCTACATCCATCAGAACCCTACAATTGTCTGATTCTTCCTTTTAAGGCACTTCTCCAAGAATAAACTGTCTGAATCAAAGAGGAAAATATCTGGTCAAACTCATTTATAATCATAGTTCCAATAATGGTAAATGGCAGGTTGTGGGATATATCTGTGGACTTTCACTTACTTTTCCAACCAGAGGCAGCATTATTGATGATTGAAGAATTAGATCTTCAGGGCTTATCTACAGCCTTGACTTGGATGTTTTAGACTGGTTGAAAGTAAATATTTTTCTCTTAAACTTAATCTGAACTTTTCAAAATGTCCTTGCAACTGTCCCTAAACGTAACTCAATCAGGGAGATTTTTAGGAATGAAGTTAAACTGAAGCGAAAAAATAAATGTATGATAACAAAGAATTTATGGCACATATTTTATTCGGGAAGTCTTCATGACTAACTATTCATAATATTAACAAATTGTGGTGATACTGCTATGTTGCTGGACTATTCAAGAACAAGATCTTTTATTTCTTGCTTTATAAGAGAGATCAGAGAGAAACGAAAAGCTCTAGGCCATATTATCAAGATGTCATCTCAAATATAACTGAGATCGAGTTATCTAAAGACTCGTTAAGTTGCAGTTCTTTTAAAAAACAAATTGTCCTTTCCAAAACTTAAACTATTCTGGAATATTCAGGGCTTGACCACAGGGATACCAACATAGCACATTTGGGAACTTGATCTTCTTTGGTATCACTTCAGGATGAATAAATTCAGAATCGTGTGCATGGATTGATTACTAAACATATCATTTCAATTACTACTTTGCCTCTCTGCATTTTGTTGTCCCTAGTATTCTCCATAGCAAGAACCCATTATTTTCATCAACCCTAAAAACCTAGTCTTTCAAGGCTGAAGAGAGCTCCAGAAGACAATTTCTGCTGCCAGAATTATTTTGATCTTGCTTGAGTAGTTGGCTGAAGTCCTTGCCAACTTATTTACCTCAATTAACTCCACAGGTATGGTTTCCTCAAGATGATCTCTAAGTGTGGTTGACTCTAGATTTAAAAAGGGAAACCCTTCATCTCCCAAAATTACAGAACCATCGGGTCTCTTAGATACTTCCTCAAAATAATATCACATATTTTTTTCTTAAATTGAAAGACCAAGTCTCAGTCTAATAGCTTGCTTGCATAAGGAGCTAACCAGCTCTATGTATAAATTATTTTCTACAGATAATTGCTATTAAAATATTTGTTGAATGAGTAGCTTCTGTTATTTATTTTATCTCCTCCAGAGAATAACTGAGACTTTGTGAAACTTTTATCTAGCTATATTATTTTTTTCCTCCATAAATCTCTTTCTGTATCTAACCATCATCCATCCAATAATCATAACTAGAAACCTGGGAGTTACCCTGGAGTCCTCCCTGCCCTTCCCATATCCATGCAGTTCCCAAGATTTGCTGACTTTTGCATCCTCAAGATGTGTTGGTTGACTCCATTCTCCCTCTTGATCCCTCTGGCACTATCTTGTCCAGGCTCTCACATTCCTCTCTGGGCTTTTCCAATAGCATCCTAAGGGCTTTCTCTGCCTCTAGTAATGGCCTCCTCTGATTTACCCTTCAGAGTGATATATTTAAAATCCAGATTTGATCAGGTAATTTCCTTTCATTGGCTCTCCATCATCCACGGTAAAAAAAAAAAAAAAGATCCTTGGCATAAACTATAAGGCCTCTCCCGATTTGGCTTTTTTTATGAGCTTCTCCGGTTTATTTCCTTCATGCTGTTCATTGCTTAACACTATGTGCTGCAGCATGGGGCTCAGCCTCAGCACTGTTGACATTTGGGGATGGATAATTGTTGGGGAGCAGGGGCTATCCTGTGCCACTGTAAGATGTTCAGCAGCATCCTGGCCTCTACCCACTAGATGCCAGTGGTACTCTCTTCTCCCAGCTATGACAACCAAAAATAACTCAAGGCATTGCTAAATATCCCCCAGGGGGCAAAATTGCCCCTCGTTAGTAAATTGGAAATTAGCCAATAATGCATAAATCCATGCTTATAAAAGTTGAAACAATATAGAACATAGAATTATTAATAAAAGTGAGAGTTTTCCAGGGTCAAAGCATTCTCATTTAAAAAAAAAGTTTTACTACACACTGCCTCAGCATTATCTCTACCAGACATGCCCCCCACCTTTGTGGCCATCTCACCCTCCAGGATTGTGTATTGAGGATGGAGGCTTCACCCACTCACCAGGTTATCAGAGCAGATGATTCACATTTTGGGGCTGCCTAACTCAAAACTCAAAGGCCATTTAAACAAAGCTACGGGCCACATGCTTCTTTCATTCCTTCTCCAAATCCTTACAGTTCTTTTCTTTTCCATCCCCTAAAAATCCACAAACTGTAACAGTCAGAGCTGTTATCAAGAAAGAGACTTTATGACATTTTGAATGTACAGTGTTACAAACATGAGTCCATAGACAGCACCAAAGATTCTGCTTCATCTGAGCAAGGGTGAACCCTGGGGTGTGTGTATGTGTGTATATATATATACACATATATATATGTATATATATGTGTGTATATATATATTTATTTATTATTATTTTTTTTTTACGGGCTCCCTACCCCCGGAGGAGTCTGATGTACAGTCTGGTATGGAAGCCAGAAACTGAAGAATACAAGTTAACATGTAAAAAGATGCATCCAGGTATCCAACATTTTGACAACTGAGAATACCACTTCACGTTCACATGGATATACCACAAAGTAGTAGCCACACTTAAAAAATTCCAAGTTACATAAATTGTTATAGCAGATGGAAGAAAAGATGCCTAAATATGCCTATATCCTAAATACTGAGCAGGCCTTAAAAACAAACTAGGTAAAGAGGAAATACCTGTGAGGGCTCTTTATGAAGATAACAAAAGCATGCTTGATGGTGGGGAAATGTAGCTACTTTCATAAAGGTTTCCAGCTATGGTAACAAAGTGGGAAAGAAATAAATCCTTTCCACATGAGTTTAATTCTAGAGACTCCATTCTTTACAAGTGGAAACTTAATCCTTTCCCCCAATTCTGTGAATTATTCTTTTTCAGCCTTCCTCAACACTTAAGATCCCATGGAAGTCGCCAAGAATGGTGGGGGTGAAGTGTTCCTAGTAGTAGAAATGAAGATGAGAGAGTGAACTGAAAAATTGCTTTAAGAACTCTAATTGAGGCAAACCTGACTACAAGATTGTATCTGTGCTATGATTACAACTGTAAAAATTCTGTCTGCATATGGACAGGGACTGAAAGGGAGCATGAAAAAAAAAATGTAAACAGTTTGGTTTGTAGGATGGCAGAATTTTGGGTGGATTTTTCTTTCTTTTATTTTGAGTTTTGTCAATGTTTTTGTAATGTTTTGCAGTAAACAATACTATAAAGGAAGCAGCTGAACCTGCTGACTAATTATTGTTAGAAAGAGCAGCTTAGCGTCAACTCTGTCAGAGCTAAAAATCGCTGCATTTGACAGATGCTCTCCAGCATTTAAGTTGATAATATCAGATAACCTTAACCAAGAAGGCAACTCCTTCTGGTACAAAGGAGCATTTTAAAAACCATTTTATTTTTGCAGCTAATTCCTGACAAGCACACCAGGTATTATTTAAATGGGGGCCATGAGGAGGGTGTTTCATTTTGTTGCTTTTTTTTTTTCAATAGTTGAAATGGTTGATCGGTTATGCTTGTCCTAAGAAAAGTCTTGGACCAAATCGTCTGCAATATGGTGAAACACTCAGGGTCTTTAAAAGAGTGTCGAAGTATGTGAGTGGATTCAAACTCCGTTTTGAGGGAAATACTGCTGTCGCCTGCAGGAACCCTTGCAGCTTATCTTTGAGCAGAAATGGGATGGCAGATATACAAGTCATGTTCTGAAAAAATTGACAACAGAATGTCAACCTCACTTCCTGCACATCTGGTGTTGAAAGTGTATGGATAATCAACATCAAAGACTACTGGCACTTCAGGCACTTGTCAGCGAATTCAGTCTTGAAGTGACCTGTATCTGTGCACTTGCCCAGGCCTCACCTAAGACGTGATGCTGTAGAGATGAACAGGCAAGCCCTCCATTCCTCTTCTAAGGGCTCTAATCTCTGTGCCTGTGGTTGTTGTAGTATCAGGAAGCAGCATACCTGGGCCAGATCACCTCTGCTCCCAACAGGAATGCTCTCATTGAGTTAAAAATTTAGTGTTATGCTCTGAGCTCTTATGAGATTCAGTGTAAGAATTGTCCATTGGTTCACCTGAATCTATCACAACAATGTTAATCAGTTATACTCTAATACAAAATAAAATAAATAAATACAAAGAATGGTCTATTGGAATATGCTTTTGCATTTTTGGTTTTTTTGCAAATAATGCTGAGGATTTTGTACCTTAGGTTATCTAAAATCTATTGTTGAAAAAATTAAGTGGTACATTCCTTCTGGATTTAGGACATTAGCTTTGCTTGTAACACATATTAGAAAGCAGGTTTTTCTCTTTGTCGTTTAGGTACTGGGAAACTCCTAGTCACTAGTAATACTCCTCTCACAATTTTATGCAGATCAGAGCAAGTGAGGAACTCAGCAGAGTCAGGCAAAAGAAGGAGGGTACTATTAATATTTGGTGCCCATTCAGTTGCTGTGCCTGTTTTGGCTTAGGTAAGTAGGTACAACACTTTCAGTTTTAATGATCTCATTAGAATTTTTTTCTCCAAGAATTTGTTATTCCTGAAATACTAGATTTTTCATAAAAGAAGAAATGCATTTCAATTTCTATAAATATCAAAATTAGTCATCATTAAAACTATTCGTTAAAATTCAAAATTAGATGAGAATGTTCTTCATAGATTTTTTTTAAGCCTTGAAGAGATCATTTATTATAGCATCTATAGCTCTACTATTTAAGGAAATTATGACATAAGGTTCATAATTGAATTAAGCCAATACCTTTGGCCGCATACTAAGAAGAAATTAATGAAATATGGTGGGTAAAACTATGGTATCTTATAAGGAAAGTGTAGGCAACTGAGTAGAATTGCTTTTGTAGATTTTACCCCAGTGTATCTAGTGGGGAACATAGTCATTCATTTGCTCATTTGTTTTTTCATTCATTCAACCTGTGCATCTAATATGTTCCAGGGACCATGTTAGGTGCCTAGGATGTATCAGTAAACAGAACAGGCAGAACTCCCTGCCTTTACAGAATTGTATTCTAATGGAAAGGGAGGAAGATAGTCAGTAAGGAATAAACAAAAAATTATATGATGTTAACAGTTGGTATTAAGTGCTGTGATGAAAAGTCAAGAGGATAAGAGAGAGATAGGGTGTACTGGGTGTGGGGGTGGAATTTGCTATTTTAAATAGTGTGACCAGGTGGCATCTGAGCCTAGATCGGAAGGAGAGAGCAATATCTCTCCAGGAAGAGTTTCCATGCACATGGAACAGTTTGTGCAAAAACTCTAAAGCAGGTGTGTGCTTGGTGTGTTTGAGGAAAGACAGATGTGGCAGGAATGGAGGATGGGAGGGGAATTGTGGGAGACCATTGAAGAACAAGGGAGCCAGAGCTTGGAGGCTTCTTTATTGTATTGGTTTCAAGATTTCATGGATCTGTGACTTTCTTGTCAACTAGACTGTTAACCTATTGAAGACTGGGACATGTTTTTATCCTCTCTGTAGTCCCTGATGTATTTGGCACAAGATATTGTATATAACAAGTGCTCAGAAAAATACTTGTTGGTTGAATAATTTCGTTTCCAAAATAAGGATAAGGATAAGGCATCCTTATCCAAGATGCAAACACTCCTGGAAGGGGAATTCATACCTAGCCTAACACCTTAGTGTGGCTGAATTGTCAGGACCAGTTTCATCCTTGAAATTCTGAGGTTCTGGAGTGGAAGAAGATTTTCAAATGAAGAAAAGAAAATTTACCTACATCACATCTTTGTCTATGGCTGATTTTGCTGAGTATAAAGTCTACCTAAAATGTCAAATGTCAAAATATGTATTAGAGTACAAAATATCTGAATGATATTTTAGTGATTTGAAAGAATTAAAGAACATCCAAGATAAGTTACTTCCTCCGTTTTCTGGGAGTACTTCCAACGGTGAGAAAATCTTGTTAATTCATGTCTATTACTTCTATAGACTTCAGAGAAAACTGGTAGCTGAGGTTCAATGAGTTCCTTGCCATAGAAAGTGTTAAATTAGAGGATTAATAGCCACTTTCAAGCCAGTCGTCTATCCATCCACCATCCACCCATCCATCCATCCAGTGAAAATTATTGAACACATACTATGGACTGAACAATGAAGGGTTCCATGAAGGACTACAATGTTGAGGAACTCACAGGTGAGTAAGAAGAACTGATCTAATTTGGTACACTGTATTAAATATCATGCATTAAAAAAAAACAAAGTTCCATGAGGTCAGGGAAGCTGGGAAATTCTTCGTAGGGCAAATGCCATTTGAACTGTCAAAGCTCTTTTGTGATCTTCCCCCACCTCCCCCAACCCAAGGCAGTGTATTTCTCTCTGCTGTTTTCCGGTGGCACTTTTTACCTGTTTCTGATTACAGCAGTGCCCTGTTTATTGCAATTATCTGTGTACTGTGTGCCCTGTATGCCTGATCCTTTAATGGCAGAGACTGTATCTTATCAGCTCTGTCCCTACCCAGTATCCAATACAGGTCAAAAGGTGCTTGTTAACAGACTCAAAAGTAATGAATCTTGAAGAATAAGCAGAAATTTTCTGGGTCCAGAAGGAGAGAGAAGGGCGTTCAAGACAGAGGCATGAACCTGTGAGAAGTGTGTATGGAGGCATCTAAGTGTATATATAGCCTGTTAGGAAAATGGTGGGTGGGTTTGGAAGACTGACACGGGGGAAAATTCACGGGAGGGTTGGGAGATGATGACTGAGGAATGAAGCATGACATTCTGATGGGTCCCCTGGAAGCCAGTGACTCAGCAGAATGTAAAGCATTTTAGAAACCATCAAGCAATATTTGCCACAGCTCTCCTGGACCCCAACTCCAGCCTCCAGACTGGCCTCCCTCTTCATTCCACTTTGAGTCTCACTCATCCATTACAATCATGTTTGCTTTCTTCTGAGGGTTTGCAAAGCAATTTTTTACATTTTATTTTTTTTCTGTTTCTGTTTTACATTTATTGAGTTTAAAATATCTTTGTTGTCAATCATTAGGTTGTCGAATTTCTGTCAATTTTTGTTCATCTGTTTTTTAAAATTAATTTATTTTTTACTGAAGGATAATTGCTTTATAGACTTTTGCTGTTTCCTGTCAAACCTCAACATGAATCAGCCATAGGTATACATATATCTCCTCCATTTTGAACTTCCCTCCCATCTCCCTCCCCATCCCAGCACTCTAGGTTGATACAGACCCCCGTTTGAGTTTGCTGAGCCATACAGCAAGTTCCTGTTGGCTATCTATTTTGCGTATAGTAATGTAAGTTTCCATGTTACTCTTTCCATACATTTCACCCTTTCCTCCCCTCTTCACATGTCCATAAGTCTATTCTCTATATCTGTTTCTCCATCGCTGCCCTGTAAGTAAATTCTTCAGTACCATTTTTCTAGATTCTGTATATATGCATTAGAATATGATATTTATCTTTCTCTTTCTGACTCACTTCACTCTGTATAATAGGTTCTATGTTCACCCACCTCATTAGAACTGACTCAAATGTGTTCCTTTTTATGGCTGAGTAATATTCCATTGTGTATATGTACCACAACTTCTTTATCCATTCATCTGTCGATGGACATCTAGGTTGCTTCCATGTTCTAGCTATTGTAAATAGTGCTGCAATGAACAATGGGATATATGTGTCTTTCAATTTTCGTTTCCTCAGCGTATATGCCTAGGAATGGGATTGCTGGGTCATATCGTGGTTTTATTCCTAGTTTTTTAAGGAATTCCCATACTGTCTTCCATAGTGGCTGTATCAATTTACATTCCCACCAACAGTGCAAGAGTGTTCCCTTTTCTCCACACCCTCTCCAGCATTTATTGTTTGTAGACTTTTTGATGAGGGCCATTCTGACTGGTGTGAGGTGATATCTCATTGTAGTCTTGATTTGCATTTCTCTAATAATGAGTGATGTTGAGCATCTTTTCATGTGTTTGTTAGCCATCTGTATGTCTCTTTGGAGAAATGTCTGTTTAGGTCTTTTTCCCACTTTTTGATTGGGTTATTTGTTTTTGTGGTATTGAGTTGTATGAGCTGCTTGTATATTTTGGAAATTAATCCTTTGTCAGTTGTTTCATTTACTATTATTTTCTCCCATTCTGAGGGTTGTCTTTTCACCGTGCTTGTAGTTCCCTTGCTGTGAAAAAGCTTTTTAAGTTTAATCAGTTCCCCCTTGTTTACTTTTGTTTTTATTTCCATTACTCTAGGAGGTGGGTCATAGAGGATCTTGCTTTGATTTATGTCATCAAGTGTTCTGCCTATGTTTTCCTCTAAGAGTTTTATAGTTTCTGGTCTTATATTTAGGCCTTTAATCCATTTTGAGTTTATCTTTGTGTATGGTGTTCAGTTCAGTTCAATTCAGTCAGTCACTCAGTCGTGTCCAACTCTTTGCAACCCCATGAACCGTAGCACACCAGGCCTCCCTGTCCATCACCAACTCCCGGAGTTCACCCAAACTCATGTCCATCGAGTCGGTGATGCCATCCAACCATCTCATCCTCTGTCTCCCCTTCTCCTCCTGCCCTCAGTCTTTCCCAGCATCAGAATCTTTTCCAGTGAGTCAGCTCTTCGCATCAGGTGGCCAAAGTATTGGAGTTTCAGCTTCAACATCAGTCCTTCCAATGAACACCCAGGACTGATCTCCTTTAGGATGGACTGGTTGGATCTCCTTGCAGTCCAAGGGACTCTCAAGAGTCTTCTCCAACACCACAGTTCAAAAGCATCAGTTCTTCAGTGCTCAGCTTTCTTTATAGTCCAACTGTCACATCCATACATGACCACTGGAAAAACCATAGCCTTGACTAGACAGACCTTTGTTGGCAAAGTAATGTCTCTGCTTTTGAATATGCTGTTTAGGTTGGTCATAACTTTCCTTCCAAGGAGTAAGTGTCTTTTAATTTCATGGCTGCAATCACCATCTGCAGTGATTTTGGAGCCCAAAAAAATAAAGTCTGACACTGTTTCCACTGTTTCCCCATCTATTTGCCATGAAGTGGTGGGACCAGATGCCATGATCTTTGTTTTCTGAATGTTGAGCTTTAAGCCAACTTCTTCACTCTCCTCTTTCACTTTCATCAAGAGGCTTTTGAGTTCCTCTTCACTTTCTGCCATAAGGGTGGTGTCATCTGCATATCTGAGGTTATTGATATTTCTCCCAGCAATCTTGATTCCAGCTTGTACTTCCTCCAGCCCAGTGTTTCTCATGATGTACTCTGCATAGAAGTTAAATAAGCAGGGTGACAATATACAGCCTTGACGTACTCCTTCTCCTATTTGTAACCAGTCTGTTGTTCCACGTCCAGTTCTAACTGTTGATTCCTGACCTGCATATAGGTTTCTCAAGAGGCAGGTCAGGTGGTCTGGTATTCCCATCTCTTTCAGAATTGTCCACAGTTTATTGTGATCCACACAGTCAAAGGCTTTGGCATAGTCAATAAAGCAGAAATAGATGTTTTTCTGGAATTCTCTTGCTTTTTCCATGATCCAGCAGAGGTTGGCAATTTGATCTCTGGTTCTTCTGCCTTTTCTAAAACCAGCTTGAACATCTGGAAGTTCATGGTTCATGTATTGCTGAAGCCTGGCTTGGAGACTTTTAACCATTACTTTACTATTGTGTGAGATGAGTGCAATTGTGCGGTAGTTTGAGCATTCTTTGCAATGCCTTTCTTTGGGATTGGAATGAAAACTGAACTTTCCAGTCATGTGGCCACTGCTGAGTTTTCCAAATTTGCTGGCATATTGAGTGCAGCACTTTCACAGCGTCATCTTTCAGGATTTGAAATAGCTCAACTGGTATTCCATCACCTCCACTAGCTTTGTTCGTAGTGATGCTTCCTAAGGCCCACTTGACTTCGCATTCCAGGATGTCTGGCTCTAGGTGAATGATCACACCATCGTGATTATCTTGGTTGTGAAGATCTTTTTTGTATAGTTCTTCTGTGTATTCTTGCCACCTCTTCTTAATATCTTCTGCTTCTGTTAGGTCCCTACCATTTCTGTAGGAAGTGTTCTAATTTCATTCTTTTACATGTAGCTGTCCAGTTTTCCCAGCACCATTATTGAAAAGGCTTTCTTTGCCCCATTGTATATTCTTGCCTCCTTTGTCAAAAATAAGGTACTGATAGGTGCATGGGTTTTTTTCTGGGCTTTCTATCTTGTTCCATTGGTCTATATTTCTGTTTTTGTGCAAGTACCATACTGTCTTGATGACTATAGCTTTGTAGTATATGATTCTTCCAGCTCCATTCTTCTTTCTCAAGATTGCTTTGACTATTCAGGGTCTTTTATGTGTCAATATGAATTATGAAAATTTTTGTTCTAGTTCTATGAAAATGCCATTGATAATTTGATAGGGATTGCATTGAACCTGTAGATTGTGTTTGGTAGTATAATCATTTTCACAATATTGATTCTTCCTACTCAGGAAACATGGAATATCTCTCCATCCATTTATGTCATGTTTGATTCCTTGTATCAGTATCTTATAATTTTCTGTGTACAGTTATTTTGTCTCCTTAGGTAAGTTTATTCCTAGATATTTAATTCTTTTTGTTGCAATGATGAATGGGATTGATTCCTTAATTTCTCTTTCTGACTTTTCCTTGTTAGTATATAGAAATGCAAGTGATTTCTGTGTATTGATTTTGTATCCTGCAACTTTGCTAAATTCACTGATTAGCTCTAGTAATTTTCTGATACGATCTTTAGGGTTTTCTACAGTATCATGTTGTCTACAAACAGTGAGAGCTTTATTTCTTTTTCTTCTCTGATTGCTGTAGCTGACTTCCAGGACTATATTGAATAATAATGAGGAAAGTGGACACCCTTGTCTTGTTCCTGGTCTTAGAGGAAATGTTTTTAGTTTTTCAGCATTGAGAATTGTGTAATTTGTCTCTGTATGTTTACTCTTTAATTCTTCTAGGTTTATTGTTAAATGATTCTTGCATATTCTCCATTTTGTTTTCAAGGTTTTTGATCATCCTTACTATCATTATTCTGAATTCTTTTTCAGGTAGAATTCTTTTCTCTTCATTTACTTGGACTTCTGTGTTTCTAGTTTGTTCCTTCATTTGTGTAGTATTTCTCTGCCTTTTCATGATTATTTTTTTTAACTTACTGTGTTTGAGGTCTCCTTTTCCCAGGCTTCAAGAAAACTTGAATTCCCTCTTTCAAGAAGGTTGAATTCTTTCTTCCTTTTGGTTTCTGCCCCCCTAATGTTGGTTCAGTGGTTTGTGTAAGCTCTCTGTAGGGTGATATTTGTGCTGAGTTTTTGTTTGTTTGTTTTCCTTCTGATGGGCAAGGCTGATTGAGGTGGTAATCCTGTCTGCTGATGATTTGGTTTGTGTTTTTGTTTTGTTTGTTGTTCAGATGAGGCATTTGCACAGGGTGCTACTGGTAGTTGGGTGATACCGCATCTTGTACTCAAGTGGTTTCCTTTGTGTGAGTTCTCACTATTTGATACTCCCGAAGGTTAGGGTCTTGGAGTCAGTGCTCCCACTCCAAAGGCTCAGGGCTTGATCTCAAATTTTCAGTGGTTCTATATATTCTTTTTCATTGGTCAGGTACTCCTGTCTGCTCTCAGTTGGTGTTCTGCATGCACTTCTGTGTCTGAAGGTATATCCTGATGTATCCAGGGAGAGAGATATACTTCATGTCCACCTACTCTTCTGCCATCTTATTCTCTCAAATTTTGCATTTTAGTTGTAGGTTTAGCTACATTCTATTTATAGCTTTCACATCCCACCAGACAGAGAAATATCCTTTTTCCTTATTGAAATGACCTTATTTCATCTACTTTCTAAATTATTCCATGAGAAATTAAGCAGTCCTTTTTTCTTTTTCTTTTTAAATCATTCACTGTTCCTAGAGACTGGCTTCATCACCATCCATACAATTTCTCCAGCACAAAATCTGGACTTTATTCTAACCCCTACTTTTCTCAAAGTGCTCCCTTCCAGTTAATACTAGGATTTCCTAGTGTAATGTTCAAGTGAATCTTGACTGTGTTCCCTTCTGTTTATTCACATAGCCTAAATTCAGGCCCCTTTATCTCTCACTGGATTACTGCAACAACCTCCTACCTCTACTTTTCTGCTTATCTGTCTACCTAAATCCAGCCACTGCAGTTTTATTTCTTTTTTTTTATTTAAAAAATTTACAATTTTGGTAAATATACATAACACAAGATTTACCATTTTAACCATTTTTAGGTATATAGTTCACCAGCATTAAGTACATTCAAGTTGTGGTGCCATCAGCACCATTCATCTCCAAAACTTTTTCCGTCATCCTGAAGTGAAGTTCTAAATCCATGTTAAACACTAATTGCCCATTTTCCTCTTACCCTAGACCCTGGAAACTACCATTCTATTTTCTGTCTCTACAAATTTCACTATTGTAGAAACCTCATATAAGTGGAGTCATACAGTATTTGTCCTTTTGTGACTGGCTTATTTCACTTAGCATAATTTCCTCAAGGTTCATACATGTAGCGTTTGTCAACATTTGTGTCCTTTTTAAGGCTGAATAATATTCCACTGTATGTTTATACCACATCTTGTTTATCCATTCATACATTGATGTTTATGATATTTGTTAAATATTGTCACTCTTAGAAGTTTACTGTAACTTGTCCCCATTACTCTCAGGATAAAGTTAAAAGGCTTAACTTTGGTTTACAGGACCTTCACCTAACACTGTGACTTTCATTCTATTTATGTCCCTTTACCCTCTCCACTTCAGTCAGGCGACCTGGCCTTGCTGCCATCCCCTTCACATCTGGGCCTTTGTCCCAGCTTCCTCTTCAGCTTAAGATGCCATTTTTCAGGATAAGCCCAGCTTGTACCTCAGGACTCAAGTCAAGACATCACCTCCTCCAGAAAGTCTTCCTCCTCTCATCCAGGCTCAGTTAGATATCCCCTTTTTTGTGCTTCTGGAATCCTCTGAAGTTCTCTCTACCAGTTCATTTGTCACACTTGGAGCAAAGACTACGTCTTGTTTCCCATTTCATCCCTGGAGGAGTGCTCAATTCCATTCTGTTGAACAGATGAATAATGGAGTGGGCAAGTATCTGGAGTCATGGAGGAGGTGGGCGCTGAGGCAGTGGCCTGTGTGAGTGACTGACCCAAGGCCACCAAATGTGAGGGCGGACTCCCTTCACACCCGTGGCACTGCTTGATGAGTGCACTGGGTACAACAATCGGGTGATGGAGCTGCACTGACACACACCTTCCCAGCCCTCAACTGTTAACCTCTGTTAGGTGTTTTGGTACTTTCAGCACAGTTTTAATATTTTGCTCTTTCGGTAAGTGTGCTTTCACCTTTCCTGCCTCTATTGTCCACCAATTCTCCTCCTCTCTCTCTTCCCCCTACTCTGAGCTTGGAAATAAATTCATATGTTTAGGTCACTGAAACAAAAATGGGACTTTATTCTGTGAGGAACGTGTTTAGTTTGTAAAAGGATCAATGGGCTATTTTGGATCAAATAACTGTGTTTTCTTTAGCCATTTAAAATGGTCTATTTTCATTTTTTAAGCCACTGCCTTGTGAAAGAACCTAAGAATATCCCCAACTTAGTGTTAGATCCCGTAATTACATTTTCCCATTTTGAAAGCAGTTATGCAGTCCTTACAATGGAGTCAACATGGCTAAAAATAAACTGCAGGCAGTTCATATTAACTGGGTAATAATAACAGGCAACAAGGAGGCTCGGTGTCCAAATATGATGAAAACAGGAAGTTCATTACACAAGCTGTTCTTTCCTGATAGATCTGAATTCTTAAAGCCTTAACTCAAAAATAATCCCTTCAGGTTATAAATAAAAGCAGAGAATTGTCTCCTACTTGTGGCTCAGTGGAGATGATAACATTGTAGCTAAATAAATCCACATAGTCATGGGTAGACTGTAACTCCAGAATGCCTGTTTGGAGGAGGAAGGAGGAAGTTTGGAGACCCCTCTCCTGGCAGACAGGCTGCTGAATGCATTTGCCCGGGGGTTTTACTGTTTTCTTATCCCGGCACAAGTTGCCAAGGAGATACTGCTTTACTTTGGTACGATAGCAGAAAAGAAAGGCTCCAGGTGTGGAAAGTATTTTTATTTTTCCTTGGGGAGAAAATGGATGAACAGAACACCCCCAAACTGTAAGTGTCTGCTAAGTATTGTCAGTTTGAAACCTGGCTTTTCAGGGTGAAATGGGAATGTGGCCCAAAGGAAGAGGATATACCCCTTTTGTTTATAAAACTCCTTTTCTCTAGTGAGTGTCACTGATTATAAAGGTTCAGATTTTCATGATTGGAACAAGGTAAGCATGGAGGAAAATTTTAATTTACGCAACTAGAATGAGCCCTACCAGCTCCCTTCCTGAAACTATGTCCCAGGTCCCCAGGGTGTCACTGGATGCCGTGAGGGGGCCTGTGACCTTGCCATCTGCCTCCTCTTTGAGAATCTCTCACTAGTTGTTACCATGGCCACCAGTAAGGTCACCCTGGGCCAAACAGGCATCATGTTTTGCCTTAATTTCCTGTAACATAGTGGAGACCAGGCTGGAAATTTCAATAAAGACTTGGCTACAGGATTGAGGAGGGGAAGAGAATGAGGGTAACAGAGAGGTGTCAGTCACAGAGAGTGACACATGTATACTGATCTGGCTGGGCAGATGCAGTTTTCTCTCCCCAGGCTGGGTCAATAGCATCTGTAGGGTTTGCTTACAGATGAGCAAAAGAGCACACTTGGGGAGCACTCACCTTGCAGGTGTCCCTAAACCCTCCCAGCTTCTTATTCCACTTACACAGTGGCTGTTCTCCTTCTTTGTTTATTTCACTGTACAACAAATCTTGGAATATGTACATCCTGGGAAGGAGGTTCTTATCACTTTTGAAGTGATGGTGAAGAGGAACTAAAGAGCCTCTTGATGAGGGTTAAAGAGGAGAGTGAAAAAGCTGGCTTAAAACTCAACATTCAAAAAATTAAGATCATGGCATCTTGTCCCATCACTTCATGGCATATAGAGGGGGAAAAAAATGGAAGCAGTGAAAGATTTTCTCTTTTTGGGCTCCAAAATCACTGCGGACAGTGACTGCAGCCATGAAATTAAAAGACTCTTGCTCCTTGAAAGATATGACAAACCTAGACAGCGTATTAAAAAGCAGAGACATCACTTTGCTGATAAAGGTCTGTGTAGTCAAAGCTTTGGTTTTTCCAGTAGTCATGTACATTATGTATGGATGTGAGAGTTGGATGTGAGAGAAAGAGGACTGAACACGTATGCTTTCGAACCCATGGTGTTGGAGAAGACTCTTCAGAGTCTCTTGAACAGTAAGGAGATTGAACCAGTCAATCCTAAAGGAAATCAACCCTGAGTTTTCATTTGAAGGACTGATGCTGAAGCTCTAATACTTTGGCCACCTGATGCGAAGAGCTGACTCATTGGAAAAGACCCTGATGCTGGGAAAGATTGAAGGCAAAAGGAAAAGAGGGCGGTAGAGGATGAGATGGTTAGATAGCACCACTGATTCAATGGACATGAATTTGAGCAAACTCCTGGAGATAGTGAAGGACAGGGAAGCCTGGCATGCTGCTATCTATCTATGGGTCACAAAGATTTGGACATGACTTTGAGACTGAACAAAAACAATAATATATATTTGAGTGTAAGCATTTAGAATATATTGCAATCTTTGTAATGCTCTTTGGAATTTGTTCATTTTCTTAAATACAGCCATTCTCAGGAATTGAAAGTGGTATGGCCTCTAAGAAGCCCTGACCATGTGCCTCTCCACCCTCGATGCTGCCCATGGGGAGAGGTTGACTTCTATAAAAGGAGGAGAGAGGTTTATAGAGATGCTCTCTCATGGTGGATGAATGCAGTGGTTCTTAAACTTATTCCTGCAACAAAATCTCCTAGGAACCTCATTAGAAATGACACACAATGCAGTGAGAATTTCTGGCCCAGACCTGAGAGCTTGACTCAGGAGGTTTGAGACTATTCCTTGAAAGGCTCTGCAGCAGATTGTAGAGGAACTGTTAGAGGAAGGTCAAAGAGTAAAAGAAGTCCCTTTTGGGAAATAAATAATGATTCCTTCTGGGAAAAATGAAGACTGTCAGAGAGAGAGGTTCCCCCATCCAGGATCAATAAGGAAACAGAGCAAGGGGCCTGGTAGCTGAAGGAACAGAGGGTAGGCAGGGAAAGCCATCATGCCTGGGTGCAGAGAGCATGGGGCACACTGGGAAATGTTTGAGCCAACTAAGGGATAGACAGTTATGCCAGAGGGATGTGGGAGGGGAGGATTTCTGGGACACCTCACTGGATAGAAGTAGTGAGAAGACCTTAGGGTAGAGGTGGCATGTCCCAGAGGGTAGGGAAGCTGAGCATGAAGCTGAATAAGGGAGTGGAGGCTCTGCCCTTGGTGTAGGAAGAAGCCTGGAATCAACCACTCTCTCCACTAACTGTGAACAAACTGGACTCCCCCCACCACAGGCCCTGAAGCTAACATGTGCACAGTGAAGACCGCCTTCTTATACCATTTTCATTAATTTATCTTTTGTAAAAAGAGGAGAGTCTTAAGAATATTGAGATAGAGGAGGGAGATATTCTCAGCTATGGGGTAAGGAATGTTTTCCTAGAGTTTTGAGTTATGGTTTGAGCGAAGTGAAGTATGACGTTCCTTCATAGATCAACCTGTGTCTCTTATACCGTTTGCCACAGGGTCAATATTTTACATTTAAAAATACCCATTTCATTTTCATGGTCAACTTATAACTTACAGCGCTAAAAACTCCAAAATTCTTCTGTGTTACTTTTTGTCCATTCCAAGAACCTACCACAGAACCCTTCCTATGAGTAATAAGGGAAATACATCCACTCTTTATATGATTAAATAATTATTGTGCTTTCTTTGGTTTTAAATATCAGTGATCTTTGCCACATAAGTTTTTCTTAACTTCACATTTCATTTCTTTAATTTTCACTGCTAATAGCAACTGTGCTCCATATTTTGGAGTTAACTGCCTAGCAACTTGACTGTGAGCCATTTGAGCTAACAGTACAATTCTCAAGCTTTCTGGATTGCAAAACTCTATTGTTTCTTGACTTCCACATATTATCCAGTTTTTTCCCTAGTGGAACAACATTAATAGATTACAGCAAAAAGTTGTAAGAACCCAAATTTTATTTTGCTTCTGTTGTGACCATCACAGGTAATGGTTTCCAAGGTGTAAAAAACAGAACACATAGTGTAATAGGGCTTTGAAATCAAAGAAAGTTGTTGGATGTGTATGTATGTTTGTGTAGTTTTTGTGTAGAAAGTCAAAAGATCATCTACTTAAATAATTCAACAAATTTATTTATTGCCTGAAATACGTCAGACACTGTTTCAGTGCTGGGGATATGAACGCACCAAGCACTGATGATCTCAGGGAACTTACATTCTCATAGTGGGAGACAGATAACAAGCGGAGTGACAGGACGTGGGATATGTGTGCTGTTTTAAAGTAGGGTAGTTAGAGAATGCCTCTGTAATAACTAACATTTGAACAGAGACTTGAAAAACATGAGCAAACCTAGTGGATATCTGGGGGAAGAGCTTTTTTGGCAGAGGAAAGTTAGATACAATGGCCTTGGTATAGGAGATTGCAGAGCCTCTGAAGAAATGTCAAGGAGATCAGCAAGAGCAGAGTGGAATGGATAAGGGGGAGTGAAAGAGGTAAAGTCAGGAAGTTAGCTGGAGAAGATCATGTAGAGTCCTTGAGGCCATGGTAAAGACTTTGGGAGTTTTTCCCCTTGGTAAAATGGGAAGCCAGTGGAGGATTTTGAGCAAAGGGATGACATAAATATTTTAACAGGACCACTGTGTCTGCTATTAATGGGACTGCATTAGGCTCAGTTCCCTCAAAGCAGAGCCTAAGATGGGAATGTGTATGTGATTTCCAGAGAAATTGGTAGGGGGTGAGGGAACAGGCTAGAAGGGGAGAAGAAGGACAAGAATGTGGTTTGGGGTCATGCATTAGCAGCTTCACAGGGAGCCATGGAGGATAAATGTCACGTTATGATTACCTTCACCTTGGTTGTTGGGTAAAGACTCTGGAGAAAGGTATGGACAGTGTAAATCCCAGGCACTTCCAGGTGTGGTGGCTTCCACTGCCCAAGTGCAGTTCTAACTGATGCACCCACAGCAGCTGAGAGAAAGGCTTGCCAACCAAAGAGATCAAGGGATTCCACAGGGCCAACTAAGCATGCCAACAGCATCTTCTACGTGGAATGAGGGTGGGGTAGAGGCATCAATTAGGAGACTCATGCAGTGGTCCGGAAGAGGGTCAAAGCTGACTTGAACTAGAATGTAGCAGTGGAAGTGCTGAGAAGTGGTTGGATTCTGGAAAATGTTGAAACGCAGAGCCCACAAGATTTGCTAATGGATTGACTCTCACATGTGAGATCAGGGATGACTCCAAGGTGAGGGGCCTCACCATTTATTGAGATGGAGAAGATTGTGGGAAGACCTGGTTTTAGAATGGGGTGACTAGAAGCTCCATTGGAGAAATATTAAATTGAAAATGCATTGTAGATGTTCAAATGAAAATATCAAGGAGGAAATTGAATGTCAGAGTCTGAAGCTGTGAGGATGTTTCAGTTCCTAGGTTCAGATGACCAACCACCCATGATAATGAAAGAATGTGCATATGTGTTTGAGGTATAACTGTTGGAAACTTGTATTAGGGTTCTAATGTGGAATGAGAAAGCTGTAATTAGTTCCAGTAAACCCCCAAAAGGACAAAAGGTAAATATTGGACATTGTAGGTCAGTAAGCTAGATGACAACTTAAGCTACCATTTCTAAAACAGATCAATAAGCAGATGAGTTTTGAGTAATTTACCAAAAGCTGTAATGATTTAGAGGTAACATGGATCCACAAAGAACAAATAAGACCATACTAGCTTGATTTCCATTTTTGAAAGGTATGCTTTGGAAATTCTGCAGTCTTAATTTTTATACAGTGTTTGTTAAATTTCATTATCATATCTTTCTGACAAAAATCAATAAATATGGGCCAGAAAATAGCTATAATTATATAGCTTTCTAATGGCTAAGCAAGAACAAAGAAGAAGCAGGGTAAACCCTGATATTATTTTTTGCTACTAATTAAGTTTTTGTATCATGAGGCCCTTTGCTAAGTCATCATTTTTATCAACAGCTTAAATAAAAAGCTAGAAAGCAAATACACAATCAAATCTGAAGATGACATAACCCGAGGATAACTGTTAATAGCTAATATCTTTTTTGGGGGGCCACACTGCATGGCATATAGGATCTTAGTTTTCCAACAAGACATGGAACCCGTACCTGCTTCAGTTGAAGCGCAAAGTCTTAACTACTGGACCGCCAGGGAGGTCCCAATTAGTGAATATCTTGAATTACAGAAAGGAGGCTTAAAAAAGGAGAAACCCAAACTTACAATCGGAAATTTAATAGAGATGGATGCAGAATAAAGCCAAATACTCCATTTTATAGGTTGTGAAAGAGCTCCCTTCACAGTGAAGAACAGAATTTACAATTTTTTGTTCAGGGGTTTATTTTTCATTAAGTCATTTGTTGCATTAAGCCTGCAGGCTTTGAATCCATCAGCCTGGGTGAGAGTTTGGCTCTGCCACTTACCAGCTGCATGATCTAGGATGTGTTTCTTACAGCCTGTGTTTTATTTTCCTTGCCTGGAAGAGGAAGATGGTGATATTAGTTCTAAATAATATCGTTGGAATTGTTGTAGGGATTAAACACATGTAAAGTACTTAGAACAGTACCTGAGATATATTAAGTGCTCAATAGATAACTACTGTAACTTGTTCAACAGTGTGATCTGGTTGCTAAAAAGGTAAAGCTGTTTCTCTGAACAATGGTAGAAATGAGGTGTCAAGATCAAGGGAAGCTCATGACCCACTGTATTTTTTACTACTAGGATTTTATTCAGTACTCCAGTTCAGTTCAGTTCAGTCTCTCAGTCATGTCCGACTCTTTGCAACCCCATGAACTGCAGCACGCCAGGCCTCCCTGTTCATCACCAACTCCTAGAGTCTACCCAAACCCATGTCCATCAAGTCGGTGTTACCATACAACCATCTCATCCTCTGTCGTCCTCTTCTCCTCCTGCCCTCAATCTTTCCCAACATCAGGGTCTTTTCCAATGAGTCAGCTCTTCGTATCAGATGGCCAAAGTATTGGAGTTTCAGCTTCAGCATCAGTCCTTCCAATGAACACCCAGGACTGATTTCCTTGAGGATGGACTGGTTGGATCTCCTTGCAGTCCAAGGGACTCTCAAGAGTCTTCTCCAACACCACAGTTCAAAAGCTTCAATTCTTCAGTGCTCAGCTTTCTTTATAGTCGGTGTCTGTAATTAGAAAAGTGTCTTCAACCTGTGGGAGAGTGAGTGCTGAAGGTGGTAAGGGTATAGACTCATGCCAAGTGAAGAAAAACTGAAAAGATGGGCAGGAGTAAAGAATGTGGCTTCTCTTTTGGAGGAAGATTCAAAAGCTGCAGTAAGGCTTTCTTGAAAAATTTGAAAGACTGTCACGTGGAAAAGGAATTAGATAGAGTCCCTGTGGCTCTGGAGACAGAACCAGAAGCAGAGAGTAGGAATAAAAAGGGATGTGGTGGGGCCCAGATGTGTTTTTTTTTCCAGATGTAATTTAAATTTCTTACGAGCTGAAGAATGACAGAAGCCTGTTTGAGCTCTGCCTGTATATTACTATATGATGTCAAGTCTCTTCTGCTACAGCCTTCAGTTTCATAATCTATGAAATCAGGGTTTGGATTAAATGCGCTATAAAGTGGAAATTATAGTTGGTCTCTCAATGGGCTGTCTTCCTAGACAGTGGGTTTCCTGTCAGTGGAAATGTTTCAGTAGAGGCCATGAGATATGTTAGACATTATTTTATTTGATTGGAATTTGATCTAAATGACATCAAAGATCTCTTTCCATTCTGATTCTAGGGAAAAAAATCTTTTTGTGTATTTAGATGGCCTCTCCATCCTCAATCTTTAACACTACTTTGCTGATGGAGATAGACTCTTAAGTGATTTCGTACGAACTCTGTTGATTAGATCGAGGTGTGATTATATCCCATTCTCAATCCCCGAGAACTGAATGACTTCCTGAAGGAACTCTGTACTATCTCCCTCGGTGCCTAACGTGTCACCACAGAATTTCTATTGCTGCTCCCATCCTTTGTCGTGAATGTAGAAAAAATGGAAAGTACCCACGAGTCACTGACTCCGTATAGTGCGGCCCCTGGGTTCATTGTTTTGCCTCAAGAGTTTGGTGCTGTGAGAGGCTGGGATGTGCAGCCTGGGGGGTGGGTATAGCAGGGAGGGAGGGGCTAAGCATGGCAGTGGCAGACTGGATGGCAGCCGTGCACAGCAGAGCTGTGGGACACCATCGTCTGTTGCCTGTGTTGCCAGGCTGACTTCGTTCTTTCACAGCAAACGTTAATTGACTACTTATCGCATGGATGACACTGCTAGCTACTCTGAGGGACACCTAGGAGTAAAACACACAGCCCCTTTCCGGCAAGGAGTTTCTAGCCTGTTTGGAAGACAGTTACCAGTTAGCAAACGCTTTGTATAGTACTTCATTGTTTGCCATGTGTCTTCAGGCGAATCATTGTCCCTTTCAAAAGCCTGCAAGCACACTCAACAACCTGCAGGGTACTGCTATTCCCACTGTTCAGACAGGAAACTGAGGCTCTGGACCTTATGCTGTTTACCTGAGACCACTCATTTGTGTTCTCCAAAGTGCCCTTGCTGTTGTTGAAGTAGACCTAGGCACATCTCCTGACTCCAGTTCGAGTGCTCTTTCCTCTACACTACACTAAAGAAATTTAAAAACCAATACATAGGCTACAGTAAATATCAAGGTAAGATGTGTTATAGGAATTCGGGGATGCAAGTCATTGTGACTGAGTACAGAAGAGAGACAGGACTATGGAGATAGGTTAGAGTTTGATTGCTGGAGACCAAGAAGGGCATTCCAGACCAAGCAAACATTTTATCAAAGGTGGGAGGTAAGAGAGCAGAAATTTAAGATGTTCATGGGGTTGCTGTGTTTGGCCACATTGTTTATGCCCTGCTTAACTCCAGGGATATCATTCACTTAGACTGTGATATCAATGGCATTTCAGGGATTGTTCAGTGCACCACCTGCACAGCAGGATGTAGATGAAGAAAGGAGAAAAATAAATTAGCAGTCAAGGTTTTGGGAAGGGAGTCTTAAAGCCTGGCGATACGATTAAGGGATATTATAGAAAGGGGGGATTGTGCTGATTGGATATGCGGTGTTAGGGGCATGATGGGTTATCCAAGTGAAAAGTAAGCAGTAGGATCAGAATGAAAAAAGAGAGAGAAGACGATTGCAGTCATGAGATTGGATTCTATCAATAAAATGGTCGTAGTTAAGATAATAATAGAGGGGTCTACAAGTTGGGGGGGGGGGTAGTGAAGAAAAGTAATAGAGGGTTCAGGAGTTGAACTGTGTAGAATATCACCACTGGGTAAGGTGAACTGACCAAGTAAGGTGAACCTACAAAGAAGTGGTCAGAGACATAGAAGGGTGTGATTACAAGAAAATCAGAAATTTAACCACTAAGCATCATCCTTCCTTATTACACCATCATATGTACTTCTCTGAATTAAGTAACAATAGACCAGGAAAAAAATTACTCTGTGGACCTCAAGGCTGTTATCCCCTAATGTGGTTGCATTCAGCATCTGATACTTGTGTAAGCTGCTGCTGCTGCTAAGTCACTTCAGTCGTCTCCGACTCTGTGTGACCCCATAGACGGCAGCCCAGCAGGCTCCACTGTCCCTGGGATTCTCCAGGCAAGAACACTGGAGGGTTGCCATTTCCTTCTCCAGTGCATGAAAGTGAAAAGTGAAAAGTGAAAGTGAAGTCGCTTAGTCGTATCCGACTCTTGTCCTACCAGGCTCCTCCACCCATGGGATTTTCCAGGCAAGAGTACTGGAGTGGGGTGCCATTGCCTTCTCCGACTTGTTTAAGGGGTGGATACAAATCAAGCTTAAGGTCAGCGTCTCCCCACCTCTGCATCTGCTCATCACAGGCAGAAAAACTACATTTAGGTTGTAGCTTTTGTTAGTGATGACTGTGGCCCAGAATCGGATTCTGCAAGACCCATGCTTGCATTTGTAAAATAAATAGACCAAGGACCTAAAATCATCAAAGCACTTATTTTCCTCTAAAAAACAATGTTATCTGCTTCTATATTTAAGTTACAGTGTGTTCTTAAGACCAAAGAACACCAAACTTCCATTCTTCTTCCAAATGTCTCTAAAATCCAACAACACTAGTCTCAGCCCTGAATAAGCACATTAAAAATGAAGTTACCAACTTCCTCAGCTGAACGTTTTCATTCACTTACACATTTCCCCAAAGACTTCAGTTTTGGAGGATGGTAGCATGCTTAATCTGTGCCAGCTTTTATTGGGAGTCATGAGGCCAAACCGGTTATTTTGGTGTATGAAACAGCTTGAGCCTGGCACCAATGACTTAATGCATTTGTGAGACAAAACGTTTAAGTGAAAGTCAATTGCGTTCTCTTCTTTGTCCCATCTTTTGTGACAGCAAAGATCAGGTGGCTTCTTCCAGCCAAAGTTATATTCAAAGTTGAGTATTCTAAAGACAAAATGGAGTTCAAGTCAATGAATTGGGTAATGTGTTTAGTTTATGGTTAATTGAAAAGTTAAGGCAAGATATCCTCACTGCCTCTCTGCTTCTATGCAAAAAGGGGTGGGTGTGAAGAATCACTCCTTGATAACCTCGTTATAGAATTTTGTACCTGGTAGTCAGCTCTGGACAACTGTCCCATAGTAGGGTGGTAAAGCTCCTGTTCTTTTTGCAGTGTCCATGGGATTTGTCTCACCCTGTTCTCAGAGTTTCTTCTGAAATGCTACTTCCTCCATACCTCTACCAAAAACTCAGGGCAGAATTTTAGTTGGGTAGGGGTGACCACTCCTCTAACCTAAGTGCAGGGGGTTCATAGACATATAGGGAGGATCAAACTCTATGAATGACAGAAACCAATGCGCAGAGCCAGGTCTTTAGAAAAGTTTACAGTTTTATAAATTACATCTAAGGAGGTACCACCTAAAATATAACACACAGCAACATTTATTAACTTTTTTTTAAAAAACTGAGGTATAATTTGTTTATAATAAAATGCTCAGATCTTTAAGTTCAGTTAGTTTTGACAACTGCCTGTCAAGATGTAAAATCTTTTTATCAGTTCAGAATGTCCCCTCATGCCCTTTGTTGTCAGTCCTTATACTCACCCCCTCAACTACTGAGCTCCTTTCTGTCACCATAGGTTAGTTTTTTCTGTTCTAGAATTTCTCATAAATGGAATCATAAAATACGTACTCTTTTGTGTTTTGTTTCTTTTACTAAGCATAATATTTTTGAGATTCATTCATGCTGTGTGTGTTACTAGTTCAGTCCTTTATATTGCTGAGCAGTGTTCCATTCATTGAAAGTACCACAGTTTTTAAAAAACTTCCTTCCCTGCTGATGAGCATTTGGATTGTTTTCAGTTTTGGGCTACTGTGAATAAAACTGCTATGAACGTTCTTATATAAACTTTCATGTAAATGTATGTTTTCATTTCTCTTGGGAAAATATCTATGAGCAATATTCTGGGTCATAAGTTTTAACTTTTAAAGAAACTGCTAAAAACTTTTCCAAAGTCATTTTACACTTCTACCAGAACTTATGAAAATTTAGGTTTTCATAAAAATATAGAGACTATATCCTCTTCAACATCTAGCATTAATAATTTTTAAAATAACAACTCTATGTATATGTATATATGTGGTGGTAGTATCTCATTGTATTTTACTTTGCATTAACCTGATGACTAAAAATGTTGAATATTTTTACATGTGTTTATAGGCTATTTGAGTATCTTCTTTTGTAAGTTACCTGTTCAGATTTTATGCACATTTAAAAAAATGAGTTCTTTGTCTTTTAATTACTGATTTACAGGTTTTATTTGTATGTTCTAAGCATACTTTCCAAATAGGAAAAGGAGTACGTCAAGGCTGTATATTGTCACCCTGCTTATTTAACTTATATGCAGAGTACATCATGAGAAATGCTGGGCTAGAGGAAGCACAAGCTGGAATCAAGATTGCCAGGAGAAATATCAGTAACCTCAGATATGCAGATGACACCACCCTTATGGCAGAAAGTGAAGAAGAACCAAAGAGCCTCTTGATGAAAGTGAAAGAGGAGAGTGAAAAAGTTGGCTTAAAGCTCAACATTCAGAAAACGAAGATCATGGCATCCAGTCCCATCACTTCATGGCAAATAGATGGGGAAACAGTGGAAACAGTGGCTGACTTTATTTTTCTGGGCTCCAAAATCACTGCAGATGGTGACTGCAGCCATGAAATTAAAAGACGCTTACTCCTTGGAAGGAAAGTTATGACCAACGTAGATAGCATATTGAAAAGCAGAGACGTTACTTTGCCAACAAAGGTCCATCTAGTCAAGGCTATGGTTTTTCCAGTGGTCATGTATGGATATGAGAGTTGGACTATAAAGAAGGCTGAATGCCAAAGAATTGATGCTTTTGAACTGTGGTGTTGGAGAAGACTCTTGAGAGTCCCTTGGACTGCGAGGAGATCCAACCAGTCCATCCTAAAGGAGATCAGTCCTGAGTTCATTGGAAGGACTGATGTTGAAGCTGTAATGCCAATATTTTGGCCACCTGATGCAAAGAGCTGACTCATTTGAAAAGACCCTAATGTTGGGAAAGATTGAAGGCAGGAGGAGAAGTGGATGACAGAGGATGAGATGGTTAGATGGCATCACCGACTCAATGGACATGAGTTTGGGTACACTCGGGGAGTTGGTGATGGACAGGGAAGCCTGGCATGCTGCAGTTCATGGGGTCGCAAAGAGTCAGACATGACTGAGTGACTGAATTGAACTGAAAACATATTTTCAGATATATGTATTGTAAAATTTTTTCCAGTCTGTGGCTTGTCTATTCACACCCTTAATGGTGTCTTTTGATGAGCAGTTTAATGTAGTACCATTTGTCAATGTTTTTCTTTCATGGTTCATTCTTTCTCTATCCTTCTTGAAAAGTTTTTTCCTACTGTAATATTGTAAAGATTTTCTCCTATGTTTTTTTCCTAACTTTATTATTTTACCTCTACATTTAAGTCTATAACCCATCTCGTGATGATTTTTTGTGTATGGTGTGAGGTAAGAGTTAAGATTCATATTCATTCTCTCTCTCACTTCCTGCTTGCTTTCACTTTCTCTCAGTTTAGTGTGGATATCCAGTTATTTTAAGCCAGTTATAAGAGATTTCCCTTTCTCCACTGTATTGCTAAGGTACCTTGTCAAAAGCCACTTGACTGTATGTGTATGGGCCGAATTTTGGACTCCATTCTATTTCTAGTCCTGTTTTCTAAGTGTTGATAGTGATTTTGAAAGAGGAATAGATTGAAATTCTTAGGTGTGTAGAGGTGTATGAGTTAGAGTGTGAGTCCACAGTAAGCATCTTTTACCACTTGAACACTGTGTGTGTTTAGTGAACACAAGATCACTTATTTGATTCCCATGTGAGTACTCCAGGGGAAGTGATTACAAAGAGCCAGAGTATTGCTGTGTTTTGGCTTTTATTTGCTGCTTACAGCAACATCTTTCAAGAATGAGATGAGCTTGGGCAAAGATTAACTAATTTGGGAGCAGAAACAGGGAGTAGAGAGAGTCTAGAAATGTAGGACCTGGCAGCCTTGAAAAAGCTGCTGTGTTTCTGCTCAAGCCTGTTATTTCAATGGTTGCAGTGTAGTGGCCATAAGTTGAGAGAGATAAAAGCTGACCCACACCTGATCTTTTGCAATTAGTTAAAAAATTTAGCTGAATTCTTCTTACTCATTATGTGGTACCCAGTGTCTCCTCTTCTGTTGTCTTGGCTCACATGAGACAGTGCTTCTGTCCTGGCTCTCCTAGGAAGGCCCTGTCTTTCTTTAGAGTTCAGGTTACTTGTTTGTCTTACAACTGCAGCTCTCTGATGGTTCAAGACAAGTTATGATTTGTAGTCTGTCCAGCTTTTTATTGTTGTTAGGGTTGGACTGAGCTCCTCCCAGCTTTTTATATCCTAAGTAGAAACAGAACTCCCGAGAGGGTGATTTATAAAGGTATTCTTCACTTTGTCAAATAACTTTTTGTAATATTCCTTTGAATCACAATCTCTATTGCCATTCTAATTCCTATGACCATTCCAGTGTCTTTCTTTGTTGGATATTACTCATCTGCCTCTAAACTTTTGGACCACAGGTCTTGGAAGGCATGAATTGTCATTTACTAAAAGACTGTTTGTGGGCTTCCATTTGGCTCAGTGGTAAAGAATCTGCCTGCCAATGCAAGAGACATGGGTTTGATCCCTGGGTGGGGAAGATCCTCTGGAGAAGGAAATGGAACCCATTGCCGTATTCTTGCCTGGGGAATCCAATGGATGGAGAGTCCTGACAGGCTACAATCCATGGGGTTGCAAAGAGTTGGACACGACTGAGCATGCATGCACACATTGGTCAAGAATGACTTGACCACTCTCATTTGATAGATGTCTGTTTTTCAAGACCAAAAGCCATGTCACCTCCTCTGAGAAGACTCTAACTTCCCTTAGGAAGGAAGAGTTAGTTGCTTAATACTTTATACATTTCTCCACTGGCATTGTGTATGATGATATTTTTCTATCTTTTAGTCTAAATTGTGAATTTGTTGGGAGCACAAACCAGTTCTCAGTCTTTATCTTCAGGTACCTAGAATAATGTGTGGTACATATAATTATGATGCTGTTAAATGGATGCATAAAATAGGTTTTCTAAATGTTTTTGTTGAATGATTATATAAAATGGGATTACATTTATGCAACTTTTCTTTGCATGGTTAATAGCATAAAGAAATGCACTTGTAGCAGGGTGTATATATGTGTATAAGTATGTTTTAGCTCCTAATGATGTAGATAATTGCAGAATTTTCTTAGGGCAAAGACAGAAACCTTGGGGCACCTCTGCCACCATTTTCTTGTATGCCCTTGGCAAACAAGCTATTTCAGGTTTGTTTTTTTTTTTCCTATTTGATCTTAAATGTGAATTCAACACCCTGTCTTCCAATAGCAGCTCCACCAATGGGTCAGATTTGGTGCATAAAGTAAAGATTATTTTCCCTTCCCTATTTTAAGGGGCTCTTAAGGCCACAAGCTGGGAGGTCACCCTTGATGACCTTGCTGGATGGTCCCTAGAGGGAAGATTCTAATAAGCTTCAGACACTTTTCAGATCCCTGTCTCTCAGAACTTAATCACATTTGCATTTTGGCTATGATCAGATGGTGGAAACACAAACTCCAGACTGTCAATCAACTTAGGCTTCTTTTCCAACTTTTCTGAAATCAATTTCTTTAAAAAATCTTTGAATACCCAAATTATACAGCCAGTTTTTAAACAATTACAGTGTTTTATATCTATATATTTCGTTGTAGTTGGTAACCTAGAATTGTTAATTATTGAAATATAGTTTAGGAGGTGCGCATATGAATGTGTGTGAGAGTACATGCATGCGTGTGTGTGAACTGAGATGTTCATGAGATTTGGAGGAGGAAAGAGGGAAGATATTTCCTGAAAATGTATTTTTTCTATTGTCCAGTTTTTAATATTTAAATATCAGTAGAAAAATTTCTGAAACATATAGATTCTGGAATGTATTTTATCTTCAAAACAGAAATTAAACCTAACCAGTTATAAATTTGAGTTTCTTTCTGAATTAACCATGTTGGCATCACCCCAGCTACCTCCTTATGTTCACATGGTTGCTTCCAGACTCTATGTAGAATTTTATGCCTCTGTAGTATCAAATTTGTTAAATGGCATATTTTTATATCAGTAATTTTTATAGCATATTGTTATTCCAGACTTTTACATGCCTCTAATTTATTCTTAACTTCAATATAGCAGTATTGATTTCTTTCTTCTAAGTTTGATGGTATGAACATTTTTAGTTGTGATTTAGAGTCATTTAAACACCATCACTAATTTTCACTTCATTTCCTATTCTTTCACAAGCTTTAGATATTTGAACAGGTACAACAGTAAGTATTAATGTTCTTCAAGTTTCCTCTGTATATTTCTTTCTGAAACATTTAGATTATTTCTTAATATGATTGACTTAAATTGTTTCTGATGACCTTGGATTGTTCACAATACTTAAATATAGGATAGTAAAAACAGTTTTGATTGCAAATTGAATTGAACCCGATGCAGTTTCCTGAAATCATATTCCCTCTTCTTAGTCCCTTAATGGCAAGTAAGTTGGTCATAATCTTTCTTTTATGTACACTTAATATCAATGTTTTTTTATAAAATGAGGTCATTGGGGTAGAGTGGCCTTAAGAAAGATTTCATGGCAGTTTCCTTTCTCAGCTATCTGGGCACCATGTTTCTGTCAGGATATGGTCAAAGGTAACATGGATGAAGAAGGCCAATGAGGCACATTTTGGTTGCTAAATAAAGCAAGGTTCACAAGTGTAGCTATCATGAGACTGATTTTTCTCCTTGGGTACTTTGTTTGCAATTGAGATAAGCTGCCACCAGGAGAATGGTGGTATCCAAATAGCTTTAATGGAAGTCCTGTTCAGAGTATATGACCACATTAATGGAAATAAAAATAAAGGAGAAAAAGTTAAACTGAAAATCAAGTGTCTTACTTTCTCTTTGATTCTATTTTGTTTTTATCCATTTAAAACTGTAAAACTGTAATTTGTGTGTAGCTTTTGATATGTAACCTTCTAATTTTAGAATAATATATCAAAAGTATGTTTACATGTTGCTGCATAGTATAATTTGTAATGGTAATTTCAATGCATTTTCACATCAGTATTCTATTACATCATACAATTCTTTTATCTATTCAATGTTGAATATATGCAAAATTTATAAACTACATGCAGGATATAAAGAATCAGGAAATAGTGAACGCTCATATGCCTGTCATTCAGTTTAAGATAAAGAATATTGGGTGAAAAAAAATACACAGAAAATGTATAAAACTATATATTTCTTTATGGTATATATTTAAGAATGACTCTGCTAAATCATAGGATGTGTACCTCTTCAAATATGTGTGTAATTCCAAATTGTTTTTCAATGTGCTTGAACCAAATTACACTCCCACTAACAATGTGTAAGAATTCTGGTTGTTTTATACCCTTGTCAAAATTTGATATTATCAAACAGTATAATTTTTGCTACTCTAGTGGGTATAAAAATTTTTTTTTTCACTTCTTTACTGGTGATGGACAGGGAAGTTTGGCATGCTGCAGTCCATGGGGTCGCAAAGAGTTGGACATGACTGAGAGACTGAACTGACTGACTGAGTGGGTATAAAATACTTTCTCATTGGGTTTAAATATGCAATTTTCAAATTGGTAGCAAGGTAGAACATCTTTTCTGGTGGTTTAACTTCTAGTGAAGTGTTTGTTCAAATCTTTTGCTTGTATTTTTCTTTTCCTTATTGGTTTGTAGGAGTTCTTATAGTCTGTTGCAATCATCTCTCCATTAGTGTGAATGGGGTGTTAAATTCTTCTATTGTTACTGTCAATTTCTCCCTTTGTCTCTTAGTATTTGCTTTGTATATTTAGGTGGTCCATATTAGGTGCATATATAGGTTTACAATTATTTTATCTTCTTCTTGGATCGACTCTTTGATCATTATGTAGTGTCCTTCTTTGTCTCTTCTAACTGTTTTTGTTTTAAAGTTCACTTTGTCTATTTTAAGTATTGCTACACTTGATTTCTTGTGATTTCCATTTGCAACAGAATAACTTTTTCCATTCCCTTACTTTCAGTCTGTGTGTGTCTTTAGATCTGAGGTAGCTCAGATGGTAAGGAATCTGCCTCAATGCAGGAGACTTTGGTTTGATCCCTGGGTCAAGAAGGTCCCCTGGAGAAGGGAATGACAACCCACTCTAGTCTGCTTGCCTAGAGAATTCCATGGACAGACCATAGGGTTGCAAAGAGTCAGACATGACTGAGCAACTAACACATTTAGATCTGAAGTGAGTCTCTTGTAGGCAGTGAGTATACGAATCTTATTTTTGTATCTGTTCAGTCACTCTTATGTGTATTGATTGGTACATTTAGTCTATTTACATTTAAAGTAATTATTCATTGTTTTCATTGCTTGGACTCTAGAGTTAAAGCCTTTAAAGGTGGTGAAGAAAAAAATCCAATCAGTGCCCTAGAGACTATAGCTGAAGCTCTGGATGGCTGGCATATCTGGTGAGGCACCCACTCATAGTTGCCTGCCCTACACCAATCCTCCTATCTTCCTTGGTTAAAGAAATCCACTTTTGTTCAGTATGCAGTGTACTAGTTAAATATCATTATGCCAAGCTCCCCTGCTAGAAAATACCGTTCTGGTCAATGAAAAGTAAGTAGAAGTCCACTGGATTAGGTTTCCAGGAAAATTTTATTTGTTTGTTTGTTTGTTTTTTCCAGGAAAATTTTTTTCCCTCAAGTAAGAAAAGGCAGACAGGTGGCACATGCCTTTAACCCTTTATTCTTTCTCCCCCTTCCTGCCTGGAACTTAGTACAATACTCTCATCCCTTGAGGTGTAACACCATTTTGGAAGTATGAATAAAAAAGATGCATGCTAAGGGTGGTAGAGTGAAAAGACTGAAGGATCCTAGGACCTTGGTGGTATCTTTGTATAGTTGTTTTAGTGCTATAACTGCCATTTTGGGATTTTTTTTTTTCTTGTTGAATGTTGAATTTTAAGCTAGCCTTTTCACCCTCCCCTTTCACCTTCATCAAGAGGCTCTGTAGTTCCTCTTAGCTTTCTGCCATTAGGGTGGTGTTATCTGTATATCTTAGGTTATTGATATTTCTCCCAGCAATCTTGATTCTAGTTTGAGCTTCATCAAGCCAGGCATTTTGCATGATGTACTCTGCATATAAGTTAAATAAGCAGGATGACAGTATACAGCCTTGATGTACTCCTTTCCCAGTTTGGAACCAATCTGTTGTTCCATGTCTGGTTCTAACTGTTGCTTCTTGAGCTGCATACAGGTTTCTCAGGAGGCAGGTAAAGTGGTCTGGTATTCTCATCTCTTTAAGAATTTTTGTTGTGATACATACAGTACAAGGCTTCAGCGTGGTCAATGAAACAGAAGTAGATGTTTTTTTCTGGAATTCCCTTGCTTTTTCTATCATCCAGCAGATGTTGGAAATTATATATAATATATGATGATTTTAAGTTACTAATCTCTTAAATTGAAACATATTTCATTCAATGTATTTAATAACTTGCATTTTTACTTGCTTCCTCTCATGATTTTTGTTTCTGACATCGTATTTTACATCTCTTTGTTATATGTATCCCTTAACTGCTTATTGTGGATATATATGATCTTAACTACTTGGTCTTTTAACCTTCCTACTAGCTTTATACATGGTGATTTGCTACCTTTACTGTATATTTGCCTTTACTGATGAGCTTTTTCCTATAGTAATTTTCATGCTTCTAGTTATGGCCTTTTCTTTTTTCTTTAGAGAAATCTCTTTAACGTTTCTTATAAAGCTGCTTTGATGGTGCTGATCTCTTTAAACTTTTTCTTGTCTGTAAAACATTAAATATAAATGAGAGCCTTGCTGGATAGTGTTCTTCGTTGTAAGTATTTCCTTCTCATCACTTTAAGTATATCATGCCACTCCCTTCTGGCTTGCAGAGTTTCTGCTGAAATCTCAGCAGATAGCCTAATGGAATTCCCTTGTCTGTATCTTGCTTTCCCCTTGCTGTTTTGAATATTCTCTCTGTGTCTTTAATTTTTGCCATTATAATGGCAATGTGTTTTGGTGTGGTCCTCTCTGAGTTGCTCCTGTTTGGGATTCTCTGTGCTTCCATGGTTTGGATGTCTTTTTCCCTTCCCAGGTTAGAGAAGTTTTCAGCTATTATGTCTTCACATATATTGTTTGCCCCTTTCTCTCTTTTTTCCTCCTGGAGCCCTAATAATGTGAATTTTAGTACACGTGATATTACTATTAGTCCTGTAGGTCTCTTGAACTGTCCTCATTCCTTTACATGCATTTTTTTTTTCTATTCAGTTTTAGTGATTTCCACTAATTTGTCTTCCAGCTTGCTGATCCAATCCCTTGTATCCTTTAGTCTACTGTTCATTCCTTCTAGTGAATTTTTCTTTTCAGTTATTGTAATCTTCATCTCTGTTTGTTCTTTATCTTTTCTAACTATTTGTTAAAAACTACTAACTTCTCACTCTGTTTATCAATTTTTATGTATCTGTTAGGCTGGTTATGTCTCTTGATTTTGGATAAGCTGCCTTCTGTAGGAGATGTCCTATGCATTCCAGCAGCTCACTTGCTTTTGGTCCCCAGAGCCATACTCTCTACTGTGCCTTCTATGTGGTCTGTGTGGGTCCTTCTGTTGTATCAGACTGACTGCTGTGGACATTCTGGCAGGTGTGACTGGCCCTGGTTCAGTTGGTTGCCAGGCCCTGCCTTGTGTGGAGGCTGCTGGCTGCTGGTTGGCAGGGCTGGGTCACGAGCTGGCTGTTTGTAGAATCCTAAGGGCCCAGGGCTAGTGCTGACTCACTGGTGGGTGGGGTTGGGGTCCAGGACTAGTGTCATCCCAGAGATGAGCAAAGCCAGGACCTGGTGCCTGACTGCAGGGCCCAGGGATCCCAGAGCTGGTGTTGGACCTCTGGTGGGTGGAGCTGCTTTCTGAAAGCTGGCTGCAGGGTCTGGGGTGTCCTGAAGCTTGTGTTGGCCTGCTGGCAAGTGGGGTTGGGGCTCAGTGGGTTCCAGGGCTTGTACTGGCCTGCTGGTGGTTGGGCTGAGTCCTGCCCAGGCAGGCTGCAGTACTGAAGATGTCTTGGGGCTGGTGTCTGCCCACTGGTGGTTGAGGCTCAGTTTAGTTCTGTTGCTCAGTCATGTGCGACTCTTTGCATCCCATAGACTGCAGCACACCAGGCCTCCCTGTACATCACCAACTCCTGGAGTTTACTGAAACTCATGTCCATTGAGTCAGTGATGCCATCCAACCAGCTCATCCTCTGTCCTCCCCTTCTCCTCCCGCCTTCAGTCTTTCCCAGCATCAATGTCTTTTCAAATGAGTCAGTTCTTCACATCAGGCATCCAAAGTATTGGAGTTTCAGCTTCAGCATCAAAACTTCCAATGAATATTCAGGACTGATTTCCTTTAGGATGGACTGGTTGGATCTCTTTGCCATCCAAGGGACTCTCAAGAGTCTTCTCCAACACCACAATTCAAAAGTATCAATTCTTCGGCACTCAGCTTTCTTTATAGTCCAACTCTCATATCCATACATAACTACTGGAAATACCATAGCCTTGACTAGACAGACCTTTGTTGACAAAGTAACATCTCTGCTTTTTAATATGCTGTCTAGGTTGGTCATAACTTTTCTTCCGAGGAAGAAAATTTTAAATTTTCTTTAAATTTCATGGCTGCAATCACCATCTGCAATGATTTTGGAGCCCCCCAAAATAAAGTCAGGCACTGTTGCCACTGTTTCTCCATCTATTTGCCATGAAGTGATGGGACTAGATGCCACAATCTTTGTTTTCTGAGTGTTGAGCTTTAAGCCAACTTTTTCACTTTCCTCTTCCACTTTCATCAAGAGGCTTTTTAGTTCCTCTTCACTTTCTGCCATAAGGGTGGTGTCATCTGCATATCTGAGGTTATTGATATTTCTCCCCGCAATCTTGACTCCAGCTTGTGCTTCATCCAGCCCAGCGTTTCTCACTATGTACTCTGCATATAAGTTAAATAAGCATGGTAACAATAGACAGCCTTGATGTACTCCTTTTCCGGTTTGGAACCAGTCTGTTGTTCCATGTCCAGGTTGAACTGTTGCTTCCTGACCTGCATACAGATTTCTCAAGAGGCAGGTCAGGTGGTCTGGTATTCCCATCTCTCTCAGAATTTTCCAGAGTTTATTGTAATCCACACAGTCAGAGGTTTTGGCATAGTCAATAAAGCAGAAATAGATATTTTTCTGGAACTCTCTTTGCTTTTCCCATGATCCAGCGGATGTTGGCAATTTGATCTCTGGTTCCTCTGCCTTTTCTAAAACCAGCTTGAACATCTGGAAGTTCACGGTTCATGTATTGCTGAAGCCTGGCTTGGAGAATTTTGAGCATTACTTTACTAGCGTGTGAGATGAGTGCCATTGTGTGGTAGTTTGAGCATTCTTTGGTATTGCCTTTCTTTGGGATTGGAATGAAAACTGACCTTTTCCAGCCCTGTGGCCACTGCTGAGTTTTCCAAATTTGCTGGCATATTGAGTGCAGCACTTTCACAGCATCATCTTTCAGGATTTGAAAGAGCTCAACTGGAATTCCATCACCTCCACTAGCTTTGTTCATAGTGATGGTTTCTAAGGCCCACTTGACTTCACATTCCAGGATGTCTGGCTCTAGGTCAGTGATCACACCATCGCGATTATCTGGGTCATGAAGATCTTTTTTTGTACAGTTCTTCTGTGTATTCTTGCCACCTCTTCTTGATATCTTCTGCTTCTGTTAGGTCCATACCATTTCTGTCCTTTATTGAGCCCATCTTTGCATGAAATGTTCCCTTGATATCTCTAATTTTCTTGAAGAGATCTCTAGTTTTTCCCATTCTGTTGTTTTCCTCTATTTCTTTGCATTGATCACTGAGGAAAGCTTTCTTATCTCTTCTTGCTATTCTTTGGAACTCTGCATTCAGATGCTTATATCTTTCCTTTGCTCCTTTGCTTTTCACTTCTCTTCTTTTCACAGCTATTTGTAAGGCCTCCGCAGACAGCCATTTTGCTTTTTTGCATTTCTTTTCCATGGGGATGGTCTTGATCCCTGTCTCCTGTACAATGTCACAAACCTCAGTCCATAGTTCATCAGGCACTCTATCAGATCTAGTCCTTTAAATCTATTTCTCACTTCCACTGTATAATCATAAGGGATTTGATTTAGGTCATACCTGAATGGTCTAGTGGTTTTCCCTACTTTCTTCAATTTAAGTCTGAATTTGGCAATAAGGAGTTCATGATCTGAGCCACAGTCAGCTCCTGGTCTTGTTTTTGTTGACTGTATAGAGCTTCTTCATCTTTGGCTGCAAAGAATATAATCAGTCTGATTTCGGTGTTGACCATCTGGTGATGTCCATGTGTAGAGTCTTCTCTTATGTTGTTGGAAGAGGGTGTTTGTTATGACCAGTGCATTTTCTTGGCAAAACTCTATTAGTCTTTGCCCTGCTTCATTCCGTATTCCAAGGCCAAATTTGCCTGTTACTCCAGGTGTTTCTTGACTTCCTACTTTTGCATTCCAGTCCCCTATAATGAAAAGGACATCTTTTTTGGGTGTTAGTTCTAAAAGGTCTTGTAGGTCTTCATAGAACCATTCAACTTCAGCTTCTTCAGCGTTACTGGCTGGGGCATAGACTTGGATTACTGTGATATTGAATGGTTTGCCTTGGAAACAAACAGAGATCATTCTGTCGTTTTTGAGATTGCATCCAAGTACTGCATTTCAAACTCTTTTGTGGGCTGTGGGCTCAGGGTGCCTTAAATAAGCCTGTCTGCTGGTGGGTGTGGCTGTGTCCCTGATCATTTACTTTCCTGGCCTGAGGCATACTATTACTGTTGTCTATAGGCTGGTGGGGTGGGGTGGGGTGGCGGCTGAGTCTTGAGGCTAATAAACTAGAAGGAGGATTACACAATGGTGCTTGTCAACAAGTGACAGACTGAGCTCCACAAAATGGTTGTTGCCAGTGTCTATATCCCTAGGGTGAGCTCCTGCTTTCAGTTGCCTCTTGCCTTGGTGGGAGACTCTCCAAGATCAGTCTCTTTCAAATTATTGCTTCTTTCAAATGACTGCTTCTGCCCTGGGACCCAGAGCATGTGAGATTTTGTGTGTGCTATTTAAGAATGGAGTCTCTATTTCCTCCAACCCTCTGGGTCTCCCCCAAAATCCACTGGCCTTCAAAGCCAAACGTAGTGGGGACTTGTCTTCCTGGGGTATAAACCCTGGACTGGGGAGCCCATTGTGAGGCTCAGAGCTGTCAGGCTTTTATAATTTTCTAAAATGATTTTTTTCCATAAAGGATTTGTACAACTTTTATTAAATTTATTTTTAATGGTATTGAAAATAGTACCTTAAAATATTCTAATAATGTTTCTTCTGTAATTGAAGCCTGATTTTTGTAAATTGACACTGTATCAAGAAGAATACTTAAATTTTCTTTTTAATTCCAATCATTTGTCTATAAATTATTTTGGATTCTATCATGTGCAAAAGTGATAGTTCCAATTCTTTTCTTGTTGTTATATCACTGTTTCTTTTCTTCCCTTAGTACCCTGGTTTGGATTTCCAGTAAAATACTTTATAAAGTTGGGAATAGTAGGGTATTATTTCCTATGGTAAAGCAAAACCTTTCAGTTTTCCTATTAATTATGATGTTTTCTTTAGGCTTATATTTGTTATTGTTTATATTGTTTATCCGGAGAAGGCAATGGCAACCCACTCCAGTACTCTTGCCTGGAAAATCCCATGGACAGAGGAGCCTGGTAGGCTACAGGCCATGGGGTTGCTAAGACTTGGACATGACTGAGCGACTTCACTTTCACTTTTCACTTTCATGCATTGGAGAAGGAAATGGCAACCAACTCCAGTGTTCTTGCCTGGAGAATCCCAGGGATAGTGGAGCCTGGTGGGCTGCTGTCTATGGGGTTGCACAGAGTCAGACACAACTGAAGTGACTTAGCAGCAGCAGCAGCATATTGTTTATCAGGTTAAAGAAGCTCATTTCTCTTTTTAGATTACCAAGAGTTTTTTTTTTTTTTTTCAATTGTGAGTCAAATACAGAATGTTCTTTGCTCAGTTTTGTCCAACTCTTTGCAATCCCATGGGCTATAGCCCACCAGGCTTCTCTGCCCATGGAGTTTTCCAGACAAGAATACTGGAGTGGGTTGCCATTTCCTTCTCCAGGGGATCTTCCTGACCCAGGGACCAAGCCTGTATCTCTTGCATCTCCCGTATTGTCAGGCAGATTATTTACCACTAGTGCCACCTGGGAAGCATAGTGAAGGGATAAATTGTAAAGGTATATTGAATTAAAGAAACTTTTTTCTTCATCTTTAGATAATTGTATTTTCTCCTTTATTAGTGTGGAGCATTCCATTGATTTTCTAGTTTAAACTAATATTATATTCTTGGTGCAAATTTAACTTGATAGATTTTCCTGTCTATATACTGATAATTGTCGTATATTATTAAATTGTTAATATATCATTTAGGATTATTGAATCCATGTTCTTGATTGAAATTGGTCATCGCTTTTCCTTTCTCATAGGTCCTTCTCAGATTTTAGAATCAAGGCTATGCTATACTCATAAAATAAGAAAATATATTGCAATGTATTCCCTTATTTTTAATTCCCTGGAAGAGTTTTCGTAAGTTTGGAATTATAATTTTCTTGAACGTTTGGTAGAACTTCCTAGTGAAGCCATCTGGATCTCAAGTTTTCTCTAGATGTGGAAACTTTACATCTCTGATTCAGTTGCTTTAATGGTTATAAGAATATTCCAATTTTAAAAGGTTTTAGAATTCTTCTAGAATTCCAAATAGATATATGCTTGACATTCTATATTTTTTAACTTTAGTTCATACTTTCCCTCTGCCCTACATTGTGAATAGTTTCTTCAGATCTATCTTCTAATTCATTACTTCTCTTTTCCACTGTCTCTAATCTATTATTAAACCCCCCTCCATTGATAAATTGTTCTTAACTTTTGGTCTTTGTTTGTTCCAATAAACAACTATTTGCAGTTCTATTCTGCTGGCTATTGTTCAATCTTATTTTGTTATGTATTTTGTGAATTTTGACTCTGATTTGTGCCTTGGAAAAGTGAAAGTCAAATGTGACCCCATGGGGTCCTTTGTGACCCCATGGACTATACAGTCCATGGAATTCTCCAGGCCAGAATACTGGAGTGGGTAGCCACTCCCTTCTCCAGGGGATCGTCCCAACCCAGGGATCAAACCTAGGTCTCCCGCATTTTGGGCAGATTCTTTACCAACTGAGCCACCAGGGAAGCCCAAGAATACTGGAGTGGGTAGCCTATCCGTTCTCTAGCAGATCTTCCTGACCCAGGAATCGAACCAGGGTCTCCTGCATTGCAGGCAGATTCTTTACTAATTAAGCTACTAGGGAAGCCCTTGGAACTTGGGGTAAACTCTGAGACTAGATAAAGGTGGTTTCACTTAGACAGGATTTTCATTTATTTTTATCAGGTGCCTGGGCAGTAACAGGTGTTTGTATGGCAGGGACATTTTAAGCTAAATTCTCAACTTGAGATTAAAAAAAATTTCCTTGAAACCTATCAAGTAATGTAAATTTAGTTTGCTGTGCTGTGCTTAGTCGCTCAATCATGTCTGACTCTTTGCCATCCCATGGACTGTGGCCTGCCAGCCTCCTCTGTCCATGGGGATTTTCCAGGCAAAAATACTGGAGTGGTTGCAAATGTGAATGAATACCGGTTGGTATTACCAATTCTCAAGGTCTTGGGAGATTTAAATTTTGTTGTGTGAGTGTGTACATAGTTGCTTAGTCATGTGCAACTCTTTGTGACCCTTTTGGATTGTAGCCTGCCAGGCTTCTTTATCCATGGGAATTTTCAGGCAAAAATACTGGAGTGAATTGCCATTTTCCTCCTCCAGGGGATCTTCCTGACCCAGGGATCAAAACTGTGTCTCCTGTATCTCCTGCATTGCAGGTGGATTCTTTACCTGCTGAGCTGAGCCATCAGGGAAGGCCTCTCCTCATTATGAAAGTCTCAGACAAGAAAATTTCTTTATAAGTTCTTTGAAGGTGGGAGTCAGTTATTTTCTGATTTATTCTTACCCTGAAGATATAACCCTTTGAGATCTCAACTTGATGGAAAGAATTGCTCACTAGATTTCCTTCCTGGAACAATCCTCATGAGATTGTGAAAACCTAAAAGTCAAATTGAGCTGATTTGGCAAATAGTCTCTTGATGAAAGCCAGATTTAGTGCTCTCTTTTCTTCTCTGAGTGTTTGCTTTCACTTAGTTTTTGGATTAGGTATCATTTTCTTATAAATTAATTTAAGAAGATATAAAAATCTTTACCTTTCAGTTTCTTTGTTTTTAAAACCAGTGCTCAGCTGTGATACTTAGCTCACCATACTACTGGAAATGACTATTTTTACATTTGATTTTAAATGACTGTATCATTAATAAAGTAGAATGTGAACATGTCACCATCTATTTTTACAATTAACATTTTAACATTTTAAATGAACTTGTTCATCATGGTGATGTACCACAACTACTTAACCACTGCTCTTTTTTGTGGTATTTGCCTTGTTTCCAGTGTTTCTCTACTATAAAAAGATTATGATGAAAGTTAAAAAATACAATATGTATGCATGGGTCTCTGACATCATGATCATCATGATGAATTTCCATTTTATCATGTAGGTCACAGTGACACAGATACCTATTTTGAACGAGGGGATGACATGATCAGATTTGCATTTTGAAAAGAGTGAAAGATGAACTGCAGGTGGTTAGGATTAAAGATAAGGAGACTCATAAGAAAGCCATTTGAATAGTCAAGGTAAGATTTGATAAGGATATGAACAAGCCCAGAATCAAAGGAAATTAAAAAGAAGGTCTAGGTTAGAATGTACTTGGAGTTTTAGAATTTGTAGAATTTAGTGAATGATTGAATTGGAAGGAGGTGGGGAGAAATATCAAAAGGACACTAAAGTTTCTGGTTTGATCAGTTTGGTGGGTGGTAATATCCTTCACCAAATAGGAAACACAGAAAGAGCAGACTATGGATACATGTGTATGTAGGTGGCTTCCTGGGTGGCTCAGCGGTAAAGAATCTACCTGCAATTCAGGAAACATTGCACAGCCATGGGTTTGATTCTGGGTGGGGAAGATGCCCTGGAGAAGGAAATGGCAACCCACTTTAGTATTCTTGCTGGGAAAATTCTATGGACAGAGGAGCCTGGCGTGCTATAGTCCATGGCATTGCAAAGAGTTGGACATGACTTAACAAACTGAGGATGCTTTCATGGATATATATGCTGTATTTTAAGTGCCTGTGGAGATAGCCAGTGGGCCTTTGGATATTTGTGGATGGAGTAGTCTGGGCTGGAAATAAAGATTTGTGAGGCATGAAGAAGCATATCGTAGCTAAAATTTGGATCTTAAATGAGACTGTATGGAAAAACAGCTCAAGGTAAAACCATGGGAATCACCAATATTTAAGAGGTCAGGGGCAAAGCCAATGTAAATGAAAATATAGGACTCATTGGTCAAAACAAGAAAAAAAAGTTCTACAAAGCTGTTTTTTTTTTCTTCTGTGGTCTCTCTCTTGACATCATGGTAGTTTTTATTTGCATTTAATGTCATTCCAATAAAGAAAAAATTTAAACTTTTGAGTTATTAGCATGAATTTTATCATTCATCTTTATATTGTGCAATGCCAGTTTTTTTCCCAGCAGCTTTACTGAGATATAATTTACATACAATAAATTCACCCATTTAAAGTGTGCAGTTCAGTAATTTTAGTACATGAACAGAGTTATGCAATCACAACCACAATCTAATTTTAGAACATTTTTCATCATCCCGGAAAGAAATCCCCCACACCCATTAGCAGTCCCACCTACACCCTCCCCTAGCCCTAAGTAACCAACTAATCTACTTTCTTTCTCTGTAGTCCTATCTATTCTGGACATTTAGGATAAATGGAATTATACATTATGTGGTCTTTTATGACTGGCTTCTTTCAGGAGTGCCAGTTTTAAATGCAAATATCATATCATTTCACTTGTATGTGGAATTTCTGAAATAACACATTTCATATTATTTCATGGCTCATTTATGGAGATTGCCTTGAGCTGGCAGAAGAGATAAATTCAACCCAAACTGAGGAAGATTGGAAGAAGAGAAGGGATTCTTTCCTTCTCCTTCCCTTAGAGCTGGCTGAAGGTGTGTTCTGGCAAGGCGATGCTTTGTGTCAAGTGCAAGCCCTGTCCCACCATATGCATCCTCATTTGCTTGGGCCCAGAGGATGCTAAGTTTTCCTTCTGTCAGTGTGGAATTTGCATACCACACTCTGGCCAGAGGTTGGTGGGTATGGGGAAGTTGGAGCCAGTCATGGTCTCCTGCCCCAACTCATGGCAGATGTGTGACCCCCAAGGATCTTTAAACCTCTGAGTCACAACACACTGAGTACCTAGATGGGAGTACCAATAAGTTCATGGGCTGAGACAGCCTCTTGTTGGTCACCTGGCACACGTGCCATGGTGCTGCTGGTGTGGCACAAGAATGGAATGTGTCCCCAACCCTCATCCTCCCAGTATGGTGCCCAGGCCCTTTCCAGGGGCAGAGAGTGGCAACAGTTTTGGAGTGGAGGTGTAGGGTGAGGGAAGCCATGTGTAGGGGCATGGCAGTGGGCATGGAGAATCCATCTCAGGAGGTAGCAGGAGGAGGATGAACATGAGCTGCGACTCCAAGCCCATTGCGTGTTCCATTGGACTTCACTTACAACGTAGAAATTCAAAGAGAAAATTTTTAAGAATTTGAGACAGTGACTATAGTACATTAAGCTTCATGCAGGGACCCTTCTAAAACTGGGTTTTGTGAAGCTATATTGGTCTGATTCCATGAAACTGGTCTTGGCCAGAGACATGGAAAACTCAGAAGAAGCAGAAAGATAAGTATGACAGGCGCTATAAGGGAGTGCTGTCAAAGAAGCTGATGGAGGAAGATGTTCTAAGAAAGATGATAAAACCAACAATCATTTTAAGAGAAAAATGCAGATAAGAAAAGGACTGAAAGCTCTCATGTGACAGTAATGATGACTTTGCTGAGATCAATTTCAGTGGAACAGAGTGGGTATAAGCCAGATTACAAGGATTGCAGAGTAAATGGGAAGTGATGAAGTGGAAACAATGCATGTTGAGTTGTTCAAGAAACTTGTCTATAAAAGGAAAAGATGAGAGTAGAACTCTGAGCAAGAGTCTAGAGCAGGAGGTTGTAAATGACAGCCTGCAGGCTGGTTCATGGCCTAGTTTTAAAAAAGTAAAGTTTTATTTAAACACAGTTCAGTTCAGTTGCTCAGTCGTGTCCAACTCTGCGACCCCATGGACTGCAGCATGCCAGGCCTCCCTGTCCATCACCAACTCCTGGAGTTTACTCAAACTCATGTCCATTGAGTCGGTGATGCCATCCAACCATCTCATCCTCTGTTGTCCCCTTCTCCTCCTGCCTTCCATCTTAACCAGCATCAGGGTCTTTTCCAATGAGTCAGTTCTTCACATCAGGTGGCCAAAGAATTGGAGTTTCAGCTTCAGTATCAGTCCTTCCAATGAATATTCAGGACTGATTTCCTTTAGGATGGACTGGTTGAATCTCCTTGCAGCCCAAGGGACTCTTAAGTGTCTTCTCCAACACCACAGAACTCAGCTATATCCATTCATCTATGCATAATGTCTTTGGCTGCCCTCACACTACAGCAGCAGAATTGAGTAGCTGCAACAGAGACCATCTGCCCTGCAACGCTTAATCTATTTACTATCTGGCCCTTGACAGAAGGTCTTTTACCCCAGTCAAGAGTAGTGGTTCTTAATATATGATTCCTGGACCAGCAGCATCAGCATCACTTGGTAATTCAGAAATGCAAATCCTTGAGTCATACCCCGGCCCATTTGAATCAGAAACTTTGGGGTGATAACAAGAAATCTATATTTTATTAATTTCTCCAGGTAATTCTGAGTCACTTTAAAGTTTGAGAACCACTGGGATAGAGTAGATGGAGAGATGAGCTTTTCATGGGAGGAGAGAACCTCTTCTTCTGAGGCAAAGGGAAGGGGAAAAAAGTGGATGGGATATATGAAGTTTGAGTTCCACTCATTGGGTTCCATTCATTCCCTACACTATCTCAGATTTGTAACATCCTGCCTTTCCAGATCTCATTTTACACAGAAGCAACCAGGATTGATTTCCAAGTGACACAGACAGCACCACCTAAGTCTAAAGTTAAACTTACAGGAAGGGAAATTTCAGTTTAGGATATGCAAGGAAGCTCTATTCAATTGTAAGGTGAGGCAGTCTCAGGAGAACTACATGCTTACCCGTCTGGAATGCTGTAGAGGCCATTCATGCACTGTATAGGTACCTGGATTGTGTGACAGTCTCTTAGGTCTTCTCCAATATAAAATTCTAGAATTCTTGCCTGTGGTGAGCACGTCTTTCTAATTTCTGATTCCTTATTCTATCTAGAGTCAAAATCCCATCTTGGAACACATTCTGATCTCCAGAGTTCTTTCCTTCTTTCTAGGAATCAGATCACCCCGTTGTTCTCAGGTCCCTGGGGTTTAAATTAAACTAGTGAGTTAGGGGGAGAAGGCAATGGCAACCCACTCCAGTGCTCTTGCCTGGAAAATCCCATGGACGGAGGAGCCTGGTGGGCTGCAGTCCACGGGGTTGCTAAGAGTTGGACAAGACTGAGTGACTTCACTTTCACTTTTCACTTTCATGCATTGGAGAAGGAAATGGCAACCCACTCCAGTGTTCTTGCCTGGAGAATCCCAGGGACGAGAGAACCTGGTGGGCTGCCGTCTATGGGGACACAGAGTCAGACATGACTAAAGCAACTTAGCAGCAGCAGCAGCAGTAAGTTAGGGAATCCAGTGGCCACTTACAAACCAATCAAAGGGCAGGGACAAATCTGTCTTTTCTGATGGACCCTCTATTCTTTGCTAAGAATTCTTGCCACTGTTTAGCAAATGATTCCTGTGTTCTGAAAAATTGTGAAAGTGTGAAAGCCAGGGTAGGTCCTAGGTAAGCAGTATTCTTTCTATTAATACATGCCTCAGTGATTGTCTCTTACACTGTGTTAATTAGTAATTCAGGGCTAGGAGTGGGTCTGTTAGGCACGAGTGGGCAGGATGATTATCTGGACCAGGCTTATGATTTACTAAGAGCTAAATAGGTGGCACTAGTGGTAAAGAACCCACCTGCCAATGAAGGAGACATAAGTGATTCGAGTTCGATCCTTGGGTTGGGAAGATTCCCTGGAGGAGGGCATGGCAACCCATTCTAGTATTCTTGCCTGGAGAGTCCCATGGACGGAGGAGCCTGATGGGCTACAGTCCATGGGGTCACAAAGAACCAGACATGACTGAAGCAACTTAGCATGCACAAACTCTTTACTATGGGAAAATTGTTTCTTTTAGTGGAGAGGATCTTTTGGATATGTGTGAAGAAGACTGGTCACCATTAGCATAAATTTCCAAAGTCAGAAATTGTCTTTTGTTTGTTGTGGAACCACCAGTGCCTAGACCAGGTTAATAAAGATTAGTTGTCTGAGTAACTTCTAACACTTGATCTATAATTTGCCAAGGGGCTGTGTGCTCTCAGGGATCATTTCAACTGGGAATCTTAATTTTCTTCAGTTCTAAAAAATTTGCCTATGTTATTTCTTAGATAATGCCTTTCTCTGTTAATGCCTTCTCTGTTATTTCTGTTATTTCTTTGTAGAATTCCTGTTTGTTATTTGTTAAATATTCTTTGTTGATATTCTCACTTTTTCTTTTTATTCTGCTGTTTTGATGACCTTCTCAATTTTATCTTCTCGTCTATTTACTTTTTCCTGTGTTATATTTTAAAATATTTGAATATTCATTTTTCATGGCGTTTTATTCTTGTTTAGTAAATCTAGTAGATTTAAAAAAAACTCTCTGAAAATATTAAACAGATTTTTGGAGTAAGGTTTCTTTTAAAATTCCTTGTATTATTTCTAGTTCTTCAGCTTTCGTTTTTAATTCCCCCTTCTTTTTAAATTCCTCCTTCCTTCCTTCCTTTCCTTGTTTTCATGCTTATATTGGTCTCTAAATATTAATTGGAAAATTATTTGAAATGCCTGATGATCCTTGGCTCTCCATTTGTATTTAAAAATGAGGCACTAAAAAGCTAATTGAAGATTACAGATTTATGGGCAGAGGTTGAAAATTGCCAAAGTGGACTTCACTTTCCATTCAGAAAGAACCCCGCTGTTTAGTTCATGATTCTAAAATGTTAGTATTGTTTTTAAAGGCATATTTCCTAAGAGTGTAATCCTTTAATCTCTTATCCTTCTCAGGATTAGAAAATATAAGTCCTCCTCTCAGAATTTTGAGCAATAATTAGCAAAAAGGTGCTGGAGGTTGTGCACTATGTAGATTGTTGAGTTTCACTCATTCTTTTTGCTTTAATAAAGCACCTCATTCTTATTCTCAAGATTTCTAATTGACTTCAGAACTAATATAAGCCAATAATGGGATGCAGTGAATAAAATTAAATGAGAGTATTTCTGAAAGCACATCATAAACTAAAATTAATGTAAGTACTTTCCTTATTTAAAAAATGACTGTCTTGAACCACAACAACTGACTTATTGTATCCTATTCATGGTATCTAATAACCCTATCTTATATTTTTTTACTGGCCCTGACATAAAAGCAGTCTTTTAGAGCAGAGTGTTTAGCTTTCAATGACACATTTTAAAAGGGGCATTGACAAGCTAAAGGAGGGTGGTGAGGACAATGAAGGATCTAGTGCAGAGACTGGCAAACTATGGCCTGTGGTCAAACCCAGCCAGCCCTCCGTTGTTATAAGTCAAATTTTATTGGAACACAGTCACATCCATTATTCCCATAGTCTCTGTGGCTGCTCTCATACTAGAAATGTAGAGTTGAGTAGTTGTGACAGTAATGTATGGCTTTCAAAGCCTGAAATATTTATGGTCTGGTCCTTTATAGAAAGTTTGCTGACTCCTGATCTGTAAGCCACTTTCTATGCTGCCTGCTTGAAGGAAGTGGAAATGTAGTCTGAACACAAGATAATGAAAGAACTATGTAATAGTTAATAAAAATAGTGTCTAACATTTATTGTTTATATGTGCTTGGTACTTGTTGGCGTCCTTTTTCATATTTAATAGTAATTAAGGATCATCTCCCTGACTACATTATGAACTGAACAACAACAAGGCTGCAGTTTTAGCCTTTCTTTAACATGGCAAAGCTCTTTCTTGTTTCTCAATCTCAGCTTTATAATTCTCAGTTTATAGCTCCAGAATCTAAATGAACAGTGCTAACATGTAGAAGAGATAGAAACCCCTTCTTGGAGGTTAAAATAGAAGTTTTATAGATGCTTCGAAAGATTCCAGATCATTGAGCAATATCAGCTCCCTCCCAGGTAGCGAGATATCAACTCCTGGGAGGGGTCTGCAAGAGCCCGGTCACCCACGTTCAGGATATTATGTAGGGGTTTCTTTCTTTGGGAGGCAAGTTGAATTAAATGTAGTCATGACTTCTAGGATTCAGTTATTCAAACTAGGAGAGAAAAGCCTGGAACTCAAAATTTATAGTTGATAAAGTTCTCTTTCCACTATATCATACTTCCTGTCTTAGAATTTCCATAAAAAGAGTCATGAGGAGATTGGTGTTGTAGTGGAAAGAATATCTCAGTGAGCATCAGGAGGTTTGGGGTTATAATTCCACTTCTACAACTAATTTATTGCATGAGCCCAGCAAGCCTTTTAATCTCCCAGGGCCTAAGTGTCCTCAAGTGAGGGGGCTAGACTAGATAATCTCTAAATTCTCTCTCAGTTCTAAAATAATTTTATCCAAGATTAGCAGGGCCCCTCCTCTTGAAAGGCCAGGGCAGACTAGCTCAAACAAGATGCTTCCCTGTTATGTGTTGCCAGAATACTGAGATTCTGCTTTTAAAGATATTTTGTGCACCTCCTGATGTCATCCTGGTCTCAGCTGCTCAGGTTCCATCCCCTTTCTGTATCCCTGTTCCTGTCTTGCTTTATAGTACTTCTTACTTGGGAAATCAGGCTTAAGCAGGCTGCAATTTTGCCTTAGATAGTGAAGGGCAGGGAAGCCTGGCGTGTTGCAGTCCGTGGGGTGGCAAAGAGTCAGACACGACTTAGCAACTGAACAACAACAAGGCTGCAGTTTTAGCCTTTCTTTAACACGGCAAAGCTCTTTTCTTGTTAAATTCTGCTCGTTTGGCTGGTGAAAAACTTGGAGCTGTTCAACTTCTGGAAGGTTGGGGATATCAACATTGACCTCAGAAAAGTGATGGAGCTTTCTTTATTTAGGGCATAGACATGGGGAGCTCATATTTCTCATGGGGGAACATTTTGTTCTTTGTGGAAGCAGTTTTAACTCCCATACTGAGCCATCTACCCATTTCTTTAAGTTCTTTAACAGAAAAATTTAACCTAAATTCTTTTTAAAAATGATGACAAGATTCAGCCTTTACCGGACCCTCATCTAGAAACATTTCCCCCACATTCCACTCAAAGAGCCATCAACTACTAACTGCTCTCTATTACCTCTAGGCTTTTGTTTGAACATGTTTTTAAAATTCCATTTGACTGAAGTGCTTAGTATTCAACTGTTTTACAGTTGCCCATATTTCACACTATGTTTGACTATGTATCTCTTATCTCTGATTAGTCCTAAAAACTGCAGTGTCATGTTAAGTACTTCTTTTAGTCCAAGGCATGTCAATACATGTTGCCAACTTCCAACTTATTCTCATCCAGAAGATTAGCAGGGCCACCACATGGCATTCTTTTCTACAAAATATTATTGCCTGCATTATAGCTAGGGCTCGATGTGGTGACATTAGTCTCAAATCTGCAGAACAGTACTCTTAATTCTGCTTGGGAGGAGAGCAACTTGAGCTCTCAGCATAAGCCTTTTTATTTTGGGAATACTGTTCTTTGTCATCATTTCTATAAGGGATCTTAGTCAGTAGTTAGGAATTTTATTTTGCTCTTGAAAAAACAGTGTCTTCTCTCCTTTTACATCCAGATACCCAGATTTCACATCTTTAGTGAATAATCTCTAGAATTGATTTAGTTGCTGAATATCCTTCCCAGACGTGTTTTAATTATTTATTAAGAAGCTATAGGAGTTCCAGCTGAAAACGGAGCCTGGCTTGATGCCCCTGGTGAAGTCTTTCCCAACTTTTTTTTTTTTTTAACTAAAATGCCTATGAAGACAAAGAAAAAGCATAATAAATTAAATATCAAAATAAAAACAATGGGCAGAATCATCTCAAAATTGTGAAAGAATCTATACTAACTATAAATCAAGACTGAGGTGAAACTACACAAATCTCTCTCTATGGCACAGCCAGTCAGCTTTACTGCATGACACAGCACAGCCTTTGAAATGAGGAAAGGAGGCACTGTGTCCTCTTGTCTGTCCATTATTAAGATAACTGGGTAGCTAGACTTTCACCCGTGCGGGCTGAGAGTATTGTTGCATCATTCTACATCCAGAGAAATTAAAATTCTCAGAAAACAGCTTGGATTCTAAGAAAACAAGGTCAGGTTTGGCTGAGTCAGAGGACTGGGGGAGGCATATTGCATTTTCAGGGGAAAATGTCTTATAGGTAAAGCTCCTTAGGTTTAGGTTGGATCAGAAAAAAACCAACCAAAAACAAAACCAAAAATAAAACCAAAGCACCACCCCCAAAACCCTGGTAAATAGTTCGTGCTAGAAATTGCAGATTTTTATGTACATTGTAGGTTCACAGGCCCAGGAAATTAGACAGTGTTGCTGGAGCAAGATGGAACCTCATTAGAAGGGTGCATTAGAGGAAATCATGCTGGAAACCAGGCCTTGGTCTGGAGGCTGTGCACATCTAATAGTTAGAGTGGAGCTGAGGCTATTTCAACTTTCCTATCTTTTGATAAACACCATATGCATGCTTAGTCACTTCAGTCATGTTTGACTCTTTGCAACCCCATGTACTGTAGCCCTCCAGGCTCCTCTGTCCATAGGATTCTCCCCATCAAGAATACTGGAGTGGGTTACTGTGCCTTCCTCTGATAAACTCGATATATGAATAGATTTCCACTTATTCAAATATAAATACAGAGGGAGGAAAAAACCACATGGAGTGTGTGAAGAATACTTTATTGCAAGGGAAGAAAGAGTATCTAGGAGACCTAGAAGTCCTTCCTAGAGAAAGAACATGTTTCTGAAATGATAACTGGAGTGTCTAGAAACTGGGAAGTATTTGGCTTCCTCCATAGAATACAAAGTATAAGGATATTAAAGAACAGGGAGTAATTATATGGATAATTGGTATTCTTGAAGAAGATAAACTAATGGAAAAAAGCAATAATTAAAGATATAACTGGAAAAATTCATGAGCAGAAGTAAGATCCATATTGAAAAAAATCATTATGTTCCAGACAGTCAATGCACAAAGGCACACATAAGGACATGTCCTGGCAACAACTTTAATTCATAAGGATAAGAAAACACTTCCACAAACATAAGTGGAAGAAACAGACTACCTAAAAAGGGGGGGAGGGAAGAAATAACAAAAATCTGGCCATTTTTTGACTTTTACTCGGAAAGCTTAAATTTAGAAGAAAATGGAGTGTTTTATACAGTTTTGAGAAGCAAAGTTTGTAACTTAGTGTTTTACACCCAGCCTAGTCATTGTTAGCTAGTGAAATATCAAAAGGACATCTCAGATATGCAGAGACTCAGAAATATATATTCTCCTTGATAGCAATTACTTGAAGGAAAAGCCAAAGAATGGAGAACTTAGGCTGGAAAAGGGCTATCCTTAGGTCTGAATCCAATTAAAATAAGGACATGTCTGAATCAGTGTTTATCAAATGTATTTTAGTCATTAAATTCTTTATCTGGAGATAAAAATTTCTTCCTGGAAAACCCCAAATATGAAACATCTATTCTTGTCATTCTCTGGTTAAAAAGATATGAAGAACCAAGAGACCCAACCACAGGTAACTGTGAGGGACCTCTTCAGAACCAGAGGACTCCATGGAACAAAGTTTGAAAACCATTGTTCAAAACTAAGTATTGTAAATCTCCCTATAGAACTGAGGGCAGATGTCAAAATTTGTTATCAAAGGAGACATATAATAGATTAATAAATTTGATAATAATGTGAATGCAGAACTCTAATTAATTGTAAAGGAATTTAGAAATTGATAGATTTACTATCAGGCTACTTGTGAGAAGTTGTACAGAGAAAGGTAGCAGATACCATTTTATATTTGACTGACAATTAGAGAATAGAGACTTAAAAAAACTAAAAAGCAATCAATAGAATAAAAAAGGACAAAAAGAAACATGATCCATCTGAAAAGTCTTACAAAAAAAACCACTAAGGAAACATGAAAACAGAAAACATCAAAACAAGATGACAGAATAAGGATCTGATATATCAATTATAGTTGTAAATTACTGAGATAAGAATGACATAATTAAAGATTTGAATTTTCAGATTGCCTTTTATTTATTTATTTATTTATTCAGATTGCCTTTTAAAACATTCTGTCAGAGTCAGCTAAATTCTGTTTGCAGGAAATACATCTAAAGCAATGTGATACAAGTTTAAAATGAAAAATGTTATTTTAATAATAGGTATAATTCTAAATGAAAATATTTTTAAGCAGACCAGATAATATTCCCTTGAGATACGTAGTGCAAAACTCATTCAAAATATAAGGAAAAATTAATCATTGACAGAATATCAAAAATATAAAAAATAGAATATTTTCTATTTTCATTTCTATTTTCTATTCTCTATATCTTTTATATTTATTTGTGTATTTCAGGCAGCCTTTAAAAAATTGTTAATAAAACCTTTATGGAAATTCATCATCCAACTGCTCCAAAAGAAAAATCATTACAAATATCAATAATAGAAATTATACAGATTACATTCGTGACCATAATATACTAAAACTAGGAATTAACATCTGTATTTATTTATTTTTAAAATCTATTTATTTATTTAATTTTGTGCTCTGCTGGATCTTTCATGCTATGTGTGGGCTTTCTCTAGATGCAGTGAGTAGGGGCTATTCTCAAGTTCGAGTGTGAGCTTCTTATTGCAGTGGCTTCTCTTGTGGAGCACTGGCTCTAGGCACGCGGGCTTCAGTGGTTGCAGCAGGCGTGATCACTACCTGTGGCTCAAGGGCTCTAGAGCTCCGGCTCAGTAGTTGTGGTGCATGGACTTAGCTGCTCCCGGAGCAGGGATTGAACTGGTGGTGTCCCTTGCATTACTAGGTGGATTCTTAACCACTGGACCACCAGGAAAGCCCCAACAATTGTATTTAAATAACAAAAATTCAACCATTTGAGAACCACTAAAAAATACAGTCTCCTAAATAATACCTGTGGCAAACAGGAAATTAAGAGTATAACTTCAAACAACAGATTGCTTAGAACAAGTTTCTCAATTTGTTTCAACAACTTTGGCCTCTTCAGCTGTAAGGATTTGACCAACTTTAAATTTTAAACATTTTAAATTTTTAAAAATTTTAAATTTTAAAAAATTTAAAAATTTTAAAATTTTAAAAAATTTTTAAATTTTAAAATTTTTATTGCATTATATTATCCATACAATAAAGTATGCAGATGTTAAATATAATTTGATGTACTTTGACAACTTATGTACCTGTGGCGGAGAAGGCAAGGCATCCCACTCCAGTACTCTTGCTTGGAGAATCCCATAGAGGGAGGAGCCTGATAGGCTGCAGTCCCTGGGGCCGCTAAGCGTCGGACACGACTGAGCGACTTGACTTTCACTTTTCACTTTCAGGCATTGGAGAAGGAAATGGAAACCAACTCCAGTGTTCTTGCCTGGAGAATCCCAGGGACGGGAGAGCCTGGTGGGCTGCTGTCTATGGGGTCACACGGAGTCGGACACAACTGAAGCAACTTAGCAGTAGCAGCATGTACCTGTGGTATATGTTTAACTTTATTAAACAATGGGCAAAATCTTTAAAAATAGTCTTTAGATTGTACCAACAGTGAGTAAGAATTTCAGCTACTCCACATTTTTGTCAACGTTTGCTATTTACTTAAAAAAAACTTTAATTCTCCTGGGTGTGATGTGGTTTCCTATTGTGGTTTTAATTCATATTTTCCCTCATGACTAATGATGTTAAATGTCCTTCCATGTGCTTATTCAGTTCAGCTCAGTCGCTCAGTTATGTGTGACTCTCTAACCCCATGGACTGCAGCACGCCAGGTTTCCCTATCCATCACCAACTCCTGGAGTTTACTCAAACTCATGTCCATTGAGTCAGTGATGTCATCCGGCCATCTCATCCTCTGTTGTCCCCTTCTCCTCCCGCCTTCAATCTTTCCCAGCATCAGGGTCTTTTCAAATGAGTCAGTCAGTTCTTTGCATCAGGAAGCCAAAAGTATTGGCGTTTCACCTTCAGCATCAATCCTTCCAATGAACATTCAGGACTGATCTCCTTTAGAATGGATTGGTTGGATCTCCTTGCCGTCCAAAGGACTCTCAATAGTCTTCTCCAACACCACAGTTTAAAAGCATCAATCTTCGGCGCTCAGCTTTCTTTATAGTCCAACTCTCACATCCATACATGACTGCTGGAAAAACCATGTGCTTATTAGCTATTCACAGATCTTTAATTCTAATTTTTATGTATTACTTTTACTACTGATTTATAGGTGCTTAAATATATATATATATATTTAATATTAGTAATTAAAAATATATATATGTCTTGGATATAAATCCTTTTCCAGATATAGGTGGTATTGTAAATATTTTCTCCCAATCTCTGGCTTGTATTTTTATTTAATGGTATCTTTTGATAGGCATAAATTTTAATTTTGATAAAGTTCGATTTATGAATTATATGGGTTTTGTGTCTTGTTAGTCTATGTCAAAGTTGTAAAGATGTTTTTCTATATTTTCTCCTAGAAGGTTTACTATTTTGTCTTTTGCATTAGGTGTACTCTCTATCTAATGTAAATTTTTATATTTGGTATATGAGTTAAATGCTTCCCAGTTGGCTCAGTGGTAAAGAATCCACCTGCCACTGCAGGAGATACAGTAGACATGAGTTCAGTCCCTGGATTGGGAAGATCCCCTGGAGAAGGAAATGGCAGTGCACTCCAGTGTTCTTGCCTGGAAGATCCCATGAGCAGAAGAGCCTGGAGGGCTGCAGTCCATGGGGTCATAGAGAGTCAGACACAACTGAGCACATATGCATATATAGGGGTTGAAGTTCAAATTGTTTTTTAATCACACATATCTATTAATAATTGTTCTGCACCATTTGTAGAATAGATTTTCCTTTCCCCAGCGATTTGCCTTGGCACCTTTGTTGAAAGTCAGTTGACTACATATGTGGGGATTTGTTTCTGGATTCTCTTTTCTGTTTCATTTATCTCTTTGTCTATCCTGATACAAATGCCACTGGAGAAGACCACTCCAGTAGTCTTTCCTGGAGGATCTCATGGACAGAGGAGCCTGGTGGGCTACAGTCCATTGGTTGCAAAGAGTCGGACATGACTGAAACAACTTTGCACACACATGAATGCCACACTCAATCTTGATTACCATAGCTTTATTGTAAGTCAATATCAGATTTTATGATTTCTTTGACTTTGTTCTACTTTTTCAAGATGATTTTGACTATTTCCAGGCTTACTGCAATTCTGTATACAACTTTAGAATCAGCTTGTCAATTTCTTAAAAAAAAAAAAAAGAAAAACACCTGCTGGTTTTTTTTATTGGAATTGCATTAAACCTGGTTATTGTTTTAGAGGGAATTGACAACTTAAGTCTTCCAAACCATGAACGTGATTTATCTTTTCATACTGTTAGCTGTTCTTTAATTTTTCGTAGGTATAATTTTTTAGTATTTAGTGTAGAGGTCTTGCAAGTTTTGTTAACATTATATGTTTTTTATACTATTGCAAAAGATATTGTTTTAGTTTTATTTTCAATTGCTAGTATATAGAAATATGGTTTTGCACATTTCTATCTTGTTTTTATAAAATATAATTTCCCAATTGTTATTATATGGAAATACAGTCAGTCTGGGTGTATTTACTCAGTACACTGTGATCTTGGTAAATTGACTTACTAGTTCTAATAGTTTTGTGGAGACTTCTTAGAATTTTCTAATGTACAATTGTGTCATCTGTAAATAAATATAGTGCAGTGTAACATAATTAATACAATTGTATACTACTTTCTTATTTTTCACTGTTACAACCACATTTTTAGTTTGAGTCTTCTTCACACTCAGTCTGAAATCCCTCCTGCATCTCTTTTTGCATACATTATGGTGACACACTGCTTTTTATTCCTATTCTTAACATAACCACAATTCACCTTCAGAGTTGACAGTTTAATTTGAAAGCATACTGAAAGTGGTTCACTTACATTTTCTACTGGGTTAAACTAATAATTTTTCCCCCTTAGTTGAAGTACATATAGCTTGATGACAGCATTGCTAGGAAGTCAACTGGCATTGGTCACACTCCTGTTCTTATATTTCTATATTCTATTATCTACCTGAAAAATCTATCGTTTTCTACTACCTTTAATTGTGTTGCTCTGTATGAGCCAGAAAATCATCTGCATACACAAAAATTTTCATTTCAATGCTGCTCCATGGCATGATATTTTGGGTTACATTTTAAGTAAAACGCAGAAATCATTTTTAAGTTAAAATGAAAATGTAACTCCATGTTGGGCTATCAATACAAATATTAATAACTCATCTAAGGTGACAACTGGATGAATATAGCTTCTATGTGTGGCTAAGATCACATGTATGTAGCAACTGCAGCTATAGTTGGCCATTGCCAAATGTCTTTGACATCTATTGAAAGATACATTCAAATTTTAGAAAAGTTAAAATTTTAAAATAACACTAATGAATTGTAAAATGGAAAAAGTATTCTTTAATAAATTAACAGTTTCTTTTAAAAGAAACAGTCAATTAAATACACTTGTTACTTTTGGCAAGTGTATTCAAGGAAAAGAAAAAATTCTTAAATCACTATAAAATGTAAAATGGTGCAACATTTTGGGGGTGTTTCAAAAAGTTAAACATACAATTACCATATCACAAACAAAGATTTGAAAGCAGATGTTCAAACAAAAACTTGTACACAAGTAATTCATAGCATCATTATTCCTAACAGTCAAAAGTTGGAAACAGCCCAATATCCATCAAATAGTGAGCAGATAAACAAAATGGAAAATGTCCATACGACAGAATACTATTCTGCCATAAAAAGAATAAAGTATTGATATATGTATAAGAAGAATGAATCTTGAAAATGTTATGCTAAGTGAAAGAAGTCACATGCAAAATACCATGTATTATATGATTCTGTTTACATGAAAAGCCCGGAGTAAGCAAATTAATAGAGACAGAAACAGATTAGTGATTGCAAGAGGTAGGAAGGGAAGAGGAACCACTATGATGGTTGTAAGGTTTCCTTTTGGGATGATGAAAATATTCTGGAACTCAATAATGTCTATGGTTACACAACATTGTGAATATATTAAGTGTCCCTGAATTGTATACTTTAAAGTAGCTTAAGTGGCAGATTTTTATGTTATATGTACTTTAGCACAATAAAAAGGAAAATTTGCCCAAGACCACAGCTGGTAAGTGGTAGAGCCAGGTTTTTCATCCTGGTCATCTGGCTCCAAAGTCTGGGTACATAAACCTACTCTATTCCACTCTATTCAGACACTTACTGAAGGTTTTCTAGTGAGTGTTACACACTTAATATTACCTTCAAGTTTTCTACCAAGTCATATTCTGTGTTGTCATGTTCTTCCAACTCCAGCTGTACAATTGTCAACTGAAAGAATACTGAAAATATTTTCATCCATAGAAAATCTCAAAAAGAAGTGCAACTTCTAAAAATTCTTCTTTACCCTTTGCCAATACTTCTATAATATTCAGGACTCTTAATTTCATTTGATGGGAGCTCATATAGCTGAAATGAAAAGAGAAATTTATTGGAAGTCTCACAAAACTACAAGATGGGCGGGGGTAGGGCTGGGCCTTTGGGACCTCTGGAATCAGGGACTTGAATATCTGCAGGGATCTCATGTTTCTTTCTCTTTATCTACTCTCTTTGCTTCTCATTATTTATCAAATTTATTCTCTCACTCTTAATTTGTTCCTCTAGGCTTGAAGCATAGCCGCTAGCAGCTTCCATGGTCGGGTTCCAACTTTGCTTTAAGAGAGGGACTCAATCTCCTCTGCTAGGTCCTGTTTGAAAAATCACAAGTTGGTTACATGCTCATCACTTGATCCAAAAACTGCATGGGCATTTGTGTGTGTGTGTTTTAAGGTTGGTAGCCCTTGCTGGAACTATATTACTAGAGCAGGTTCAGTTCACCAAAAGCACAGCCAGGTAAAGAAAACAACTACTATCTACCTGTGTGCTCAGTCACTTCAGTCGTGTCTGACTCTTTGCGACCCTATGGACTGTGGCCCTTTAGGCTTCTCTGTCCGTGAGATTCTCCAAGCAAGAATATTGGGGTGGGTAGCCATTTCCTCTTCCGTGGGATCTTTCCAACCCAAGGATCGAACCCACATCTCTTGTATTGGCAGGAGGATTCTTTTACCACTGAGCCTCCTGGGAAGCCCAGCAATCTGTTGATACAACACCTATTAAAACCATAAACCCATGACATACATAATGTCCATAAATAACTTATGCATTTGTATTGTACTTTCTCAGACTATAAACCCTAGTTTTTTGGTTCGGGTAATTTATATAATGCCTAAGCATTGCTACTAGCAAAATCTTGTTCTTTTTGCAGCTTTCTATTCAAGATGCCACCTCCCTTTTATCCCACTTAGTGAAAAAGAAGAGCTCCAAACATTCCCTTAGCTCCCTTTTATTTCTTAGTGCATTTCAGTCAGGCTTCCACACTCCCTCCTCTACTGGAGCTACTCTTATGAAGGTTGACAATGGTTTCTGAATATCCAATCTTATGGCTTCTTCTCAGTCTTGATCCTACATGATGGATGTTTCAAAGGCCCTAGTCTGTTGATACGCTGATAATTTTCTGTTCCCCTGAGACCACTGCTCCTCAGCCCATGTTTCTGGCTCCATTTTTGTTTCTGCCTCAGACTCAGGTATTCCCCAAGGTTCCATGTTCAGTTTTCTCTTCCATCTCTCCACTCCTGCCACATCAAATGTAGGTCTATGGCTTTGCTTATCTCCATAGATATGTGGCTCTCATGTCTGTACTTAAAATCCTGAGTTGCTAACTGCCTCGTAGGTGTCTTCATATAGGCACCTGCAAATACAACAGTTTGAATGTTTGTTTTATTTTGTTTTCATATCTCACCTCATTTCTAAAGGAATCTCAGAGGATTCAAACCACTGTTTGCAATTCCTGTTGAAATCTTACCCCACCTTCAGAGTTAGGTTGAGAGTTGCCTCCACTAAGAAGTGCCCCCACATTCCTACAACATAATGAATTGCATCCTCACTTGAGATCTTATGTCATTTTAATTGTACTGGCCACAGGTTTCTATTATAAAAAGTTGTGTCTGCATCCCCAATGATTTGGGAGTTGCTTAAAGGCAAGAACCAGTCTTTTAATCCTTTTCCCTTTACTTGTCCAACTCTGAGCATAAGATCTTGCAGATGGGGAGCATTCAGAAACTGTTCTAATTCTGGCCTTTCTGAACTGAACTAGAATAGGAGGGCAGGGCTTGATGCATCAAACAGGTAATTTTAAAGCAAATAAAAGGGAAGTGTTCTTTTACACAGCAGGGAACAAACCTGTTACTTATCTAGGTAGAAGAATATAGAAGATGATTCTACAAGAATTTAACCAAACAAATTTCATTTTAGAGAGACGCATGGAAAGGAGGGACATGCCTTACCTTGCAAGGGTGGGCCATGCTGACAATTACCATGATTTCTTAGGATGACCAGGCTCACACAGGACATCTAGTCACAGATTTGGCAGTGGTTCAGTTTTTCTGTTCAATTCAGATCACCAAGCTAGCTAATACATGCTTTCCACTTCACTGCAAGCTCTGGAGACACAAACGCTTGTCCATACCCCAGAATTAATCCAAGCTGAGGTTCAGCACAATTAGTTATTTGTTTCCTCTAACATCTGAACCTTGTGAGATTCAGCCACCTCCTGGGAACCAGCCGCCTGCCAACAAGGCATGAATAAAACAGAGATGATTCCAGCTGGCATCACCTGCTGTGTTTTGCCTTATTTCTCTATACACATTTCTAGACTTCTAAAATCCAGGGACCTCTCTCAAGAGGATGTATGCCACATGGGCTGGGCCTCTGAGACCTTGATTCTGTTGTTGAATTTTTAAAATTTGAGTCATAGTCTGACTCAGGTATTAGACAATGGATCTGGGACCCCAATCCTCAGATTCTCACATGTTTCTGACCCCAGCCACCCTCACATTTAAACTCTTTCGAGGTAACCCCCTGGATGCTATCAATCTTCAGATCATATAAAAATCTCTTTTTAAAAGCTCAGCTTTTAAGGTGTTTGATAGCTATACTCTGTCAAGATTTCTCTCTTGCCCTAACATATGGCAATGTAATATGGGTTCATTTTCACTATTTGCTGTAAGCCAAGGTATTGCTGAGTTTTCACTGCTCTTCCTTGCTTTGCAGTATTTCTCTGTGAATACACAGATGACCCTTTCTATTTGTTTCCACTGCCGTCATCTCTTAGCCTCTTGTGACACCTTGCTTGCTCTCTTGATGAATATTGAAGTTGTAGCAGTTAAAGGCCTGGATTCTGGAATCAGATGACTTGGGCTTAAGTCCTGGCTTTACTGCTCACTAGTTGTATGGCTTTGGGCAAGTCACATAATTTTCCTGTGCCTCAATTTTCCCATCTGGGAAAATAGGACTGATACTCAACTCCTAAGGTTATTGGGATAATTACCAGAGATAATATTAATATGTAACATATAAAATGCTAAGAGCAGTACCTTGTCTATATAGGAGCTGTAAAAGTGTCCGTTGTTAGGATTTTTTTTTTAGTGTTGTTATTACCTTTCATACAGTTCAAGAGACTGCTTTGGACAGAACATCAGTTTAATTTTTAAATGAAAATAGGGTAATTTTATAGTCATTCTCTATGTTGGCAAAAGGAAAAAAATTAAAGAGAGCACCTCTTGTATTGAGGATGCATTGAGAGGAATTAATTAATAATGAGGTCTTATAAGTACAGATGATCCTCAGAGATGATACTGGAAAAGAAGAGGAAAGAAACTCTATAGGGAACCTTCAACACATGACAAAGTTGCTGGAGATTATGATGAAGACAGAGAAGAATCCTGAGAGTTTTATGCTGGAGAAAGATAACGAACACTGAGAGATTAATCTTCAGGAGATGACTGGTTCTTTTAAAGGAAAATAGGGCTTCTTTGTGAGGCCAGCCCAATAGAATCTGAGTTTCATCCATTCATTAAAAAGTTTCAGTGGGCATTTACTACTAGATGCCAGGTATCTGCCAGGTTCTAGGGATCCAATGATGAATAATGTTGACACAGTTTCGGTCCCCATGGAGTTTATTGTCTAGAGGGGAAGTGACATAATTAAAACAAGCAGCTGCAACAGCATGGTAAATGCTATAGAAAGCATGGAGACTGCCTCTTATCCATTCTTATCTCCTGTTCGCTTCACCCTAGAGGAATTGATGGTGTATGTGGGATTGACTCTACTCCTAACTTGAACAGTGGGGTTTGATTAATGTAAACCAGGTGCTTCTGATACACATACAAATTACTGGGAGAATTTAACAAAATTATAAATTGATTGAGAGTGAGGCCTGAGAATTGGTGGTGTATACAGAGCTCATCAGACAAGGTGGATATGTGGCCATGGCTGAGAACCACTGGACTAACCAAGCTGGGTACTCTTATCTCTCTTGCTAACATGTGTTGCTCAGGCATTGTTCTGGAGAGGAGGAAGAGATCCAAGATATCATAGCATATTATTGTCCTTGGTCACTGAGACTGGTTTAAAGGGAGTCATCAGAGTGAACCCTAGTAATTTTGTGTGATGTTGTCTGAAGTGGCATCTTCTCTTCCCTGGATGTGAGCAATGACACAATTGCTTGTGACCATCTTGCAAATCCAACTCACAAAGTAAAACACAACCAATAGGATGTCAGAGAAATGGGGCTGGAGTCCTAGGCAGAGCACACTTGCTGCTTCCCTACCTCTGAACTTTCTAATTGCACGAACCAAACAAACCTCCTTGAATGTTTAAGCCAGTTGGAGTTGGGTTTACTGCTACGTGGAACTGTAGCATAACAGTAAAAGCTGTTTAATGACCCTAAGTCATTAAAGAGATACACTAGAAAACTCTTCCCTGGTGGCTCAGATGGTAAAGTGTCTGCCTACAATGCAGGAGACCTGGGTTCAATCCCTGGGTCGGGAAGATCCTCTGGAGAAGGAAATGGCAACCCACTCCAGTATTCTTGCCTAGAAAATCCCATGGACAGAGGAGCCTGGTAGGCTACAGTCCTTGGGGTCATGAAGAGTTGGACATGACTGAGCGACTTCACTTTCTTTTCACTTTAACAGTGAGAAAAGATAAACCAGAGAAAGAGTGAGTACTGGAGAGGAAGAAGATAGTCTGTAGTTAGAGGGACAGTGTGGAAGGAGTATGGGCTTTACAACTGGACATATCTGGGCTTCAGTTCTAGTTCTGCTACATACTGGTTCTCTGACCTCATTTCCTCATCTTTAACTTGAGGGTATTGATAGAAGTTGTCTTATTGCCTTAATGGCTCAAGCTGTAAAGAATCTGCTGCAATGCAAGAGACATAGGAGACTTGGGTTCGATCCCTGTGTGGGGAAGATCCCCTGAAAGAGGAAATGGCAACTCACTCCAGTATTCTTGCCTGGAAAATCCATGGACAGAGGAGCCTGGTGGGCTATAGTCCATAGGACCACAAAGAGCTGGATATGACTGAGCATGCACACATGATGAGCTCTGAGATTAATTATGAAACTGGCTGAGCCCACTGCCTGCCTGGTAATTTGTAGATACTCAGAATATAAGGGCTATAGCTTTTGTAGTGGTTCAGTTCAGTTCAGTTCAGTTCAGTCGCTCAGTCGTGTCCGACGCTTTGTGACCCCATGAATTGCAACACTCCAGGCCTCCCTGTCCATCACCAATTCCCGGAGTTCACTCAAACTCATGTCCATCGAGTCAGTGATGCCATCCAGCCATCTCATCCTCTGTCGTCCCCTTCTCCTCCTGCCCCCAATCCCTCCCAGCATCAGGGTCTTTTCCAATGAGTCAACTGTTCGCATGAGGTGGCCAAAGTACTGGTTTCAGCTTTAGCATCATTCCTTCCAAAGAACTCCAAGGACTGATCTCCTTTAGAATGTACTGGTTGGATCTCCTTGCAGTCCAAGGGACTCTCAAGAGTCTTCTCCAACACCACAGTTCAAAAGCATCAATTCTTCCACACTCAGCCTTCTTCACAGTCCAAATCTCACATCCATACATGACCACTGGAAAAACCATAGCCTTGACTAGACGGACCTTTGTTGGCAAAGTAATGTCTCTGCTTTTCAATATACTATTTAGGTTGGTCATAACTTTCCTTCCAAGGAGTAAGTGTCTTTTAATTTCATGGCTGCAATCACCATCTGCAGTGATTTTGGAGCCCAGAAAAATAAAGTCTGACACTGTTTCCACTGTTTCTCCATCTATTTGCCATGAAGTGATGGGACCAGATGCCATGATCTTTGTTTTCTGAATGTTGAGCTTTAAGCCAACTTCTTCACTCTCCTCTTTCACTTTCATCAAGAGGCTTTTGAGTTCCTCTTCACTTTCTGCCATAAGGGTGGTGTCATCTGCATATCTGAGGTGATTGATATTTCTCCTGGCAGTCTTGATTCCAGCTTGTGCTTCCTCCAGCCCAGTGTTTCTCATGATGTACTCTGCATAGAAGTTAAATAAGCAGGGTGACAATATACAGCCTTGACATACTCCTTTTCCTATTTGGAACCAGTTTGTTGTTCCATGTCCAGTTCTAACTGTTGCTTCCTGACCTGCGTACAGGTTTCTCAAGAGGCAGGTCAGGTGGTCTGGTATTCCCATCTCTTTCAGAATTTTCCACAGTTTATTGTAATCCACACATCCAAAGGCTTTGGCATAGTCAATAAAGCAGAAATAGATGTTTGTAGTGGTAGCTACTTCCAAAAAGAAAAAAAAAATGGTGATGAAAGGTATCAGGGCATTAGGTATTAGGGTTTAGGGCTAGGAACTGAATGACCTACAATAGGGTTCCATAGGTACTATAGCCAATAGGATGAGGCTCCTGAAGTCTCACTAGGATTGGCCGCAGCCATTATTATGAATAGCTGGCATAAGAATGAGACACAATGGAATGGAAATTTGTATGCTCTGAAGGGCTATTCCTGTTAAGCAGAATTATCTGACTTGATTGCCCTTTTTGTGGTAGGTATGTGCTATGTTATGCTTAGTTGCTCAGTTGTGTCTGACTCTTTGTGACCCCATGTACTGTAGCTCGCCAAGCTCCTCTGTCCATAGGGATTCTCCAAGCAAGAATACTGGAGAGGATTGCCACGCCCTCCTCCAGGGAATCTTCCTGACCCAAGGATCAAAGCCAGGTCTCCCACATTACAGGCAGATTCTCTACCATCTGAGCCACCAAGGAAACCCATGGTAGATATGGTTCTTTATAAAGAATCAGTGTGGCTCATCCATAATGAAAACACCCTTTTCCTTGTATACTGCTAGATAAAAATTGATAAATTGACATTTATTATCTAATTCATTCTTTTTTCACATCTCCAAAGTCACTTGTACAAAGCAAGTAACAATACGATTGGGTATGTCACTACTATCTTCACTTCTATTGCATTCTAGTCATGTCTTCTTAGAAGCATAGGCTAGTCATCTTGAATGAATCAAGGAAATACTTTGTCTGATGGAGACTTGGGAAATCACACTATTATTCTTAGTAACACATTTATAAACATTTTCTTAGGATGTATTACTTCTATGGAAAGTTATATTATCTACTACATACTAATTATTTACTATTCTCAATTTTAAAAGACATCTTTGCTTAGTTTCTTTCCTAGATGCTGGGGCAGCATCCTGTGAAAAATCAATAGCCCAAACTTCTCAGTTGGATTTGGGCACTAGTGTTAGTTAGAGAGAATTAAGAAAAGAGAGATATCTGGACTCTACCCGAAACTCCTGGATCAGTCTCTTCTATACATCCTACTGTTTTGGCTTCCACTGCAGTTTAAACCAAATGTAAAGAGATATAAGCAGCTAAGGATAGATACCTTTTTCTTAAAATTTTTTTTATTTTGTATTAAGGTATAGCTGATTAACAAACAATGTTGTGATAGTTTCAGATGGACGACAAAGGGACTCAGCCATGCATATACATGTATCCATTCTCCCCCAAACTTCTCTCCCATCCAGGCTGCCACAGAACACTGAGCAGAGTTCTCTGCATTATATAGTTATTGTATATTGTGTTGTTTGTTATTCATTTTAATTATAGCAGTGTGTACAGGTCCTTCCCAAACTCCCTATCTGTTCACCCCCCATCCTCCTTCCGCAACCATAAACTCATTCTAGAAATATGAGTGTTTCTGTTTTGTGAGTTCATTAGTAGTAGTGTCTTTTTCTTAACTCAGCTTTAACTATAATATCTTTACCTCATCTAACTTTTGTTTTTTCTATCCTTCACTCTGCTCTAAGGACAGTTTCTGTCTTCTTTTCTTGTATTTAGGCATGAGGGCTTAACTCTTGCTAAGAGAGTTTCCCCTTCAACCTTTGGTATGAATCACCTCCCCAACTCTTAGTGTCCTGGTAAGAGGATATTTTCTTAGACATTTACTAATCTTAGGGACACAGAATTCTTCCTTAATGTAGGTTTTATTAGCTTCAGGCTTGACTTTTCTGCTGAAGGAACAAAATTACTGAGGAAGGCACAAATCTCCTGGCTGTCATTTTCTGATCAGATAAAGGTTGTGTCTGGATGACCATTTTTGTGTTATTCCTCTCAATTTTACATGTCTGATATGGTGGGGGCGGGGGAATGTATGGACTTTGGGTTCGAGACCCAGTTTTTCAATTTATCTTTGTGATTTAGGGCAGCTACTTAACCTCTCCAAAACCTAGTTTTCTCATCTGTAAAATGGATAATAACTAAAATCATAGGACTGTTATGAATGTCAAGTGAGAAAACATGTAAATCACCTCACAATACCTATACATTGTGGGTACTCAATAAATGTTAATTCTCTAATATCCCTTATCCCTTTCTTTAGAAGTTTCTAATTGGGATAAAATTATTTGCACAAAATATTAATCATTATAATTTAATTGCTCTAACAGCTTGTAACATACTTTGAACATTATTCTCAAAAGAATGATGCTTAATTTTTCTTGGACTTAAATATAAAGTTCATTGCATTTTTTACTTGCCCCAGAATACTGAGAGAACTGGCAGTGAAGAATTCACAGCTATTATCAGTGATTTTTGATAAGACTTGGAGGATAGGAGGGATTCCAGAAGGCTTGGAATGAGCAAATATTCCAAATTTCTAAAGGAAGAACAAAATATGTATCTCCCTGCCCCAGTCTCACCAAATAACAGAGTAGCCAGCTTGATATCAATCCCTGGAAAAATTCTAAAAATGCAACTATATGTATAACTTGTAAGCATTTAGAAAAGAAAGCAGTGATTGTTAGGAACTAGTGTTTGACTAGGATTCACTGGGCCTAGGACATTTTGCACTTCTCTTAAATGACTGTAAGTCCCTGGAAGTCCTGTGAATCATGTTAATGTTGTAGACATGGTGCATTTTGATTTGTATAATGATATCTTTGTGGATAAAATACTTAGATAAAAATGATCTAGATTATCTATGTTCCATCTTTATTTTTGTTATAAAAAGATTTTTTGGTGGCTTTAGCAACACAAAATTTAATAAAATGAAGGAGATGGGGGAGAGATAGAAGAAGAAGGCGAAGGAGAAGAGAGGGATGAGGAAATTAGGGTAAAGGAAAAACAAAGTTAGGGAGAAGAAGATGAAACCATGAGTTTGCGGTTGGTCCATAAAACATACGCCATGTGATCCTGTTATTCCTACTCTGTACTTTTTCTAGAGGTAGCTTGCACATTTTGCTGTGGGCTTCTTAACAGTCCAAGCAAAGAGAAAGCATCATAAATAAAAGTGTCTATAAGAAAGAAAAACACTGAGAGCAGGGAGAAACTTCTATGGGTTCTCATAAAGAGGACATATGTCATATAGTAAACCATCTGCTCAGTACATCTTTACATGAAATGCAATGGTGAGTTTCAAGGGCTGCTTCTTGTGAAGTATCTTTGTGTAGGCTACAGCACTATCCTGTAAAAAAGTATTTAGGGGAAATTGAGGGGTAAAGGGTCTTGAGAATTCCATCAAGATATGCAGTTCTCTGGTAGTTGAGGGACTGCTTTTATAACTAGACTGGTTCAATAGCTGATTTATAAAACTGCAAGGCCATTGATTAAAGGATTGATGTTTTTACCCCACTGCCTGGTACCCAGAACTGTTATCAAGATGGAGCCATTGACTTTTTGGAGAATGAGAATTTAGGAGGGATAGTTGTTCTTGTTGTTCAGTTGCTAAGTCATGTCTTTGCAACCTCACGGACTGTGGCCCGCCAGGCTCCTCTGTCCTCTGCTATCTCCTGAAGTTTGCTCAAATTCATGTCCATCGAGTCTGTGATGCTATCTAACCATCTCATCCTCTGGAGAGACAGTGGGTATAATTAAACGGTCTTAATACCTGAAATGTAGGCCTGAAAGAATAAAACTTGTACAAAGCCTACAAGAGAAAAACTAGATAGCTGTAAATATATAAAATAGTGAGTTGGGGTTAAAAAACAAATCCTTGAATTGTAGAACCAGGGACATCCTAAAAGCAAAGCAGACTGTTTTAAAAGGATCCCTGGGCCAGTTGTGTAACATGGCTTCCAAGAAACCTAAAGTTGCATCTGTAGAAGCATTGTGCCCTTTCATACTGTGCTCTGGCTAGATCACACCTGGAGCCTTGTGTTTAATTTTTACACCATTTTACACCAGTTGTTTTTTTTTTTTTTTTATTCCATGTATTTTTTTTTCTTTTTTTTTTTTTCTTTAATAGAAAATTATTTAATTAGTATACATGTGTTCCCCATCCTGAACCCTCCTCCCTCCTCCCTCCCCACACCATCCCTCTGGGTCGTCCCAGTGCACCAGCCCCAAGCATCCAGCATCGTGCACTGAACCTGGACTGGCATCTCGTTTCATACATGACGTTTCACATGTTTCAATGCCATTCTCCCAAATCTTCCCATCCTCTCCCTCTCCCACAGAGTCCATAAGACTGTTCTATACATCAGTGTCTCTTTTGCTGTCTCGTATACAGGGTTATCGTTACCATCTTTCTAAATTCCATATATACGCGTTAGTATACTGTATTGGTGTTTTTCTTTCTGGCTTACTTCACTCTGTATAATAGGCTCCAGTTTCATCCACCTCATTAGAACTGATTCAAATGTATTCTTTTTAATGGCTGAGTAATACTCCATTGTGTATATGTACCACAGCTTTCGTATCCATTCATCTGCTGATGGACATCTAGGTTGCTTCCATGTCCTGGCTATTATAAACAGTGCTGCAATGAACATTGGGGTACACGTGTCTCTTTCCCTTCTGGTTTCCTCAGTGTGTATGCCCAGCAGTGGGATTGCTGGATCATAAGGCAGTTCTATTTCCAGTTTTTTAAGGAATCTCCACACTGTTCTCCACAGTGGCTGTACTAGTTTGCATTCCCACCAACAGTGTAAGAGGGTTCCCTTTTCTCCACACCCTCTCCAGCATTTATTATTTGTAGACTTTTGGATCGCAGCCATTCTGACTGGTGTGAAATGGTACCTCATAGTGGTTTTGATTTGCATTTCTCTGATAATGAGTGATGTTGAGCATCTTTTCATGTGTTTGTTAGCCATCTGTATGCCTTCTTTGGAGAAATGTCTATTTAGATCTTTGGCCCATTTTTTGATTGGGTCATTTATTTTTCTGGAGTTGAGCTGTAGGAGTTGCTTGTATATTTTTGAGATTAGTTGTTTGTCGGTTGCTTCATTTGCTATTATTTTCTCCCATTCTGAAGGCTGTCTTTTCACCTTGCTAATAGTTTCCTTTGATGTGCAGAAGCTTTTAAGTTTAATTAGGTCCCATTTGTTTATTTTTACTTTTATTTCCAATATTCTGGGAGGTGGATCATAGAAGATCCTGCTGTGATGTATGTCAGAGAGTGTTTTGCCTATGTTCTCCTCTAGGAGTTTTATAGTTTCTGGTCTTACGTTGAGATCTTTAATCCATTTTGAGTTTATTTTTGTATATGGTGTTAGAAAGTGTTCTAGTTTCATTCTTTTACAAGTGGTTGACCAGATTTCCCAGCACCACTTGTTAAAGAGATTGTCTTTAATCCATTGTATATTCTTGCCTCCTTTGTCAAAGATAAGGTGTCCATATGTGCGTGGATTTATCTCTGGGCTTTCTATTTTGTTCCATTGATCTATATTTCTGTCTTTGTGCCAGTACCATACTGTCTTGATAACTGTGGCTTTGTAGTAGAGCTTGAAGTCAGGTAGGTTGATTCCTCCAGTTCCATTCTTCTTTCTCAAGATCGCTTTGGCTATTCGAGGTTTTTTGTATTTCCATACAAATTGTGAAATTATTTGTTCTAGCTCTGTGAAGAATACTGTTGGTAGCTTGATAGGGATTGCATTGAATCTATAAATTGCTTTGGGTAGTATACTCATTTTCACTATATTGATTCTTCCAATCCATGAACATGGTATATTTCTCCATCTATTAGTGTCCTCTTTGATTTCTTTCACCAGTGTTTTATAGTTTTCTATATATAGGTCTTTAGTTTCTTTAGGTAGATATATTCCTAAGTATTTTATTCTTTCCGTTGCAATGGTGAATGGAATTGTTTCCTTAATTTCTCTTTCTGTTTTCTCATTATTAGTGTATAGGAATGCAAGGGATTTCTGTGTGTTGATTTTATATCCTGCAACTTTACTATAATCATTGATTAGTTCTAGTAATTTTCTGGTGGAGTCTTTAGGGTTTTCTATGTAGAGGATCATGTCATCTGCAAATAGTGAGAGTTTTACTTCTTCTTTTCCAATTTGGATTCCTTTTATTTCTTTTTCTGCTCTGATTGCTGTGGCCAAAACTTCCAAAACTATGTTGAATAGTAATGGTGAAAGTGGGCACCCTTGTCTTGTTCCTGACTTTAGAGGAAATGCTTTCAATTTTTCACCATTGAGGATAATGTTTGCTGTGGGTTTGTCATATATAGCTTTTATTATGTTGAGGTATGTTCCTTCTATTGCTGCTTTCTGGAGAGTTTTTATCATAAATGGGTGTTGAATTTTGTCAAAGGCTTTCTCTGCATCTACTGAGATAATCATATGGTTTTTGTTTTTCAATTTGTTAATGTGGTGTATTACATTGATTGATTTGCAGATATTGAAGAATCCTTGCATCCCTGGGATAAAGCCCACTTGGTCATGGTGTATGATCTTTTTAATGTGTTGTTGGATTCTGATTGCTAGAATTGTGTTTAGGATTTTTGCATCTATGTTCATCAGTGATATTGGCCTGTAGTTTTCTTTTTTTGTGGGATCTTTGTCAGGTTTTGGTATTAGGCTGATGGTGGCCTCATAGAATGAGTTTGGAAGTTTACCTTCCTCTGCAATTTTCTGGAAGAGTTTGAGCAGGATAGGTGTTAGCTCTTCTCTAAATTTTTGGTAGAATTCAGCTGTGAAGCCGTCTGGACCTGGGCTTTTGTTTGCTGGAAGATTTTTGATTACAGTTTCAATTTCCGTGCTTGTGATGGGTATGTTAAGGTTTTCTATTTCTTCCTGGTCGAGTTTTGGAAAGTTGTACTTTTCTAAGAATTTGTCCATTTCTTCCTCGTTGTCCATTTTATTGGCATATAATTGTTGATAATAGTCTCTTATGATCCTTTGTATTTCTGTGTTGTCTGTTGTGATCTCTCCATTTTCGTTTCTAATTTTATTGATTTGATTTTTCTCCCTTTGTTTCTTGATGAGTCTGGCTAATGGTTTGTCAATTTTATTTATCCTTTCAAAGAACCAGCTTTTGGCTTTGTTGATTTTTGCTATGGTCTCTTTTGTTTCTTTTGCATTTATTTCTGCCCTAATTTTTAAGATTTCTTTCCTTCTACTAACCCTGGGGTTCTTCATTTCTTCCTTTTCTAGTTGCTTTAGGTGTAGAGTTAGGTTATTTATTTGACTTTTTTCTTATTTCTCGAGGTGTGCCTGTATTGCTATGAACTTTCGCCTTAGGACTGCTTTTACCGTGTCCCACAGGTTTTGGGTTGTTGTGTTTTCATTTTCATTCGTTTCTATGCAAATTTTGATTTCTTTTTTGATTTCTTCTGTGATTTGTTGGTTATTCAGCAGCGTGTTGTTCAGCCTCCATATGTTGGAATTTTTAATAGTTTTTCTCCTGTAATTGAGATCTAATCTTACTGCATTGTGGTCAGAAAAGATGCTTGGAATGATTTCTATTTTTTTGAATTTACCAAGCCTAGCTTTATGGCCCAGGATGTGATCTATCCTGGAGAAGGTTCCATGTGCGCTTGAGAAAAAGGTGAAATTCATTGTTTTGGGATGAAATGTCCTATAGATATCAATTAGGTCTAACTGGTCTATTGTATCGTTTAAAGTTTGTGTTTCCTTGTTAATTTTCTGTTTAGTTGATCTATCCATAGGTGTGAGTGGGGTATTAAAGTCTCCCACTATTATTGTGTTATTGTTAATTTCTCCTTTCATTCTTGTTAGCATTTGTCTTACATACTGCGGTGCTCCTGTGTTGGGTGCATATATATTTATAATTGTTATATCTTCTTCTTGGATTGATCCTTTGATCATTATGTAGTGACCTTCTTTGTCTCTTTTCACAGCCTTTGTTTTAAAGTCTATTTTATCTGATATGAGTATTGCTACTCCTGCTTTCTTTTGGTCCCTATTTGCATGGAAAATCTTTTTCCAGCCCTTCACTTTCAGTCTGTATGTGTCCCCTGTTTTGAGGTGGGTCTCCTGTAGACAACATATGTAGGGGTCTTGTTTTTGTATCCATTCAGCCAGTCTTTGTCTTTTGGTTGGGGCATCCAACCCATTTACGTTTAAGGTAATTACTGATAAGTATGATCCCGTTGCCATTTACTTTATTGTTTGGGGTTCGAATTTATACACCATTTTTGTGTTTCCTGTCTAGAGAATATCCTTTAGTATTTGTTGGAGAGCTGATTTGGTGGTGCAGAATTCTCTCAGCTTTTGCTTGTCTGAGAAGCTTTTGATTTCTCCTTCATACTTGAATGAAATCCTTGCTGGGTACAATAATCTGGGCTGTAGGTTATTTTCTTTCATCATTTTAAGTATGTCTTGCCATTCCCTCCTGGCTTGAAGAGTTTCTATTGAAAGATCAGCTGTTATCCTTATGGGAATTCCCTTGTGTGTTATTTGTTGTTTTTCCCTTGCTGCTTTTAATATTTGTTCTTTGTGTTTGATCTTTGTTAATTTGATTAATATGTGTCTTGGGGTGTTTCACCTTGGGTTTATCCTGTTTGGGATTCTCTGGGTTTCTTGGACTTGGGTGATTATTTCCTTCCCCAGTTTAGGGAAGTTTTCAACTATTATCTCCTCAAGTATTTTCTCATGGTCTTTCTTTTTGTCTTCTTCTTCTGGAACCCCTATGATTCGAATGTTGTAGCGTTTAATATTGTCCTGGAGGTCTCTGAGATTGTCCTCATTTCTTTTAATTTGTTTTTCTTTTATCCTCTCTGATTCATTTATTTCTACCATTCTATCTTCTAATTCACTAATCCTATCTTCTGCCTCTGTTATTCTACTATTTGTTGCCTCCAGAGTGTTTTTAATTTCATTTATTGCATTATTCATTATATATTGACTCTTTTTTATTTCTTCTAGGTCCTTGTTAAACCTTTCTTGCATCTTCTCAATCCTTGTCTCCAAGCTATTTATCTGTGATTCCATTTTAATTTCAAGATTTTGGATCAATTTCACTATCATTATTCGGAATTCTTTATCAGGTAGATTCCCTATCTCTTCCTCTTTTGTTTGGTTTGGTGGGCATTTATCCTGTTCCTTTATCTGCTGGCTATTCCTCTGTCTCTTCATCTTGTTTAAATTGCTGAGTTTGGGGTGTCCTTTCTGTATTCTGGCAGTTTGTGGAGTTCTCTTTATTGTGGCTTTTCCTCGCTGTGTGTGGGTTTGTACAGGTGGCTTGTCAAGGTTTCCTGGTTAGGGAAGCTTGTGTCGGTGTTCTGATGGGTGGAGCTGTATTTCTTCTCTTTGTTCAGTCGTGCTGTGGGGAGGGAGGGAGGGATGCTGCAAACAAATAACACTGGCGTGCGCTCGCAGTGCCTCAGCCACACTGGGTCTGCCCCCGCTCACGGCGCGTGTAGCCTGCCTGCCCACACTGCTCAGGCTCTAGGTTGTTCTGCCGGGAACAATCCGAGGCTGGCCCTGGGTTGCATGTACCTCCCAGGTCCAAGCCGCTCAGGTTCAGGCACTCGGGTAGTCCTCAGAGGCACAGACTCAGTTGGGCCTGAGTTTTGTGCTCTTCCCAGGTCCGAGCAGCTCAAGTGATGAGGTGTTTGGCGAGCGCCAATGCTGCGACTTATCGCCTCCCCGCCACTCAGTTATCTGGGTGTAAAACCGGCGCACCTTCTCAGGCAGTTGTTAACCGTCCAGACCCCCAAGAAGTTTTAGTTAGCAAAGAAGCCTGCTTACAGTTTTATAGATAATGTCTCTCTGGGGCTGCGATTGCCCCCTTCCGGCTCTGGCTGCCTGTCACCGGAGGGGGAAGGTCTGCAGCCGGCTATCTCGGTTCAGTCCTTTGTTCCGTGCGTGGGCCTGGCGGTCTTAGGTTAGGGCTGGCTTTTCGCGTGGTAGATATCCCACAGTCTGGTTTGCTAGCCCAGATTATTTCGCTCAGATAGTGCTCAGGGTATTCAGGCCAGATTCTTACTCTAAGCGATGCAGCCTGCGCTGCGCCTCCCTGCCCAGCCCCCACTTGCTAATGGCGCGTGCAGGCGTCTGCGCTGCTTCTCCGCTGGGGGAGTTACCGTAGGACTCGCAATCTTCGAGTTTTAATTGTTTATTTATTTTTTCTTCCTGTTATGTTGCCCTCTGTGCTTCCAAAGCTCGGCACAGATTCGGCAGTGAGAAGGTTTCCTGGTGTTTGGAAACTTCTCTCTTTTTAAGACTCCCTTCCCGGGACGGAACTCCGTCCCTCCCTCTTTTGTCTCTTTTTTTGTCTTTTATATTTTTTCCTACCTCCTTTCGAAGAGTTGGATTGCTTTTCTGGGTTCCTGATGTCCTCTGCCGGCATTCAGAAGTTGTTTTGTGGAATTTACTCGACGTTTAAATGCTCTTTTGATGAATTTGTGGGGGAGAAAGTGTTCTCCCTGTCCTACTCCTCCGCCATCTTCTACACCAGTTTTTTAAGAGCAATATTCAGTCAAAGGACAGTGTCTGGGATACTGAGGATTCTAAGGGAAAATTTTAGAGAAACCGCAAGTGCTTATCCCAGAAATGAAAAGACAACAAAATTAAATCTGCCTTTGTTGATTATGTGTATTATGTGGATTAGAGCATAATTTCCCTCTGGATTAATCTATAAGGAAATATAAAAAAAAACAGTGATTCACATAGAAACACATTAGAGAAAATATTCTAATGAGAGCTATTTGAAAAATCAAAATGTCCTCTTTTTAAATTTTCAAAACATTAAAAAAAATTAATTTTTGTCCCTGCAGGGTCTTAGTTGCTGTGCATGCACTTTCTCTAGTTGCAGCAACCAGGAGCTACTCTTCATTGTGGTGTATGGGCTCTAGAGCAAGGGCTCAGTGGTTGTGGTACATCAGCTTAGTTGCCCTGAGGCATGTGGCATCTTCCCAGACCAGGGATCTAACTCATGTGCCCTGCATTGGCAGACAGATTCTTTCACCACTAGACCACCAGGGAAGTCCCAAAATGTCCTCTGTAATGAGTAGTGAACTTCCCATCACTGGGAGAAATCAAGGACTCTCTAGTTGCCAGGAGTATTATAGAGGATAGTTTGATGAGGGTGAGAGATTGTTCTAAGTCATGTCCATATTATTTTCCACTTCTAAGATTTTATGTGTCTTTATCTGAAATGGCAGAAATTTCAACAGTTAAAAAAATCCACATGTTATTTAAGGAAGAAAATCAATCCAGTCTCAGACTATTGTTAGTGCCTCAGAAGATCTGCCCCCAAATGACTAAGTTAAAATAACACAGGCAGAAGATGATGAATCATGCTGCTTTTCCTAATGGTCTCTAATGTGCAAAGCCCAAGATCACAGCTGCCACTCTGAGTGACTACGTGGGGCAGGAGAACTAAATTATGGTAGGTATAACACTATAATGTTCCCAGTAGGTAGCTTGTGTGTATATGATTACCAAGTATTCCTTACCAGCTGTTTTTTAACATTAGTCATACTGATTTAAAACAACCACCTCTTTTCATTTATCTCAATAAGCACCGTTCTTTTAGGAGGAGTAAGATATTTAAAAGTGGAAGCTTCTCTTAGTTCATAAGCACACATGATGTGATTGTATTACGTACTTCACAGGCTCATTGCGAGTCTCCAGTGAGGTTAATTACTGAGGCCCCACTCTCTCTTCTTATTCTTACCCAGGTCTTTGAGGTTGGGCAGGGTCATGGGAGTGGGACAATCAATCTGTTCTTCTTGGACCAGAATAAAGGAAGGCTTTAGTGGGAGGACCAGCTTTTGGAAGGGGCCTGTGGAAGGTGAGAAATCAAGACAGATGGTCTCCAACTACCTCTCCCCCTTCCTGGTGGGAGGGGTCTTGGATGGGTGGGTTTTCTTTCTTAGTGCTCCTGGACTTGAATGAGGCAAAACCTTGAGATTTTGCTGGATGGATAACATGAATTTGATTGTGCTGAGTCTGGGATGGGGATTGGGTAACAAAAGGTAAGCAGGGTCAGGGATTGGAAAGAACCCTGGAGCCATTTAACCAGGATTGGAAGGGGAAGGAATTTCTGAAAGTCCAAGTCCAGGGTCTAAAGCCAGAGTAGGAACCAATGGGGTGTCTAGATGTTAGAAGCTAAGAAAAAGATCAGATGAAGGCTGTTCATACAGATTCTACTAAAAGGATCGTTGACTTCACAGGCTAGCTTTGTTATGTCTCGGTCGTAAGACACTTATACTCTGTTAGTGAGAATGTAAATTGGGACAATCCGTGTGGAGGCTAATCTGGAAATATATATTAAAAGTCTCTTAAAAATGTGCATCACCCTTAGTCTGGTAATTATACTTAGAGAAATGAATTCTAAAAAAACAATTGTCTTCAAAGAAGTATTTACAGATGTTCACTGAAGTCTTATTTAAAAAAGCCAAGAGATATAAAAATGTAAATGTCCAGAAATAAGAAATTGTTCAAATAAATGAATGAATCATTTCATATTCATATATGGAATACTCTGTGATTACTTAAATTACAGAATAGTTGAATATTGTTGGAAGTGGCTTTAGTTGGAATTAATGGCGTTGTTCTGAAGTCACTGTTAAGTAGTAGGGACGGAGTCTTTTTGGAACAATAATTCTTTTCTTGTCCAAGGTCAGACACTGTTATAGCCCTGCATCATCTTGTGTATCTCAGGGTCACTAAGCTGATAACAGGTAATTTACTTTTTCTTAGGAACTTTTCATTCACACCTTTCCTGGAGTTAGCACGAAAACATTATGTATGTTAGTCTTTGATGCTTTTTCCCCTTTGCTGGTTCTGCCACACGGGCTCTGCCCTCTCAATATTGGCGTGCCCTCATGTTCATTCTCGGACCTATTTGTTTTCTGTCTACACTTAGTACCTTTGTAGTCTTTTTTGGTCTACTGCTCCACTTAGCAGCAATGTGCTGATAAATCCCAAATTTATAACCTGGACATCAATGCTAGATTCAGACTAGTATATCCAGCATTTATTTGGCATCTCCATTTCGATGGCTAATCAACTCAAGTATCCAAAGCAGAATTCCTGATTACCTCCACTGCGAATCTGTTATTTCTACAGTGATCTGCTCATCTTTCAAGTGAACGATAACTCTATTTTTTCAGTTCCCAGGGACGAAACTTGGGTGACATCCTTTACTTCCCTCTCTTTCTCAACTGTCACCATATGCTGAGTCTGTGACTTATGCAGAATCTGACTGCCTCTTCCCACCCACCCTGCCACCCTCTGGTCCCAGCCTTTATCTCCTGGATTGTTCCAGCCTCCTACATGATCTCCCTGCTTTCTTGCCCTCTATAATCTCTTGCCAACAAGATGATGCTCCCAAAACTCAAGTCATTTCATGTCCCTCTTCTCTGCTCAGCACTCACCTGTGGTTACTACCTCCTGCAGAGAAAAGTTCAAGGTGTTCCCTGATCTTCAAGGCCCCATGTGATCCTGCTTCTGGCTATCTTTTCTGACCTTGTCTTCTATTACTTTTATCCTCACCCTGTTCCCCACACACTAGCCTCCATTCTGATCCTAGAATACGTCCAAGTACTTCCTCACATCAGAGCCACTGCCTAAAATGCTCTTCCTCTACTATCCTATGGTTCACTCCCTTCCTACTTCAGTCTTTGCTTTAAAGCCTCCTTTCATGTCCAGGACTTCCTAGACCATGCTGTTCTTCCTTCATGTCACTACCTGTCCTTCTTCCTTGCCTTCTCTCCTGCCATAGCAGCTCTTACCATCTGACATACTGAAATATCTTTTAATTGTCTGTTTCCTTTAAAAAGAATAAAAACTCCACCTAGATTTTGCCTCTTTTGTTCACTGCTTTATCCCAAATATCAAGAACTGTGCCTGGTACACATAACAGATACTCAATAAATGTTTGTTGATGATGAATAAATCTATGAATGCTGCATCTGAGGAAATATCAAGGTATTACTTTTGGTGCTAAGGTGGTGAATAAAGCTCAGAGTCATTTGGAAACTTTTAAATGCTCTTGGAATGAATAACTGCTGTAATCGAAGATGCTCAGAGGTAACGCGGGAAAAGTAAAATGAGACCTCTGTGGCTCAATTAGAATGACAGGTGTTCTTTCACTCTCTCCTGATTATGCTCCCATCTTTTAACTTGGGATATAGCTTGTTATGATGTTAGAGGGAAGGGTGCTGAAACTAGCAGAGGATTGTGAAATATTATATGGGAGGTGGTTCAAAATATCCCTCAGAGCTAGGTGGGAGACACTCATGAGGAAGACATTATCTCATTATTTAAATCTCCTAAGACTATGTGTATCCTGCCAGTTTCTATCTTATTTACACTACTTATTACTTCAAGGCTGTTGTAGGGGCTATCTATAGGGGGTTTCTGATTCTGGCAGACAATATAAATTGACAACAGAATATATTCACCATACATTGAATTTTAAAATATTATAAAATGCTATAAAAATAGTAATCTTGTTAATTAGAAAAACCCTATGCTTTTTTGTGTAATCTATCTAAAGATATATGTGTCAAGAGAATATAATGGAAGAATATATTGTTCAATTGCTCAGTCATGTCCAACCAACTGTTTTGCAACCCCATGGATTGTAGCCCACCAGATTTCTCTGTTCACGAGATTTCCCAGGCAACAATACTGGAGTGGGTTGCCATTTCCTTCTCCAGGGGATCTTCCTGACCCTGGGATCGAACCCACATCTCCTGCATTGGCAGGTGGAGTCTTTACTGCTACCACGGTCTTAACTGTGAATATTTCTGGATGTTAGGACTGTATTTTTATTTCTTTTCCTTTTACTTACCTGTATCTCTATTTTCTAATTTCCTAAGTGAATATATTATGCTTTTATAATAAAAAATAGTTAACATGGTTATGGAGCTATTAAGCTGTCTGAGGGTATGGGTAGCTTGTAGGCGATAATCTTGGAGTCTCAATGTTGGAAATGACTTTTAAGTTATAAAGCCAACCTCTGCAATATCTTTGCCTTGGTTTTCTACTTGTACACTTTTGGTGGCTGAGAACACACTGCCTTCTGAGTCAGCCTATACCATATGCCTCCTTATGACTTCTACACATGAAGGTTCTACCCTTTGGAGTCACAGACTCTGGATTTTTGAAATAGCCTCCTACTTGGTTTTCCTGCTTCCACTCTTGCCTCTTTATCATCTATTCTTAGCAAAGTGATCCTCCAAAATCCCAAGTTATGTCACTCTTCTGCTCAAAACCCACTTACATCTCCTTCAGAGAAACATCAAGAACTTTCCATAACTTACCAGACCATTTATTATCTAATGTGTCTCCTATATGAAAACCACCTCCCTTAATAATTGCTTATGCTTTTGACACCCATCATCTTTCTGGGCATTTCTTTAAACAATCTTCTGTAGTTTTTTTTTTTTTTTTCAGTTGAACACAATATTCCTGGGATTACCAAACGTCACAGAGCAGAACATGTTTTATTCCTTGTTCTGGATATTTTACCTCTTTTAATTCAGCCCAAAGTTGAATTATCCTGTTTTGGCAATTGGTCAGGAGTACAAAGAAAGAAAGATAGATCATGTCCTAATTTCTCATTTATACAATGTTCATGGCTATAGAATTTTCCAATTCTCTCTCTTTCTCTTTCCATCTCTGTCTCTGTCTCTTTCTCACACACACATGCACATCCCTGTATATGGTTTCAGTCTTCTGTAAGGGGAATAAAATGGGAGAAAGAAAGCATAAGAAGGATTTGATAATAAGGATCAAAACTTGGGAAAAAAACCAAAGCTCTCTTGCTGCGAAAAGTTATCACTGATAAAATTAAATGTATTCTAATTCTTTGAATTTTGTATAGCTATAATCTATCTTTAATTTAATGAGAGTAAATTATCTTCTGTGGAAGGAACACTATAGTAAGCTCTGTTAGTGAAGATGGAAGGCAATGTATATGAGAGGAATTGAAGAACCTTTTTTCCCCCAGAAAACACACTGTCTAGTTAAGGGTAGCAAACATGCCTGAAACAGATATTATAACACATCCTCAGAATAGACACAGTGTACCATAGAATTAACCATAGATCTAGGGCTTCAGAGAATTAGTAAATTAAGGGGTGATGAGAGGGCACTGGTGTTAATATTCCACTCAATAAATATTATTTGAATACCTCCTCTGCAAATGACTATGCTGAGTTCCACAGAAATATAAAAAGAATAGAACATTGACCTTACCCTTGATGTCTTGGTGGCTCAGTGGAATATAAGAGTAAACAGATACAGGCGTTTTTAAAGGCTTGGGCAAATGTTCATGATAACATTAAACTAAATAAATGGCAAACAAAATTACCTATTCAGTATGATTTCAACTGCATAAAAAGTTTCTAGAAGATTAGAAGAAAATACGCCAAAATGTTAAGAACATTAATCACATCAAGGTGGAATTATGGTGATTTCCCCACTTCCACCCCACCCAACTTCTTTATACATTTATGTACTTATTAATTTTCTATTGTAAAGTATGTCCTCATATTTTGCAATCATTAAAAAGGTTAATTCTACTCAAATTACTGACATTCTTGTCTTATATTTATTGATTGCCATAGCTTTTGACAACCAATCTTTTTTTTTAACACTTCTATGAATTTGTGCTTTTCTGATTCTTTCACATCTTGTGTTTCTGGCTCATAACTTTGTGTTTCTAAGACTCCACCCATAGCCCTTATTGCTAATTACTAGTGGTAACTTACTAGCCCTTGGTCTAGTTTCAGCTTTTTGGGAGTTGCTTCTACTCTGTGCACAGGTTAAGGGGCCTTAAGTGTACCATCTGTGACCTTGGCAGCATGTCCAGTTCCTGAATCATGACTCTAGAATCCTGACCTCTCTAAGGAGTTATCAGGAGCCAAGGTACTCCTCTGTCACACACACGTGCTCTGGCCCTTCCACAACAGATCATTTCAAAGATAATGTGAAGCAGTGGGGGAAAGAGATGGAACTGGGTCTTAACTGATCTGAAACTCTGTTACCATATTGTAAAATTGCAGCGAGGGCTATTATGAAAACCCAAAGAGCTAAAACATGTGAAGCGCCCAGCATGGTGCCCACATGCAACAGCTGCTCTAGGAAAGTTCTCTCCCATCTTTTTCCCTTTCCTCCATTTCTACCATCTGCCCAAAGACAAGAATGATGATCTTCAGGGCATATTGTCTGCAATTCTTATTATATACATCTATTAAAGATCCAGTTAATCTATTTTGGTTGCCATCAAAGCAAAGGATTGCCATCAAAATGTCTATTTATGCAAACAAAATGGAGTACTTTATTGATCCACCAATTAGTAGTGTTCTACTGTTTTGGTCTAGTTTCAGCTTTTTGGGAGTTTCTTCTGCAGTTAGCAGAATGTCAGTGAATAAACAAATAAAATAAATGTATTGTGTCGGGTTAAACAGTAACAAAAGGGATTATAGAAATTACTTAGTCTTAATTTAATGGTTTTCTTAAAGCTTGTTTCAGCTGTTTTTCTCTGCCATTTATGAAGCTTGAGGATAGAGTTTTGGGAAATTGCCTCAGTAGTATCCACTAGAGTATTGAAAATAATTATTATTTGTCTCACAAAGGATATACTTTTCTTTTCCCTCCTTGAGGTCCCTTGGCTTTAAGTGAAAGGTGGTAAGGTACAGGGAAGTCAGAGAAGTCAGAGAAACTAGATTTGCATTCAGGCTCCAAAGAGTGGGATATAATTCCTGCTTCATAGAGCTACTGTGAGAATTAAATCAGTTTGCATCTATGAAATCATTTTTTAAAAACACTAGGAATGTAAGTCATTATTAATTCTTAGGCTGAGACACAAATCATCTAGATATGTCTGTCTCTAGCATTCTTGATGTAGTTAATTTTTTCCCTCCACCATGCTTGCTGTTTAAGCAATAGCAACAAAAAAGAGATAGTTATCTTAAAAAGAATTAGCAGCCAAAGAGCCTCAGCTACCATATTTTTCATCATGTATGATTTAGCATGGATGCCCAATAAATGTTTTTTAATGAGTAATGAATGAAATAGATTTATCCCTCTCTTGTAAGAAGAATAAAGTCATGGTGACTTTTAACATAGAGACAACCAAAATTCACTGACCATCTTTGAAAAGGAACCCTGAGGTTGTGGTCAACTAGAACTAGAGCTCTTTGAACACTGCATGCAATATATGCTATTAGGTTTCAGGTTGGCTTCTAACTATCAGTTTCAAGTAATCTGTATTTTTTAACTAATGAGCTTTCACATGTGTTGAGTACTTGGTAGTTCTTGATACACTTTCATTTCAATATCTCCTTTAACATTATAGTGTTGTCCTACCTCTTATTAGAGATGAGAAAATACAATTTAGAAAAGTTAAATAACTTGTTTAAGGTACCGTGGAAGATAAGAAGAATCTGGCTATGGACGTAGGTCCCTTGGGTCCAAGCCCAGGGCACTGTGACCTAGGACTTCTTTTGCCATGGCTGCTGCTAATGTGCTAAAGGAGTGTGTTTTGCCTCTGAGTTTCGGTAGGGCCTAGGATGAGACACTGGGAGGCAATTTGGTTCTGGAGGTGCGGAGGGGGAAGCTGGCTGTTCTACAATTGCTTGCTGAGCCATCTGTTCTCTCTTCCTCTTCAGAAATGATGCATTTGTTACTGTGGGCTGCTTTTGCTGAATACTTGGATTATGTCATTTTCCCTGTATGTCACATGTGGGGCAATTTGGTGACATGCAACTCAACCTACATTGGTTTCCCTACGTAATGTGATAGGTACACGCACATTTGCTTTCATTTCAGTTCAGTGTCTGAGCGATTTTAATGCCATTTAGGCAAGAGTCACATGTCTGTTCAACAATAGAAGCCTTCACATTTCCAACTTCCCTTTTAATGTGGTGTTAATAGAAATTGGAGAAAAAAATCACACGCAAATATGCACACATACACACACCACAAAAACAAACTAAAGAAACCTATTGGGCTCCCTGATGGCTCAGTGGTAAAAATCGGCCTGCAAATGTAGGAGACACAAGTACCCCTGATCAGGGAAGATCCCACCTGCTGCGGAGCAACTAGGCCTGTGTGCCACAACTATTGAGCCTGTGCTGTAGAGCCTAGGAGCCACAACCACTGAGTCCACACGCTGCAACTACTGAAGCCCAAGTGCCCTAGAGTCTGTACTCCACAACAAGGAAAGCTAGCCTAATGAGAAGCCAACACACTGCAAACCAGAGAGTAGCCCTCGCTCTCCACAACAAGAGAAAAGTCCACACAGCAGCAAAAACCCAGCACAGCCAGAAAAAAAATAAGAAACCTGTTGATTAGGTAGGATACTGGTCAACCATGTATCAGTATAAATAATTGTGTGTGTAGGGTCTGTTGTTTTACAGCTTAGTTTCCAAACGTGTTGATGTTTGGTACAATAATAATTCTTAACAAAAATTCTGGAACAATTTGTAAGTGAACCAGTGTTTGAAAAGCTTATGTGTGAGTGGGAGAATTAATTTTTATCACTGTAGGAATATTTGGTAAGATGATTAAAAATCAATGGACTTCAGTTAGCACTGTTGCTGATTACCTTAAGGGAAGTGACTTCACCTCTCTAGGCCTCAGTTCTTCCATCTATAGGATAATGAGTGCAAAAAATGTCTGATAGCTTTAACTCTGTGGCTCTATGAACAATGAATTTTGTGATATACAGAAATTAGGGATGGCATACATAGAGAATATTTTCAGGGGATAGGGAAATGGCTTCAAACATTCTGTTTTTTTCTTTTATGATTAAAAGGAAGAGTTATGAAAAGTTGTCAGGTTGTGAAGATACCTCCAAGGATAGAGTACGGGACTTACTGTTTATATGTAAAGCCTCTATGAGGTAACATTTTGGCAACAAAAGATTGGAAAAATTCCATTTCTGAAAATGTGTTTAATGCCCTCATGGTTTATTAGGATACTTAGAATACCTGAATATTACTTGACCTTCCTTACCTGATCTCAAAGGAGAAACAGTGGAGAGAGGCGGGTGAAAGGTGAGAGATATATGGAAACTCTCTGTGCAAGTTTTCTGTAAAGCTAAAACTGCTCTTTAGAAAGTCTTTTAAAGAACTGGTGGAAATTTTTTTTCTTTTGAACTTTTTGTATTGAGGTATAACTGATTAACGATGTTGTGATAGTTACAGGTGAACAGGGAAGGGACTCAGCCATACATTACACATGCATCCAAGGAATCATCATTTTAACTCCCTTCCCTGCTGATTCTTTTTTTTTTTTACTTTAAAAAAAATATTTATTTTTTAATTGAAGATTAATTGCTTTACAGAATTTTGCTGTTTTCTGTTAAACATCAACATGAATTAGCCATAGGTATACATATGTCCATGGCACCCCACTCCAGTACTCTTGCCTGGAAAATCCCATGGATAGAGGAACCTGGTAGGCTTTAGTCCATGGGGTCCCTAAGAGTTAGACACGACTGAGCTACTTCACTTTCACTTTTCACTTTCATGCATTGGAGAAGGAAATGACAACCCACTCCAGTGTTCTTGCCTGGAGGATCCCAGGGACAGGGGAGCCTGGTGGGCTGCCGTTCATGGGGTCACACAGAGTCGGACATGACTGAAGTGACTTGGCAGCAGCAGCATACATATGTCCCCTCGCTCTTTAACCTCCCTCCTGTCTCTCACCCCTCTAGGTTGATACAGAGCCCCTGTTTGAGTTCCCTGGATCATACAGCAAATTCCCATTGGCTATCTATTTTACATATGGTAATATAAATTTCCAAGTTACACTCTCCATACATTTCACCCTCCCCTCCCCTCTCTCTGTGCCTATAAGTCTGTTCTCTATGTCTGTTTCTCCATTGCTGCCCTGCAAATAAATGCATCGGTACCTTCTTTCTAGATTCCATGTATATGCATTAGTATACAATATTTATCTTTCTCTTTCTGACTTACTTCACTATGTATACTGGGCTCTAGGTTCATCCACCTCATTAGAACTGACTCAAATGTGTTCTTGAAAAACTGGTGGAGATTTATCAAAAGGACACATGTACCAGCTTGAAAGGACTCCCATTCTGGGATAATTTGAGTATCAAAATAATGATTTTGATTGATTATAATCCCTTGAATAAAATAGAAGTCCTTGAGTCTATACTGATTAAATAAATGAATAAGTAAATGAGCAGGTGGAGATTTAAAAGCTCTCCTTTATATGTCAAGTAATAAATGTAAAAAGAATTACGTAATTAAAAGCTCACCATTTGGCAATTATGAAAAAAATGGGAAATGGAAACTCATGGGCACTACTGGTTGAAATTTCCCTTTATCAGCCATTTGCAGAACAGTGTAACAGTGTTTATTATACATAGGTACTATGTATGGCCCACTCCTGGATAAATTCCTACAAACATTAAAAGGGATGTATAAGTATGTAGTAAACAATTGTAGATACATTTGACTTTCTTCCTGCAGAGAATAGATAGAAAAAGTTGAAAGTAAGCTTGACTCATCCTGCAGAGAATGGATAGATATCATGGAACACTATGTAGTAAAAAAAATCAATAAGCTTCAATCTATATATATATAGATTATATATCTATCTATATAGAGATATATATAATCTCTGTATATCTATATAGATTATATATAATCTATATAGCATAGATATAGATTTTTATACACACTCCCACACACACACGCAGTACATAGTGTTGAGTGAGAAGTTGCCAAAGTGGTTTTGCCAGTTTACATTCCAGGCAGTGGGATGTATGAGTTCCAGTTCCTCCACTCCTCACTCACTCGATGTGGTCATTTTATTTAATTTTAACCTTTCTTATAGGTAAGGAAGGAGTGGCAACCCACTTTAGTACTTTTGATTGGAAAATCCCATGGACAGAGGAGCCTGGTGGGTTACAGTCCATGGGGTCACGAAGAGTCGGACACAACTGAGCGACTTCACTTTCACTTTTCACTTTCATGCACTGGAGAAGGACATGGCAACCCACTCTAGTCTTCTTGGCTGGAGAATCCCAGGGACGGAGGAGCCTGGTGGGCTGCTGTCTATGGGGTCGCACAGAGTCGGACATGACTGAAGCAACTTAGCAGCAGCAACAGCAGCATATATCCTATGTATACTTATATTTATGTATTTGTATTCCTATATACTTGTATTTGGAGAAGGTAATAGCACCCCACTCCAGTACTCTTGCCTGGAAAATCCCATGGACGGAGGAGCCTGGTGGGCTGCAGTCCATGGGGTTGCTAAGAGTTGGACATGACTGAGCGACTTCACTTTCACTTTTCACTTTCATGCATTGGAGAAGGAAATGGCAACCCACTCCAGTGTTCTTGCCTGGAGAATCCCAGGGACAGGGGAGCCTGGTGGGCTGCCGTCTATGGGGTCACACAGAGTCAGACACGACTGAAGCGACTTAGCGACTTACCATACTTGTATTTATGTTCTAAATACAAATGCTTTGCAAGTATATTTTGCTAGTATGTGATTTGCCTTTTCATTCTTTTAATGAAGTCTTTCAAAAGCAGAAGTTTTAAATTTTGATAAAGTCTAAGTTATCATTTTTTCTTTTATGGATTGTGCTTTTGTTGTCCTATATAAGAAATCTTTGCCTAACTCAATATCACAAAGATTTTTCTCTTATCGTTTCTTCTCTAAATTCTATAGTTTTGGGTTTTATATCTGTAATCCATTTTGACTTAACTTTTGTGTATGGTGCAAAGTATGGATCAAAGATTATTTTAAAAATATATAATCTAACTTTTGTAGCACCATTGGTTGAAAATGATTTTTTCTCCAGTAAATTGCCTTTGCATCTTTTAAAAAATTAGTTGTCCATTTCTAGACTTTCTATTATGTTCCATTGATCTATTTTATCTTTTCATCAATAAACACCATTTTGATCGCAGTGTTTTTGTAATAGGTCTTTAAATTAGGCAATGTTGATCCTCAAATTATCTTTTTATTTTTAAAATATTTTTTGGCTATTCTAAAGCCTTTGCATTTTTACATGAATTTTAGAATTGGTTTGTCAATAGCTAGAAAAAAGCACACTAGAATTTTCACTGTGAGTGTGTGAAATCTACAGATCAGTTTAGGAAGAGTTGACATCCTAACAATCCTGAGTCTTCCAATTTAAGGACAAGTATACCTCTCCATTTATTTAAATTTCCTTAATTTCTCTCAGCAATATTTTATATATGTATTCAGTTTAGTTCAGTTCAGTCACTCAGTTGTGTCCGACTCTTTGTGACCCTATGGACTGTACCATACTAGGCTTCCCTGTCCAACCCCAACACCCAGAGTTTGTTCAAACTCATGTCCATCGAGTTGGTGATACCATCCAACCATCTCATCCTTTGTCATCCCCTTCTCCTCCTGCATTTGATCTTTCCCAGCATCAGGGTCCTTTCCAATGAGTCAACTCTTCACATCAGTTGGCCAAAGTATTGGAGCCTCAGCTTCAGCATCAGTCCTTGCAATGAATATTCAGGATTGATTTCCTTTAGAATGTAAGTATTGCTTAATACTTAAAAGAATATAAGTATTCTTATATCTTCATAAGAATAGAAGTTTTTCCTTTAGAATATAAGTATTGCTGTAATACTTAAAAGAATATAAGTATTGCTCAGAAATCCTTTACTTTGACATAGTAAAACCCATCCGTATATTTTTTAACCTTATGGTTTATGTGTTTTGGATCTTACTTAAGAAAGCATTTCCTATCTCTAGGTTACAAAGATATTTTCATATATATTCTGTTAGCGTTATAGTTTTATCTTTTATAGAAAGGTCTTTAATTCATCTTGAATTCACCTTTGCATACAGTGTAAGGCAGGAGTCCAACATTATTTCTATCGATATAGTAAACCAGTCTTTGCAGTATCTTCTATACCATAATTATCTCCTTGTTTTGAAATTCACCTTTATCTTATACCAAGTTTCCGTACATACATGAATTTATTTCTGATCTCCATTTGGTTCCATTGACCTATTTGACCTTCACCAGCATCTACTGTTTTATTTCCATTATATTTGAAGAATGTCATAATATCTGGTTAGAAGGAATCACTCCCTGTTTTCTAGTTTTCTTCAAAAATTTATAAGCTATTTGGAGGACTTTTATAACTCCTTGTGAGTCTTCTCAGGTGGCTCATATGGTAAAGAGACTATCTGCAATGCAGAAGATCTGAGTTTAATCTCTGGGTTGGGACGATCCCCTGGGGAAGGGAATGGCAACCCACTCCAGTATTCTTGCCTGGAGAATCCATGGACAAGAGGAGCCTGGCAGGCCACAGTCCATAGGGTCGCAAAGAGTCAGACATGACTGAGCAAGTAACACTTTCTTTCACTTTGTTTCTGACAACCTTGTTGAATTCTCCATTTAGTTGTATTCATCAATTTCATTTCATACATATTTTGTATTATTTCAGTTTTTTTGCATTGATTGAGATTTTTTTTGCAGACTCACATATGGTCTATCCTGGGTAATGTTTAATTTGCCCTTGAGAAGAATGTATATCCTGCTCTAGTTGGTTGATAGTGTTGTTCGAGTCTTCTCTTTCCTTTTTGGTCTTGTGTCTAGTTGTTGTATTCATTATCAAAATTGAGGTACAGAGTTCTCCAATAATACTGTTGAGTTGTCTATTTCTTCTTTTAGTTAAAAATTGTTTATTTACTTGACTGTGCTGCAGCATGCAGGATCCTCGATCTTCATTGCAGCATCGGGATCTTTTAATTGTGGCATGCAAATTCTTAGTTGTGGCTTGTTGGATCTAGATCCCTGACTGGGATGGAACCGAGGCCCGCTACATTGGGAGTCTTAGCCACTGGACCACCAGGGAAGTCCTTCTTCATTTAATTTTGTCAATTACTGTTTCATGTATTTATTACAGTATATGTAGTATTACATGTACTGCACTTACTGTAGTATATGTAGTTCATATATATTTATAATTGTTACATCTTTCTGATGAATTGACCCCTTTCCGATTTAAAAATGTTTTTCTCTGACTCTATTAACTATTTTTTACTTAAAGCATAGTAGTCAAAGTGAAAGTAAAAATGTTAGTTGCTCAGTCATGTGTGACTCTTTGCGACCCCATGGACTGTATCCTGTGATACTCCTCTGTCCATAGAATTCTTCCCGCAAGAATACTGGAGTGGGTAGCCATTCCCTTTTCCCAGGCATCTTCCTGATTCAGGGATCAAACCTGGGTCTCCTGCATTGCAGACAGATTCTTTACTGTCTAAGCCATGAGTATTCCTGGGTTGGGAAAATCCCCTGGAGTAGGAAATGGCAACCTACTCTAGTATTCTTGCCTGGGAAATCCCATGGACAGAGGAGCCTGGTGGGCTACAGTCCATGAGGTTTCAATGAGTCTGACATGACTCAGCGACTAACACTTTCGCTAGTAGTCATCTTCAATTTCTTCCTTCAGTGTCTTATAATTTTCAGAGCACAGGCATTTTACCTCCTTGGTTAACTATATTTCTAGGAATTTTATATATTTTGATGGGATTGTTTTATTTCTCTAAAAATTGTTTTCTTTATTTATCTAAAATTGTTAATATTTAGTGTCTATAAATGCAATAGATTTTGTATATTAATGTTTATATTCTACAACTTTACTGAGTTCATTTGTTCTAAAATTTTCTGTGTGTGTGTGTGTATGTGTGGAGTCTTTGGAGTTTTTTATATATAGTTTCCTGTCATCTGCAAACAACAGTTTCAGATCTTTCTCTCCAATTTAGATGCCCTATTTTGTCTTGCCTAATTGCTGTTGCTAGGATTTCCAATGCTATGTTGAATAAAAGTGGTGAGAATGGGCTTCCTTGTCTTGTTCCTGATATTAGAGGGAAAGCATTCATCTTTCCACCATTGACTATGATGTTAACTGTGGATTTGTCACATATGGACTTTATCATGATGAGGTGTGTTCCCTCTATATTAACTTTGTTGAGAGTTTTTTTTGTAAAGATGTTAAATTTTGTAAAATGCTTTTTATGCATCTACTGAAATGGTCATATGATTTTTGTGGCTCATTTTGTTAGTGTATCACACTGATTGATTCATGTATGTTAAGCCATTTTTACATCTTTGGAATGAATCCCACTTGATCATGGTGTATAATACTTTTAATGCATTATTGAATTATGTGTGATGATATTTTGTTGAGGATATTTGCATCTATGTTTAGTAGAGATATTTGCCTGCAGTTTTCTTTTTTGGTGTTGTATTTCACTAGTTTTGGTATTAGAGTAAGACTGGCTTAGCAAAATAAATTTGGAAATGATCTTTCCTCATCTATTTTTTGGAAAAATTTGGGAAGGATAGGTATTAACTCTTCTTTAAATACTTGGTTTAATTCACCTGTGAAGCCATCTAGACCTGCACTTTCACTTTTGAGAAGTTTTTAAATTACTGATTCAATTTTGTTACTAATAATTGGACTATTTAAATTTTTATTTCTTAATGATTCAGTCTTGGAAGATTATGTTTCTAGAAATGTATCCACTTCTTTGCTGTCTAATTTGTTGGCATGTAATTGTTTGTAATATTTTCTTATGTTCCTTTGTATATCTGTGCTGTCAATTTTAATTTCTCCTCTTTCATTTCTGATTTTATTTATTTGAGGTCTCTTTTTTTCCTGATGTCTCTGGCTAATTTTGTTTTTTGTCTCCATTTCATTTATTTCCACAAGATCTTTGTTATCTTCTTCCTTCTACTAACTTTGGGCTTTGCTTGCTCTTCATTTTCTAGTTCCTTTAAATGTATTTAAATTGTTTAATTGAGATCTTTCTTGTTTCTTGAAGTAGGCTTATATTGCTATACACTTCCCTCTTAGTACTGCTTTTGATACCTCCAATTTTTTGTTGTTCAGTCGCATAGTCATGTCCAACTCTTTGTGATTCCATGGACTGCAGCATGCCAGGCTTCCGTTTCCTTCACCATCTCCCAGAGCTTGCTTAAACTCAAGTCCATTGAGTCAGTGATGCCTTCCAACCATCTCGTCCTGTCTTGTCTCCTTCTCCTCCTGCCTTCAACTTTTACCAGCATCGGGGTCTTTTCTAATGAGTCAGCTCTTCGCATCAGGTGGTCAAAGTTATGGAGCTTAAGCTTCAGCATCGGTTCTCCCGATGAATATTCAGGATTGATTTCCTTTAAGATTGACTGGTTTGATCTCCCTGCAGTCCAAGGGACTCTCAAGAGTCTTCTCCAACATCACAATTCAAAAGCATCAATTCTTCAGTGCCCAGCCATCTTTATGGTCCAACTCTCCATACATGACTACTGGAAAAGCCATAGCTTTGATTAGACAAAACTTTGTAGGCAAAGTAATGTCTCTGCTTTTTACCATGTTGTCTAGGTTTGTCATAGTTTTCCTCCCAAGGAGCAAGCGTCTTTTAATTTCATGGCTGCAGTCACCATATGCAGTGGTTTTGGAGCCCAGGAAAATAAAGTCTGTCCCTGTTTCCATCATTTCCCCATCTATTTGCCATGAAGTGATGGGACTGGATGCCATGAGCTTGGTTTTCTGAATGTTGAGTTTTAAGCCAGTTTTTTTCACTCTCCTCTTTTACCTTCATCAAGAGGTTCTTCATCAAGATACATCCCATAGACTTTGGAAATTTCTATTTGCATTTTCATTTGTCTCAAAGTATTTTTTAATTTACTCTTTGATTTATTCAGTGACCCATTAGTTGCTTAGAAGCATGTGCTTTTATCTCTATGTGTTTGCTTTTTCAGTTTTCCTCTTGTAGTTGATTTCTAAGTTTCATAGCACTATGGTTGGAAAAAATCTTAAATTTATTGAGACTTGTTTTGTGGCCTAAAATGTGATCTATCTGGAGAATGTTCTACATGCACTTGACAAGAATGTGCGTTCTGCTGCTTTTGGATGGAACTTTCTGTGTATATCTGGTACATCCATTTTATCTAATGTGTCCTTATTAATTTTCTGTCTGTAATCTATCCATAGATGTATATGGGATAATAAGCTCCCTTCCTATAATTGTATTGCTATCTATTTCTACCTTTATTTCTGTTAATATTCGCTTTTTATATTTAGGTCCTCCTATATCAGGTGCATGCTGCTGCTGCTGCTAAGTCACTTCAGTCATGTCCGACTCTGTGCGACCCTAGACGGCAGCCCACCAGGCCCCGCCATCCCTGGGATTCTCCAGGCAAGAACACTGGAGTGGGTTGCCATTTCCTCCTCCAATGCATGAAAGTGAAAAGTGAAAGTGAAGTCGCTCAGTCGTGTCCAACTCTTAGCGACCCCATGGACTGCAGCCTACCAGGCTCCTCCATCCCTGGGATTTTCCAGGCAAGAGTACTGGAGTGGGATGCCATTGCCTTCTCCCATAGCAGGTGCATAAATATTTACAAATGTTGTATCCTTTTGTTTGGTATATAATTCCCTTCTTTGTCTTTTGTTACAATCTTTATCTTAAAGTCTACTTTGTCTGATATAAGTATTGCTGCTCTGGCTTATTTTTTTTCCATTTGCATGGAATACCTCTTTCCATCCTTTTACTTTCAGTCTATGTGTGCCTTTAGATGTGCAGGGTGTCTCCCGTAGCATAACATATAGATGGTCTTGTTGTTTTTTTTTTAATCCATTCAGGTATGGTATGTCTTTTGATTGGAGAAGGCAATGGCACCCCACTCCAGTACTCTTGCCTGGAAAATCCCATGGATAGAGGAGCCTGGTAGGCTTTAGTCCATGGGGTCGCTAAGAGTTAGACATGACTGAGCGACTTCCCTTTCACTTTTCACTTTCATGCATTGGAGAAGGAAATGGCAACCCACTCCAGTGTTCTTGCCTGGAGAATCCCAGGGACGGGGGAGCCTGGTGGGCTTCCGTCTATGGGGTCGCACAGAGTCGGACATGACTGAAGCGACTTAGCAGCAGCAGCAGCAGCATTTCTTTTGATAGGGGCATTTAGTCCATTTCCATTTAAAGTAATCATCGATAGGTATGTATTTACTGCCATTTTGTTAATTGTATTCTGATTATTTTTGTAGGTCTTCTCAGGTCCCATATCTTCTCTTGGTTTCTTCCCTTGTAGTTTGATGAATTACTTTAGTGTAGTGCTTGGATTACTTTCTTTTTATTTTTTGTGTATGCACTGTATGTTTTTGGTTTGTGTTTACCATGAAGTTGATATATAGCCATTGATTTTAAGATAATAGACACTTAATTTTGAAAGCATTTTAAAAGGACTACATTTTACCCACCCCACCAATATTTTATATTTTTTAATGTCATATTTTACATCTTTAATTTTGTGTATCCTTTAACTGCTTATTGTAGTTATAGTTGACTATGCCACTTCTATCTTTTAAATCTCTTACTAGCTTTTAAGTGGGTGATCCACTGTCTTTACTATATATTTATCTTTACCAGTGAGTTTTTTTTTTCTTTCATATATTTTCTTATTTCATGTTGTGGCCTTTCTTTTCTGTTTAAAGAAGACCCTATAACATCTTTTGTAAGGCTGGTTTAGTGTGATTAACTCTTAGTTTTTTCTTATGTGGGAAACTATTTCTCCTTCAAATCCAAATGATAACCTTGCCAAATAGATTATTCTAGGTTGTAATTTTTTTTCTTTCAGTCTTTGAAATATATCCTGCCACTCCTTTCTGGCCTATAAACTTTCTGTTGAAAAATAAGCTAAAAATTATATGAGGTCTCCTTGTAAATTATTTGTCTTTAATTTTGCCATTTTGATTATAATGTGTCTTAGTGTGAGTGTCTTTGAGTTCTTCTTGTTTGGAAATCTTTGCGCTTTCTTACCTGAATGTCTGTTTCCTTCCACAGGTTTGGGAAGTTTTCAGCCATTATTTCTTCAAATACGTTTTCTCTCTCTCTCTTTTCTCCGAGATCCTTAAAATGCAAATGTTGGTATGCTTGATGTTGTCTCAGAGGTCCCTTAAACCCTTCTTATTAAAAAAAAACAAAACAAAACAACTCTCTTTGATCCCTGGGTTGGGAATGCTTCTGGAGGAGGGCATGGCAACCCACTCCAGTGTTCTTGCCTGGAGAATCCCCATGGACAGAGGAGCCTGGTGGGCTACAGTCCATGGGGTCACAAAGAGTTGGACACTAGTGAGTGACTAAGCACAGCACAGCATTATCAACATTACAGGCAGCCACAGTGTTTAAATGGTGGCCATTGATATTTTTTGACAATGTCTCAGGTAAAAGTCTGTTCTCATTGAGCACATTCTGAACCTAATTGTATAAAGATGAGCTTTGCAAATGGGGGTTACTAGGGAAACCACCAGCATGTCCAATAGCAGCAATTCTCTGGAGTTGGAGCTTTTGGGGAGCTTCAAACATGTCAGCCTTCTCCAGTGGCTGCAAAGCTGCTGTTTTCCACAGATATCATGATTGTAAGGTAGTTGGTTTTCAAGACTACCATGGAAATGGGAGAGAAGGATGAGAATAGGATAAGGTAAAATACGACACAACTCACTGTTTGTATTAAGATTCAGTCATTTTGCTTGAATAAATGATCCTCAGATTGTTGCAAGTGTTTGGTTAATCTCCAGAGTTATGAAATAGTTGATTTTGACTTTTTCCCCCTGGTTTTCTTGTTGCTTTTATGGAGGAGCAGATATTCGAAGGTCCTTACTCTATCATTCTGGAAGTCAGTCTCTTCCAAATGCTTTTTAAATACTCCATCATTTTTCTCTTTTATTTATTTAGTATTTTGGATTATGATGATAGATTTCCTTTGAATTCCTATGGTAAAATTCATATGATCATGATATATAATTTTTAAATACACTTTTGAATTATTTTTTTTGAATTATTTTAGTTAATACTGCACTTAGAATTGTTTGCATCTATATTTGTAGAGGTACTGGGCCAACATTTTAATTTTCTTGTTCCAATCTTACCAGTTTTGAAAGTTTGATTATATTACTCTTAGAAAATGAGTTACATTGCTTTATCTCATTTTCTGTATTTTTTGGAGAAACTTGTATAAGAGATGATCTGTTCCTTGAAGGTTTGGCAAAATGTACATATAAGTTCAACTGAACTGGGCAATATTTGGGGAAATACGTTTATTTCCTTAATGGTTTTGGTGAGATTTAAGTTTATTTCTCATTCTTCTATCATGCTTTAAGTTCCCCCTCCCTGTTTTAATTGCTCTCTGATCCTTCTTCATGGAGATCTAGTTTTTGCATCTGAGCAAATATAAAGAAAAATTTCTAGTGATGTCTTCTGCTTCCTTAGAAGACTATTTTCAGAAAATTGCTTTTTCTTTTAATTTTTTGGATGATGGACTTCTTCCCATCTTCTGCCTTATTTTTTACAGGCCTCATGTTGTGTGTGTGTGTGTGTGTGAGCGTGCGCACGCACATTTGTGCAAATGCATGCATGCATGTGTGTGTGTTATTTACTCATTTTCAAATGAGAGATTTATCTATACAGAATTTTTACAAAGAAAGATGGTATGGCTTCTTCTTCTGTTTTCTGTGCCAAATCCCTCCATAGATCCACAATTGGTTGCATGCAATTCTGAGCCCAATTCTAAGTATTTGTCCTGAATTCATGTAGTGTGGCTTTGCTCACCAAGAGTGAAATCTTCTGTTCTCTCAAGTTTTCTAATGTTCTGAAACAATGGAATAAATGAAAATTACAGTTACAAATGAACTGTACTGTACCAAGCCTCTTTTTTTTTTGTACCTCCATATAATGCTTTTCATGAGACTAATTTTCATTTAGCCCATAATCCCTGATAGTTTGGGGGTTTTTTTTTGTGAAACATCCCTCCCCCTATTAACAATCCTTTCCTAGCAGTACCTCCTTTGAATGAATGTAGAAAGAAGAGAGGGTTGAAAGAAAAGTCATAAAATAGGAATATCATGATATCAGAAGGATGAATATTCAACAATCTGATTAGCCCTGATCCTAGTTTTCTGAGGCAGGGAAGAGACTGTGAATGAGAGACAAGGGTCTTCACATTCTATTTCATGTTGTTTGAACTTCTAAAAATTGTTACGTTTTTATAAAGCAAAAGGAAGCCACCAGTTGTTTTTTCTCAATCCAACTCCAAAGGTCTTATAGATAATGAAAATTCCTCCCAGATTCTGGCAACCAGTGTGTCTGTATGTCTCAGTTTTCAGAGTTGCTTTTAATTTTGGACTTTTCCTCTTTTTGGTAATTTTACTGGGCTGCTGGAAGTAACTGCATCAAGGATTGCTAATTTGATTCCATTTTAAAAAGGAATTCCATTGCAAATGAATTTTAAAATATTTTTTCAAGTTATATTAGGAATAGTTGAAGTTCACTTTCAAGTTGTTTTAATTTACAGATTAACCTATGAAGGATTTTCATTTTAATAATATTTGTTATATTTATTATTTCCTTTCCAAAATTTCTACTCACAATTTAACATAAATTTTGCATTCCTTTAAAACATCTCTAATTTACATTTTTGTTGTTGGAATGAGTAAACTCTTTTTAATTTTTATTTCTGATTAGTTTTAATGATATGGAAATGGTATAGAGGAGTACTAGGGATTTATATATTGATCACTGACTATTTTGTAAAACTCTTTAAATAACTTTGAAAATTTTATAGCTGATTTTAAAATACTGGTATACAATGATACTTCTGATATTAACATATTCTTTTTTTCTCTGTAATCTAAAATTATCTCCTTAAGTGTCATTGCAGTTGTAATAATCTGGAATACACTATTAATTAGTAAACAATGACAATGGACATTTGCACTTTGTCTCTGTTATTAATGCTGCTAAGTCACTTCAGTCGTGTCCAACTCTGTGCGACCCCATAGACGGCAGCCCACCAGGCTCCCCAGTCCCTGGGATCCTCCAGGCAAGAACACTGGAGTGGGTTGCCATTTCCTTCTCCAATCCAGGAAAGTGAAAAGTGAAAGTGAAGTCGCTCAGTCGTGTCCAACTCTTAGCGACGCCATGGACTGCAGCCTACCAGGCTCCTCCGTCCATGGAATTTTCCAAACAAGAGTACTGGAGTGGGGTACCATTGCCTTCTCCGTGTTATTAATGAGAATATATCTAGTGTTTTTCCTCCTTTATGTAGAAAGCTAGTTCATGGGTTTAAGTAGACCCTTCTTTGTATTGAATATCATTTCACATAGTAAGGATTTAATAGCATTTTTGTGAAGTTATAATGAAATATCTTTCTATTCCTATATTTTCTGTTTAAATAAATAAATTCTGATGCTTTTGAAAATCTCTTGAACATATATTTAAATTTGGTTCTTATTATTTGTAGTATTAATGCGATGTATTGTTTTGGCAATTTTTCTTATGTTGAGTATTCCTTAAATTCCTTTGATAAATCCCACTTGTTCATTGTGTATTTTTTTTAGTAAATAGCTGAATTCTCTCTGTTAATATTTGTTTAACATCTTTACTTGTATGTTAATAAATGAAATTATATTATAATGTTTTTCTGGTGTTATCTTTATCAGGTTTTATAGCCAAGATCATAGTTTACTTATAGTTTTACCTTTTTTGCTATGTTCAAAAGTGGTTTATAATAATTGATACTATTCTGTGATCACTTTAGATAATTTATGCATGAGCTCATATAATCCTCTGCTTTCTTTGATATTATCTCCAATTTTTTTTCAGTTTTTATCATATTTTGTAAAAGTAAATAATTCATTACATAGAATTCATTTTCATTCAATTGTGTATTCACTCACTTTATTCTGTGTATTGATTTCTTTTCTTTCTCACTTCTATTTATTTGCAATTTACTCTTGATTAACTTCTTCCTGTTGGTCTATCTTTTTAGCAAGTCAGATCATGGTTTTATCTTTCAATTACATTTCTGTTCAATTTCCTGATATGGCTATTTGATTTTAGTTTTTTCTTTTTTATTGGTTTGGATTGTCTTTTTAAAAAAATTTTTATTATGTATTGGGGTATAATAGATTAGGTTCTTCCCTGGTAGTTCAGATGGTAAAAAATCTGCCTGTGATGCAGAAGACTGGGGGTCAATCCCTGGGTCGAGAAGATCCCCTAAAGAAGGGAATGGCTGCCCACTCCGGTATTCTTGCCTGGAGAATACCATGGACAAAGGAGCCTGGTAGGCTGCAGTCCATGTGATCACAAAGTCAGACACAACTGAGCGACTAAGGATGCCATAACTGATTAGCAATCAATGTTGTGTTAGTTTCAAAGGGACTCATAAGCATGTATCCATTCTGCCCCCAGACTCCCCTCCCATTTGGGCTGCCACATAACACTGAGTAGAGTTCCATGTGCTATACAGTAGGTCCTTGTTGGTTATCTATTCTAAATATAGCAGTGTTTACATGTCTATCCTAAACTTCCGAAATATCCTTCCCCTTCCCTGCCCCCACCTCCATGCTTCCCCCTGGCAACAAGTTCATTTTCTGTTTCTTTCTGTTTTGTAAATAGTTCAGTTGCATCATTTCTTTTTATATTCTACATATGAGGGCTGTCATATATTTCTCCTTCTCTGTCTGACTTATTTTACTCAGTATGACAATCTCTAGGAACATCCATGCTGCTGCAAATGGTGTTATTTTATTATTTTTAATGGCTGAGTAATATTCCATTGTATATATGTACCACATCTTCTTTGTCCATTCCTCTGTTGATGGACATTTAGGTTACTTCTATGTCTTGGCTATTGTAAATACTGCTGCAGTGTTTATACATGCATTGTGGTGCATGTATAATTTCAGATCCTATTTTTATCTGGATATATGCCCAGGAGTGGGATTTCAAGGTCATATGGTAGCTCTATTTTTAATTTTTTAAGGAAACTCCATACTGTTCTCCATAGTAGCTGTACCAATTTGCATTCCTACCAACAGTGCAGAAGGATTGGTTTTGTGTTTTATCCTTTAAAATATTTAGCTGATATTCTTTAACTTTTAAAGAGAGATTACTAACATCATGACTTTTTTCTCCACAAGTCAATTTTGCTGCATTCTATAGAAACATTGAGTTTTCAAAGACATCATTTAATTTTTTTCATTAATTATTTTTATTCATTCATAAACATGTATTAAGTGATGAAATATGCAAAGATTAAAAAAAAATCTTGGCTCAAGAAATTCACCATACATTTCTCCTGCTAAATACAACATGAGGAAAGTCTTCTGAAAGTGTCTGCAAATGTGAGGCAGCCAGGGAAGGACATAATTTTCTGTATTGTCTGTTATTGTATTCTTAATTATTGTTCTATAAATACATTGTGTTTATGGGATATTTTAAATATTCAGTGGTGTTGTTCATATTCTTGTTATTAACCTCATAATAATTTTGTGGCTTGTTCTATATACAGCTTTGTCAGAACACCCAAAGTTTGTATGACTTGGGGATCCTAAGCTCTCTTCAAGAACTATAGAGAGGAATGATTTATAAAGAGCATATTTAGCTCCTTTAGCTGATTTATTAAGGTCAAGGTTATCGTAAACTTGTTATAAAGTTAACGTATGGAAAAAGGAATTATCAATTTATCTCTATGGATTATAAATACAATAAATTGTGGTTAATGGATGTATTATGCTGTAAGAACTTTCATATAAAGCTCATTTTCTTAATTCTTTATTTCTCTACACCATTTCATAGTTTCATAGGGACATTTTCATAGATATTTCATTTGATCCTCATAAGAACCCTATGAAACAGGCAAGTAGGCATGCAGTGTTAATCTATTTTATTCATGAGAGAATTAAGGCATATGGAAGTCAATCCTTTACTGAAGTCACCAGGTTAGTTAGTGGAATATCTGGAAGTAGAACCCAAGTCTCTTGCCTTAGTCCTATGCTTATTGCACAAAATCACAATGTTCCAAGTTGATCCTAAACTTAAACACTGAAATGTGGATTCTTTTCTAGTAGTTGGCTACAAATGGAATATGATTTTAATAACATATGCTTATTTCCAGAGAAAGGATTTTACTCCCATTCCATGCCAACGTTATTTTAATGTGTGACATTATATAGCAGGCTGCATACTCTTACATGAAAAAATTTTAGGAAAAAATGCTCGCATGTATCTATTTTTGCAGATCTATTCTAATTTAAGGAATCATGATGATTGAAAACCCACACTTTGGAACAATTTAGAATAAAATTTTTTGTTACATCTTGACTTTTACCTCCTTTGAAGCCAATGTAATTCTAATGGAAATCGAGGGAAATATTTTAAATTTCCACCCTAAATTTCATGAATGAAGTCAAAGGACAGGTGTGTGTTGGAATCCTATAATTTCCTTCCTGTTTTAACATACCAGAGAACTCATCACTAGAGCTCCTTCTTAAGCATGAGACCTACTTTAACAGTTGTAGTTGTAATAATACCTATTCATTTCTATATTTAGTACTTCAAAGTTTACAAAGCCCATTCTCAGATGCTCTTTTTAAACTCCTATATGAAAAAATGGGTCCAGGGTGGCGTGTGTGCTTAGTCACTCAGTCATGTCCAACTCTTTGTGACCCCATGAACTGTAGTCTGCCAAGCTCCTGTTTATGGAATTCTCCAGGCAAGAATACTGGAGTGGGTAGTCATTCCCTTCTCCAGGGGATCTTCCTGACCCAGGAATTGAACCCAGGTCTCCTGCATTACAGGCAGATTCTTTACCATTTGAGCCACTAGGGAAAGCCCCACATCAAAGGTTATCAGTCCCATTTTACAGATGAGGAAATAGACTCAGGAGTGTGAAAGATCAGCCTAAATTCATAATGGGTAGAGTTCTGGCTTAAACCCATGTCCTTTGGCTCACTCTTTAGGACCCTTTAAGCCATGTCATACTTCCTTCAGTGTGGTCAGTAGGAAGATGTCTTTGAGAATTGGAAAGCTAAAGGTTTAAATTGTTCCAGACTACAGTAGCAAAGTTAATGAGAACTTTGTGAGACTGAAGAACAGAAGGAAACAATTTTTTTTCACAAATGTTATGAAATACCTTAGGATGAAAATATAAAAGATTATGCAGTTCAATGTCAGGACTTAAAAAACAAAAACAAAACTCATTTGTCTACCTGACTCTCTTGGCATTTTTTGATAGGGAATAGTCCATTTTGATTTTTTTTAATGTAATGTTTTTAGGTATCTATTGCATTATATCAGCCAATATGTCCACATGCATAAATACATGTACACATATAAGATAGATGCATATGTACACATACTCAGATATAGATGTGCTCATATGTACTTAAACATTTTTTGCCATTCCCAAGCAGTCCAAGAAGATTAGAACTGCTCTAAAACAGTCAGATGCTCGTCTCCCAGGCCATGTCCATAGGCAACATGAGCACAAAGACTGCCCTCCAGGGTTTTAGAAAAAATCTGGCCAGTTCCCTGGACAAGAAAATAAATCAGTCTGTACTCTGCTTTGTATGCATGAGGGTGAAGTGATTTGTGGGGGCATCTTTCTCACTTCTGAATACAGTCCTAGGGCTGCACAGTTATTTCTTTTCTTTCTAACCTTATTGCCATCCCTGTCTAGTTGGGTGCCTTTTTGAAGTGTACACTTGGTAACACTCTACTTCACAATAATAAATGAAAGAGATGAGGCCCTCTATTCTCGAAGTCTTGGTTACGCCAGCAGATGAAGACTGAGTCAGCAGTATGAAAGTGCTTTTGTCATCATTGTTATGCCATTGGGATAGGTGCCATTGTATTCTTCTTCTGGTCTTTGTACCCATGAGATCATTGATGTGGCAATCCTGACAACTATTCAGTTGTCCACTCAAATGGCTGAAACAGTCATTCACATGAAGGTCGGTAACGATCTCCTAATTACCAAATGCAGCACCCTATTCTTGATCTCCATCCTCCTGAAAGTCTACTTCTCCAGAGAAAGCGGACTGTAACAAAGAAGAGAAAATTTGGGTTTGGGAATGATGGAAAGTGAGAGGGAAAGCAAATCTATACAGAGCCAGCAGTCTGAGCCTTAAACATGACACGGTAGAAATTAAGGACTCCAGACCATGTCCCAAGGTGGAGAAAGAAGGTGACAAATCAGACACCCTGTGAGAGGAATGTGATTCCCAAAGTGTTGAGCACCAAAATTGTTAGCAGAAGTTTTCAGTACCTTAAAAAGAGTCCTTCCAAAGCATTAGACTTCATTTGCCTGGGAACAAATCTTTTCATATTTATATTGATTGCCTGGAGAATCCCAGGGATGGGGGAGCCTGGTGGGCTGCCGTCTGTGGGGTCGCACAGAGTCGGACATTACTGAAGTGACTTAGCAGCAGTATTTAATTAAATTATGTATTACAATGACAATATAACTGGCCTAAATAGATTTGGCAAAAAACACAGCTGGCTGTTGATAAGTATGCAGTTTACTGGCAGAAGTACTTGTAGGCAGGTGTCCTAGAGTAGCCTACCAGCCCTGAGTAGTCAGCACGTGTTACAATACATCTTAGAGATGAAATAGAGAACACAGGGTAATTGGGTGAGCTAGTTAACAGATTGTAGTGATTATCCTGTCAATTCCTTATGGTCTGTCTTGCTCTTGGCCTGTACCTCCTCCTGGAATCCTTTTCTTTTCATCTTCAACGTCTTTGTGTGGGCAATCTTTCATAGGCAAGACAAGCCCCCAGTGATGTCCATATCCTAATCCCCGGAGCCGGTGACTATGTTACCTTACATGGCAAAATGGACTTCACAGGTGTGATTAAATTAAAGATCTTGAGATGGAAAGATTAATCCTCAATTAGCTGGGTGAGCTGATATAATCACAGAGAACCTTTCCTAGTTGTGGTCAAAGGGATATAACAAGAGATGCTGTATTGCTGGCTTTGAAGATGGATAAAGGGTGCCATGAGGGTGGTCTCTAGAAGCTAGAATGGCGAGGAAATGGATTTTCCCCTACAGCCTCCAGAAAGGAATAGAGTCATGCTCACACCTTGATTTTAGCCCAGGGAGACCCATGTTGCTCTTCTAACCTACAGAACTGTAAGATAATAAATTTGCTTTTAAGCCATTAAACATGTGATGCTTTATTAGTAGACATAGAAAACGAATACAAAATTTATTCCATCATCCAGACTCATCTTAAATTAAAACTCCTCCATGAAGATTTCCTTAATACCTGTGATTTGGTATGAACTTTACTTCTTTTGGACTTTGTGTCCTTTTTATTGTACTTTCCTTAACCCCCTATGACTACAGGCTTTTATCAGTGGGAACTCTACTTACTTTTGTACCATAAATTCAGATAGTCTCTAGTTTTTGTTCTTGGATTAATGTAGACTTGTGCTGTACAGTAGTGTAGTCACTAGCCACATGTAGCTAAGTATAAATTAATTAAAATGAAATAAAATAAAAATTCACTTCCTTATTGTCCACATTTCAGGAACTCAACAGTTATATATAGTTAACAGCTATTATATTGGGCAACACAGATATAAAAACATTTTCATCATTTCAGAAAGCTCTATTGGATACTTGGAACTGTTATAGACTGTTTCTATATGCGTGCGTGTGTACCCATTCACCTCACTTGTGTCCAACTCTTTGCAACCCTATGGGCTATAGCCCACCAGGCTTCTCTGTCCATGGGATTCTTGAGGCAAGAATGCTGGAGTGGGTTTCCACACCCTTCTCCAGAGGATCTTCCTGACCCAAGGATAGAACCCACATCTCCTGTGTCTACTGTATTGCAGTTAGACTCTTTCACTGAGCCACCAGGGGAGCCTTGTTTCTATATACTTGAACAGTAATATTCACCTCTTTCAGAGGTGTTTTCATTGGCATGTGATTGAGGGCTATTGTCATACTCTCACTTTTCTTCTGAGAAGGAAGCTTTTGAAATAATGCATTGCTGTAGGAATTCATCTGTATCAATCAGGGTCCTGGTAGGAAAATCATACCATTCTTTCAAAGAAAGCCATCAAGGAGAAGTATGGGTAGAGTTAAAAGAACTAACAAAAATTATTGAGTGGCCAGAGGTTAGCAAAGGGGGAAGCTGTTAACATTTTGGACTGAAGGGTTATTGGAGTTGGGGGAAGTGCCACCCAACATAGCTATGGTCTGGAAAAAATACACCCTCTATCAGAAACATGGTCAAAGCTGAGAGGAGCAAGGAAGAAATCTGCAACCTCTCTCTCTTCCCCTGACCTCCATTCTCCAGCCAAACCCAACCTGAGGCCAAGCAAGGAGCCTGGGAGGGACAGTGTCCTACTATGCAGAAGAGAGAAAGCAGGTATAGTGAATTTGAGGTGGAGGAAGAACTGGAAAGTAGCTAGCACCATGGTTAAGGGCATTAGACCACATTCCTCAACTCATTTAGAGATATTTATTTTAGAGTTAAGTGGTGAAAAAACATAGCTACATTTTCAGTTCAGTTCAGTTGCTCACTCATGTCCGACTCTTTGCGACCCCATGAACCACAGCACGCCAGGCCTCCCTGTCTATCACCAACTCCCAGAGTCCACCCAAACCCATGTCCATTGAGTTGGTGATGCCAGCCAACCATCTCGTCCTCTGTTGTCCCCTTCTCCTCCTGCCCTCAATCTTTCCCAGCATCAGGGTGTTTTCCAATGAGTCAGCTCTTCACATCAGGTGGCCAAAGTATTGGAGTTTCCGTTTCAACATCAGTCCTTCCAATGAACACTCAGGACTGATTTCCTTTAGGATGGACTGGTTGGATATTTTTGCAGTTCAAGGGACTCTCAAGAGTCTTCGGCAACATCACAGTTCAAAAGCATCAATTCTTTGACGCTCAGCTTTCTTTATAGTCCAACTCTCACATCCATACATGACTACTGGAAAAACCATAGCCTTGAATAGACGGACCTTTGTTGACAAAGTAATGTCTCTGCTTTTTAATATGCTGTCTAGGTTGGTCATAACTTTCCTTCCAAGGAGTAAGCATCTTTTAATTTCATGGCTGCAATCACCATCTACAGTGATTTTTGGAGCCCAGAAAAATAAAGTCAGCCACTGTTTACACTGTTTTCCCATCTATTTACCATGAAATGATGGGACCGGATGCCATGATCTTCGTTTTCTGAATGTTGAGCTTTAAGCCAACTTTTTCACTCTCCTCTTTCATTTTCATCAAGAGGCTCTTTAGTTCTTCACTTTCTGCCATAAGGGTGGTGTCATCTGTATATCTGAGGTTATTGATATTTCTCCTGGAAATCTTGATTCCAGCTTGTGCTTCCTCCAGCCCAGCGTTTCTTATGATGTACTCTACATATAAGTTAAATAAGCAGAGTGACAATATACAGCCTTGAGGTACTCCTTTTCCTATTTGGAACCAGTATGAAAGACAAAAAGATAGGACACTGAAAGATGAACTCCCCAGGTCAGTAGGTGTCCAATACGCTACTGGAGATCAGTGGAGAAATAACTCCAGAAGGAATGAAGGGATGGAGCCAAAGCAAAAACAACACCCAACTGTGGATGGGACTGGTAATAGAAGCAAGGTTTGATGCTGTAAAGAGCAATATTGCATAGGAATCTGGAATGTTAGGTCCATGAATCAAGGCAAATTGAAAATGGTCAAACAGGAGATGGCAAGAGTGAACATCGACATTCTAGGAATCAGCGAACTAAGATGGACTGGAATGGGTGAATATAACTCACATGAACATTATATCTACTAATGTGGGCAGGAATCCCTTAGAAGAAATGGGACCATTATAGTCAACAAAAGAGTCTGAAATGCAGTACTTGGATGCAATCTCAAAGATTACAGAATGATCTCTGTTCGTTTCCAAGGCAAACCATTCAATATCACGGTAATCCAAGTCTATGCTCTGACCAGTAACGCTGAAGAAGCTGAAGTTGAACAGTTCTATGAAGCCCTACAAAAACTTCCAGAACTAACACCCAAAAAAGATGTCCTTTTCATTATAGGGGACTGGAATGCAAAAGTAGGCAGTCAAAAAACACCTGGAGTAACAGGCAAATTTGGCCTTGGAGTACAGAATGAAGCAGGGCAAAGGCTACTAGAGTTCTGCCAAGAGAACACAGTGGTCATAGCAAACACCCTCTTCCAACAACACAAGAGAAGACTCTACACATGGACATCACCAGATGGTCAACACCGAAATCAGATTGATTATATTCTTTGCAGCCAAAGATGGAGAAGCTGTACTCAGTCAGCAAAAACAAGACCAGGAGCTGACTGTGGCTCAGATCATGAACTCCTTATTGCCAAATTCAGACTTAAATTGAAGAAAGTAGGGAAAACCACTAGACCATTCAAGTATGATCTAAATCAAATCCCTTATGATCATACGGTAGAAGTGAGAAATAGATTTAAGGGACTAGATCTGATAGAGTGCCTGATGAACTATGGACTGAGGTTCGTGACATTGTACAGGAGACAAGGATCAAGACCATCCCCATGGAAAAGAAATGCAAAAAAGCAAAATGGCTGTCTGGGGAGGGCTTACAAATAGCTGTGAAAAGAAGAGAAGCAAAAAGCAAAGGAGAAAAGGAAAGCTATACCCATTTGAATGCAGAGTTCCAAAGAATAGCAAGAAGAGATAAGAAAGCCTTCCTCAGCCATCAATGCAAAGAAATAGAGGAAAACAACAGAATGGGAAAGACTAGAGATCTCTTCAAGAAAATTACAGATACCAAGGGAACATTTCATGCGAAGATGGGCACAATAAAGGACAGAAATGGTATAGACCTAACAGAAACAGAAGATATTAAGCAGAGGTGGCAAGAATACGCAGAAGAACTGTACAAAAAAGATCTTCACGACCAAGATAATCATGATGGTGTGATCACTCACCTAGAGCCAGACATCCTGGAATGCGATGTCAAGTGGGCCTTAGGAAGCATCACTACGAACAAAGCTAGTGGAGGTGATGGAATACCAGTTGAGCTATTTCAAATCCTGAAAGATGATGCTGTGAAAGTGCTGCACTCAATATGCCAGCAAATTTGGAAAACTCAGCAGTGGCCACAGGATTGGAAAAGGTCAGTTTTCATTCCAATCCCAAAGAAAGGCAATGCCAAAGAATGGTCAAGCTACCACACAATTGCACTTATCTCACAGGCTAGTAAAGTAATGCTCAAAATTCTCTAAGCCAGGCTTCAGCAGTACGTGAACTGTGAACTTCCGGATGTTCAAGCTGGGTTTAGAAAAAGCAGAGGAACCAGACATCAAATTGCCAACATCTGCTGTATCATTGAAAAAGCAAGAGAGTTCCAGAAAAACATCTATTTCTGCTTTATTGACTATGCTGAAGCCTTTGACTGTGTGGATCACAATAAACTGGAAAATTCTGAAAGAGATGGGAATACCAGACTACCTGACCTGCCTCTTGAGAAATCTGTATGCAGGTCAGGAAGCAACAGTTAGAACTGGACATGAAACAACAGACTGGTTCCAAATAGGAAAAGGAGGACGTCAAGGCTGTATATTGTCACCCAGCTTATTTAACTTATATACAGAGCTACATTTTAGCATCTTGAATTATAAGAATAATACTTCCCTTTGACGAGGCATTCCAGAAGGTTAGAGTAAAGTTTATAGTCCATAATATGGGAAGGCTTTGAGATTGCCTATCTGAGCTTGTTTTCCCCTGGTCTATAGCTGTTATTTATATTTTACTTTGTCCTTTTGTTTATTTTCAATTCATATTTTTCAGTTTTATTGGAAGCATCTTTATCTATTTATATTGAGGGAAAAATACAACAGACAAATAGGAAAAATGCCCCCTTTTTAAAGTCTCAGAATTATCTAGCATTGTGTCTTGCCTAAAATTGGCTTGCTAAGTGCAGACAGATTCAACCAGGCAGATAAATAATTTGCATGGTAATTTCTATCTCTACCCATAGCATATGCTGATTATTTTATTCCATGTCTGTTTCTTCTACCTGAAATATCTGGATAGCTTATGACTTTCTACATCCTCAGAGGGAAAAATAAAAGGAACTTAAACTGAAACTCTGATACTTCAAGTGAAGTTTTAACTATATGAGTCACAAACTCAAAAAAGGAGTTCTTCCATCATGTTCTGACTGTTTTTGTGAGAGTCGGGGACTTTTATGAAAGAATTTTACAGAACTAGGCAGGATGAAATAATATCTGCCTAAAATATAAATCATTGTAGGTTAACACCCATAATTTCAACTATTTTCACATTCATTTTTTGTTTCACAATAAGCTGCCCTGCTCAGGTCATGGATTCTTAGATCTAAAGATGAGAAAAGACAGTAGAAAATAATTCAGGCTTGGAGAAATCCTCTTTGTTACCTGGATTTCAAATTTTTTTAATTTCTTGGCGTTAATAATCTAGTCATAAAATATTTTGCTATCTTAAAAACCATGAAAATAGGACACTTTAAGAATAAAGTAGATATCCATTTACCTTCCTCCCATCTCTTCACTCCTAAATATTCTACAGATTCATTAAATTATGCTTTCATATTTTTGATGTTAAGAAACAACAAAAATGATCAAATTAAGAAACAGTAAAAATTATAAAAATCTCCCTTTTAGTCATTTTTCTTTTGGGCAACATATTCTCAGTTCCCCTTTCCCATTTTTTTAATTGGTCATATATTATAAATAGGTTAGCATTTTAGATACTTGCGTTTTATTCCATCTGGCCATAAATTTTCTTTAATAAAAAATTGAAGGAAAATTATATTTGAAATAGTTAATGGCAAGGCACATTCTATAATATTTCAGCTCTGTCTTTTGGGACCTCATTGAAGGATTATTATGAACTATAATTCAGACTGGTGAGGTGAAATTTTTGTAATACCTTGAATCTAGTGTGCGTGTATGCTCAGTTGCTCCATTGTGTCCAACTCTTTGTGACCCCATGGACTGTAGCCCACTAGGCTCATCTGTCCATGGGGTTTTCCAGACAAGAATACTGCAGTGGGTTGCCATTTCCTCCTCCAGGGGGATCTTCCCCACCCAGGGATTGAACCCAAGTCTCCTGTGTCTCCGGCATTGACAATGGATTCTTTACTGCTGAGCCATCAGGGAAACCACCTTGAATCTAAACATAAGATAAATATACATCTTTAATTACAAAAACACTTCACTTTGAGAAAAGCAGTTATATTTTACAAAATGTACTAGATAAATACTCTTTCTAGATTACTTTTGTTTAAAAATACAAAACATTTTATGCATAATTTTATTTGTAATTTTACTTGATAAATTTTGTGTAAAATGTTTTTTATTAAGAATTTAAAACAGAATGAAATGGAATTTCCAGCTGTTGAATTCCAGCTGTTGAAGGAAGAGAGTATTTCTTTGTTTTCCCTTGTTTATAGGAAGACTCAAAAATCAAGCACAGAGAAAATTATCAACATTAGAATACAGCATGGTAAATTCTCAAGTTTGCTGGAAGTAGTGACCTTCATGGGATCAAGCAGAAAGAGAAAGGGTTCATCTTCAGGAACAGAGTTGTAAAGAGAAGGAGAAAAACGTGCTTGAAGCTCATTGAACTTTATCCAATTAATGTGTTTTTCTGAGCTGATATTAGCGGTAATATCTGCTTCTTCAAATGCTTGCCTTTATCATCTTCACAGACTTCTATAAATTACAGTCTCCCACCCCCATTGTGATGATTTCCAATGGAATTTTTAGCAGAAGACATTTGGATTTGGTTTTCTATGTAGAACAATATGAAATTGCTGATATATTTTTTTAAATTTTATTTTATTTTTAAACTTTACAAATTGGATTAGTTTTGCCAAATATCAAAATGAATCCGCCACTACCATTTCTTTTGATTTTCAAAAGTGGTTCAAACTAATATTACAAAGTATCTCTTATTAAGATGTGGAAAAAACAGTGGGTTTTTTTGTGTGAGAGTTTTACCTACCATGAGGGATTTGATTGAATATTGTAGAGAAAAATTAAAATGCTAAATGTAAGAGCAACTTAGATTCTGGTAGGTGGGATCTAGAAGAAACCAGTGGGAGACAGTACAGAAGTTCTCAGGGGAAAATGACAGGTCAAGTACTCAAATATTTTCATAGGAATGCACAGAAAATGTGTAACTAATATAGTAACTTTGGAAGACTACCTGTCTAGGTTGGTACTGCATTTTTAGGGTCTGAGAAAGCTATTAGGAGATGAAGCTAGTTAAGCAACCTTTTACACCAATGGAGTGTTCTCTCCTGGTTGACCTTGGTACAGTAAATACAACCTATTGGGCAACCATATGATTGTTATCTTTCAATCTATATTTCTTCTTCTGATATATAAGTAATTATGAAGCACTTGGTATGATATAATGTTGATTGAGATAGAAATATTTTATATCTGCGGTCCTCTTCTGTATCAGAAAAGTAGGTGAGATTTGCTTTGACTTATTCTTGGTAAACTTAAAAGGATTATGTTCCACAAAGGGGACTCTGCTCAAAGAACGGTTGCCATCTTCTAACTCTTTCCTGGCTGCTAAGTGATTAAATTCTAGCCATAGTATTTGACCAAAATTTATTCTCCTCTGAGACCACTTAGACTGACTTTTGCTCATTTGAGGTTTGCAGTATCAAAAAAAATATCCAGTAATTACATAAACCAAGGAAGATGTAGTGCTTTTAATCCAAAGGATACCTGCTACAGAGTTTAGAAATGCTGTATAAGGTAAAGATAAGCAATGTTTCAATGGATGCTCAGGAACTTTTGAGAACTTCACTTTTTTTCTCATAGTACCACAGTAGTGGAACTGGCATCCAGAGTGCAGTTATGGAAAGGGCAGCAGGGATGGCACCATGCTTTGCTGATGAAGTGGTTAGCAGATCTCTACTTCCTAAAGCCAGAAAAGCCAGCAGATTTCTTTATGTGACTGTTTCATAGTTTCTGCAGAGCTGAAGGGTTGTCATTCTGAGTAGCTTGAAATACAATGGCTCCTCTAACTGTCCAAAAGGAGGCTAGGGCAGTAAAGGTAAAAAAATGTAAAGCCTGTTGGCTTCAGAAAACAGAGAAAGTGGCGGCTCGCCACTGCTAATACAATTCATTGGACTTTGCATCCATACATTCATATGGATGCAAAAAGTAAGAGGTAGTTAAGATTATCCATGAATGAAAAGTTTATGAAATCAGGACATTGTTCTTTTTTTTTTTTTTTTTTCCTGAGGCTCCTTCTTCACACAGTTATATCTTTGGATTGAGATCCATGGTTTTGCTGATTACATAGGTCCGTTTACGAGGGAAAAGGGTAGGATGAACTTGTTATGGGCATTCAAAATGCCAAATTGCCACATTATGTGTGTGTATGTGTGTGTGTGTGTATGTCTGTGTGTGTGATAGATATGCATGTGCTAGCATTTTGAACATGCCTTCAGAACTCCTGTGGAACTCGTGCTAGTTGCTGATGATCACATTTTTATTTTCTAGTATTTTCAAATGAAAATATATGCAGTGATCCTTTGTGGGAGGTGATTACCTTTATTCTGTTTCTCTTCTCTTTTTCATTTCAGCCAGTTCATGTGATAAAAGGCTCTATTTCCTGTCTCCTTTTCCTTAGAGAAAGGCAGATGCCAATGTTTGCAAGCCTGTATGATCTTATATAGCCTTGTTCAGTGCCTTCCTCCAAAATAAGATACCTGATGCCTCAACAATATTTCTTAATTAGAGAAATTGAATTAGTGGAAAATAGGGCAAAGAGAAGTCCTGCTGGCTCAACTTGCCTTGCTGCTATTGGAGGGGAAAACTTGGATTACCCCTATTTAGCTGTGTTGATTTCAGTGGGGATCACCCGTATTTTCCAGGTAGGATCACTTTGTCAGAAATGGTCTATATGCTAAATGAAAATGCACCTCTGTTTTTATAACAACCATGTTTAGTTTTCTGAAAGTGATTTAAAAGAATCTTTGATCCATATTTCTTAATAAGCTATGCTATGTTTTAAAATATTCACCATTAATCTTACCTATTCAAGATACTGGCTTTTTATTCTTGATTTTGTCCCCAAATGAATGCTTTATTTTTTCCTTTGTACCTACAGAGTTGCATGAGGTGCAGAAAGGATCTAGTATCTCAACAAAAAGAAACCCCTTCTGCAAATAAAGGACATACAAAAAGGTATTTTATTAAACAAACAAAAATGCCATTGCAGAGTTATGATTCTCCCTGGGAAACTTGTATTTGTTAGGTGCACTCTCTTGAGAATGGCATTAAAGAAGATTCACACATAAGCCCTACTAGTTCAAGTGGGGTTTAGTTCTTGGCATGATTAGCAAAGTGGGTTTTCCAGCACATTTATTTTGGTCACTTTCCAGCCCCCCACCTCCCTCCCCCTGGGTGAGTCTTTAATTTGGTTGCCAGACCTTTCAGTAATTTTATTGTTCTGTGTTTTTTCTTATTGAGGATGTTATTTGGATAAAACTTATAGGCACATTACTCAGTCTGGCAAGAATGGGGGATAATGATCATTTCCTGACATTCACTTTTTAAGGAGATTTGCTTGTTTCCCTATTTGATCGAGTGCACTGACCTTCCTATGTGTTGTTACATAGTGTAACATCTAAGAAAGACTTTATTCTAAAGCCTGATATTTCATCCAAACACTCTCTTGGTATAGCTATGTCCCCTGCCATGGTACCACTCTTGAAATAAAAGCAAACCTCCTACCCTTGTCCTCCTTCACCATTTAAAGCAGCCCCCACCCCTTTTTGGTAGAAACTTCCTCTAAAGCTAAATTTAAAATCCTTATGTATTTTTCTTCTGAATCCAGGTTCATGTGACTGACTATAGATGAAAAAGGCTCATGAGTTAGTGTAGAACCTATACCAAGTATGAATAAAGACTATTTCCTCCCTATAGGGTAGATCCTCTGAATATATCACCTTTCAGTGGCTTAACCTTCCCCTCAAACTCTGTCAGCCAAACCTGTCTTGCATCCTGTTTTTTGGATCAGAAGAAACCATTTTTGCCGCTCTCCAAGTCCAAACATCTACAAGCTTTTCTTTCCATGCCTAGCTAAGTGCTACTTTATCCTCATAGCCTCTCATGAGCCTTCTTGTCCCCCATATGAAAGAAATCTCTTCCTTCTCAAATTTTTCAGTCCTTAATACCTCTCTCATCTGCCTCTGAGTGTTTTATCCCTCTTCTTGTAGTTATTTTACTGCAGTATTTTCATTTTAGAAACTAAGATACTCAAACAGGAATCGTGCATGATTCTCTTTGTATCTGCCCTGGTCTCTAGCACAGACCTGATACATAGGAAGTGCTCAGGTATGTTGAATGCTGACAAAGAGCAGGTCAGACCTTCCCTCAAAATAATGTTAGGTTTGATTAGTCATTAAGAGGTGGACCAGAATCAGCTGTCTTCCTTGAAGTCCTACGAAGAGGGATTGAACTTAAATCATGTGAAGGATTCTGGTGCAAAATTCAAGCAATGGAAGCCCAAGGCCCAGGATCCTTTACTAAAGAGGCTTGGACATGCCTTTGTTAAAGTTTTTAAGGTAGGCTTTGGAGCTATAGATGTGGGCAGATGAGGCTGGGGTGAGAAAATTAGAACTATCTTCTGGTTTTATTGTTGTTTCTAAGAAATCAGTCCAACTCAGAGCAGAGATATCCACAAATCAAAAACCATGGCCCAAATAGTCCTAAGGGCTCTCAAGGATGAATGGGAAGCTTGGTTCTACTTTGAGAAGATAACTGCATGTGTGCTGTCTTAAACATTGAATGAGATGAGTAATAGAATAGCAGCCCAGTTATAGTATTTCCAGGAGTCTCCACCAGGGTTGTTACGTCCCATCAAACCCATTATCTTTTCCCACAAATCTACCTTTTTGATAGAACTGCTATTTTCTCTAGAAACAAACTCACATCCCAGGCTTCTTTGAGTCCTCTTCCCAACCACATGCCTCCCAACCAAACATTTCCAGATCCAGATCCTGTTTCTTTACTACTTTCTGTAGTAGTGAGGCCCTATATGTCAGATCCTACATCTGGACACTGTATTTCCCTCCCTTCTATCTCTTCTGCCCTCTCTTGAATGCAACATTTCTAAGCATTCCCATGCTCAATAACTTTTAGTAGTTCTCCATTGCTTACAAGGTCAGTTCTCAACTCATTAAAATGGCATGCAAAAACCATTTGCAATTTGTCCCTTTGCTCTTGTTCTTTCCTTTCAAAAGTTTATCCATTCTTCAGGATCCCTTATTTCTACATAGACTGAAATTTAGTTGTTTACATGTTCGCCTCCACATTAGGTAGTAGCTCTTTGAGGATAGGAACTGAGTCTAACTCATACTTGTATTCTCAAAATGGCTAGGACAGCACAAAGAAACACTTCATGAGGGTAGTATGTTTCATTCACCAGACACTCACACAGTGTCTGGCTCTGACAAACATGTGTCTAATTATGAATGAATAAAAATCAGTGTTTTAAGGAAGGGATAATCCATCCTGCTTCCAGTTCCCCTTCAAAGAAGAGGTGCTGTTGCTGCTGCTAAGTCGCTTCAGTCGTGTCCGACTCTGTGCGACCCCATAGACGGCAGCCCACCAGGCCCCCCCATCCCTGGGATTCTCCAGGCAAGAACACTGGAGTGGGTTGCCATTTCCTCCTCTAATGCATGAAAGTGAAAAATCAGAGTGAAGTCGCTCAGTCGTGTCCGACTCTTGGCGACCCCATGGACTGCAGCCCACCAGGCTCCTCCGTCCATGGGGTTTTCCAGGCAAGAGTACTGGAGTGGGGTGCCATTGCCTTCTCCAAAAGAAGAGGTGATATGTAGTCAAATAGTTGATTTAAATGTTGACTCTTCTGTAGTCTTCTGTTGACTTTGGTCTTACCACTATTCTCTGGATCTTAGTTTTTGTTGCTTTCATAAGAAGTTAAGTAATATCTAATGGGCTGTGTGTGTGAGAGAGAGAAAGAGAGAGAAAGAGAGAGAATGTCAGGGGGAGGGAATTCCATCAGTATTTCCTTGGGGAGAGAAATAATCTTCCTCACAATTAGGCTTCATTTATATAAATTACCACAGGGTGATACCAAGGCCAAGAGACGTTGAAGTTTAGAGTTCAAAGAGGTTCTTTTATCTCCTAAAACTGGAAGAAGAATTGATTTATGTTTGCAGCCTTGACTTGGCTCCACAATCTTGAGACCTAATAATGATAAATCACATCAACAACTAAACTCATCCTCTATAGTTTACAAAGTACCTTTGTTTGCCAACTTCTTTCTTTCTGTTTTTCTTTCTTGTTTCGCTACACATATTTTCCAAGCCCTTTAAAATCTCGAATTATTTCTTTGGAGCTTCATAAACACCTTAAGAAGTAGCTTGGGAAGATATGGCAATGATCATTTTAAATTGCATTTTTGGTTTTATAACTAGTCTTTTAATTTTTAAAAACCTTTTTATTATAAAATATTCTAACCAGGCTTGGTTTGTGATCCTAGTTTATTTCTTATTTTTTTCTTACTAGGAGAATGACCTGTGGCACATCACTTAATCTCTCTGAAGCCCTGTCCCTCATCTGTAACATGGAGTTGTCAGCAATACCTACTACACAGGTTTGTTGTGAGGCTAGCTCTTGGAATTTTTTTTGTTCTTGTTTTACTTTTTACAGTTGCTATTAAGCAGAAACTCAGAGTCAAGCCACTTTAAAGAGTTGACTATCAATAATTTTCAAAATTCATGTAGGCTTTATCTTTGGCTATTTTTATGTCAGTACCTGCACCCTAGGTCACCCTCTAAATAAGAAGGAGTTCAAATAGGTCCTTCTCTCTATAGATCATGATTTCCTTGAGGACCTAGAGTATTTCTTTTCTCTCAGATACTGGCCCTTGTCCAAGTCCAGTCTTGCCCTGTTCCTTACCCAAGTATGAATACTAAAGAGCATTGATTAAAACTTTTTTTTTTAGAAGAAATGGCTTCTAAAAAATAGGATTATGTAGAATGAAGATGAAAAATGTTACTACCACAGTCATTATTGAATTATGACAAAATTCTGTCCTTGATGAGTGCTACTCAAAATGTGGCCCTTAGCCCAGTAGCATCAACATTACCAGGGAGTTTGCTGGAAATACAGAATCTCCACCTATCCTCAGATCATTTTAACAAATTTCCCAGGGAAATCCATACACATTGAAGTTTGGAAAATGCTGCTCTAAAAACAGGCTCTTACCCAACCCGGTGATAAAGTCTTACCTGAAAGACACAATGCTCACCAGATTAGTTCCCATACTGGCTGTTATTAACTCACTTGATTCTTGATCTTATCTCATTTTGTTCTGTTTCCATACCTGCTCATTTCTCTGTATTTTTATTTGTACCATTTTGGCAACCCACTCAAATTTAACTCTGGGGGTACTTGGCCAGTCTGCTTTGCTTCCCACTTAACAATAAGCATTCGCCTTTCTGGGATGGTTTTCCCGCAGACTGTTAGTCCTGAACTCCCCATGTTTATCTGTTCTCATGGGCTAGTCTCATTAGGCGATCCCTCAGGACTTCCTTGCTGAGACCTTAGTCAACAGGACCTTTCAAAGGCATCTGTTAAGAATTATTTGTGTGTAGTGCAAATGCAGCCAGGTATACTGCATGAACCCCAGAGAAAAGGTGCAGATATTAGTGAGATGATCTTTGAAAATGGTGATAACTATTTCAAGAGATGGTGACTGTCCTGAACTGACTAGACTTCCTAAAATGCAGATGCTACATTTTCCATAAAGGATTTTTTTTTTAAAAAAAGGACTTACATTATTGACAGTTTTAGACTGAATTTTGGACATTTGATTCTGTTTTACTTAATTCAAGTCTCTGGGAGAAATATATGACTTTTAAAGATTTTATTGGAGGGAGAGAGAAGCTTTTGAATTTCTTCTACATTGAAATTTTTGTGTGCACAGCAAAATACAAAAAGGAAATAAATTCAGTGCAAAGAAATGAGGAGCATAATGACCTTGGATGTTTTCATCATAGTTTTGAACTATTCTTCCTCCCTTTTTGTAAAACTTCAGAGTGAAATAACACCCTTGTCATAAAGTCTAAGCATTCCAATAATAGGAGATGGAGAAATGGTGACAGAGAGAAAACAGGTGTTTTTAGCTCACTAATACAGCATGCAGGCAAAGATTTCCACTTTTATCTGCTCCACAAGAGTATTCATTTTGATATTTGGCAAAACTAATACAATTATGTAAAGTTCAAAAATAAAATAAAATTTAAAAAAAAAGAGTAAATACTTTAGATCTACAGTCTTAATAAGAGTAAAAATGACTATGAATAATACCTACTTTCTGTGAAGGAGAAATTTAACTTTAACACTATTTTAAATGAGATTTCACCTATTTTTAGCCTTATATTTGCTACCAATAGGCTGTTATTTGAACACTGGTAGGAAAAAATAAACTATTAAAGACTATCTCATGTTAACATGTGCTAATGAGCTAAGAAATATTTTCATCCCTATACTGTGGAAAACTCAATATATGAGAAAAAGGTTTATATTAATGATGGTTTATAGTTCTGTCATTTAATTAGAATTGAAAATGAAAGTGTTAGTCTCTTAGTCATGTACCACTCTTTGTGACCCCATGGATTGTAGTCCGCCATGATCCTCTGTCCATGGAATTCTCCAGGGAAGAATACTGGACTGAGTTGCCATTCCCTTCTCCAATAGATCTTTCCAACCTAGAGATTGAACCTGGTCTCCAACGTTGCAGGCAGATTCTTTACTGTCTGAGCCACCAGGGAAGCCTGAGATCACTTTGTGCGTGTATGCTAAGTCGCTTAGTTGTGTCCAACTCTTTGCAACCCTATGGACTGTAGCCCATCAGGCTCATCTGTCCATGGGACTTTCCCAGGTGAGAATACTGGAGTGGGTTGCTATGCCCTCCTCCAGGGGCTCTTCCAGACCCAGAGATCAAAACTGCGTCTCTTATGTCTCCTGCATTGGCAAGCATGTTCTTTACCACTACACCACCTGGGAAGCCCACATTAGGCAGTATAAAATGATCTGGTGCTCCTATCAAAGCTTATATATTTCTTGTTCCTTTCCTCTAGTGCAATGATCTGTAATTATATTAGATAAATATAGTAAGGTAATGTGGAGAAGGCAATGGTACCCCACTCCAGTATTCTTGCCTGGAAAATCCCGTGGGCGGAGGAGCCTGGTAGGCTGCAGTCCATGGCGTCTCTAAGAGTCGGGCACGACTGAGCGACTTCACTTCCACTTTTCACTTCATGCATTGGAAAGGAAATGGCAGCCCACTCCAGTGTTCTTGCCTGGAGAATCCCAGGGACAGAGGAGCCTAGTGGGCTGCCGTCTATGGGGTTGCACAGAGTCGGACACAACTGAAGCAACTTAGCAGCAGCAGCAGTAAGATAATGATAGAAAAATACTTATAAAGTCTACATTGTCATGCAATGATATTCTGTTCTACAAAACTGAATGTGTGATCTGATGAGGAAATTTCAGCAAATGCTATTAGCTGACAATGGCTTAATACATAAGAGTTGGGTTAGAGTTGCTTTGTGATGGCCTCCTCTTGCAATCTCTTACCCTAGCAAAGTGAGTAGTGTGGAGGTTTTGCACCCTAATTAGGTGTTGCTTTTTGTTCTGGGCAGCCTGTCTTGTCATCTCTGAAGTCAGGACTGCCACAATTGCATAGCTCTACACATTAGCCCCATCTCCTGAACTCACACAATCTGGTGGCATGGCCTGAAAGCCCACCAGTAATGGGGGATGGTTTTCATGGCCTGAAAGCCCACCAGAAAAGGGAGATGGTTTTTGCCATGGTGAGAGGGCTCGCATTTTCTCTTGAACCCAGACTTTCAATATGCTTTAAAGAAGCCTGTTCATATTTTAAAAATAAAATCTTGATCCATTTGACTTCTAGAGCTTTCTAGGGTATACAAGTAAGCTACATGTCAGAACTGTGCTGTCCAGTATGGTATAACCTCTAGTCACAGGTGGCAGTTGAGGACTTAAGATGTGGTCAGTCCCAGCTGAGATGTGCTGTTAGTGAAAAATGCGCACTGGATTTCAAAAACTTAGGAAAAAGAATGCAAATATTTCACTGACAGTTTTTTAATGTTTTATGTTGATTTTAAGGTTGAAATGATATTTCAGTTATATTAATTGGTCATAACTGATTCAGGCTACTATAACAAAACACCACAAACTGGGTAGCTTATAAACAGTATGACTTTATTTTTCACAGTTCTGGAGGTTGGGAAGTCCAAGATCAAAGTGCCAGCAGATTCAGTGTCTGGTGAGAATTCACTTCCTGGTTCGTAGACATGTAATTTTCACAATAACTTCACATGGCAGAAGGCACAAGGCAGCTCTCTGGGGTCTCTTTTATGAAGGCACTAATCCCATTCATGAGAGCTCTGCCCTCATAGACCTAATTACCTCTCAAAGGCCCTATCTCCTAATACCAACACACTGGGTATTAGGTTTCAATATATGAAATTTGAGGGAGCATGGTCTTTCCAACTTTTTCATTATTATTATATTTATTATGGCATCATAATAATAAATGTAACTGTGATCAGTTATCTTTGGTGTTACTACTATGATTCACTGAGGGCTCAGATGGTGGTTAGCATTTTTTAACAATGAAGTATTTTAAAATTAGGTATGTACTTGTTTCTTCAGACATAATGCTATTGAATACTTAAGAAACTACAGTATAGTGTGAACATAACTTTTATATGCACCAAAAATTTTGTGGAACTTGATTTACTGCTGCTGCTGCTAAGTCACATCAGTCATGTCCGACTCTGTGCGACCCCATAGACGGCAGCCCACCAGGCTCCTCCGTCCCGGGATTCTCCAGGTAAGAATACTGGAGTGGGTTGCCATGTCCTTCTCCAGTGCATGAAAGTGAAAAGTGAAAATGAAGTCGCTCAGTCATGTTCGACTCCTCACGACCCCATGGACTGTAGCCCACCAGGCTCCTCCGTCCTTGGGGTTTCCCAGGCAAGAGTACTGGAGTGGGTGCCACTGCCTTCTCCTGATTTACTGCTACATTCACTTTATCGTGGTGGTCTGGACCCAAGCCTGCATTATCTCTGAGGTACACCTGTATTGCTCCTGACTTGCTTTATTAGCAAAGATGATTTCATTAGTGTATTTCTTGGCTTCCTACTGCTGCTGTAACAACTCAACACACATTTATTTTGTTACAATTCTAGAGGTCGCACATCTGAAAATCAGCTACACTGGGCTGAAATCAAGGCTCTGGGGAGAAACCCATTACCTTGCCTTTTCCTACTTGCTAGCGGCCAATGGCACCCTACTCCAGTACTCTTGCCTGGAAAATCCCATGAACGGAGGAGCCTGGTAGGCTCCAGTCCATGGGGTCGCTAAGAGTCGGGCAGGACTGACCGACTTCACTTTCACTTTTCACTGTCATGTATTGGAGAAGGAAATGGCAACCCACTCCAGTGTTCTTGCCTGGAGAATCCCAGGGACAGAGGAGCCTAGTGGGCTGCTGTCTATGGGGTCGCACAGAGTCGGACACGACTGAAGCGACTTAGCAGCAGCGGCGGCGGCGGCGGCAGCCAGTTGGCTCATGGCAGCTTGCTTCACTTGTCACGTTGACTTCATTTTCTCTGTCTTCCCTCTACTTTCCTCTTAAAAGGACATTTGTGATTGTACGTAGAGCCCATTTAGAGAAACCAGGATAATCTCCCTATTTTAGTATCCTTAACCACATCTGCAAAGTCCCTTTTTCAGTATAAGATAACATTAACAGGTTCCAGGGGTTGGGACATAGATATCTTTGGGGTCCATTATTCAACCTACCACCGTGAAAAAAACAGGTCAAATTTTAACTTTATATGATGACATCACCTGCCACCTAGTTTTGTTATAAACATTGTCTGTGGATTTTAGTTTGCTGTCTAGTCTCTCTAGTTTCTGACAGATCTTGAGGCTGTCAACTTCATCTCCCCAGAATCCTCCCTTTCTTTCTAATTTACATGTTTGAAGCTTGTTTACATTACTGCTGAGTTCAAAGACCAGCTCTTGGGTTTATTTACCACTTCTGAGTACTGAGTATTCAGTCTTTTTATTATTTTACCTTTGTTAGACTCCTTTGTATTTTCATTCATTCCTTTTATTTTTAAAATATAAAATTATACTATTTTTATACTATTATACTATTTTTTCTAGAGTTTAATTCACAGATTAGTTCATTTTTCCCCATCTTGTTACATATTGAAATATTTAAGACTGTGGATTCTTTTCACTGAGAACTATTTGGACATTTCATATAAATTTTTATATATAGTTTTCTCATCTTCACTAAAAATTATCTACATTTGTGATTTATATTTCCTCTTTAACAGTTGTTTAGTATGGTAATTTTTTAATTTCTAAGGGACTGGTACTTTCTTGAAATGTTTGTTATTAATTTATAATTTTGTTAAATTATATTCAGAGATACAGCTTGTGAAACTTTGGTTCTAGAACTTTGAAATTTTCTCTATATCCTAATATTAGATAAATTGTTGTAAATAGATCATAGGTCTTGGAAATGAAAGTATATTTTCTGTTTGTGCAATATTGTTCACTTTTATAAAACTGTATATTAAATCAACTTTAATAAATAGATTGATCAGCACCTTTATATCCTGTATTTTCATTTATTTTATCTGTCAAAGACAGATGTGTTAGCATTTCTGAATATAACATTTCTGTCATTTCTCTCATTGTATTCTAACAATTTTTGCTTTACATTTGCTAATACAGTGTTATTTCGCCTATAAATATTCAAGACAATTATATTTTAATTTATAATTTTTAAGCATTTACATAATATTCCTTTACCTTTTCCTTATACTTTTATGCTGATTTGTATTAAGATGTATTTGGTAAACAACAAGTAGTTAGGTTTTGTTTGACCCAATCTGAGTATCTTTGAATAGGGCATTATCATTCATTTACATGTTCTTGCTAAAACAGATATGTATGTATTTTATCATATTGTTTCATTAACTTTCTTTTTTCTACTTACCTTTTAGGGCATCATTTTCTATTTATAATATATTATTTCTTTCCTCTTAGCTTCTCCATTGTTAGGGAAATATTTATTTATTTTAAACTGAATGCTACTTTTGTAATTAAAGAGTGTTTTCTAGCTTGTTTTGTCTAAGTTTTAGAGAAGAAGGTAAACAATATCTTTTGACTTTTCCTCCTGGAGTCAAGGAGCTTCACTCCTTAATTCACCTTTTATTCCTGCCTTCCATTTTCCAGTCTTATTATAGATTCAGGTTTTGATCCAGGTTTTAACTGTAAGATACTTACACTACATAGTTCTCTTAAATAATAATAAATATTTATTAATTTAAAAATGTTGATATCAGTAATTTTGAAAATGTTCAGACCTAGCACAAAGGACTGGATAAACATCCATGAAGAAGATGCTAAACTTTATAATCTAGTAGGTGATAGAGACAAGTAAGTAGGTGATCATAATATATCAACTAGTGGCCTAAGTTCTGTGATTGGGATGATATGAAGGTGCTACCCGGCAGTGACCCTAACATGCTTTTCATGGATCAAATAAGGTACTCAATACTCATAACCTTCAATTAGAAGAAGAAATGACTTCCTACATTTTTTAGTTTCCTTTACCTAATGGGGACGTTCTCCAGATTTCTTTTGACTTCTTTTTCTCAAGTAAATCTATAGGAATAGAGGAAGGACTCCGAACATCTTTGAGGCACAACTATTTGAGAGGCATTATGCCAAGTACTTTACAGTAGTCATATCTTTTGAAGCCCATAACAACCCTGTGTGAAAGATGACTTTTTTTCCCACTTCACAGATGAAGTAACTGAGGCTCAGAAAGGTTAGGTAATTTGCTTTTTTATTGCATGACTTGAAAGTGATTCTAATCCAAACCTGGCTGGCCTCAGAGCCCTTTCCACCATAAGATGCTAAGACTGAGTGTTTAAGTCTTGATGGGGTTTGTATTTTTGGAGGTAGGGTCTAAGAGTTTGGAGGTAGGGTCTAAGAGTTTGCTGTATCAGTTATGGTATAGGAGGCACTTCTTGTTTTCCTGGGAGGTGTGTGTGTGTGTGTGTGTGTATGTGTTAGAGGGGATGGTAATGAGATTTTTCTCGCTTCCTGGTACCTGAAACTCACTGAATTTGTTATGAGGAATATAAATTGTTACCTTTTTTTTAAAAAAAAAAAAAACAATAAAACTGGGACTTTCCCATCATGGTAAGAATTGGTGGAAGTTTCATTTCTTTCTTCATCACTTTTTAGGCTACCAACATTGGCTTTGAGTCCCTGCTTTTTGGGAATAATTTTCTTATTTGTTTCATACTCAGCTATGTCCTTGATTATAATTTCCCTTAGAAGCCAACTATAGAGAAAGGTATTTCTTTGAGACCCTTCACTGTAGCTCCTGGACATGGTGAGGGGAGACCATCTGTGGTATGCATCATCCTCCGCCTCCAGTAGAAAGGGAAACAGGACCACAACAGAAACCTTTTCTTCTGGCGACACAGCGAGCTAGCTGATTTCCATGCCCTTCCCCCACCAAAAATTTCCCCATGTGTTGCCACAGAAAACTGCCCTATTGGTTCAGTTCCTATTCTTACAGAAGGGCTGGTTTTAACCCTGACGGGTGGCTGTCCTTTCTTTGTTGTTATTCCTGCTAACCTGATGACTTGCTAGTAATTAATTCTAATGAGTCCAGCAGCAGTCTCACCTTCCCTCCTCTGGTAAACATGGCCCTGGGTGTTTAAGCATTGCATTTCAGTCTCTCTCTTTCTCCACTGGAGACCAGTACCTTTGCAGTGAGTATAGGCAGCTCAGCTGTTGTAGGAGGAACCTGGGCATCCTGTTCCTTTAGATCCTTCATCAATAAGACTTTCTAGAAGAAATGACCTTTGAGCTCAGATCATATCTGAAGGATGAACTGAGGAAGCAAAAGGTCTTGGAGTGGGGTGGGTGACACAGGGAGGCAGGTAGGAGCAGAGAAGAGTGTGTCAGAGCAAGGCCATGCCTGCCCCATAGGAGTTTTGTAGGGATTCATGAGAAACATATCACAGCCTTGTCAGTGGCCAGGTTCCCAGCTAGATATCTACCGTGACTAGTGCTCCTGTGCCTGACATGTGTTTCTAGAGAAACTTGATATTGTTTTGAAATTTTTACCTCTAGAATTTTTTTAATGAAAAGGTCTTCTTTGGGAAGGGATCATTTGTTTACTCATGCATTCATGGAGAGTGCCTGGGACGCCAAGAAAGGAGGGCCAGTCCTGCCAGGAAGGCAGCAGCTCTAAAGGATATAACACATTGTGCTCTACTATCATAGTAGGGCAATGCAGGTCTCCATACATGGGGGTAAATGTCATCTTGGTACATCAGTTTATTTTGTACAAGTATCTTTCAAATCCATTTTCTCACTTGAATGATTATACTGGTCATTTTATAGAAAATGAAGCAGATATTGAGATGTTAAACAGTGTGCTTGGGATGCATAGCAAGAAAATGGCAGAGATGGGACTGAAATGCTGGACTCCTGACTGCCAATCTTTTTGACCACTGGAAGGACAAAATCTTTTGATTTGGGGATTTTCACTGCCCCCTTATGTTTCATTCTATTGTTCCTGCTTCCCATATTCCAGGCACCACACTTGGCTTTGAGGACACTGCCAATCTTCAATAAGGTGGTCAGGCTTAATGAGGGTTGACACACTCTGTGCCTTGAGAAAGGCATTCAAATTGCTGGAAAGGTGTTGTGATGTAATGGCAGCATTATGGAGCAAGGAGAGAGACTGACAGTGGATGATGGGCAGGGCTGAGCTGACAGCCAACGCTCAGGCTGAGCCCTTTTCCTTGGCTCCTTTAATGACTAGGGCTGAAGCAGCATTGCCAGGTCTACCTGTGAGCCTCAACCCTTTCTTAAATCCACTCTCCCCTCTTCCCCACCCATTGGACTGGACAGAGGCTACGGAGTCTGCTCACAGCTACTCCGAGCTCAGCAGTGGCAGCCTGCTCTGGTCCCCTCTGACTGACTTCTCTGTCTCCAACCTGGTAGAATATACTGTCCCTAAAGGGCATCTAGAACTTCAAGATCTGGCTTTGGGAAAGGTAGTTAACCACTCTAGGCCTCTGTTTCCTCATCTGAAAGGTGGAGGATTATTAGTGCCACCTCATGGGACTAAATGAGATAAGACATATAAAAGGTTTAGCTCAGAGGCTGGCATATAGATGGCTCCACTAACTGAAGATAGAGCATTAATGAGTGGTCCCAAGAATCGCCTGGGGAAAGCTTAAGATGCAGGTTCCCCAGGCCCACTGTTAGTAATCCTGACCTAGTTATACTAATAGTTAACAATTTTCAGTGTCTTATTGTGTCACAGGAAGGTCCCATTCTAAATACTTTGCATGAGTTATCTCATTTCCTCTTCACAACAACCATATGAAGTAGGTACTATTACGACGTTCAATTTACATGCCAGGAAACTCAGACTAAAACAGATGAGGCAATTTGCCTGAGTTCACATCACTAGTAAGTGTATGGAATCAGGATTTGAAACCATTAGTCTGACTTAGGGCCTGGGTCCTGCCCTCTAATTTTGTACTACTTATAAGGACTGATTCTAGGGCTGGAAGATCTATATCTGTCCCCACACCCTTTTTACTCAGAAACATGGTCTGTGGATAATGCTTTAAGAAACACTGTGAAGGCTGTTAACCTGTCGCCCTCAGCCTCAGCCTCTAGCATCCCCAGTGCGCTCAGGGAACTGGCATCCCATGACCCACCTCTACTACTGCCTCTCACTTAACAAGCATTTGTGCCCACCAGTGCTTGACAAGAGTTCATGCAGAGGCTTCTGGGAGCAGGAGCTGAAACTCCATTTGTTTGTGGCCAGAGCCTGCAGATGTCCTTTCTTTACACCCTTTCCTGTGTCTTCACTTCATTTTGTGCTATTATCTTGGGGGTTCCCTGCTTATCACTTCCTGTCCTACTATTTCCCTTGGAGTAGGGTCCTTCCCATTTCCCTATCCCATTTGCCTGATACACCTGAGGGCAGAGAGCAGGAAGGAGGGAGGGTGAAGGGTTCCCTAAGGTCCATGTTGGAATCTCTGTCCATAGTGAGGATGGTTACCAAAGCATTATTTGTGGGTTCATTTTACTTGGACACTTGAAACATTTGGTTTCTTTGGTAACTTGGGATACCCTTTTCCCTTGGGACGTGGTACACATACCTGGCTCTGGGAGGGAATGGAAGAGAGCTACAGGGGTTCTTCTAAGCCCCTCAGAAACCTGAATGTAGACTCAACAATTGATAGAACCCTTCTGTCTGATCACATCTCTTGTCAATTTAAAGTCTATTGATGGCTTCCAATTGTCTTGAGTCAGAGTCCAAAAATCCTAATCAGGCCCTACCTACATCTCCAGTCTCTGTCTATTCTCTGCTTATTCAGAGTCTTCTGACACATTGACCTTTCTAGTCCTTGGATGTGCTGACCTCCTTACCCCAGCACCTTATGTATTGTTTCCTCAGCTTGTACTCTCCTTCCCCCATGGCCAGCTTTCTTCTACTTTAGCTCTTAATGAAAATGTCACTCAGGATGGCCTTTCTTGACCCTCCAGGATAAGCGAGCCCCCCCGCCCCCTGTCATGACCTGCCCTATTTTTGTCACTTGGCGCTTTTTGTTATTTGGATACTTATTTGTTTGACATCTGACTTCCCCTTTAGACAGTCGCTGGGTTCCTAATGTTCAGCATGACGCCTTGAACATACAGTGGATATTCGAAAAATAGTGCCAAATAAATGAATCACAGGGTGTTGGGGGCCTGGAGCATCTTCAGAGCTGCTGGGTGGGTCTGGGGGCAGCTGGGAGGCACATGATATTGCGGTCCTGCCAAAAGGCTTTGTTTCAGGGATCTGCAGTGAGTTCCTCAAAAATAGCTGGGCAGAACCATAGCAGCCAGAGTAGGGGAAAACCTGGGAGCTAGGAAGCCAGGCCTTTTCCAAGAATGTTTTTTTGTTAAGTTGGTTTCAGAACAACAAAGGTTATCCCAAGAAAGAGAAACTGATTTCTCAGTAGAAGTAGGTATACTCCTCAGACTTCTTATACCATGATGATCAAAGCTGGAAGGAAACTTAGACATGTCTAATTTTCACAGAGATTGAGCCTGAAACTCAGAGAGGGAAAGGTACCTCATTCAAGAGAGACCACAACCAGATCTCTTGGCTTTCAGACCAATTCTTATTTCATTACAGCATACTGCACTTTGATTTGGGACCACTGTTGGAGGTGAAAAGAAATCATTAGAAAATGAATGTTTCCTGAAATATCACCTGCAATTTATTGCACTCAGAATTTCACACTGATAAATAACCTCTTTCTCATTAACATGCAGGCTCTCTACAATTAGCACTCTCATTTGCACTATGTAAACAGCTTCTAACTGTGCCTTTTACCTCTTTGCTCAAACAAAGATTTGTGTTAGCAAAGAAACAAGAAGGAAATTAGTAGCAGGTGAGAGCTTATTTTTAATTATATTGAGATTGACTGTTGTTCTCCAAATCTTCTCTAATTCCCCCAAGATATTTATTTGCAGACCAAATAATCTATTTCAATCTATTAAAGCAGCAGCCATTTCTGATCTTTATTTACTAAATGAAAACACAAATGGCAGCAGTGGATTTCTGGCTTGGTTCCAGGAGAGGCTGCTCTGGGGGATGGTGATGCACGAAGCTTTGATCTGAGAAGCGTGGCAATCACAGTGAAGTAGTAAGTACAGAGACGTGAAGAGCACCAATTTGGGCATGGGATGGGCTTGAAGTCCCAAAGTCAAGGCTTTCTCAGTGGTAACTCCCAAGTCAAGTTTAGGTTCTTTAGCAGAAGAATTTTAGTCTTGTCTCTAAGAATGAGAAACTGTGTCTGCCAGTGATGAAGGGACTGGCTTGTAGCATCTTATGGTCAGAACATTTAAAAGAATATCTATCTATTGCTGCTTCTCACTAAGGGCAAGAATTGCTTTTGAAATATCTGGCAATTGATATTGCAGAAGCTCAGCATTTCACTTGCTAATGTACTCTGCTCTGAAATTAATCTTCCCCTAATTGACATCTTGTCTAAAGCAGCTTTCACACATTGGGGAATCCACACTGAAAGAAATGAACTTCTCTTTTACGTGACACTTCTGTCACCATACACATCTGACGACCAGGGCCTCTCCTGTGAACCTGCTCCAGTCTATGTTTACCAAGTTCCTTTAGCTATTTTTAATGGGACATTATTTCTAGGCCTCTTATACTTTGGTTGGTTTCCTTCAGACATGATATAGGTGGTGAGGGCCTCCTACAGTGAGCTGTCAGGGATTGAAAAAGTACTCCAGGCTTTATCTGATCAGTTGTAAGCATTATCTGTCAATGGAAACCTGAACCCCTGACAGTCAAAGGCCATCCTCCTCACTGGAACCTCATGCTGTACACTGTTCTCTTGCAAGTTTTCATCTGTTTGGGGAGCACATTAGAATACTCTAGATTTCTTTTTATAACCAACCATTGCTTCCTAGAAGTGGGAAACCTCTGTTTGATGAGTCAGTTATCACATTTGAGTATATTTTATCTAGTATTTTTGAGCTATTACCATTAGTTGTTAAATAACTTACATTTTATAAAACATTTCATTTTACAGAGAACTTTCACGATAACCCCAGGAGACAGGCAAAGTCAAGATGGTTACCCCCATTTCATAAATGAGGAAACTAGACCCACAGAGGTAATGACTTGTGAAATGCCCTAAAGAGTTGAGAGTCCAACCTAAGTCCTCTGACTGTAGATTCACACCTATTGTCACTACATCACAGCTTGTTCTCTTTAGCAGATAATCGGGGTGAAAGGGAACAATGAGCTCATAAAGCAACTGAACATGGCCCTGGCTCCTCCACTCTGTCAAGTTTAGCCATCCTTCTGGGCCCTTTATCCTCTGTCATTTGTCCAATGAGTAAGTTGATGGGGGCCCCATCAACTTTTTTATTTTTTATGTTTTAAAATGTAAGATCTACCCACATTTATGGAGAAGGTGAATAGAGAATAGAGAGGGTGACTTTCTGAAATTTAGGGTAAATTTGAATTAGAATTTTTTATATCTCACTAATTTGTAATTTATGCTTTGACTGTTTCTATGTGACTTAATTCAAAGTTACATTTGAAAAGAATACTTCAAGAACCTAATAATAGAAAGGGAAACGATTGTACCTAGAAATCTAAACCAGGAAGGGTTACTATCAGTTTCCAGTTTCCTGGTGTCCAAGGCAAGAGTGGAAACTCAGTGGGTTACCAAACTCTCCTTTTCTTGTAAAAGGAAACAAACAATTAGAGAGAAGTGACACCTACACCAACTGGAATCTCTCTTTCATCGTTATATAAACAATACTGAATAGCAGAATGATCCATGATTTCGGTTGCAGTTTACAAACTGTTGGAGATTCCATTTGGGGGGGTGGGGGGTGGGGTGGGGTCTGGGGTATGTTTTGAGAATCTACACTTTGAAATTGCTCCCAGATGCTTCTGGTAATCAACCAAGTTAGAGAACTATTTAGGGATGGCTTATCAGAAAGGCATATTTCTGGTGCTGCCCCAGAGATCCATGCTCTTACCTTTCTGCTAGGCTTTTGATGAGAACAGTAGCTTGCAGAGCTAATAATTGAGGCTCTTTAGTGGGGTCTAGAAGGCAGGGTGTTCTTTATAGCAGCAAGGAAGCAGCACCAATGACCTTTTCATCTGATACTTAAGAGATTTTGGATTTATAACCTCACCAAGACAGAGGATCATTCCTCCTTTTCATGGACCAGTCAGGATTACCTACAAGCATGGCCTAGACTGCTCTTACATAGGTAACAGTTTTGGTTCTGATCAGTTGCTCAAAGCTTTTACAGCTGAAAGGTTTTCTATGACAAGGCACAAGAGAAGCACTTTCATCCAGGATGATTTTGGAAGAGGGTCTTGCCAGTCATCTGGCTGTCGACAGAAGAAGCTTGTCATGGCTCCTATGGAGTGTTTGATACTGTGTAATACTGTAGTTATACACTCCCTCTGTATAGCTCAGTGCAGCTCTGCATAACTTGATAAATTCACCTGTTAGAGTTATTTAATATTGTGCATCTGAATGATGAAGAATGTCTGCACATTAGAATTAATGTCAGTCTTGGACATGATAAATATGATTCTAGTGGCTCCTCTGAGAAGTTTCACTAGGGTACTGTTTTATTGTCTGCTGTCTCGAGGGCTTAAATCTCTTTTTCTGCCTTCAGTTCATAGGATAAAAACATGTGAAATCACTGGGATTTATATAGGCAGATTTGGCAGCTCTTTCATTTTTTTACTTGGACTGTCAGATATAAATCAATGTTACAGCACTCTTTCCAAGAATGTGTTAGAATGTGCATGTGTTTGGGGAGCAAACATGGTATTTCTATTATAATTTTGTTTGTTAGGTGTGATCTGAATTGTTTGGCTTTGTTTTGTAACATTCACAATTTGTGGTTATTTAATTGGTTCTCCTCTGTTTATCCCTATCCAGTGACTGTTGAGTTCTTTTTTTGTATCCCTCTGTGCCTTCACTCCTGCCCAGAAGGCCCACCCTTCCTGCCCATACATTAAGACTTAACTCCAGTCCTACTTTCTTGATAAATGCTTTTCTGAGTGGTAGACAAAGGGACATTCTCATATATCTTTGTAGTAAACCTGCATGTCTGTATATGGGAATGTCCCTTTGTCAACCACTCAGTCACCCAGGCTTCCATTCCTTCAGTACTCAGTTCCCATCCAGTCTCAATAAACAGTTCAAGAGAATTGCCAAGGTGTGGTATGTTTTCATGAATATTAGTTCAGGTTGCTAGGGAAAAAAAATAGCATGCACTGCATAGTTTAAACAACAGAAATGTATTTCTCGCAGTTCTTAAGGCTGAGAAGTCCAAGATCAAGGTCCTGGCTGATTTGGTTCTTCATGAGGGTCTGCTTTCTGGCTGTCTTTCTATTGTATCCACACATGTTGGAAAGCAAGAAAGGATGCAAGCCCTCTTGTGTCTCTTCTTATACTAGTACCAACCCCATCATGAGGTCTCCACTCTCTTGACCTAATTACCTCCCAAAGGTCTCATCTCCGAATACCATCACACTGGGGGCTAGAGTTTCAATATATGAATTTTGAGGAAACATAAACATTCAATCCATAACAAGATGTTTAGCAAGATGATTGACCGTTTTACTCCCTCACCAATACAGTTTGTGAAGATGTCTATTTTCAAAATCAGTTGAAGAGCAACAGGGACTATTTGATTATGAGTTCCACAAAGGCAAGAACCATGCATGCTCTCTTTGTCACAGCATCTCCAGTGTACATCTTCAACAACTTATACAACAGTTGCCGAATTAATTTGTTGAATGGGTGTGTTATATTTCTGTCTGTCTGCCTTATGAGAATTTAAGGCCATTGACGATAGTGACAAGGATGAGTAGAGAGCTCAAAACCATGACCTAGGAGATACTGTTAAAAGTTTTCTTGGTCTTTAGGTATCTGAAGGCTACCATGGGGAAGAGGAGTTAGATGGATTCTATGATGCTCAAGAAGCCATATCGAGAATGGGGAAGATGCAGGGAGGTAAATTTGGGCTCAGTAAAAGGAATTATCTGCAACTAATTCTGTTTAGAGATGGTCTAACTGTCTCCAGGCACCATGAGTTCCCCATTCCTACAAGTATTTAAGCTAAGTCTACTGACCAGTCACTAGGGATGCTGGGGAAGAAAATTTTTTTTAAGTAATATGAAAGACTGAAGTACTCAACTATGTCTTCAGTTTCTATGCCAAAGGCTTAAGAAATGATGATAAGAGTGGGGGTAGACCTTTCCCCTTTTTGAACCTCAGTTTCCTTCCTTTCAAAATAGAGAAGGCTGGGCCATGGACCCTTGAAGTTTTCGGTGGGCTCTCTGTTCTGTGCTAATGCTAACAATCCAGATAATTTGCCATTAAGTTTTGAGATCATATTGCTAAGAACATACACAGGTGGTATGTCAGGTTCTTGGAGTACCTTAATTCTCATTCTGTGGGAGAAGAGAGGGAGAAAGTTCAGTGTTTTCATGACCTCACACACCATGTATCAAAGGCCTTGGTGATTTTCTTGGCCATCTACAAATTTTCTTTGCAGTTTTCACCTCTCAGCCTTGTCTGTGTGCACCGGGGCCGCTGTGAAGCCCCAAGAGACATCATTGCCCAACATGAGGGAGCTAAATGCTTCTGTGAAGCTGTTGAGGACTGACTCTGTTCTAATAATGCAGAGATTTCAGCTCTGATCATTTGACATGCTCTTAAATTGTAATTTATAGGAACTCGTTTTCCCAGTCCTAGGATTAAGAACTAGAAATGGATGAAAGAGAAGGCCCACTCTCTTATCTGAAAATCTCAGTGCTGGCAGATGACTCAAGCACACCTCTACTTATTTGAAACTGGAGCCTATTATACAGAGTGAAGTAAGCCAGAAAGAAAAACACCAATGCAGTATACTAACGCATATATATGGAATTTAGAAAGAAGGTACCGATAACCCTGTATGCAAGACAGCAAAAGAGACACAGATATATTGAACAGTCGTTTGGACTCTGTGGGAGAGGGCAAGGGTGGGATGATATGGGAGAATGGTATTGAAACATATAAAATATTATACATGAAACGAATCACCAGTCCAGGTTTGATGCATGATACAGGGTGCTCGGAGCTGGTGCACTGGGATGACCCAGAGGGATGGGATGGGGAGGGACGTGGGAGGGGGGTTCAGGATGGGGAACACATGTACACTCATGGCGGATTCAAGTCAGTGTTTGGCAAAACCAATACAATATTGTAAAGTAAAATAAGTAAATTAATAAGAATAATAAAATAAACTTCTTTTTTAAAAAGTCCTCAAATAGTCAAACACAGAAATGCAGGATGTGAGACATCTACAGTCTTCATTCATTCATTTGTTTCATCATGACCTGAGTGCTCACCACGTGCCAGCTGTTGAGATAAGCACTCTATTGGTTTGCCAGGGCTGCCATAGCAAAATATCATAGGCCGGATGGCTTAAGCAACACAAACTTATTTTCTCACAGTTTTAGAGGCAGGTGCCAGCTGGGTTGGTTTTTTCTGAGGCCTCTCTGCTGGCTAACTGACAGTCACCTTGTCCGCACATGGTCACCCCTCGGTCTGCATGTGTTGCCTGTGTTCTGATCTTCCCTTCTTATAAAGATACCATGGGATCAGGGTCCACCCATACAACCTGATTTTACCTTAATTGCTTCTTTAAAAGCTCTAAGAAGTCAAAAAAATCATATTGTGAGGTACTGGCAATTAGTACTTCAACATGCAAATTTTGGGAGGGGGGAGTGACACAATTCACAAAATTGTGACTTAATGGCAGATATAATAATAATGAAAATAAGATTTCAGCTGACAGGGAAGTTGATAGGATTTAACTGGCTGCCTGATGTCATGGCAGTCTCAAGCTGTGTGACCAGATATATGACACAGTATATGTTCTCTTAATCAGTTTCCACTTAATCGACTTATTGGATAGATGTAGTCCCTTGATTACTTCGGTAGTTATGCCAACCAAGGCCCACAGCATGCTGTATGCTGGTGGCCAGGGGATCTTTATTGCATTCAGGCACTCGTGCCCCCTCCAAATGGGCCCACGCTCACCAAGAATCACTTGTGTGTATTTACAAATAGGGAAATGCCAGTTATACTTGTTATTATAATTATAGAATTTGATTGTGTATTATGTAAATCAATGAAATATGAGCACAGAAGAGAGTTCTTTCTATGGAAACTTTGAATGTTTTAGAAACCCTTGATAATGTTAGGCCACTAAAAGAATTGGTGTTAGTGATGGTGTGGAACAGACATGGTTCAAGTCCTGGCTCAGCCCCTTTCTAGCTGGTAATTTTGGACATTTTACTTTATGCTTACAGGACGGTAACACGATCGTTGAGAGCAAGGACTCAGTCAACTCCGAAAGTCTGGAAGAATTTTGTACTCAGAGTCTGTGCACTTGTTTCTTAAGTGTCTTTAAGTTCTTAGCTTAGCTTAGCTTAGCTTATTCCCCAGGTTATAAACTGTATAAAGGGATCAAATAGGTCATTTTCCCCACCATGCCTGATGAATAGCACAATTCCTGGCATATGATAGGTGCTCAATAAATATTTGCTTAATAAAGGACCTCTGTTAACATTTTGATGCGTTTTCTTCCTGTGTTTTTTCTATGCATGTTATATACATATATTTTAATACATTATATGTATTTTTTGTTCTCTCTGCTTTAAGAATTTTTAAAATTTATTTAATTTTTAATTGAAGGATAATTGCTGTACAGAATTTTGTTGTTTTCTGTCAAAAATCAACATCAATCAGCCATAAGTGTACATATGTCCCTTCCATCCTGAACCTCTCTCCCATCTCCCTCTCCATCCCACCCCTCTAGGTTGTTACAGAGCTTTTGTTTCACTTAACCCGATTACATCATAATCATTTTCTTAAGTCATTAGAAATCCTTAAGGAAAAAGCTTTGTGATTTGGGATGATAGCTGGGTCTTTGGCCATATGACCCTGAAAACACCCAATCTCATCTGGAATGATGGCAGGGCCTCTGGGAATTATGCACAATGTGTACCACTTGTCTCCCTTTAACTTTAGGAGTCTAAGATGTTGTGGGTGTGGTTAAAGGGATGCTGTGTCCATGAATGACATCCCTCACATGTGTTGCTGCAGAAAAGAGATTGCAACTGCTGCGTTATTGGCTAAAACAGCTTACAAAGAGTAGGTTGGTTCCAGTCCTGAAGGATACTTAGGAGGGTCAGAGACAGGAGACTAAATAATTCTTCCCTGCTGAAATGACTCTCTCCTGGTTAGCTTCATAGAGGGCTTTATAGGCCCCAGGAACTCGACAGGTTGAAAACTTTCTTATCCATCTATGTTGTTGTTGTTCAGTTGCTCAGTCGTGTCCGACTCTTTGCAACCCCATGGACTGCAGCATTCCAGGCATCCCTGTCCTTCACCATCTCCCAGAGTTTGCTCAAACTCATGTCTATTGAGTCAATTATGCCATCCAACCATTTCATCCTCTGTTGTCCCCTTCTCCTCCTGTCTTCAGTCTTTCACAGCATCAGGGTCTTTCCCAATGAGTCAGCTCCTCGAATCAGGTGACCAAAGTATTGGAGCTTCAGCTTCAGCATCAGTCCTCCCAATGAATATTCAGGATTGATTTCCATTACGACTGGTTTGATCTCCTTGCAGTCCAAGGGACTCTCAAGAGTCTTCTCCAGCACCACAGATCAAAGGCATTAATTCTTCAGTGCTCAGCCTTTTTTATTGTCCAACTCTTATATCCGTATATGACTACAGGAAAAACTATGTGTTACCGAGGGCATTTAAGAGAACCATTGTTCTCTTAGTTATTCGAGCTACCAACTTCAGGTTCCTCTTTGACTTGTCCTCCCTTCACACTGGATAAGTCCTTCAGATGCTATCTCTTGAATCTTCCCCCCACCCTTATTCTCTGTTAACTGTGACCTTGTCCTCTCTCAGACCTTCATCACTGGGAATTTTGCAGCCTCCACCTAATTGGATTGGTTACTTCCTGCCTCATCCACTTGTCATTCATTCTTTACATTCTAGGGAGCTTTCCCCCTCCTCAATGCAGAGTTAATCATATTGATTTTTAAATGTTCTGCTCAAAATCTTTAGAGGGTTTCCTTTATCATGGAACAGAGTTCTAACTCTTTACTATGGCATTCAGGGCATTTTACTCCAACCTATATTTCTGCTCTTCTTTTCTGGGATGAAATTTTTAAAATAATTTTTTCAAAGGACATTATTATTATTACAGAGGCAGATATGGAGTAAATCCTGCCTTTACCTCTTTCCAGGTGGTAACTTTGACCACATTACTTAGCCTCTACAGGGCAGTAACATGAGGGCTAAGAGCAAGGACTCAGGAACCCCTCCACCTGGCTCTACCACTTAGTGGTGGTAAGACCTTGGGCAAATGACTCAAACACCTAGAACTCAGTTCCTCCTCTCTGAAATGGGATTTGCTCCTGTACCACTGAATTGTTGTGAAGATTAAGTAAATTAATGCTTGTACAGCTTTTAGAACAGCACTCAATACATGGTAAATACTAGATAGGTACTTGCTATTATCATGTGGGACCTGATTTCCACATGGGTAAAATGGGAATAGTATTACCCATATATCCCACTGGAGTATTTTATAATTAAATAAAATGATATGAGATCATCTATGTGAAAACACCTAGAGCAACCTCTGGTAGCTGTTGAGTTCTCTCCCTTATCCAGACTTCAACTTAGAATTCAGTTCTGCTTCTTGGGGTCTGCTATAGCCCTTTGTAAATAGCAGTAATATTGCACCACTCTATGTTATTCTGCTTTATTGACTATGCCAAAGCCTTTGACTGTGTGGATCACAATAAACTGTGGAAAATTCTGAAAGAGATGGGAATACCAGACCACCTGACCTGCCTCTTGAGAAATGTGTATGCAGGTCAGGAAGCAACAGTTAGAACTGGACATGGAACAACAGACTGGTTCCAAATAGGAAAAGGAGTTCGTCAAGGCTGTATATTGTCACCCTGTTTATTTAACTTATATGCAGAGTACATCATGAGAAATGCTGGACTGGAAGAAACACAAGCTGGAATCAAGATTGGTGGGAGAAATATCAATAACCTCAGATATGCAGATGACACCACCCTTATGGCAGAAAGTGAAGAGGAACTCAAAAGCCTCTTGATGAAAGTGAAAGAGGAGAGTGATAAAGTTGGCTTAAAGCTCAACATTCAGAAAACAAAGATCATGGCATCCAGTCCCATCACTTCATGGGAAATAGATGGGGAAACAGTGGAAATAGTGTCAGACTTTATTTTTCTGGGCTCCAAAATCACTGCAGATGGTGACTGCAGCCATGAAATTAAAAGACGCTTACTCCTTGGAAGGAAAGTTATGACCAACCTAGATAGCATATTCAAAAGCAGAGACATTACTTTGCCAACAAAGGTTCATCTAGTCAAGGCTATGGTTTTTCCTGTGGTCATGTATGGATGTGAGAGTTGGACTGTGAAGAAGGCTGAGTGCCAAAGAATTGATGCTTTTGAACTGTGGTGTTGGAGAAGACTCTTGAGAGTCCCTTGGACTACAAGGAGATCCAACCAGTCCATTCTGAAGGAGATCAGCCCTGGGCTTCCTTTGGAAGAAATGATGCTAAAGCTGAAACTCCAGTACTTTGGCCACCTCATGCGAGGAGTTGACTCACTGGAAAAGACTCTGATTCTGGGAGGGATTGGGGGCAGGAGGAGAAGGGGACGATAGAAGATGAGATGGCTGGATGGCATCACTGACTCGATGGATGTGAGTCTGGGTGAACTCTGGGAGTTGGTGATGGACAGGGAGACCTGGAGTGCTGCGATTCATGGGGTCGCAAAGAGTCGGACATGACTGAGCGACTGATCTGGTCTGATATAGGGGCATGCCTCAGCGATATTGCGGGTTTGGTTCTAGAGCACCACAATACAGTGATTATTGCAATACAGTGAATCATAAGATTGTTATGGTCCCGGTGCAGATAAAGGTATTTACACTTAACTGTAGTCTATTAAGTTTGCAATAGCATTATGTCTTAAAAAGCAAAATACATATATTAGTTAAAATATACAAAACAGAAAAACAACTACAATAGTGCATAGAAATCACTGATTGAGGAGTGGACAGAGTAATTGAACCTAAAGCGCAATGACTTGGTTGTAAGAAGAGCTCAATAAATGCTGTCTGGGCATAATAATTTACAGATATTTGTTAATTTTGATTATTATCCTAGGAATGCATAGGTATGAATGCTCTAATTTTTTTAAACAATTTTAAAATTGTTTTGTATTATGATATTGGATACATACAACTTGTGAATTAACCATTTAAGTTTCAGTTACTGGCCTTTCCCTCTTCCAGAAAGTTGAGACAAAGAGGTAGGTGCTGAAATGGGAAGCTCTGTAGTGAAGGGCACGGTGAAGAGAACCTTCTCTATTTTCCTTAATAAACACAAAGAGAGGCCACCCATGTGATAAAGGAACAACCTTTTCTATCATTTGTTTGTTGAAATTGAAGAAACGAAATGAGCACTGACGGAGATGGGTGACGTCACCTTGTCATCTGCCATTCCTGAAATACCACTTCCTCTTCTTGGGGACATGAAGACCTAACACAGAAACACAGCTCAGCCACTCATGGAGCAGGAGTCAGCTCTTCAGATGTTCCCTATTAATGGAGGGGCATCATTGTCAAATACCTTGTCACCTACGCTTTCTGGAGAAACAGATATATGGTTAAGAAACATATGACACCAGCATAGGAGCGGTTACTTTTCAGACAAATTATCCAAAAGGCCTGATACAGTATGTGCTTCCTCCATTACCACCACACACGTTTGCTTCAATTCTGCAAAATAAATTGTGTGTGCCACATTCGTGCCGAGCATCATCCAGATGCCGTGAGAAGTCTTGAAGGGGCAAATGCAAAGATTCCTCTGATATAGGAGCACCTTCAAGAGAGTTTATGATCTAGAGGGAAACAGAAGTATTCTAAGGTCATGGGTAATCTTTAAAATAATGCATAATTAACTAGTGAAGGGTAAATAAAGAACCATGGACACTGAGATGGGAGGAATCTCCCAGGCAAGGGGAATTTAACATCTGTTAAGCAGCTATTTTACAGCACATATTATGTTAGAAATTTTACATATATTACATCTTCCACAGAAAAATCAAATGAAATCAGTATTATCAACTCTTTTACAACTGGCTGAGTTAAATCTTAGCGAGGTTAAGTAACTCACCCACATCATACAGTTAGCATCAGAGTAGCATCCAGATTCAAGGCTGTTGGCTGCCAGAGTTTGGGCACTCCCTTCCCACTACAGAGAACAAGAGACAAAGTTTGGTCCCTTGAAAAAGTTTCAACAGGGGGAAAATGTGGAGGAGATGGAAGAAGATGAGAAGGCTGTCACCTAAGGAAAGGGTGACGTGTCATGAGAGACATTAATAACCATATTAGAACTCTACCCATCTCACCTCTCCCATCCAAAGCATCCATTCCATCAAACAAATCATGTGCATTTTCTATGAGACAGGCCTGAAGTACTGGTTACAAAGAGTTACAGGTGCATAACACAGAACCCGTGGCCTCACTCATGTGTCCTGAGTCAAAGTACACCCTGTGAAGTGCGAAAACAATGCATAGTATGGCCAGTGTCAGTGTGAAACTGGTGTGTTATTGCTCATGATTATTTCACCTGAAAAGAATTATGGAGACTGAGAAGTGTCATGAAAAGGCCCTGGACTAGAATTTGAAGGATCTGTCTAGACTAGGCTCTGTTGCTTCCTGACTCTGTGATTTTGGACAAGTCACATTTGTTCCCTTCATGGAACATCTGTCTCTTCATGGAAGGAGTGAAGTTTAGTTTAGATGATTTTGAAGGTCTTCCTTCCAGCTCAAATCACACACTGAAGAGCTTTGCTAAAGTTACTTTTCTCTACAAAGTTCCTTCTTGTCTTTCAAGTTTTCTTTTCCATGTCTTCCCCAAGATGGCTGATGCTCCAGTCATTGTAACCTCTTTCAGAGTGAGGGAGCAGAAGATGAGGTGCGGGAGGGGACCAAACACAAACTCTTTCTCTGAGAAGGAAGGTGGCATTGGATGCTGGCTCAGGGGGTCAGCTGACTGTGGCTGGGAAACCCCAGACTGGAAGATCTCTACGGCTCCTTCAGCTCTGACCATCTGTGTCTCTGTGTATGTAAGTGACACTGTGGTCTGCATTATTCACCCAGCCACTAACCGTGCTCATGAAACATCACTGGTGAATTCTGCATAGTTGACTACTCCTGGATAAGATAGGAAAGCCACAGTGTTAGTGCACTCACCCAGTGGGGACAACTAAGATGGAAAATAAATTCATTTGAGGCTAAATTTATGCAGTAGGTCATTTATTATCACAGAATCTCCAATTCTTCCTTTCTGTTTATAATAAATATCATCTTATTCTTGGATGGTAAATACACAAAGTAATCTCTTCCCAGTTACTCTGCTGGAAGGCTGGTTCACCAGGAACCCTTGTGTGTTCACAGAGCCTTCAAGTCTAACCTTGAGCACTAACTCTCTGTGTCTTAGATAAGCTACCAACCTCATTGTGCCTGAATTTTCTCATTGGTAAGATGATGAATTTGTTAGCTTATTTATTAGCTTTGATTACCTCTTTTTCCTACCATCGACCCCCACATTTTACAACATTCTTGCTCAAACATTTACACCAGTAACACTGTTTTCCTAGTACTTTCACTTATCATAGCTGTGTACCATTTCTAGTCAGAATTTCTTTTTACAATGAAGTACCCAGTGTGACCACACTTTCATGATATGATTCGAGATGTCAGAGAAGAAACATGGCTTTTGACCTCATCTGGGCTTCTCAGGTGGCACTAGTGGTAAAGACCCCACCTGCCAGTGCAGAAGACACGTGGGTTCGATCCCTGGGTTGAGAAGATCCCCTGGAGGAGGAAATGGCAACCCACTCCAGCATTCCTGCCTGGAGAATCCCGTGGACAGAGGAACCTGGCGGCTACAGTCCATGGGGTCACAAAGGGTTGGACACGACTGAGCATACACTTAGCACACACACATGGAAAATCTTACCACAGGAACACTGGTGATTTCTGGAAAGATGTTAAAACGTTGAAAAGAGCTGGAGGAACAAAATTTCCCAAATCATGAACAGAGCTGGATTTAGATCCTCATCTACTCTTTGCTAGCTATGTATGTGACTTTGGGAAAATTACTTAACCTCTCTGGACCTCATTATTGCCATTTATAAAATGGAGATAATCATAGAATTTTATCTAACCTGCCTACCTCACTAGTTTTTTTGCTCCCTAGGAGTTTGAATATGCTTGGAAATTTGTTCAAAACTGCAAAACCTGGTTCAAATATAAGTTGTTACTCCTAATGTTATAAATCTTCCAATTCAATATATTATTAGAATGTTTTATAGCAACCGACAGCTTTTCAGACTTAGATGCCACCATCCATCTTGTTAGATAAATGAGACGATTTGCCTCATCTTTACCATCTCTTTCTTTCCCTTATTCACAACATGGTTCTTCTTTTAAAAAGAAGTACGTATAACATAAATTTACCATTTTAACCATTTTAAAGTGTACAATTCAGGGGCATTTAGTATAATCGTAATGTTGTAAAACCATCAACACTAGTTCCAGAACATTTTCATCACTTCAAGGGAAAACCCCCTATCCATTAAGCAGTCTCTTTCCCCTCCCCTTCTAGCCCTGGACAGCCACAAAGCTGCTTTCTGTCTGTAGAGGTTTGCCTATTCTGGACATTTCGTATAGATGGAATCATACAATATGTGGTGTTTTTGTGTCTGGCTTCTTTCACTTAGCATACCATTTCCAAGTGCATCCATGTTGTAGCATGTAACAATACTTCATTTCTTTTTATGGCTAAATAATATCCTATTGTATGGATGGATATAGGACACAAAATGGTTTTTAACCTTTGAGTTGCTGTATTTGAGATGCTGACTATACACATAAATACACTTTTCTCCCCATGCAATTTTAAGGCATTAACAGAGACCCCTGTGCCTATTAGTGTATCCCAGGTTGAAAACTTGAATGAATAAAATGAAGGGAGTCAGGAGGTACAAACTTCCAATTAAAGAACACGTAAGTCACGAGGATGTAATATACAGCACGGTGAATATAGTCAACAACATTGTATTGCGTATTTGAAAGTTGCTAAGAGAGTATATCTTAAAAAGTTCTCATCACAAGAGAAAGATTATGTTGTACATCTGAAACAAATATTATATGTCAAGTATGTGGGTTAGTTGTTCAATTGTTTCCCACTCTTTGCGATCCCATGGTCTGTCCATGGAATTCTCCAGGCAAGAATATTGGAGTGGGCTGCCATTCCCTTCTCCAGGGGATTGTCCTGACCCAGGGATCGAATCGAGGTCTCCTGCATTACAGGTAGATTCTTTACCATCTGAGCTATGAGGGAAGCCCAATTATACATCAATTTTAAGAAAGAACTCTTGTTTAAGTAAGAGACAATTCTCTGAATCCTTCCACTCATTCATTTATTCATTTTGACCATCTATAATTGCTAATCAAGTGTAAGACACTTTTCTATGCTCTGGGGGAAACAAAAGTAATTAACAAAGCAGACAAGAATTTCCTTTACCATGGGGTTTACTTTCTAGTGGTGGGTGACAAGCAGTGAACAAATAAATCCTAAGGTTTATAAGAAGGTCATAAATGCCACAGGGAGAAACAAAGCCAGAGGAGAGGGAGTAGGAAGTGCTGAGGAGGCACTGCAATTTTAAATGGGATAGTCTGAGAAGGCGATCTTTGGACAAATATTTGAACATGTGAGGAAGTAGCCAGGAGTTCACTCTTACCTATAGAAAAACCTGATTACCATTGCAGAAGATGTCTTAGCAAAAAGGCCTAAGTAATGTTCCTTTTTCCACTTACAAGGGTGATTCCATCTTTAAATTTATCAAGGAAGAATTCATATAGATAAGGATTTCCACAAGTTTTCCTCCCCAAATTCTAAAGTTTACTATGTCTCACGGTAATTTAGAGTGCAGGCTTGAAAGGCAGACTCCATATTTTTTGCCACACACACACAAGAAATCTGTATGCCTTACCAGAAAGTCAGGTACCTCTCTTTATAGCCTCTTCATTTTTAAAACGGTAATACTAATCCTATGTGAAAGTGAAAGTCGCTCAGTCCTGTCCGACTCTTTGTGATCCCATGGACTACAGTCCATGGAATTCTCCAGGTCAGAATACTGGAGTGGGTAGCCTTTTCCTTCTCCAGGGATTAGTCCTATGCATCTGTTCTTTTTGCAACAACCCTCTTCAATGGAAGAAAGTGTCTAAAACACCGAGGACACTTCCTAGAGTATAAATTCTGCTCAGTAACGGTAGATAATTTTATTTGTTTACAGAACCCTTGCTGATTGCTCTTCTCTCCTGAAGTAAAGCACTTTTGTAGGTTACTTGACTGTGGGAAAGAAAGGGAAGTGTTCTTTTGCATGTGTTGTTTCAGAAAAAGAAGGAAGTAGGGCGGTGTATTACGGGGCTCGAAGAGAAAGAACTCAACTATTTCAGCCCCACAAATTCAACCAGTTGACGTGTTACCCCTCTGTCTCTATTTTAGGAATCCTTCTGGATTTTCTTGGGATTTGAGTTCCTTGTGTCTTGTTTTGGCCTCGAAAGCAGAATCTCCCTTCTCCCACTCTCTCCCATAATTGTTCCAGGTCTCTCATTCAGAGACTCCTTCCCTGGACTTACTTTTCACCTCCTCCTCACCAACCCAATCGCTCGCCAGCTTTTACCCTCATTTACTTTTCTTTATAGCATTCAATACAATTTTTTCTTTAATCCCCAGTACATAGAACAGGATTTAGCACTAGCACGCACTCAAGAAAATATTTATTGAATAGGGAAATGTATTGAAAATCTCAGAAGTCATGAATTTTGTTCTTCTTACTCCCCATTTGATGTTAAGTGTGACTGAATGACTTACTTTGACCAATGGATTGTATGAGTGGAAATGACAACAGGTGACAAGCTTAGGTAGAAGCTTAAAGAGCCAGTACCTGCTCTATTAGCTTCTCTTTCCTTCTGTCAGACAGCTGGCAATGTTTGAGAGGGTGGCTGTCTTGGCATCCTTGGTCCCAGAGTGCTTACAATGAATGGAGGCCCTCCTGATTGGCATGTTCCCTGGTGGCTCAGATGGTAAAGAATCCACCCGAAATGTGGGAGACCTGGGTTTGATCCCTGGGTTAGGAAGATCTCCTGGAGGAGAGCATGGCAACCCACTTGAGTATTCTTGCCTGGAGAATCCTCATGGACAGAGGAGCCTAGCCGGCTACAGTCCATGGCGTTACAGAGTCCAACAGGACTGAGCGACTAAACACAGCACACAGCACAAGAGCAAGAAACAGATTTGTTTTAAGCCACAGAGCCTTGTAAGTTGTTACTCAGCATAACTTAGACTGTCCTGACTAATAAAAGTACCAACCTTATAATTTAGTCTTACTGTTCTCTTTCCCCAGGAGGAGGATCTGGGTATTATTTTTGTGTGTGTGTGTGTGTGCTAAGTCTCTTCAGTTTTTACCTTCAAATAAAAGTAAAGATGCATGATTAGAAAAAATGGATGTGGTATTATAGTATCATGTTTGATCGTATCTGATTTTTTCAAAGACGCCTATAGGACAACCCTTGGTCAGCTCCTATTTCATATGCACTTGAGATGGCACTGGAGAATGAGACTGCATTTCGGAAGACATTTCCTTCGGGGAGCACTTAGCTCCAGATGCCCCTTGTTCTTCCCCAGTTTCTGCTGCACTGACCAAGTGTGTGCTGTCTTTGATCATTTTACCTCTTTATGTTAATAGGATAAACAATTATCTAAATACTGAACTTCAGATCTCTTGAAGGGTTAGTGTGGTGGGGAAAATAAACCCCAAAAGATTTGCCATCAGAGAATATTGGGTTAAGTATCTGCTTACTAACATGATGATATTGGCTAAATTGCTTAGCTTTCATTATTGAGATGATAGTGTGAGTCCATAATTTTTCCAACCAAAATTCTTGGGGCAGGATATATTTTGGAATTTTGAATTTTTCAGAATTTTTATAAAGGTAGTATGTTGTATATCCTCTGTAGGTCAACACAAACCCAGCGTGACTGGGGCAGTACTCCAAAAGCAATCATATTATTATTGATGTAGCAAAATATGTCAATATTTAAGGAAATAGGGATTTCTTTGGAAGGAATGATGCTAAAGCTGAAACTCCAGTACTTTGGCCACCTCATGCGAAGAGTTGACTCATTGGAAAAGACTCTGATGCTGGGAGGGTTTGGGGGCAGGAGGAGAAGGAGACGACAGAGGATGAGATGGCTGGATGGCATCACTGACTCGATGGACATGAGTCTGAGTGAACTCCGGGAGTTGGTGGTGGACAGGGAGGCCTGGCGTGCTGCAATTCATGGGGTCTCAAAGAGTCAGACACGACTGAGCGACTGATCTGATCTGATCTTATCTGATAAAGATGATGCATAGGCTCATTTAATCTGAAATCAGGCTTTGCCATAATATGAGTTTCCCTAAAGTTTTGGTTTTTAGAGTTTTAAAAAATTACGGATAATGTGTTGTGGACTTGTACCTATTTTTCATGTTGTTTTAAAGAATAAATTTTAAAAGGCGTATAAAAGGATATTATGTACAATATCACCATAAAATGAGAACTCACAGCACAGAACTGGTAGTTCATTCAACAACCTTCAACATGACATTCAACAATAAAAGTAATATTCAGTGAGCATCTACTGTGTGCTTGTCATTGTTCCAGGTGCTGTTACTAAAGTCATTAATGGATCAAGGATCATTTCTTCCATTCGGTCTTTCCCAGAGAATGCACGTGTTTCTATGCAATTCTTTCCCAAATGTGTGGGCACATAGAGTCAGTCCTTTGATAGTTTCTTAGGCTTATTAAAATACTTCATTATTTGGGGCTTTAAAAATAAGTCAGATAAATTAAATTTTCTACTTTTCAGCACAAGTTAGCCCTAGAAAGTCTTCTGGTGAGTCACGTTCTGAGCAGGGAAATCTGGCGTTGAGGCATAATTAACATTCTGGGTTGCCCCCAGTTTCTATGGAGATGAGTGTAGCCCCTAGGGGGAGGAGTGATGGATGTGTAACCTCCAAGATAAGTAACTGACAGGTAAGAAATTTTCCTTTCTCAAATGCATTAATTATTCACATTCATTATTCATCAAACACTGTGAGTTTCCATTTAGAAATTGGACCAAATAGAGAAATCCCCCTAACCATCCCCCATAATCAGATCCTTCCAGGGACCACTGAGCATCTGGGTAGGTCTGCTGTTCCATCCAGTTTAACAGCAAGTGTTCGTCTAATGTCGCTGGGAAGATTGAACCTTGTTGTCTGTGGTAGCAAAGACTTTTGGGGCTTTCAATTTTCACAGTCTCTGATATTTTCTTATTACTATTTCCTCCTTCTAGAATGTAAGACTGGTAAGCACCTCAACCTTGTCTGTATTGTTCACTACTGTGTTCTTAGCCTCTTGGACAGGACATAGACACTTGTTAAGTATTTATTAAATGAGAGAATGAGTAAGTGAAGTTTGGGTCCGGGGATGGCAGAACCCATAAGAATAACTGCACATGTGAGCTATAATATGGGTGCTCTAACCCTAGTTCTTTGAGAAGGATTGCTGTCTATATCAGAGAAGGCACTGGCGACCCACTCCAGTACTCATGCCTGGAAAATCCCATGGGCGGAGGAGCCTGGTAGGCTGTAGTCCATGGGGTCGCTAAGAGTCGGACACAACTGAGCGACTTCACTTTCACTTTTCACTTTCATGCCTTAGAGAAGGAAATGGCAATCCACTCCAGTGTTCTTGCCTGGAGAATCCCAGGGACGAGGGAGCCTTGTGGGCTACAGTTTATGGGGTCGCACAGAGTCGGACACGACTGAAGCGACTTAGCAGCAGCAGCAGCTGTCTATATCCTCTTCTCTGTGGCTAAATGATAACCTGCAATGAGGCATGGCGAGAAGGCAGCTGGGGCAATCCCCTCAGCCCATTCCAGGATAGGTATGCCTTGGCACATCCTTTAAATCCTTTCTTATTGAGAATACTGCCTTTTAGTCAATTTACTTGAACCTATGCCTGTTCTCTGCCTGAAGTGTATCTCAGAACCATGGTCAGTCATGAACTAAGGATTCCCTCCCCAGACTAGGCTGTGAAACCCTGTACGGTGCTGAATCCAACTATCCAGCCTTGCCTCTAGGTCAATTCTTTAAGAATTAGTTCACAAAAAAGAATTTGCTAAAGGTTGATTTGTCCAGTGATTAGTTTTCCAAAAACATGTTTTCTATGATCAGCTTATAAAGTGGATAGCCATTGGTGCTCAATGGGATGGTTTCAAAGCCTTCGAGTTTTTCAGTAGTATCTTTTTCTCCAAATTCCTATTAATTTCATCAGAGCCAGCCATTTATCTAGGGCAAGTCAAGGTTTCTTGCTTTATATATTTTCTGTTCTTTGGATCTGTGGCTTTGGGGTTTATTTCAAATCAGGCATTGTACATGTCTCAAATGTTAAAGATAATGTAGAAGATAGAGCAGGTGTCTGCTGTTTAGATCCAGTTTACTGCCTAAGTACTTGTTGACTGGTTCAAACAAATGAATATTTTGTTTAGGTTTTGAACATTATAGACATCCCTCAGTATCTGAACAACTAAGAAACTGAGGTTCAATTCCCCTAAACTCAAAGGGCCAAGTGACCAAGGAGAAACCGTTGCAGGAAAGCTAAAAACTAATTGTTTTATAATAGCATCTCTTTTCATTCATTCATTAATTCAGCATGTTTTGAGTCTTTTTTAGGACTTTATTCTAGATTCTTGGAGTAAGAGAAAAAATAGGACATGGTTCCTAATTTAGAGAATTTACTGCTATTTTGGAATCTCTTTGTGAGATGTAGGGCTCATTGTGTTGAATTCATTTGACATTAAAAAATTTTTCTGTGATCATTCTTTTAGTCCATTCTATAGAGTCAGACGTGACAGAAGTGACAGCACGCATGCACGCCCTTTCTACTTTAACAAGTATAACTAAAGTAAACCACACTAAATTAGATCTTCATGGCCTATCTTAATTCTCATGAAAATAGTCTTTCTCATGTTATAGGTGCTGACTTATTGTTAGAGACTTCAGTTTTATCCTTTCAGCCTCTTTTTGCCCTTATTTGCCCTGATAGCCCTGTCCTTTCAGAGGCCACGTGTTATGAAGACCAGTGTTCAAGTCCTGCTCTTTCACTGAATCTAACCAATCATGTGACCTTGGGAAGCTTGACTCTGCATCTTTTTTAAGTGGGCTAATTACAATTCACAGTGTTCTTGAAATATAATGGAGCTAAGAGGACTTTGTTAGCAATACAGCATTAATGTGAGAGACTGAAATAGATTAGGGCAAGTCAGGTTCTAATGCATTAAATATGGGAAATACCACAGGGACACAGAGGAGAAAGCAATTAGGAAGATCAACAATGTTTTACAAAGCAGATATGGTGGGCTTGGCCTGAGAATAGAGGCTCTCTAGGTGAAGAAGATCATTCCAGGCAGAAGAAACAAACTCTCAGAGGCAGCAAATGGTTCCTGTGTTTTTGGCAATAATGAACAACAGTAGTTGTAGATTAGGTGGGATATTGTAGGTGTTGATAGTCCAGACCAGTTCTGTACACCATACTAGGAATTGAGCTTTCTTTATGGAGCCACTGAAAAGTTTCATTCTGCAATAATTTCTTGTATGAGCCAATATGTGCCAGACGGTGTAGTAAGCACTTGTGAAACATCAGAATAATAATTTTTAAAAAATCCATGTACCCAGTTTAAGAAATAGCTTAAAAAATGATCAATCCTTATGAAACTATCTGGGTTCCCCTCCTCAACAGAACTTACCTAGTTCCCCAAAAGTAGCTCAAACTCTAAATTTTGTGTTTCTCTTCCCTCATTATTCATTATGGTTTTATTAATATGTGAGGAAATGCTCAATAAGTATTTACTGGGTAGATGAATGAAAGTCTGTGGGTGGTCTCTGTGTGGGTGGTCTCACATGTCCTTTCTCACAGATATGGCTTCTATTTCTGGTATCATTATTATTTCAATTCTCTTAACCAGTCTTTATTCCTCAGGTTTCTTGATTGACATGATGTTGTATGTCTTTATCAAATAGTTGTATTTACTATCAAAACAACTTTTTACAAATTACGCTCAAATCCTCTTTGCTTTAGCATAGAAACTACTTATAACTCCTCTTTTCCTGTCTTTATCCACATGTATATGGAGTTATTATAAATGTAAACTTTTTTTTCCCTCAAACTGTTTGGTTTGCATTATTCTGACGCTTCTGTATTCCAAGATAGTCTTTGTGTTAGTTATTTCTATGATCTCCCAATATTCTATCAAGCAAATATATTATAATTTGCTTTATCATAATTGACTTGCTGGGTATTCAGGTGGCTTTCAATTTTAAACTGTTATAGGTAACAGTGCCATGAAAGCCTTTTTACTTATAAGATTTTTTTCTTCTTTTGAACTGTTTCCTTGGGATACATTTTCATGAATGAGAATACTCAGTCAAAAGCATGATTAATTTTGTGATTCTTGTTACCTGAGGGGCTTGCTTTATATAAGAAAATTGCTTGTTTTTCTGATTATAAAAGTTAATCATGCTTATTATAGAACAACTGGAAGATTCAAAATGTATAAGTAGAAAACCAAAAATTTCCCCTAATCTTATTCCACAAAGATTATTATCATTAACATTAGAACACTTTTTAAAATCCATCATTAACATTTGCTTCAACTTTCACAAAACTGGTATCATATATTGTTTTGTATCCTGCTTTTAAAAACTCGATCATCAGCTTTTCCCATGTCACTGAATATTTTTCAAGGAACTGATATTTTTATGGCCACGTAATACTGTGTTGTGTGGATAGCTATCAATCCCTTCTTACTGAACTTTTTACTGGCATAAATAATGCTGCGAATGAACATCCTGATATAAACCTTCATGAGAATTCTGGTTGTTTTCATAGGACAGGTGTTTGGAGGCAAAGTGCTAGATGAAGAATACAAATACTGTCAGGTTTTGATCCATGCAAAAGTCATGCGTCTTGACTTATGATATTCCTTTGCCACTCTGTATTGCCGCTGTAACAAATTACCACAATTTAGTGGCTTAAAAAATACAAATTTAAGATCTTACAGTTCTGGGAGTCAGAAGTCCACATTGTTTCTCACTGGGTAAACTCAAGGGGTCTTTCTAAGGTTCCAAGAAGGATCCATATCCCTTCCTTGCTTCTAGAGGTTGTCCTCATTCTTTGGCTTATGGCCTCCTTCTTTGATTTTGAAAGGCCAAATCCTTTGATTTGATGTTTGACCAAATCATTACACTAGCATCTCTCTGGGTCTCTCTCTTCTACCCCACTTTTCCACTCTTATGGACCTCTGTGGTTGCTTTGGGCCCACCTGAACAATCCAGGATAATCTTCCTATTTTAGAGTCAGCTGACTAGCAACCTGAATGCTATCTGCAACCATCATTCCTCCTCTATCATGTATCCTAATATATTTACAGGTTCTGGGGATGAGGACATGAACATCTTTGGCTGTGGGGGCATCATTCTGCCTACCATTCCTTCCTTCCTTCGGGTATTGTCGTTCTATTTCCCATTGCTTTGTTTTAGTCAGGAGTTCTGTTCAACCAGGAATTAGCAGAAAGTCAAAAAATGTTTGGTCCTTAACTATGTGAAAGACACTTTACCAGATACAAAGCCCTGAAAGAACTTTTGTCTGTTGGAGGAAACGGTTACTTATGCAGGGACTTTAGCTCAAGGCAGGTAAGATTAGTGACAAAATAGTGGTTCCATGTAGTTTGAAGGAACACAGAGGACAGCCATTCATTTTTACTCAGGAAAGCTTCCTGGAGGAAGTGACATTTGAATGGAAAATTTAATGATGTCTAGAATTCTTTTAGCTAGAGATGGGGAATGGCAATTTAGACAGAAGGATCAGAATGACTAAAGGCACAGAAGTAAGGAATCAAAGATGTGTTCAGAGACTGGTGATTAGTCTAGAATAGTGTTGTCTGATAAAACTTTCAGTGTTGATGGGTATGTATCTTTACTGTGTGACATGGTAGCCACTATCCACATGTGACTATTGCGTACTTTACATGTAGCCACTACAACTAAGGAATTGTATCTTTCATTTAATTTTAATCAATTTAAATCAATTTAAATGGAAATAATCACATGTGGCTAGAAGCTACCATATTGGACAACACAGATCTAGAGTGAAGAGAGCAAGGGATCTTGGGGTATGGGGTTTTTGGAAGAATGCATTGGAAGATTTACTGAGGCCACTTAACAGAGGGCCTTGAAATACATGCACTAGGTAATGGGGAGTCACTAAAATGTTTTCAGTAGGAGATTAACATGGTCACAACTATTTCAGAGTTAAGATAATATTCTGATGGCCTTTGGAGGATGGGAAGGATGGAAGTTTAAAGTCAGTTGACACCAGGACTGATATACATGAGTCCTATTAAGTTCTACTTCCTAGTCGATGTTAACATTTTAGGGTGAGTTTTTTATGTCCATACTTTGGGCATTGGTATGTAGATATCCAAGGATAGATACATGGGTTGCCTCTCCTATTAGAGTCTCAGCACTGTTGGATACTTCGTATATCTTTTGTGTAAAACTCTGTTATCATCTGATTTAGAATTTTTCTGACATTTTTCTTCCTTTTCTTTTAAATGGTAACTTACAGCAAATGATTTTTAGGGCTGTGAGTGATAGTCCACGCTATTCTCTATTGTATCTCTAGCTCCTTGAAAAATGCTTGACACCACTTATCTGCTCAATAATTATTATATGAATTAATGTTGTATCAAGCTGATGAAGAATCTTGTGTTTCTAGTAGGATTTTCCTGTACTTTTTCAAAAGCTCATTATCAACCACATTCCTGAACACTTAACTCTCCACCCTTCTTATGTATCTGAGTTTTCATCTCCTACAGTTGCTTATCTTTCAAGGTTACACCTTTTAACTGGAAGAGAATGTGGGTTCTTTAGTCTTTCAGTTGACAATAGAGATGTCTATGGTCTTTTAGAGACTCTTGATCTATAGACAAGCATAGTAATCAGTGAGTCTGGGAAACCTGGTTGTCTCTGTGACATCTCATGACTGGGTGTTCCTCATACCCTGTCCATTCAGGCCACCTCTAGACCCCTTACCAGAGACAAGTCAAACTTGGTAATAGAATGCTTCCTCCAGGCAGCTGTAACTGATTTCTTTGCACTACTAGGAAAAAGAATCCTTATTTTATCAAGCAGTTGACCACTCATTTTGGCAGTGTTTCATACCATTATTTTATTGTTTCTTACATGTATATCTTTCTTCTCTCTTCATTGTAGTATAAGTTCCTTAAACACAGATGTACAAATAAACAAACACCACCCAAATGAAAATAAGAAAAGCTATTTATTTGAAGTTTGCAGTAGCAAGGGAATCAGCCACCATCACTTGGGTTTGGCAGAGATTCAAAAGCAGGCAGGGAGTGAAAAGCTTCATAGTGGGGAAAAGGTAAGAATGCTATGTCCTGCTTGGAGGCTGTTGGCACGAGAAGGCTGGAGATGGGCTAACTAGGGGTGGGGCAGCCTATGTGACTGGCTAGTAGTACATACTTGGCTTTTTTTCTGGTTAGTCCTAAGTTGAAAGTCAGAACAAAAATAGGGGAAAAGTTGTTTGTTTATCAATCAGTTCCTGCCATTTGGGGTTGATGGCTACAGGAGTTATCGTTTGACTTCCTAGACTGATGGCTGCTGATTGTGGGTCAGAGTTGTATCTCTATGTATGGTCTGGCCATTGTCCATTTACATATTCAGGAACCATATCTTCTGCTTCTTTTACACCTGGCCTTCTTCCATGCTCTTCTGATCCTCCAGTTTATTCTAGGCCCAGGCACAAAACAGGTGCATGGTAAACATTTGGTTGAATGATGTGGCAGCACATCAGATAATGAGCGCTGAGCTGTGAGTTCTATTGTTGCTTTCTAGCTTGGGCGAGTCACTCAGTTATCTTCCAATGTATTCCATTCCATTCAAATTTATAGTGCCCTTGTGATATGTCAGGCCCTAGGAAACATGCTGATGGCACAAAGAAGAGTGATGCAAAATTCCTGCTCTCAGATCCTCAAAATATACCTCTGGTGGCTCAGATGGTAAAGAATCTGCCTGCAATGCATGAGACCCAAGTTGGATCCCTGGGTTGGGAAGATCCCCTGGAGTAGGGAATGGCTTACCCACTCCAGTGTTCTTGCCTGGAAAATTCCATGGACAGAGGAGCCTAGAGGGCTGCAGTCCATGGGGTCACAAAGAGTCAGTTACAACTGAGCGACTAACACATTTAAACATGAGGTTTTCATCTATAAAATGACAACAGTAATCACATGGATTTGTTGTGAGGGTAAAATCACGTAAAGTACATAAAAGTATGGAGTAAAGTGTAAAGATGGAGAAGGCAATGGCACCCCACTCCAGTACTCTTGCCTGGAAAATTCCATGGATGGAGGAGCCGGGTGGGCTGCAGTCCATGGGGTCGCTAGGAGTCGGACACGACTGAGCGACTTCACTTTCACTTTTCACTTCCATGCATTGGAGAAGGAAATGGCAACCCACTCCAATGTGCTTGCCTGGAGAATCCCAGGGATGGGAGAGCCTGTTGGGCTGCCGTCTACGGGGTCGCACAGGGTCAGACATGACTGAAGCGACTTAGCCACTTAGCCACAGCCACAAAGTGTAAAGAGCTGTAAAATGTGAAGAATTTTTTTCTGTTTTAAATGTTTAACAATTATTTTCTTGAAAAGACAAAGCAACTCCAGAAGATGATGCATCTTGATAAACTTTTCCTTTATCTTCTTTAAGTATAGTTTATGATACAACCACACCATTTACAGAAAACCTCTGCATTTCTTCTTCTAAATGTTTACTGAGGAATCTGGGGTATAATTATACCTCTGTCTGTTTAGGGGGTGATACACTTTCAAAAGAGTGTTTAAAGGATTTCTAGTTGCCAAGCTGTCCTGTGAACTGGCCAATACGATTTCTTGAATCATCGCCCAGTGCAGACCCAGTTTATATTTGGAATATCATGCCATCTTGAAGGAACATCATCCAGTGCCAGGGTCCTCTCTGAGCTAATTGGGCTTTGGCAGTGATGTCATTCCACAGTGGGCGGTTGTCGAGACTATGGCAGTGATAACTCCCATCTCGTTTTCAGCAGCATGTGCCCATGTGTGCCATGTCTGCTCCCCTCCCTTACATGCAATTACTCCTCCTGCTGAAGATCCACTTCTAGCCCCTTTATGAAGATGGGAGTTCAGTAGGCTATTTACACTCCATGGCAAGAAGCATCTCTCCCCTGCTATTCTGTGTACAACTGTTTTCTCCAGTTACTAATATGGCTTAAAATAAAATTAGGGAGAGCAGTAACCAAACTTATCAAACTTCTGATAGGCAAGAAAGTCATAGAATCATCGAGGAAAGTGTCTCCTAGAGTTAAAATTATAGGCACTGGAATCAAGCAGAGTGTTTTGAGTGGCTTCCCAGGCACTGTTAGCTGTGTATGTTGGACAAGTTTGTTAAGCTGTATAAGCCTCTGTTTCCTCGCCTGTAAGATGAGTTAGTACATTTTACTTCATAGGGTTGTGGATTAAACCTAAACAGATTTATGACTATTCCCCTATGTTTGCTGACTTCCTGATCTCAGTTTTTCTTTCTGTCCTGTCAAATAATCCGCATGTCCCAAGAGCATTGGGGAATAAGGAAGAATTTTCTGCTGATTTCCCAGGAGAGATAGGAAATCCCAACAGTCCCCAGGATCTCTCCAGAACACAGTCTTCAGCCTCTCCTCCATTATTTCTGAACAATTCAGTTCTGCCCCGAACTTGCACATCATTGCACAGTCCAGAGTCATCTTGTTACTCAGCAGTTAAAAGCCTTGCCATTAAGTGAACATCTGCCTGTTATCAGAAAAAGGTCTAAACTCATCTGTTGTTACTTCAATATGTCTTTGGGGGTCTCATCTCTCACTCAAATGGTCTATCAAAATATTGCTTACAATTCAAGTTTTCTCCTTGAGAGAGAGAGGGGGAAAACTCTCCCTTTACATCCCAAGGGAGGATATAAAAACAACCACCGTCAGGATTGGGAGTTTGGGATTAGCAGATGAAAACTAACGTGTATAGGATGGATAAACAACAAGCTCCTACTATATAGTTACACAGGAAACTATATTCAATATCCTGTGATAAACCATAATGGAAAAGAATATGAAAAAGTATATAGATACATGGGCTTTCCTGGTAGCTCAGCTGATAAAGAATCCGCCTACAATGCAAGAGACTCCAGTTTGATTCCTGGGTCAGGAAGATCCCCTGAAGAAGGGAAAGGCTACCCACTCCAGTATTCTTGGGCTTCCCTTATGGCTTAGATGGTAAATAATCTGCCACAATGCAGGAGACCTGGGTTCTATCCCTGGGTTGGGAAGATCCCCTGGAGGAGGGCATGGCAACCCATTCCTTGCTTGGAGAACCCCATGGGCAGAGGAGCCTGGCGGGCTACAGTCCATGGGGTCGCAAAGAGTTGGACATGACCGAAGCAACTGAGCACAGCACAACACAACTAAATCTCTTTGCTGTACAGCAGAAACTAATACAACATCAGAAATCAACTATACTTTAATAAAATTTAAAAAAACAAAACAGTTTCCTCCATTGCGCTATATTGGTTTTATATAATATATACAAAACACTTAGCACAATGCCTGCACAGAGTAGTATTCAACAAACAAAAATTTGTTCTTTAGACAAAGTGAAAGTGTCGTGAGATACATAGCTTTGATATACAGGCGACTACTCTGCTTGACTTATGTCTTGTATTTGTCCCTTAATTATTAACAAGCCTAAGTCAGAGGTGCCCAAGGCCTGAAAGGCATCAAGGATATGTCACCTTGGGCGAACTCCCATCTGGAGACCTGGGCATATCAACATAGATGGCTTAATAAGCTGCCGTCATCTTTTCCTCCCTATCCAGAGAGGCTAAATTATATTCTTGGCCGGTTTAGTTAACAAGTCTCTTCTTTCTGGTTGTAGTAAGTCTGTCTGAACTTCTTACCCCAGCATGGTTTGCCAGCTATTCTGCTGGCCTGCTAGTAACTTTTTACCCATTTAGCTGCAGAGAATGTTGCTCTGGGCCAGACACTCAGCCAGAGGCTGGGGAAATAGGGAGAAGACACAGTTCTCAGATGAGCCCAACTGTAAGTCACAGGGAGTGGTCAGCTATATAACACCCAGTGCACTGTGTGGGGCAGGATGGGAGGGATTCATGGAGCAGGGAGCCAGGCAAGGTGTCAAGAGCTCTGACATTTGACGTGGGCCTTGAGGAATAAGTAGAGATTTTGCTAGGCCACAAAGCAAATGAGAACCTTCTAGACTTTTTGAGTGTGTTAGCTAGAATCAAGGTGAGAACTCGAAGAGGGAAAGGAAACTCAAGGGACAAAATTAGGGCTTTTATTATATCATCTCCTCCCATGTGGAGACACAGCTCAAGTACTGGAGGGCTTTTTACTTCTCTTTAATAGGGAAGACCACTCCCGTATAAATGAGAGCTCTTTTCCTTTTATATGGAGAGGTTAAGTGACTAGACCAAGTCTATATACTTAGTAGGCAACAAGCAAAGCCTAAAGCCAGTGCATCTCCAAGGCTTAGCCCCAGTTTATGGTCTATAATCAATATTTATTGCATGAACAGTGAATGAATGAATGAACCAAGTCCTCTTGATTCCCATATAGTAAAATTTATCACTTGTTTTTGTTGTTGTTTGGTCATACTACTAGCTGATTATTATCACCATCCACAAAGGAATCCCTTGGGATATACCTTCAAGCCTTTGTGAATCCTCAGATTCATGAAAGCATCTATAACATGTATATTTTCTCTTGATATGAGAGTTTTACCCAGGGCAGGGAGTCCACCAAGCAGTTTTTAAAATTGCTTTATATTCTTTTTGCCTCTAGTCTGAATACCTTCCCATCTCTCCTGGTCATAGCCATCAGGAGCTTGACTTATTTGCACCTTGAATCACACCCCTCATATGCTTGTCATGTGACCTTTTTATTGTTTATAGGCCAAAATTGCTCCCCAGCCCAAAATTAGAGGCTCCAACCTGCCTTCTCATCCTTATCTTTCATTTCATTTATTCTTGCGTTCATTAAGCAAATATTTATTGAGTGCTTCTTAAGAATCAGACTCTGTGCTAGGAATTGAAGATACAGAGGTAAAGAGGAAGGATACAGTTTTGCTTCATGGAGCTGACTATCTAGTGGCAGAAACAGTAATAAACGAAAGTTATATTATATAATGGTTTACATTATGTAATGTAGTTTTGATAAGTGCCACAAAAGGGAAGTATAGGATGGTGAGATTGTTCAGCAGGGGAATCTAATCTATTTGGGAGGGTCAAGACCAGCTTCCCTGAGAAACTGCATTTAGGGGAATAGGAAATGGCTCAGCGGAGAGACTGGGGAGGACATTCCTGGCAGAAGGCACAGCCTGGGTAAAGGTCCTGAGGTAGGACAGAACTTGGCTTTGCAAGATTTAGAAAGGTCCATGTGGCTCTCATGGTTGCACCCACAACAGCCTGCAGTGCTTCCTTTTGTAGGGACAGCAAAGTCCCAAGTCCTTACTCTAGTGCACAAGACCCCACATGGTCCAGGGTCCCACTGGAGCTCAGATCTCATTTTCTCCCACTTCCTCTCCCCTTCTCCCATCAGCCTCATTTTGCTGTTCAAAAATGGCAAACCTAGTTCATTTTCTGGACACCTGCATTTTTTTCTCCCTTCTACCTATGACACCCTCATACAAGATGTCTTCATAGCTCATTCCTTCATTCTATGTGAATTTGTGCTGAATATTATCAAAGAGGCCTTCTCTGATTACTCATTCTATAAGAGTGACCCTCCACCACACTCAGTCCCATTACTCTGCATATAATTCTTCATCACCCTTACCACTACTTGGCATATCATTTGTATTTGCTAATGAATTGTATCCCTCTATTACCTCGTAAGGGTCATGAATGAAGCTGTCTTCTTGATTTGTGTATCCTCAGGACCTAGAACATCGCTTGACTTACCTCAATAAATATGTTAGAAAGTGAAAGTGAAAGTGAAGTTGCTCAGTAGTGCCCAACTCTTTGCGACCCCATGGACTGTAGCCTACCAGGCTCCTCTGTCCATGGGATTTTCCAGGCAATAGTACTGAAGTGGATTGCCACTTCCTTCTCCAGGGCATCTTTCCAAACCAGGGGTTGAACCCAGGTCTCCCACATTGTAGACCGACACTTTACCGTCTGAGCCACCAGGGAAGTCCCTGCACATATTAACACATATTAAATATGTGTTATTTAATATACATACATTAAATATGTATATAATAATATACATATTATATAATATAACACATTATATAATATGTGTTATATTAAATAACACATATTTAATAACAGTTAATATGTGTTAATAACGGTTAAATGGGAAGAGTGATCAAAGACTGGACTGTAAAGAAAGCCAAGAGCCAGACTGTGGAACACATACCTTGTACTTTCATATCCAGAACAGCCTCGTTCATGCTTTTTCCTCCCCCTGCAATGCTCTCCTCCATCCTCGTCCATCACCATCTCCACCAATGGAAGTCCCATTGACAAGCCCATTGCTGGAACTTCCACATAGCATCTATTTAATTTCCTTTTGGATTCTGCTGAGTGAGCTGTATGTTTGACTCCTGTCCCCAGTGCAGCACAGAGCTTGACCCAGAGTAGGTACTCAGAAAAGTCCTTGCTTAATTGGGTAGCCGGAAGGCAGTAATCCAGGAGAGTTGATAATCCAGATTAGGGTTTATCATAAGGATGAGGAGTTGAGCCAAAGTGTGATTGGATTTGAAGGAACATGTAGTTAAGAGCATGAATTCAGAGCTTAGTTGACTGGGTTTTAAATCTGGTTCTGTCAGTTACTGAAAGTGAAAGTGAAGTTGCTCAGTCGTGTCCGATTCTTTTCGACCCCGTGGACTGTAGCCCATCAGGCTCCTCTGTCCATGGGATTCTCCAGGCAAGAATACTGGAGTGGGTTGCCATTTCCTTCTCCAGGAGATCTTCCTGACCCAGGGATTGAACCCAGGTCTCCCGCATTGTAAGCAGACACTTTAACCTCTGAGCCACCAGGGATGACTTTTTAATCTGCAAAGGCCTCAGTGTTGTTTATAATGGGCATAAAGAGTGCCTCTGTCACAAAATCATTATGACATTTAAATTAATCACTACATGAAAGCATTCAAAATAGTGCAAGAAATGTAATGAATACTATCTACATGTGCTGTTTAAAAAAATAAATAAAAAGGCTAGGATGCTGTTTATGGGCAGGGAACCTCAAAGTCTAGGGGAAGCCGGAACTTGGTAGAGGGAGAGCATTTGGAGATGTACCTGGGAACCTGAGTAGGAACTAGGAGGAGGTCTTGGGAGCCAAAGCCTAATCCCACCCAGTGCTTCAGTCCATTTTACAGAAAGGGAGGCTGAGTTCAGGAAGCATCTTCCCTACACTTCGACCACAGCAGAGGAATGCTGATGACTCAAGTGACTCCCAGAGTAATGCTCCCCCTACTGTTTCCTCACAATTTATCAATGGACTCCAACAATTGGTATCCCAGGTGGTGGCTTATTATTTATTTTCTTATTTATTTCCTTTCTTGTTTCTCAGAGCAGTTGAGGTAGTTTATAGGAAGCAATAGAAGGCAAACTATGGATTAGAAACAGTGTTGCTGCTGCTGCTAAGTCGCTTCAGTCGTGTCCGACTCTGTGCGACCCCATAGACGGCAGCCCACCAGGCTTCCCTGTCCCTGGGATTCTCCAGGCAAGAACACTGGAGTGGGTTGCCATTTCCTTCTCTTAGGTCTAGGAAAAGTATACATTAAAATAAGAGGCCAGAATGGTGTAAGGAGGCTAGGAGAGACCACTGATGATAAACAAGCATGGTTGCTATTTTCATGTGCAAATTATGTTTACAAGGGTCAAAGTGAAAAGAGACACATGGTTAGTTATATAAAAATGAAAACCAAAGTGTTTTCCCACTTCTTATTCCTAAAAGAAGTTTCTCATTTGTACCAGACTCTTTTTATTTATTTTAAATTGAAGGGTAGTTGCTTTACAATATTGTGTTGGTTTCTGCTGTACATCAACATGAATCAGCCATACGTACACATATATCCCCTCCCTCTCAAACCTCCCTCCCACCTCCCACCCCATCCCACACCTCTAGATTGTCAAAGAGCCAGATTCTTTAGGATGACCTTTCCATTCATAGGCCCTAGGGCTATCTTGGCCCATGAGTTGTCCAGATTTCTTCTTTAAGGCGTTTATAACTTCTGGATTTGCTTGAAAAATCTTAGATCCTCATTCTGACTCTACTGTGATTATGGGCTTCCCCTAATCAGTCAAATACTACATTTGTGATTCAACCTCTTAGAATTTCATGGTTCTTAAAGACCTTAAAGGTCATCAAGTCTAATATCCCCATCCCACTTACCTTCTGATGTTTGAATCTTCTCTGCAACAACTCCATCAAGTGGTCTTCCAGCTCTTTCTTGAATGCTTCCAGTGACAGAGAACTCATTACCTTCAGAGACATCTCATTCCATCTGTCCATGAAGTTTCCTGTTCGGTTGAGTTGACATCTGAATCCTGGCCATACTTATTGAAAGAGACATTTCATCACTGAGGAAAGAAATCAAGTCTAATTGGCTACCAGCAAGCAGCTCTGGGAATCCTAAGCTTCATTAGAAGTAGACTTTTGTTCAAATAAAGTGTTAAAATTAAAGCAGTATATATCTGGGGCCAATTGGCATAAACTCATCACAGCATATGGTGCGCTTCCTTTTATATGCATGTTTAGCAGCTAGTGGGCACCAAACCTCACACAGCTCCCAATTGCTAGCACTAATGAAGGATCTGTTTGCTTTGGGGGATAAAGATGGTATCACTGATTCACAGTTGTTTTTCCAGGAGTGATGAACAGATTTTACTTCCTCGTCTACACTCTCTTGCTTGGTCCCTTCTTGGCCCCGCTATCACTGCCCTACTTCAGACCTCATTGTCTCTTGCCAGGACTGTTCACTTGTCTCTAACTGGCCTCCCTGCCTCAAGTCTGGCCTTCTCTGGTCTAATCACACTACCGGAGAGGTCTTCATCAAGCATAGATTTGCAGTATCACTTCCAGCTTGAAATCTTCAGTTAGCTCCAGCATGGAGTCCAAATTTCCTAGCTGGTAAGATGGGCAGGGCAGGGTCAGGATTTGCTTGTGGCCATGAAGAGGACAAAGCTAAGTATCAGTCATTCAGGGACAGTTGAACTCCCAAAGAAGTGTCAGACCTTTGGGAACAGTGGCTTGAATTTGTGTAGCTTTACAACAGTCACAGTCTATTCACTGACAAAAATTAATTTCATCTCTAGTTAACAGAAGAAGAAACAGATTCTTTCAATACTACTCCTACTAGGGCTACTACTACTAATAACAACAGTGAATGGTTTTATAGCACTTTCTGTGTGCCAGCACTTTATTTATCTGTTTCGAAGCACTTTATTTCATTTAAATCCTCATAGTTAGGTAACTGATGACCCTGAGAGCGAGCACCTCCTGAAGTTTGTGCCCTGCTGCTCCCTGTTGCTGTCCAGCACCAGGCCTGGCAGGATTCAAGTCCAAGTGTTAGTCCCTCAGTCGTGTCCAACTCTTTGTGACCCCATGACTGTAACCCGCTACACTTCTTTGTCCATGGGATTTTCCAGGCAAGAATACTGGAGTGGGTAGCCATTTCCCTCTCCAGGGGATCTTCCCGACTCAGGAATTGAACACAGGTCTCCTATCTTGCTGGCAGATTCTTTACCATCTGAGCAAACAGGGGCTTACCTGCCAGGATGCATGTGTCAATGACACATGAAGCAGGATTTGGGGGCACCATCTGGCGGGGATCTCAGACAGGAAGTCGGGTCCTTAGCAGACATCCACCCTCACTGCTGGCACTGGGATCAGAAGGACCAGCCCAGAGTTTTGTAGTCAGGGTTGGAGAGCCATGAGGCCATTATTACAGCAGGCAGTGTGGTGGAGAAGACTCCAGGGTGGGGAGCCACGTTCCTCCATGTGTGTACCTCGTGGACCTCAGTTTCCCCCTCTGCACAATCAGAGTGTTAAGATCCCCGTCTCCTTCCCAGGTTCAGTGTGATGAGGGCAATGAGGGTGTCCCATGGAATGTGAAGTGCCGATGCAGTGTGGGTGAGGGAGGATAGCCAAGTGGGTATGAGGAACCTGGGGGGTCAGGCTTATCTCCGCATGACTCCCCCTTTCATATCTCATTAAGATGAGTGAAATAGCTTAGCTTGATGACAGCAGTTGTGCTTCCCACCCACTATCAGGAGAGCACCCCCCGATCCTACCATCCCCACCCATAGGCATCCTGCAGCCAGGAGCCGCCTGGCCTTCAAATCCCAGCACAGCCCTGCCCTTGTGACAAACACCTCTTCCAGCTCAGTCACAATAAATTGTCTCCTTTCTTATAAACCGAGGGCTCTGTCCCCACCAGCCTCCCCCATTACCCACACTTCCCCTGGGTCTTAAAACATGCCACTTCTGCAAGACCTGGAGGCCCACCTTAGGAAGTGTGAGATCCATGTTGATAACTAGCTAGGAGGCTAATTGAAAATATTTTGGAGTTTGCTGTTAGCTCTGTCAAATCAAGTAAAAAATCATTCTTATCTACCACAAGCAGCAGTTATGCAAATCTGCCCATGGCATTAATTAAAGGACTTCCTTACTCCTCAGAGTGTTTATCATAAATGAGGAACAGGAACATTCAGGGGCCTATTTCTTTCTCTCCCGCAGCCATAGCCCTATCTGAATTAATGTCATATCCGGAGAGTCTGCCCTGGAGGGCGGGGGAATTGGATTCCTGTGGGCAGATATCTGACTTCCGTATTTGTGCAGCACTGTATGTTTACCAGGTGTCAACTGGATGGGACAGGCCATCCCTCAAGTGAATCTTCACAATTGTCACATTATCACACTTGTCACTTGAGATTTCTAGCCTAATCTTGACCCCATGTTGTGGGCAGGTAGATGCCATTTACAGAACAATTTTATATCCACTGATATAATTTTACAGATGTACAGAACAATTTTACATCTGCTTCTGATCCTCACAACAGTTCTGTGATATTAGTTGTTGTTGTTATTATTATTACCTCTGCCTTGCAGATGAGAAAATTTGGACTTCCTTGCTATAAAACAGGGGTAATCAAAACTTTTGTAAAGGGGAGGATAGCAAATGTTTTAGGCTTTGCAGTCTGTAAGGTGTCTGCCTCTATAGCATAAAAACAGAGATAGACTCTGAATAAACAAACAGATGTGGCTGTGTCCCAATAAAACTTTATTTACAAAAGCAGGTGGTGGGCCTTGGTTTCCTGACTTCTGCTATAAAGCACTGAGATTGTGGAAGGGAAAAGATACCTTTGGCAAATAGAAAACCTTAATGAGGGGATTTGTTGTAATCTCAATAAACATTGCTGAGCATCCACATATGTCCAGCACATAAATCGTAGGTAAGTCAAGGAGTATATGATATGCAGAGCAAAGACCTATATGAATTCACATCACTATCATGTAAGGCTCAGAGTTCTCAGGACCATTAGAAGAGGCCTACGGAACACAGAATTCAGAACATCTGGAACCAAAAGGAGCTTTCTGGAGGATTTTATATGTTAACTGGGCTTTGAGGAACCACTAGGATGAAACACGAAACCTTGTCCATGGGGCATCATTGGTGGAGGGTCAGTGTGATCATGTTTCCCCTCCTCATTCTGCTCTGTCCACCGAAAGAGACCAGACATGTTTGCTGTCAGTGTTCAGGCGAGAGCCCTTGTAGGACTGGCATGGTGATGAAAGGGAACCTGAGCTCAGGACAGTGCTCAAGGCCCCATATAATTGAAAAGAATAGGTTCAAATTGGGCCATGCAAGAGCCAGTTGGAGTGAGACAGGTAGTTACAAGCAGCGGAGAAAGAGAAGTTGGGGTGAAAGGTGTCTCGTGGCACTGAGTCACAGGCAGGGGGCTGTGGCTGCCTGGAACTTTAGGTTATATGTCATGAAGCTGTGGCTACAACTCCTGACTCCTTGTTCTGGGCTGGGGGGATTCCCCACACCAATTACAATAAGGATGAACTCCTTCTGGGCTAGTGCCTGTGATGCTTTGAGATTACAGGGCACCTTCACAACAATTAATCTTCACAACAAATCCAATGAGGCTACTACTGTCATCCCCATTTTATAGGTAGAGAAGCTGAGGTCCAGAATAATGCATGGTTGTGCCCAAGCAGTTGAAGCTAGAGATGGGTGACCTAGTGCTTTTCTCACCGTTCTCTACTGCCCCATAGTACATGTGCCTGGAGTTAGAGACAGAAGAGTAAGAGGATAAGAAAATATAGGTCAGAATCCTAATCAAGAAAGGCCACTCTAGTGGACTCAAGGCTCAAAAGAGTGCTATGGGGAAGGAGATAGATTCCCACCTGATCAGAAGCTCTGGGTTCCCATGAAATGTGCGTTTATTCTTGCATCACTGGCTGGAGCGACTAAGTGATTCAGCTCCAGGCTGTCTCCTTAACATCTCAGAGCATATCATCACCCACGTGGCTGCCAGCTGGTGGGGCTGGGGGTGCTTTTGGGCTCTGCCCCATTTGCTTCTTGCTCTTACTCTTAGCCTTGTCTCTCTGGCTTATAGCTCTTTCCAGCCAGCACCTTTGAATTAATTATTTCTTTGGGTGGTTTTTCAGGATATGATATTCACATCCAGCCCTCAGGATGTCTACCCAGAGGACTGTATGCCTAGGTCTCACATTCATGTGGAGTCCTCTATGTCTATTTTTAACCTCATCCCTGATCGGGGTTATACACACTGTCTTAGTGAGACACTGCCAAGCCTGGGAGAAGACTGTCTTCATAAAACAGAAAATTGCACCTCTTTGTGAGACCAGAGCCCTGCTGGTGCAATAAATAAATTGATCATTCCTATGATTGCCTTGGAAGAGTAACCAAACATACATTGCATTGTGCACATGGTTTAAAAGCCATAATTTTTTAAAAAGCAAATATTTCAGAGGTACCAGTTTATTTGGCCGTGTTTTTGCATTTCTTTCTTTTTATTTAAAGCACCAAAAGCCTCAAACACAGAAATGCCTAGGATATCTCTTGACCCCTGAAGAGCCCTGGTGTGCCACACCCCAGTGTTCTGGGAGCAGGGGTGAGCTGGAGAATCCTGCCACTTGCCTTCTGTCTAGATCTCGGTTAACAGAACATCTCCCAGCTCAGTCTCCCAAGTTAGAACCCCCTCTTCAGTGAGTGCTTCAGCCCACACTGCCACTGCCTTCATCTGGTCGTCTTCATCTCTCACTTGGACTGTTATTTAAACATTCTGGAACGTGATCTTTCTGTTACCAGTTTCTTCCCATGCACTCCATTTTCCACACTGCTCTTAGAGTGATCTCTATAAAAAGCAAATCTAATCATGGCTGGAAAACCTCAGTACCTTGGTTTTACTCCCAGCTTAGTTGGGGTGGGGTTTCTTTGCTGCTGTCATCGCCCACGATGACTTCTCTCACATAGGAGCTCAGGCTGGAGCTTGGGGAGAGGAGGTGTAAGGCCCAGCGCCCCTCCAGTCCCAAAGAACAGAGGCACCTAAGGCTGCTCCCTTCCCAGGGTTCCCCTCCCCAGCCTACCCCACCAAGCCTCCACCAATCCCGTCAGCCGGACAATGGACAATGGTGTCCTTTTGAGAGGGTCTTTCCTAGATCTAAGAAGGGGCATACGGTATCAAGGCACAGAATCCAGACACTGGTTCCTTGTTCTTTTATGTGGCAAAGGGGGGCTCCTGGACCATGTCTCCCATCTGCTGATGGGTCCCTATCTCTGTGGCGTCCCTTCCCCACACACTTTCTTCTGCAGTGTGGTGTCCTCACTGCTCACTTCTGCCTAGGAGCCATGCCATCTCTCTCTGAGCTCACAAGCTTTAGTGACACTTCAGGTTTCTATGGGTCCTCCAGGGAGAGGTGAAAATGGCTCTGTTCTTCTAGGTGACAGCAGGTCCACAGGTCCAGTTCAGATGATCTCTGCTGAGAGCAGTGTCTGATTTCTGTGTGTGGTTACCTACAAGGCAGATATACTTCACCCAGGCAGCAGTGGAGTTTTGCTCTGTTTTTAGAATGAGTCCACCCCATTTGAAGTCCTAGAGAGGAGAAATTTCCCGCCCCCCCCGCCCCCCCCCCCCCGTTAGTGTGTTTTGGCCTTGCTTCTTTGAGAAGCTTAGGTGACTATTATGTCTGCTTTTGACTAATAAGCCTGGCTCTCCCTGTAAAAAAGCCAGGCTACCTATAAGTGGCTGCTTTCTCTGCTACCCAGTAAGGAGAGCATGGCCCAGATACACATCTGATAGAAAAGGGGTCTCTGGGGCACCCAGCAAACCATCCTGAACTCCTGCCACAATAAACTTCAGTCCATCTGTATTAGGCTCCTAGGGCTGCTGAGACGAAGGATCACAAACTTGGTGGCTTAAAACAACAGAAGTAGTCTCTCTCATACTTTGAGAAGCTCGGAGTGTGAAGCTAAGGTTGGTGGGCCCATGCTTCCTCTGCAGGCTCTAGGAGAGTTCTTCCCTCCTCTTTGGGCTTCCATGGCCCTGCGGTAGCTGCACCTTCCCAATCTCTGCCTCCATCTTCATGTGGCCTCTCCTTAATGTGTCTTTCCCCTCTGTCCTGTCTCGAATCTTCTGTCTTTGTCTCAGAAGGACCTTTGTCATAACACTCCAGGATAATCCAGGGTGAACTCATCTCAAGATCGATCCTTAACTTAATCCCATCAGTGAAAACCCCTTTTCCAAATGAGGTCCCGTTCACAGGTCTCAACGGTTAGGACACGGACACACTGTTTAGGGGCCACCGTAAACCATACCTCCATACCATCCCAAGACACACCAAGTCCTTTTACATTGTGCCTTCACAGAGGTCGTCTGCCCTCTACCTATGTTGTCCTTCACCAGCTGCCCGTCTGTCCCCCATCCCCATGCTTTCCTCACTCTGCAGATTCAGCTGCACCTTGAAGCAAGAGCTGTGCACAAAGCCATCCCCTCAAGGAGGTACTGCCGTGGGTCCTTTCCTTTAGGACCCTGTAGCGTGTGCTCACTAGCCTGGAAGGCATCTGCCAGCCCCAGTCTGCGCGGTGAGTGTGGACCCAGGCCGGAGTGAGTGAGTCATCACCCTGAAACCTCCTCTCAAGGTCACCAGGGATTTCCATTTTGCTAAATCCACTGGTCACTTCTCCTCCTTTTCTTTTTTCCAACTAAACTGCTTAGCAACCCTTGACATAGTTTACTGCTCAGCAACCCTTGACACAGTTAACTGCTCAGCAACACTTGACACAATTAACTGCTCCCTCCTCCATCACTTTCTTCTCCTGGCTTTTTATAACACTCCTTGTTTTCTTCCCACCTCACTGGCCATCCTCTCTTACTATCCCTTGCTAGTCCATCCTCCACTGCTGAACCTCTGGATATTGGAATGCCCTAGGGCTCTGCTCTCCCCTCTTTTTGTCCTTTCTCCCCAGGAATTTCACAGGTACAAGTAATAGGAATATTTGTCAATGACTTTTACATTTATGTTTAGCCTATACTATTTACCTATGGATTTTGTATCCAGCTATTGGCTTGACATTTTACTTGAATGTCTAGTGGATGTTTTATGTGTAACATGTTCAAAGAAAAACACTTGTTTTTCTCCCAGCTTTGTTCCTTCTTGCCCCTACTCAAAATGTCACTGCCATTCACTCAAGCGAAAAACCCAAAATCATTGTTGATTATTTTTTCCTGTGCCCTGTGCCAAATCAATCTGAAAGTGCTATGAAGTCTACATCCAAGCTGTGTCTTGAGCCTATCTCTATATTTTCTTTTCTACCCCTACTGTACCAGCCTCACTTCTCTTGCCTCAACTCCCCCTACTTACCCTTCCCTTGAATCTTCCAGCCTCCTGGGTCTTCTCTGTGTTCTGCAAATGACCATGCTCATTTCTACCTTCTGTATTTCCTCCTTCCTTTGTCTGGAATGCTGTTCTCTTAGATCTTGGCATAATTTCCTTCTTGTCTCTAAAGCCTTGATTCAGATACGACTTACTACCAAAGTATCCATCCACCCATATCACTTTCTATCCCAAGACCCATTTTGATTTCTTTCTGCTACTACTAAGTTACAACTGCAGACAGTGACTGCAACCATGAAATTAAAAGATGCTTGCTTCTTGGAAGAAAAGCTATGAAAAGCAGAGACCTCACTTTGCCAACAAAGGTCCATATAGTCAAAGCTATGGTTTTTCCAGGAGTCATGTATGGATGTGAGAGCTGGACCATAAGGAGGGCTGAGTGCTGAAGAATGGATGCCTTCAAATTGTGGGTGCTGGATAAGACTCTTGAGAGTCCCTTGGACAACATGAAATCAAACCAGTCAATCCTAAAAGAAATCAACCCTGAATATTCATTGGAAGGACTGATGCTGAAGCTGAAGCTCCAATACTTTGGCCATCTGATGTGAGGAACCAACTCATTGGAAGAGACTCTGATGCTGGGAAGGATTGAAGGCAAAAGGAGAAGGGGACAGCAGAGGATGAGATGTTTAGATAGCATGACTGACTCAGTGGACATGAATTTGAGCAAACTCAGGGACATAGTGAAGGAAAGGGGAGCCTGGTGTACTGCAGTCCATGGGATCACAAAGAGTTGGACATGACTTAGTGCCTGAACAACAAGTGATCTGATTAATCTTGTTTATTTGTTTACTTGATTAATGTTGTCCTCTTTCTCTTGACAAACACAGGTACTTTTCTGCCTTGATCACTCACCATACCTAGTTAAGTTGCTATCACTCAACCTAATAGCAACTGTATATATGCTTGTCAAATATATGAGTATGTGTTTTAGAAAAATCAATCTGGAGACAATTTGGAAAAGAGACTTGAAGGGAAGAAATCTGTGCTTTAGAACATTCTCTCTGGTTAGAGTATGTAATGTGAGTTGAACTTTGAAACCCCACAGTCACTTGGAACACCAAACCTTGTAGGATGTTTGGTGAGATGAATTCAGGACAATTATAACTTAGAAATGAATTAGAAGATTTCTTCATTGGTTCTGGCAAGTGGGCTTCTTTCCCTGCACTATTGCCTTTGTGTAGTGAAAATACAGCCAAAATAGACTTCCGTATTTGATGACAGCGCAAGTGTGTGAAAGTGGAATTAGATACTTTTCCCATGGCAGCTTCTGACCCCCAAATTCTGGACAATTGCTGTGAGGACAGAGTTCTCTGAGAGTATCATCTGGCGGTGAAGATGCGAGGGGACTGAGCCAGTAGTGGGTATGCTCTGCTCCTTGAGTCAGAGGTCCTTTTGGCTGGCCTAGTGGTGGATAATGTGGGGACAGTTCTTTTTTCCCATCTCTTCATTACTGCACAAAGGAACACACAGAGTTTCACAGAAAAGGGGTTAGCCAGGCTCTGTAACTCTAGGATTCTTTCTCTCTTTATCCCAGAGTGCGAGTCCTCTTGCACTCTTTTAAAAGCTCACTGGAAATAGAAAGGATGCTTAGAAAAGTGGGTAAATAGAAAACAGGATAGAAATTTCCTACACCTGCTAGATTCTCCCCCTGAATCTCATGCAGAATTTACATTCAGTAAAATATATATATATTTTCAGGACAAATAAAAAGCCATCCCAGTAGCAATTTTCCCCTTTCCCTCTCCTCCCCTTTTTTTGTAGATTTTTTGGTAGTGATTTGAATTCATAGGGCCTCTCTTTCATTGTGCAGACTGAGAAATTGTAAACCTCGTAATCGGGAGGGCTGGGTGATCTGACTGGGTAAAGCAGATTCGAGGAGCTGGCACAGTCCCCACAGATCCGCATGGAAGCTGAGCTTTGCCAGTCTGCATGGGCAGTCCCCTTGCTAAAAGGCATATGATGTTCTATTTGGCAGCACGATACAGCAGAAAAATGTGGAATTAGAAGGAGGAAATCTGGACTGTGGTCCTCACTACTTGGATGACCTTGGGCAAGGTATATAGGTTTTCTTAGTCGAGGCTTTCATGTCAGGAAATGAGAGTAATTATACATTCTTCCCCTTTGTATGATACCATTCTGAGAATTAAATATATATGTGAATGTGCTTAGGAAACTGCAAGGACCTCTGTGTATCTTAGTCATTATTTTCTAGTTTGTCAAATCAAAGTCTTAATCTAGAATGGATAAATCTATTCACAGTGAATGTTCATTCATTAGACAGACTGATTGATGATGAGTTGGGATTCTGGATTCAGACCAGAAGACAGAAATAAATCTACTCTTGATGATATTTTAGAGCCTCTCCAATTCAATATGACTTAATTTGCACATTTAGTATAGAGCTTGAGTATTAGATAGGGCTAAAAATGAGATTTAGTGAGAAAAGATGGTTTTATCCATTCAACTGGCACTCAATAAATATTTTGGGGTGCAGATAAAATGTTTATAACAGCACTTGGCACATGTCAAATGCTTAGTAAACTCCCACTGTTATTATTGTTATTGCTCTTGTTACTGTTTGCCAGGCCCTAGGCTGGGCTTTGGGGTTGCAAATATGCAAAGCCATGGTCTCTGCCTTCTAGCAGCTCTAGTGTAGTTCGGGAGAGAGACTTGTGAGTTGACAATTACAGAAAAGTGAAGTAAATGGGGGCAGTCAGAGACTGATTCAAGTCAGCCTGTGTATATTTGAAATTCTGTTTTATTATTTATTAGAGAGGTGAATTGGGCAAGTGACTTAACCTTTCAGGCTTTATTTCCTTCATCTGTAAAAAGGGAGAATAGTGGCACTGAGTGAAATTAGGTAATTAACCATTCATTTACTTATTGAGTGTTGGGTGGGCCAAATACTGGCACCCCAGAGGTATCTCTGTCTTCATTCCCAGAACCTGTGAATGTGCTAGGTTGCGTACCTAAAGGGAAGTAAGGTTTGCAGACAGAATTAAGGTTGCTAGTCAGCTGACCTTAAAATAGAAAGATTATCCTGGATTAATAGGATAGACCCAGTGTCATCACAAAAGTGGAAGAGGGAGATGTGTATGTGTGGCGGGGGTCCTGAGTCAGAAATAGATTTGAAGATGCTTTGCTGTTGATTTTGAAGATGGAGAAACAGGTTGCAAACCAAGGAATGAAGGAGGCCTCTGGAAACTGGAAAAAGTCAGGAAATATATTTTCCCCAGAGCCCCTAGAAGGAATGCAGCCCAGCCTAAACCTTGATTTTAGCCCAGGGAGATCCATTTGAAACTTCTGACCACCAGAGCTGTGCAATAATAAATTTGTGTTCTTTATGCCTCTCCAATATTTATTGGAAGGACTGATGCCGAAGCTGAAGTTCCAATACTTTGGCCACCTGATGTGAAGAACTGACTCATTGGAAAAGACCCTGATGCTGGGAAAGATTGAAGACACAAGGAGAAGGGGATGACAGAGGATGAGTTGGTTGGATGGCATCACTGACTGGATGGACATGAATTTGAGCAAGCTCTGGGAGTTGGTGATGGACAGGGAAGGCTGGCGTGCTGCAGTCCAGTCCAGTTCAGTTCAGTTCAGTCGCTCAGTCATGTCCGACTCTTTGCGACCCCATGAGTCGAAGCATGCCAGGCCTCCCTGTCCATCACCAACTCTCGGAGTTCACCCAAACTCATGTCCATCGAGTCAGTGATGCCATCCAACCATCTCATCCTCTGTCGTCCCCTTCTCCTCCTGCCCCCAATCCCTCCCAGCATCAGGGTCTTTTCCAATGAGTCAATTCTTCGCATGAGGTGGCCAAAGTATTGGAGTTTCAGCCTCAGCATCAGTCCTTCCAATGAATACCCAGGACTGGTCTCCTTTAGGATGAACTGGTTGGATCTCCTTGCAGTCCAAGGGACTCTCAAGAGTCTTCTCCCACACCACAGTTCAAAAGCATCAATTCTTCGGCGCTCAGCCTTCTTCACAGTCCAACTCTCACATCCATACATGACCACTGGAAAAACCATAGCCTTGACTAGATGGACCTTTGTTGGCAAAGTAATATCTCTGCTTTTGAATGCTGCAGTCCATGGAGTCACAAAGAGTTAGACATGACTGAACAACTAAACTAAACTGAACTGGAGCCTCTAGGTTTGTGGTAACGTATTACAGCCACAAGAGAAAACTGATACAATGTCTACCATGTGCCACCAGATTCTGTTCTAAGGGACAGGGCTAAGCAGTCACCCATGCACACACATACAGTCACACACATACACACATATCCTGTGTTATTTGGAGCTTAAATTCTAGAACAATAAATAAATAGACAAATAAATATGTGTCAGAGCCTGATACATGCTATGAAGAAAAATTAAAGCAGGGTCATGGAGCTAGAGAATAAAGGGGATAATATTTTAAATTCAAGTGGTCAGAAGACCTTCATAATGAACAGACATCTGGCTTCCCTGGTGGCTCAGAAGGTAAAGAATCTGCCTACAGTGCAGGAGATACAGGTTCAATACCTGGTTGGGAAGATCCCCTGGAGCAGGGCGTGGCAACCCACTCCAATATTCTTGCCTGAAGAATCCCATGGACAGAGGAGATGGCAGGCTACAGTCCACGGGGTCACAAAGAATCAGACACAACTGAGCAACCAACACTTTCATTTTTCACTTTCAATACTGGACTACATGAGGACTTGCCCCAGGTGGTTATCTAGGGGGAAGAGCAAACTTGGGTAAAGCAGCTCCTTTCTGAGGGCCATTCCCAAAGAAGGATATAACTTTTGAGACTTCAGCAGCCAGAACCCCCAGCAGCCAGGGAAACAAATACTTCAATCCTAAAGAGGGGGCCTGATTAGTGCATCACAGAACCCATGACACAGGCCTGTTATAATAGTCTGGCCAAGAAGTGATGATAATTTGCATGGGGAGAATTGGAGGGGAGAAAGTGAGAAATTATATATTTTCTTATTGAATTATAATTGACATACAATATTATATTAGTTTAAGATGTGCAACATAGTGATGCAGTATTTTTATATATTATGAAATAATCACTATGATAAGTCTAGTTCCATTGCCATCATACAAAGTTATGACAATATGATTGGCTGTATTTCCTATTAGCACATTATGTTCCCTGTGATTTATTTTATAGCTGAATGTTTGTACCTTTTAATCCCCTTCACCTGTTTAGCCTGTCCCCTAATCCTCTTCCTTTTGGTAGCCAGTTTGTGCTCTGTACCTATGAGTCTGGTTCTGTCTTGTTTGTTTATTTGTTGGTTTTTTAGATTCCACATATAAGTGAAATTATACGTTTGTCTTTCTCTGATTCCCTTATTTCATTTAGCATAATACCATGAAGCTCCATCCTGCTGCTGCTGCTAAGTCGCTGCAGTCGTGTCCGACTCTGTGCGACCCCATAGACAGTAAGTAGCCCACCAGGACCCCCCGTCCCAGGCAAGAACACTGGAGTGGGTTGCCATTTCCTTCTCCAATGCATGAACGTGAAAAGTGAAAGTGAAGTTGCTCAGTCGTGTCCGACACTTAGCAACCCCATGGACTGCAGCCCACCAGGCTCCTCCATCCATGGGATTTTCCAGGCAAGAGTACTGGAGTGGGGTGCCATCGCCTTCTCCGGAAGGTCCATCCATGTTGTTGCAAATGGCAAGATTTATTCTTTTGTATGCCTGAGGAGTATGTTCTTTATCCATTCATCAATCAATGGATGCTTAGTTTGCTTACATATCTTTGCAATTGTAAATAAAGCTCCAATGAACATAGGGGTATATACATCTTTTTAAATTAATGTCCCCATTTTCTTCAGATAAATACCCAGAATTAGAATTGAAAAATAATAATTTAATGCAGAGCTCACAGGATTTGCAAATGGGTTTCCTAGAGTGGAAAGAGAGACATTAAAGTATGACTTCCAGCAAGTGGAATAAAGTTACTTAAATGGGGAAAACCAAACTAGGGATAAGTTTGGGGGACAGCAAGGAAGAGTTTGTTGTTGTTGTTGTTGTTTAGTTGCTAATTGTGTCCAACTCTTTTTTTGGGACTTCATGGACTGTAGCCAGCCAGGCTCCTCTATCCATGGGATTTCCCAGGCAAGAATACTGGAGTAGGTTGCAATTTTCTTCTCTAGGAGATCTTCCTGACCCAGGGATCAAACCTGCATCTTCTGCACTGGCAGGCAGATTCTTTACCACTAAGCCACCAGGGAAGCAATAAAGAGTTTAGTTTTAGATATATTAAATCTGAGATGCTTTAGCATCTTCAAATAAAGAAACATTGAGGTCAGAGGAGAGATCAGGACTGAAGACAGAGCTGTGAGAAGGCCGGGGAACTGACCTCAGTCACTTTAGGGAATGGATGTAGGCAAAGAAGAGATCCAGGATTGAGCCCAAGGCCCTCCATCAGTAAGAGACTAGGTGGATGAACGGAGGCTCTCAGAAAAGCACAAGGCCTGGCACGTGGTAAGTGCCTGGTATAAGGTGTCCAGCTGTTGTGGTCTGAATCATGTCCCTCAAAAATCCACATGTTGAATCCTTAACCCTTCTCTCCCTGAGTGACTGAATATTTAGCAGGGCTTTTAGAAGGTAGTTAAGGTTAAATGAAGTCATAGGAGTGGGCTCTGAGCTGATAGGATTGATGGCCTTCTAGAAACAGGAGGAAAGAGCTCTCTCTCTGCCATGTGAGGATATAGCTAGAAGACGGCCATCAGCAAGCCAGGAAGAGATTTTTTACCAGGAACTGAATTGGGCAGCTTGTTGATCTTGGACTTCCAGCCTCCAGAACTGTGAGAAAAGACATTTTTGTTGTTTAAACCCCTCAGTCTGTGGTATTGTGTTATGTCAGCCCAAATGTCTGATGGAGACACTAGCCTTGGAGGTTTGGGAACAGGCAGAGAGGACCAGGGCCAGAAAGCATTGGGAGAGCTCGGAGGCTCCTCACCTCCTGACTGACCCACATTCGTCAGTGTTCCTCTTTGGGCCTCAGTCTCCTCTTCTCTAAAGTAAGGCCTTCTTTCAGTTCCAGCATTCTACAAACTATAATTTAGAAATAGAATTATTAGAAAACATGTATTACTGCATTTATGTAGATTTTTAAAAATATTTTTAATTTTGTTTTTTATTGTGGTAAAGTATACATAACATAAAATTTATTGTTTTAACCATGGTTCATCCCTGGGAATTCTTCCTATTCCCGTCTGAAACTCTGTACCCCTCAAACAATTGTTACCCTTCTCCTGCTCCCAGCCCCTGGCAGCCACCATGTTCCTTTCTGTCTATGAATTTGACTGCTTAAGGTAACTTGTATAAGTCTGATCATACAATGTTTTTGTCCTTTTATGTCTGTGTCTTCAAGTTTCATCCATGTTGTAACCTGTGTCAGAATTTCCTTCCTTTTTAAGGCGCAATCATATTTGTCATGTGGATTTGCAATCATGAGACCTGTGCCCAAATTCCAACTCTTCTACTTATGAGCTCATGTGACCTTGAGTGTGCCCTCTGCTTCTCATTTCTGCATCCTTAAATAGTGAAAATAGTACCTACCCCACAGACGTGTTGGGTGGAGAATTTAATTTAATGGATGTGAAACCTCTTTAGAAAGATTATGATGCTATGGCTATTTTTGGCTGTAAGAGGCCACTATGTTGGCTGCCAGGGTGATTTTTTTTTTTTCTCTTGGTCACCCTAGTGACATCTTTCCAAGCAGTTCCTTGGCGCAGCTGCACAGCTGATCCAGTTCACTTATCATGGCAGTCAAATAAATGGACTTGGTTGTTCTCCTGTCAGCTTCTTAATGTGTCACATCAGCACAGCTGAAGATAAGGAGCCTCTGTCTCTGACCCAGACGCTTTGGACCTGGTTGCTTCCATTGTATGCCAGGGAGAGTACAACCCTGATGGCCAGAAAAAACCCTCCCCCGCTTGGCTTTTTGTTACATTCTACAGCAACATGAGGCTCCTTGTTTCTGGGCCTGACTCCATGAGGTCATTCCACCCTGGAGAGGGTGGGAGGATGGATTAAAGGGAAGAGAGATGAGGCAACACAGCCTAGGAGTCTGGGGGCTGAGGGCCAGGCTGGATCTCCTATGGGCGAGTTTTGGGACCATGTGCAATGCACTTCCCCTTTCTGGGATGGTCACCCTCCCCTGTGTGATGAAGGATGGGACTTGATGACCTCCAAAGTAATTTCCAGCTCTGGCCTTCCGTGAATTGTGCATGATACATGGTACATGAATTACCATTCCACTTTCTGTCAATGGCTCTAGATCTTTCCTTCACCCCCATTCTTCATGTACTTGACTTGTCCCAAGAGTTACTCACTTCAGGTTTAGACTTGATTCTTCCTTCTGTCTCTGAGACCATCTCTTCCCTCCTCCCTCTTCATTTTGATTCCTCTCTAGTCCAATTTTCTGCTATCTAGAAGAGCTGGCTTTAGAAACATCTGCTTTCCTAATGCATGCTGAAAGATTAATGGTAGATTATGGATTCAGTTCTCATTTCACTTGAGGAATAATACTTCAACCTCAAAGGAAGGGCCCTCTCACAATAGAGTCCAGACGCAGAGTGGAGAGATAGGCTCCAAAAGAAAACAGGGGGCCAGATCATGTAGGCTTCCAAAGAGAAGAGAAGTTTGGACTTCATCCAATGGCAACAGGGAGCCACTGAGGGCTTTTCAGCTGTAGCTGAGCTATGTCTTCAAGTGATCATTCAGGCATCTTTTTGAAAACTGGATTGAAGTGGGAAGAAAGCAGAGGCAGACAAGAGAGTGAATTCTGGATCCTGGTGAGAAAGACAAAGTGTGGTAGTAGACCTGAGAGGTTTTAGAAGAAACACTCGTACTTGGGCTCCAGTGAATTTGGGGATGAGAGAAAGTGAGTTTAGAATGACATTGTAAACTGGCTTGCAAGTTTGTTACCCAGTTTTGTCTGTGACTAATATAGAAAAAATGCTTTGCCTTTCTCTCCCAGCTCACTATGCTACTGCTATGGCCAAATCTGCTCCCACCTTAGGGCTTTTGCACTTGTGGGTTTCTGTGCCCAATTTTAGCCAAATGTCCTCTCTTTTGAGGGGCTCCTTTGATGGCCAGTCTAAGGTAGTCTCTCTGCCCTGCTCATCTCCTACCTCAGTCCTTATACTCCCCACTTTTTGTTCTTAGCTAAGACGAGTTCCTTCATCTATTTGCGTAGTTCCACTAGAATTTAAGTTCCAGGGCTCTCATGTGTCTCCTTCATGAGTGTGTCCCTGGTACCCAGAAGAGGACCAAGCACCTGCTTGGCTCATAGCAGGTGCTTAGTAATTGTAAGTTTAATGAACAGGAAGGAAGCAAAAAAGGAAGATGGCTGGAATCAGATTTGGCAAATTATTTCCGAAGATGACTGCAACATTGCCCATCTTGCCTGCTTTTTGCAATGACAGTTGCTGCTTCTTTCATCAGTTGGAGCCTGTTTCCTTTCTTTTGGATCTGGGCTGGCCCCATGACTTCCTTTGACCTGTAGAATGCAGCTGCAGTGACACTGTATGGCTTCAGAGTCTAGGCTTTCAGAGGTCGTGCAGCTTCCATTTTCATCCTCTTGCCATGCTTCTTCTTCTTGTGTCTTGAGACACATCAGAAAGGCCAAAGCCCTGTGGGGGGAAACGGAGCCCTCCAGTCAACAGCACCTGCTGAGCCCAGCCCGCTGCAGGTCTGCCAGCTGAGTGTGGCCACACCAATAATCCCAGGCAAGAAGAGTTGTGACAGGCCAGACAGACAGGCCAGACAGGCCACGGATTTGTGAGAAACAGTACATTGTTTTAACCACTAACTTTCATTCTCCACTTTGGGCTTTGAGTTTGAGGAACTGGTGGGCATCCAGATGGAGGTATACTGCAGGAATTTAGTATCAGAAATTATAATATACAGTTGTATATATTGTAATTATTTATTTGTATGCATATGTATATTGGAGAAGGCAATGGCAACCCACTCCAGTACTCTTGCCTGGAAAATCCCATGGATGGAGAAGCCTGGTAGGCTGCAGTCCATGGGGTCACTAAGAGTCGGGCAAGACTGAGCGACTTTGCTTTCACTTTTCACTTTCATGCATTGGAGAAGGAAATGGCAACCCACTCCAGTGTTCTTGCTTGGAGAATCCTATGGACGGAGGAGCCTGGTGGGCTGCCGTCTATGTGGTTGCACAGAGTCGGACATGACTGAAGCGACTTAGCAGCAGCAGCAGCATATGTATATATTTATGTATGTATCTGTGTATATTGGAGAAGGAAATGGCAACCCACTCCAGTGTTCTTGCCTGGAGAATCCCAGGGACGGAGGAGCCTAGTGGGCTGCCGTCTATGTGGTTGCACAGAGTCGAACATGACTGAAGCGACTTAGCAGCAGCAGCATATGTATATATTTATGTATGTATCTGTGTATATTGGAGAAGGAAATGGCAACCCACTCCAGTGTTCTTGCCTGGAGAATCCCAGGGACGGAGGAGCCTAGTGGGCTGCCGTCTATGTGGTTGCACAGAGTCGAACATGACTGAAGCGACTTAGCAGCAGCAGCAGCAGCAGCAGCAGCAGCATATGAGAGTTGGACATGACTGAGGGACTAAGCACAACACATCTGTGTATATACATATATATGTGCATATAAATACATATATGTTATATAGGTATGTATTTCTGGCAGAAACAACTTTGATGACCGTTGAATTATGTGTGTGAGACTTCGCTATGATAAACAAAAAGCTTTATTGTTTCTTGACTAGATTGTGAAGAAAATTGTAACAATTATGTATTTATTTACGCTTATTCTGAAATTTTTTAAAATGGATGAATGAGGTCAATTATGGACAGATAAAGGAAGTGTTTCCATCAGTGTCATTTGAGAAGCATTCAGGACACTGCCTGCCCAAAGTTTCTGCCTGACTGCATTCTGCCCACTCCTTTGGCCAAGAGTTAGACAGTGGATGCAGAAGCATCAGTTCTAGCCCACCTTAGTATAGACAAATATGCATCTGGTGCTTTCCATCTTACAGAGCAATTTTCCCATCATCATTTCATTGAATCCTCATAGAAATTCTATGGCATAGATTCTGATTTTTTTTTTTTTAATGGGAAACAGGATCTCACTGAAAGTTACACAATGCATAGGTAGCAGATTGAGGACAGACCCAGCGGACCCTCTAAACTCCAGGGTCAGCCTGCTTTCAGCACCATCACACTTACTCCAATAGAACAGACTGTGAGTTTCTCAGAAACTATTTACATAATAAAGAGAATGACCTTGGTTTTGAAAGCCATTCATTGTCTGTCACAGGAGACAGGGAGATACCATCTTCAGGCAAGGCCCTCACCCATCTTGTAACTTAAGTAAAACTTTCATGCTAATTTCCTCTCCCTCCTAGAGTTAGCCCTGGCTTCTAAGAAGGAAAGGAAGTGCTTTCACACTTTATAGACAACCTTGGCTTCAATCACATCATTTGCTCCATTTTTTTTCTCCTATGAAATATGAAAAAGCAAATTTAAAGGTTTCTCTGTTTCTCTTTAAAGGAAGGAGAAAATAGTTGTTTTGCACATTTTAACTTAACATATTTAAAAAGATTGAGAGTTGATTTTTTTAATTGCAAAATTTATTCTGGATAAAAAATTAATGTGGGATAAGAATACTTTATTTTTTTGTATTAGGAGACAAGAGGAAGGCTCTGGAAATCTGTTTGTAAACCTTCAGTAGCCCTCATGGTCTCTTTGAGACCAAGTGGATATTACCTGAGACGCTGGCCCAGTCTGGGCCACAGTTAGAATATTTGATCGGATGTAGGGTGGGGGAATATCTTCTAACAAGCTTCTCATCTCTACAGTTCTCTATCACAGAATGAAAGGCTATCCCTGACCCTCCTTTTCTCCTGTAGGTATCCTGCTTATTTCTTGAATGATCCCATCTTTCGCTATTGAGTCCCACTTCTCTCCTCTGTGCCCTGGGTCCCTACTTCACGATGGACCGCTCACCATCCACCTCCCTCATCTGCTGAGACCTGGACTGCCCTCTGTGGACTTCCCCAGGGGAAACTACTCACTCTTCCATTTTTCATGCCCCATGACACTGATAAGGGGCTTGACATACTCCTGGATGGTTTTCAGTGTAATAGACATTACACTTTCACTGTAGGGAAAACTGCAATTTATTTTGTTTCATTCTATTTGGCTACAGAATCCACTATTGTTACCAGCCCTTTCCAGCTGAGCTCCAATAAAAGTCTTCCTGCCTGGTGTTGCTCAAGCCAACAGAAGGAGACTGAATTTGGTTAAGAGACAAAGAAACATTTTATCCTTTGACAAAAGAATGGAGAGGTATGAGCTGGTGCTCTTGAGCAGCAGTCCCCAACCTTTTTGGCACTAGGGACTGGTTTCCTGGAAGACAGTTCTTTCCATGAACCGGGATGGTAGGGGAAAGTTTTGGGATAATTCCAGCATACTACACTTATTGTGCACTTTATTTCTATTATTATTACATCGGTTCCACCCCGGATCATCAGGCATTAGATCCCGGAGGTTGCCTTATCAGGTTCTTTCAGCAGGCGGGGGCCGGGTCCACCGGGGCAGGTGCAGCTGTGCGGCTCACGCTCCAGAGCGCAGGGCCCAGTGCAGCGTCTCTGCACACGGCCCGCTGCCACCATCTTGAATTGAGCATCGTGCACAGGGTCTCTGCTTGCAGCCCAAGCTGACATGTCAGGCAGCCCTTTCACACTAGGAACTCTAGTCTGAAGCGCCAGGTGTGAGGCCTCTGCATGGAGCACCCTATGAGCAAGGGAAACTAGGCTAAGCACAAAGGAAAAAAAGGTTAGACTTTATTTTCTTACCCAGGTTCTATTTTTATTTCCAGGAATTGTTCATGAGATTTCCCGGTGATACGGTCTCTTCTGTATCACTGTCCTCTACTAGCCTCCAGTCACTGTTGTTCATTTATTAAAGACTTTTGGCACCAGATTCATGATCTTTCTCACCATCTCACCTCCTGACGTCGCCAGCCTGGGAGATTTCATTTGCAAGAATTGCACCCTTCAACACCCTTGTCTCATAATTCAGGAACTCCCACTTCCAGAGACCATCACCTTACCTCAGCTTCAGTCAGACTCCTGGACCATCTCCTAGAAGAGGTTCCCCTTTGAGGTCTTCAATTCCCTTCTAATAGCCTCATGCCTTCACCTCCTAGAGGTGAAGGAGACTGGCGGTCCCTCCATTTTCTCCTTGTCATTTGGCTCTCTCCCAAACTTTATTTCTGCTTTTTCCTCTTTGGAGTCCTCAATTACTCACCCTTCCTTCTCAGTAACTCTGAATATTTATCACTGTCCTTGAATTCCATTCACAATGCCCCACACCCCACATTGCTAACAGAATCTCATGTCTCTTACACCACTGAGAAAACAATCCCTTCAATATGATTTTTCTCAACTTTCAATAGCTTACCATTCATTGCCTCTTCTTTCCTCAGCCTCAGAGATGTATCCTTAATGCCACTTCCTCCTTGTATACATTTTTCTGCTAGTCATCACTTCGCATTCCTTCTGTGAAATCTTCTTCTTTAGGATACAGTCGTTTTTTTCTATTCTAAAAACCAGACCAAACCGAAAAACCTCACCAAAACATAAATGCCTTTACCCCATGTTCACCTCTAACTGGGTAGCATCTTATCCAAATGTCTCAAAAGAGTTGCCTACACTCACTGCCTCCAGTTTCCCACCTCTCATTCATTCTTCAACCTGCTGTAGCCTGACTTCTTGTCCAATTGTTCTCCTGAAACAGCTGCCACTGGCATCAAAGATAACTTCCTAATTGTATGATTCCAGTAGATGTTTTTTAGTTCTCAGCTCACTGAACCTCTTTCCCATATTTGGTATTGTTAATCATTATTTTTCCTTCTTGAAACTCTGAATTTCCTTGTATCATTCTTCTGATTTTCATAGTATCTGGCAATTTTATCTGTTTCTTTGTAGGTTTCTCTTCCTTACACTTATTGGAAGTCACCAGAGTTGCCCACTGTTTCACACTTTCCCTAAGAGAGCTCTTCTACCTGCATGACTTCTATCAGTACCTATAAGTCTCCCTCAACTTCTCTTTCTCCTTTGCCAGCCACATGGTATCCGTGGTTACATCCTGCCAAATTAAGTCAGTCTTCCTCTCTCTGTCTCCTGGACTGTTGCAGTGGCCTTCATACAGGGCTTCCTGCCTCCATTCCTATTCACTGCCAGTATATTCTCATACTGGTTTGCCTTGTGGCTCAGTGGTAAAGAATCTGCCTGCCAGTGCAGGAAATGAGGGTTCAATCCCTGGGTCGGAAAGATCCCCTAGAGAAGGAAATGGCAAACCACTCCAATATTCTTGCCTGGGAAATCTCATGGACAGAGGAGCCTGATGGGCTACAGCCCATGGAGTCACAAAGAGTCAAACATGTCTTAAGTACTAAACAACAACAACAAATATCCTAATATCATAGTCAATACGATCTAATGAAATATAAATCTGACCAGGTTGAGCCCATGGTTAAAGCATTTAAATAATTCTCCAGTATCTATAGAAACATATTCAGGCTCTTCCCATAAAAGGACATCCATGATCTAACACCCACAGGTGTCTTTGGCCTCACTGATCAGAGCTTTCTGCCTGATCCTTTCTGCTTCAGCAACAATCAACTGCACAGTGTCCACACCTGACACCCTCCAACCATACAGGCCTCAGTGCCTTTGCTCGTGTTCTTCCCTTACATGGAATTTCTCATCATTTTTTGCTGGTCCTTTATTTGGCTGAATCCCACTCATTCTTTAAGACTCAGCTCACCAGTCCTTCACAAACCCCTTGGCCGATACATGAACCTTTCCTCAGAGCTTCCATACACCATATGTGTATCTCCTCAGATTGCTTTATACTGGCTTCGCTGTCCATCCTTCCACTATACTCTAAGTTTCTCATGCTCTCATTCAACATTTTGTTCCTCTTGACCCGTCAAGTGCCAGATGCCTAGAAGGTGCTTGGAAAGAGCCTGGAATTTGGAATTAAGTACCAAGGTTCAAATCCTTTCTTTTCCATGCATTATCCCTGTTACATAATAAGTCACCTCCCCTGTCTGAGTTACACTTCCTTACCTACAATTATTCTATTTACCTTTCAAAGAAAAACCAAAGATCAAATAAGATAATGTCAATGTTCTTTGTAAACTGCAAAGTACTATGAAAATGTTTTACTTTATAAAATTTGAAGAAATACATACAGAAAAAAAGAATCTAATACAACATTGTGGATCCTGTGCAAATTTTAATGAGACTCGTATTCATTCAAAAATCTACATAAGCATTTTTATGTCAGTGTGGTAGTCTGCAAAGAAGAGTTAGAGAATTATCTATTTGTTTTAAAAATATGGCCAGTGTGCCTGGAGGTGCTAGAATTGGACTTATGAAAATAATCAGCTAATATATTACTTAATAGTTTTGTCAAGAGCACTAATTTAGCTTTACCATTAGCAGGTCATGAATCTTCTGAGAATCTTCAGAACTTACAGCATTACATCTTCTTACCTCTGTGCCTTCAGACTGTGCTTTCTATCCAACTCTTCCAGCTCTTCACATGCTTCTCAATTCTGTGCAAAAACCAGGCCTTGAAGAAGGGGTGATTCAGATGAGATTTCATATACCAACCTGCTTTACCTTAAGTGAATACATGTTATTTATCCAATTCTTCCTTTATTGCTTAGCAAAAGAGAAGGGAAAACAGTTCCACCCTGCAAGAACAACTCCCAATACAGATAAAACAAAATTAGAAATAAATGACAAAACAATCACTAGGAGTGCTCTGTTCTCACAAGTCAAATCTTTTATAGAAAATTGGAGTTAAAAAAACTCCTAGTTCCAGGTTGTGCAACAAAAAACTTTCAGGAATTAACAGCTTCAAGCAAGAGGAATATAAACGTTTCACCTTCATGAGGAAGAGGGGGCAGTGCAGGTGCTCCCAGAAAAGGGAAATTTCTATGAGGGACAGGCAGAGCCTCAAACATGGGCTTTGGAGGTAGTGACCTGGCTCTGCCACCTACCACTCAGACAGCATTTAGCAGGTTATTTTATCTGTTCCAGTTTCATTTTCCTCGTGTGTCCTGTGGGGATCATCATAAGGCATCTCATCTCATAGAGTGATTGAAGCGGGTGGGGGAAACCAGGGCTTTAGTCAATAAATAGTAGATATTATTTTAATTAAAGTTAAATATATTTTAAGGAAAATGAAAATACAGGGGAATAACAAAATATTTAAAAGATATATTGGGCCCAAATTATGCCATTCTTGAATTCCAGGTTACAAAGCTTAAATTTTGTTAAGACAATGAAGAGATTTTGAAGGTTTTGAGGCATGTGTTGTGACACAATGACAGATGTGCTTTTTGAAGATGGATCTGGAAGAAGTATATAAAGGGAGATTAATGGGAAATATCAGGAAGCAGAAGAACCAGTTGGAAGCTATCAGTTTAATCTTGTGAGACCATTTAATCTAATGAGACCTGATGAAGTCCTATCCAGGGCAGTGGTAATGGGGATGGAGAAGGAGGATGTTAATTGGGATAGAACTGGCTAGAGAAAGTTAAGGATGGCTCCTATGTTTCACACCGGTGTGACTGGGAGAATGGTGGTGCTCTTTATTTCAGAAACAGGAAGCATAGCCAGGGGAGTGGATTTGGCAGGGTCTATAATTTAGTGTCACAGCGTTGGATGTAGGTGTTTTTTTTTTTTTTTTTTGGATGTAGGTGTTTTTGATTCTGGTAAGCCAACAGGCATTTAGGTATAATAACTCTAGCTCATAATATGTGGGTATAATATGATCAACAGATATATTTCATTGGACTATTTGTTCCTATTTCAAAATAATCCATATCTGATTTTTTTTAAAAATGCAATCAGTAGGAATGTAGGATTCACCAACAGAAACACACACTATAGAAAACTTGCCTGGAAGTGTCTCCTTGGGACTTTCCAGCTTACTGCTGTGCTGGCCAGGTTAATCACATTTGTTTGCTGCTAAAAAGATGTTTGAATCCAGGTGGTATCCCATGCAAATTCTTCTGTCTCTTCTTCCTAGAGTGTCTGCATTCTACTCCCCACCCAAAACTGGCTGAAAACATGAGCAAATCTGATCCTTGTACAACCTTGTTAAACAGTCTGTTCCTTCGTTCTCCTTATCAAAGAACTCAGCTTGGCTAGGCTCCCCAGGGAAAGCCATGCTGAGACCTAGTGTCACATCCACCTTATCTGTGTTGTTCTATTCTGTCTTTCTTTAACTCTTCATCTGTTGTCCTGATACTGAGGTGAGGCTTAATGGTCTGCAATCCCCAGGTTCCCAGAGGTGCTTCTGGGAAAGACTGGGCCTGTATTAACAACTATCCAGTTTTTGGCAACAGTGTCTTTTGTAACCCCATTCCTCTGTTGACCATTTCACACTTCATATCCATCCAAACCCCAGAGTCTCACTGTCATTGCCGGTCATATCCAGCTCCTAAGGAGGAAATATGAATATTTATTTTTTCTTCAGAGAAGCTTAGTGTATTAATTTATTTTAAAACATGTATTTGGATTTATTGTTGGCCAAGGATTGCACTAGACAATGCTGGAGGCCTCCTCAAGATGAAGGAAACATATTTCTGGCCTTCAAACGAGGCTGGGATCCAGATTGACACATACGCAAATGAGAAAAGTGAGGCTGGGTAGGGACTGACATGAGGAGGAGGAGCTGAAAAGCTAAGCATGAGTTAAATCTGCATCCACTCAGCTACAAGACTTAAATTTTATATTGAAGATAGCATACTTATAGAGAAAGGCTGATGGTAGAGTCCAAGAAGGGTCCAGGGACAGGTGGAGGACCCATTTCAATGCCATTTCTGAGACCTATTGGACATGGAAATGAAAATGTTAGTCACTCAGAGGTGTCCGACTCTTTATGATCCCATGGACTGTAGCCTACCAGGCTCCTCTGTCCATGGGATTCTCCAGGCAAGAATACTGAAGTGGGTTGCCATTTCGTCCTCCAGGGATCTTCCCGACTCAGGGATCAAACCCAGGTCTTCTGAATTGCAGCAGATAGATTCTTTACTGTCGGAGCCAGCAGGGTGAGACCTATTAAGAGTTAGACTAGAAGAGTGTTCCAGAGTTCTGATCCAAGGGGACATTTTGTGTAAGTGGAAACAGGGAAAACACATTTTGAAAGTAGCTGAAATACGATCTTTAATGATAAATAACAGAGATTAAGAGTGCACTGCTGAGCAAGCGGGGGCTGGGCAGGGAGGCGCAGCGCGGGCTGTATCGCTTAGAGTAAGAATCTGGCCTGAATACCCTGAGCACTATCTGAGCGAAATAATTTGGGCTAGCAAACCAGACTGTGGGATATCTACCACGCAAAAAGCCAGCCCTAACCTAAGACCGCCAGGCCCGCGCACGGAACAAAGAATTGAACAGAGATAGCCGGCTGCAGACCTTCCCCCTCTGGTGACAGGCAGCCAGAGCCGGAAGGGGGCAATCGCAGCCCCAGAGAGACATTATCTATAAAACTGTAAGCAGGCTTCTTTGCTAACTAAAACTTTTTGGGGGTCTGGACGGTTAACATCTGCCTGAGAAGGTGCACCGGTTTTACACCCAGATAACCGAGTGGCGGGGAGGCGATAAGTCGCAGCATTGGCGCTCGCCAAACACCTCATCACTTGAACTGCTCGGACCTGGGAAGAGCACAAAACTCAGGCCCAACTGAGTCTGCGCCTCTGAGGACTACCCGAGTGCCTGAACCTGAGCGGCTTGGACCTGGGAGGTACATGCAACCCAGGGCCAGCCTCGGATTGTTCCCGGCGGAACAACCTAGAGCCCGAGCAGTGTGGGCAGGGAGGCTACACGCGCCGTGAGCGGGGGCAGACCCAGTGTGGCTGAGGCACTGCGAGCGCACACCAGTGTTATTTGTTTGCAGCATCCCTCCCTCCCTCCCCACAGCGCGACTGAACAAAGAGAAGAAATACAGCTCCACCCATCAGAACACCGACACAAGCTTCCCTAACCAGGAAACCTTGACAAGCCACCTGTACAAACCCACACACAGCGAGGAAAAGCCACAATAAAGAGAACTCCACAAACTGCCGGAATACAGAAAGGACACCCCAAACTCAGCAATTTAAACAAGATGAAGAGACAGAGGAATAGCCAGCAGATAAAGGAACAGGATAAATGCCCACCAAACCAAACAAAAGAGGAAGAGATAGGGAATCTACCTGATAAAGAATTCCAAATAATGATAGTGAAATTGATCCAAAATCTTGAAATTAAAATGGAATCACAGATAAATAGCTTGGAGACAAGGATTGAGAAGATGCAAGAAAGGTTTAACAAGGACCTAGAAGAAATAAAAAAGGGTCAATATATAATGAATAATGCAATAAATGAAATTAAAAACACTCTGGAGGCAACAAATAGTAGAATAACAGAGGCAGAAGATAGGATTAGTGAATTAGAAGATAGAATGGTAGAAATAAATGAATCAGAGAGAATAAAAGAAAAACGAATTAAAAGAAATGAGGACAATCTCAGAGACCTCCAGGACAATATTAAACGCTACAACATTCGAATCATAGGGGTTCCAGAAGAAGAAGACAAAAAGAAAGACCATGAGAAAATACTTGAGGAGATAATAGTTGAAAACTTCCCTAAACTGGGGAAGGAAATAATCACCCAAGTCCAAGAAACCCAGAGAATCCCAAACAGGATAAACCCAAGGCGAAACACCCCAAGACACATATTAATCAAATTAACAAAGATCAAACACAAAGAACAAATATTAAAAGCAGCAAGGGAAAAACAACAAATAACACACAAGGGAATTCCCATAAGGATAACAGCTGATCTTTCAATAGAAACTCTTCAAGCCAGGAGGGAATGGCAAGACATACTTAAAATGATGAAAGAAAATAACCTACAGCCCAGATTATTGTACCCAGCAAGGATTTCATTCAAGTATGAAGGAGAAATCAAAAGCTTCTCAGACAAGCAAAAGCTGAGAGAATTCTGCACCACCAAACCAGCTCTCCAACAAATACTAAAGGATATTCTCTAGACAGGAAACACAAAAATGGTGTATAAATTCGAACCCCAAACAATAAAGTAAATGGCAACGGGATCATACTTATCAGTAATTACCTTAAACGTAAATGGGTTGAATGCCCCAACCAAAAGACAAAGACTGGCTGAATGGATACAAAAACAAGACCCCTACATATGTTGTCTACAGGAGACCCACCTCAAAACAGGGGACACATACAGACTGAAAGTGAAGGGCTGGAAAAAGATTTTCCATGCAAATAGGGACCAAAAAAAAGCAGGAGTAGCAATACTCATATCAGATAAAATAGACTTTAAAACAAAGGCTGTGAAAAGAGACAAAGAAGGTCACTACATAATGATCAAAGGATCAATCCAAGAAGAAGATACAACAATTATAAATATATATGCACCCAACACAGGAGCACCGCAGTATGTAAGACAAATGCTAACAAGTATGAAAGGAGAAATTAACAATAACACAATAATAGTGGGAGACTTTAATACCCCACTCACACCTATGGATAGATCAACTAAACAGAAAATTAACAAGGAAACACAAACTTTAAATGATACAATAGACCAGTTAGACCTAATTGATATCTATAGGACATTTCATCCCAAAACAATGAATTTCACCTTTTTCTCAAGCGCACATGGAACCTTCTCCAGGATAGATCACATCCTGGGCCATAAAGCTAGCCTTGGTAAATTTAAAAAAATAGAAATCATTCCAAGCATCTTTTCTGACCACAATGCAGTAAGATTAGATCTCAATTACAGGAGAAAAACTATTAAAAATTCCAGCATATGGAGGATGAACAACACCCTGCTGAATAACCAACAAATCACAGAAGAAATCAAAAAAGAAATCAAAATTTGCATAGAAACGAATGAAAATGAAAACACAACAACCCAAAACCTGTGGGACACAGTAAAAGCAGTCCTAAGGGGAAAGTTCATAGCAATACAGGCACACCTCAAGAAACAAGAAAAAAGTCAAATAAATAACCTAACTCTATACCTAAAGCAACTAGAAAAGGAAGAAATGAAGAACCCCAGGGTTAGTAGAAGGAAAGAAATCTTAAAAATTAGAGCAGAAATAAATGCAAAAGAAACAAAAGAGACCATAGCAAAAATCAACAAAGCCAAAAGCTGGTTCTTTGAAAGGATAAATAAAATTGATAAACCATTAACCAGACTCATCAAGAAACAAAGGGAGAAAAATCAAATCAATAAAATTAGAAACGAAAATGGAGAGATCACAACAGACAACACAGAAATACAAAGGATCATAAGAGACTATTATCAACAATTATATGCCAATAAAATGGACAACGAGGAAGAAATGGACAAATTCTTAGAAAAGTACAACTTTCCAAAACTCGACCAGGAAGAAATAGAAAATCTTAACAGACCCATCACAAGCACGGAAATTGAAACTGTAATCAAAAATCTTCCAGCAAACAAAAGCCCAGGTCCAGACGGCTTCACAGCTGAATTCTACCAAAAATTTAGAGAAGAGCTAACACCTATCCTGCTCAAACTCTTCCAGAAAATTGCAGAGGAAGGTAAACTTCCAAACTCATTCTATGAGGCCACCATCAGCCTAATACCAAAACCTGACAAAGATCCCACAAAAAAAGAAAACTACAGGCCAATATCACTGATGAACATAGATGCAAAAATCCTAAACAAAATTCTAGCAATCAGAATCCAACAACACATTAAAAAGATCATACACCATGACCAAGTGGGCTTTATCCCAGGGATGCAAGGATTCTTCAATATCCGCAAATCAATCAATGTAATACACCACATTAACAAACTGAAAAACAAAAACCATATGATTATCTCAATAGATGCAGAGAAAGCCTTTGACAAAATTCAACATCCATTTATGATAAAAACTCTCCAGAAAGCAGGAATAGAAGGAACATACCTCAACATAATAAAAGCTATATATGACAAACCCACAGCAAACATTATCCTCAATGGTGAAAAATTGAAAGCATTTCCTCTAAAGTCAGGAACAAGACAAGGGTGCCCACTTTCACCATTACTATTCAACATAGTTTTGGAAGTTTTGGCCACAGCAATCAGAGCAGAAAAAGAAATAAAAGGAATCCAAATTGGGAAAGAAGAAGTAAAACTCTCACTGTTTGCAGATGACATGATCCTCTACATAGAAAACCCTAAAGACTCCACCAGAAAATTACTAGAACTAATCAATGATTATAGTAAAGTTGCAGGATATAAAATCAACACACAGAAATCCCTTGCATTCCTATACACTAATAATGAGAAAACAGAAAGAGAAATTAAGAAACAATTCCATTCACCATTGCAACGGAAAGAATAAAATACTTAGGAATATATCTACCTAAAGAAACTAAAGACCTATATATAGAAAACTAAAACACTGGTGAAAGAAATCAAAGAGGACACTAATAGATGGAGAAATATACCATGTTCATGGATTGGAAGAATCAATATAGTGAAAATGAGTATACTACCCAAAGCAATTTATAGATTCAATGCAATCCCTATCAAGCTACCAACAGTATTCTTCACAGAGCTAGAACAAATAATTTCACAATTTGTATGGAAATACAAAAAACCTCGAATAGCCAAAGCGATCTTGAGAAAGAAAAATGGAACTGGAGGAATCAACCTACCTGACTTCAGGCTCTACTACAAAGCCACAGTTATCAAGACAGTATGGTACTGGCACAAAGACAGAAATATAGATCAATGGAACAAAATAGAAAGCCCAGAGATAAATCCACGCACCTATGGGCACCTTATCTTTGACAAAGGAGGCAAGAATATACAATGGATTAAAGACAATCTCTTTAACAAGTGGTGCTGGGAAATCTGGTCAACCACTTGTAAAAGAATGAAACTAGAACACTTTCTAACACCATATACAAAAATAAACTCAAAATGGATTAAAGATCTCAACGTAAGACCAGAAACTATAAAACTCCTAGAGGAGAACATAGGCAAAACACTCTCTGACATAGCTCACAGCAGGATCTTCTATGACCCACCTCCCAGAATATCGGAAATAAAAGCAAAAATAAACAAATGGGACCTAATTAACCTTAAAAGCTTCTGCACATCAAAGGAAACTATTAGCAAGGTGAAAAGACAGCCTTCAGAATGGGAGAAAATAATAGCAAATGAAGCAACCGACAAACAACTAATCTCAAAAATATACAAGCAACTCCTACAGCTCAACTCCAGAAAAATAAATGACCCAATCAAAAAATGGGCCAAAGAACTAAATAGACATTTCTCCAAAGAAGACATACAGATGGCTAACAAACACATGAAAAGATGCTCAACATCACTCATTATCAGAGAAATGCAAATCAAGACCACTATGAGATACCATTTCACACCAGTCAGAATGGCTGCGATCCAAAAGTCTACAAATAATAAATGCTGGAGAGGGTGTGGAGAAAAGGGAACCCTCTTACACTGTTGGTGGGAATGCAAACTAGTACAGCCACTATGGAGAACAGTGTGGAGATTCCTTAAAAAACTGGAAATAGAACTGCCTTATGATCCAGCAATCCCACTGCTGGGCATACACACTGAGGAAACCAGAAGGGAAAGAGACACGTGTACCCCAATGTTCATCGCAGCACTGTTTATAATAGCCAGGACATGGAAGCAACCTAGATGTCCATCAGCAGATGAATGGATAAGAAAGCAGTGGTACATATACACAATGGAGTATTACTCAGCCATTAAAAAGAATACATTTGAATCAGTTCTAATGAGGTGGATGAAACTGGAGCCTATTATACAGAGTGAAGTAAGCCAGAAGGAAAAACACCAATACAGTATACTAACACATATATATGGAATTTAGAAAGATGGTAACGATAACCCTGTATACGAGACAGCAAAAGAGACACTGATGTATAGAACAGGCTTATGGACTCTGTGGGAGATGGAGAGGGTGAGAAGATTTGGGAGAATGGCATTGAAACATGTAAAAAAAAAAAAAAAAGAGTGCACTGCTTTTATTTATTTATTTTTCTGGTGTAAATCTAGAGCTCAAATTAGGTTTCTGCTAGTTAATTTTGTACTGTTTTCAAACTGAGGATCTCATTAATGCATCCTCAAATGGAAGATGCATTTTATGTAATAGTCCTTATGTGCAGAATGTGTGTGTGTGTTTCACACATGTACTTTACATTTTCTCTTTTGACCCTCATACCAACCTTGTAAACAGGGCAGGTCTTAGCTCAAAAAATTGTGACGCTTGTTCCAGTTTTTCCCTAAACAGAGAGTAATTATCAGGAAGTTAAGGACCAATTTGTGTCTCCAAGGCCAGAAAAAGGCTGAACTAAAAGGTGTGAGACAGAGATGCTACAAGACCTCAAAAGCTTCCCTCAGTTCTGTGCTCTTATTATAAAATAGCAACCAGTGTTGGATAAAGCAGGTCAGCTGGGATTATACTGAAAGGAACACCTCTGATGCTAAAGACATTTCTAGAATCATGAGGTTCTGAGGGGAGCTTTCAGCGTGATCAGAAATTCAGAAATTGATGAGTTCATGAAGAAGAATAGAGATTCAAGTCCACAGGTCCAGAGCTAGTCAGGGACTAAGCCAGAGGTACAGTGTTTGGAATCATATCTATGAGGTCACTGACGTGTGCTCTTCCTTCAAAGGATGTCTTCAGCCTCAACTGCTTTTGTCTTTAGATTTCTGTGACCTATCTCATTGTCCTGACCCTGAAGACAGGGATTTAGAGAGCTTGTGGGAGTTTCAACCAGTTAAAACATCTCTGAGTCCTATAAGGAGAGATGCATCTTTATCAATGTCCATGCCTTCTGTTAAGCCAGGGTTGGATCCTTTAGCAGCATTTGGGCTTCAGTAGTGGAGACAGTATCCACAGCAATCTTGATACACTGTATTCCAAAGGTGACAGTGAGGGTTATGGAGATACACCCTCTTGGGAAGAGTTCTCCTTCTTCAGGAAGGGTAAAAAAATGTGGCCTCCAGTTAATTAAGTTTAAGGATTCTAATTTAACTTAAGACACTGGTTCTTAAACCATGGAATGAGACAAAGCTTGGCAACAGTACGTTAAGCCTGTGCTAATCATGGAGCATTAACGAAGTTGGCTATTATTTTGGCCTAAGACCCAGGAAAGCATAAATTTTGTCTTAGCTCAGCCTCTTCTTTTCTTTATGTGTTTACAAAGATACACGTTCATAAAGAACAAAGGCAAACTCAACATTTTATTGTTAGCTGAGACTGAGACCCAGTGCAGCACAGAGAGCTTTGGCAAGTTAGTCTGGAGAACTTTTACTTAAGCCATGTAGAACTCCAGAGCTTCTGCCAAGGGTCAGTTCAACATGCTTAACACAGGACAAAAATAAGCAAAGGGAAAGAGACTCATCTAGGTGCCAAGCTAAACTGCCTGGGCAGTAGCCTCAGGACTCTTGCTATTAAATTTATTAGTTTGTTTATTTTATGTTTCAAGCCTTTTGTGTCTTGAAAAAAAAATATTGCCTGTTTCAAGTTCTCAAGGGTTTTTTCTTATGTCTTCCTCTAGGAGTTTTATAGTTTTAGTTTTGTTTTATTCTGTGATCTACTTCAAGTTAATTTTTGGTATAATATGACATAATAGTTGAGGTTCATTTTTTCTCCATAAAGACATTTAGTAATTCCTTCAACATTTGTTGAAGATTGTCCTTTCCCCCCTTTGAATTACCTTGGCACCTTTTTGAAAATATATGTATGTGAACTATCTAATCCATCGATCCATTTCCCTATCCTTACACCAGTATCACACAGCTTGAGTTCTATAGTTTTATACTAAGTCTTGAACTCAGGTAGAGTAAGTCTTCCAACTTTCTGCTCCTTTTTCAAAATTGTGTCAAATATTTTATATCATTTGCAATTCCATTTATATTTTAGAATCAGTGTGTCAGTTTCTGCAAAAAATGACTCCTGGGGTTTTGACAGAGATAACGTTGAATTTACAATCAATTTAGAGAAAACTGATATCTTAACAATATTGAGACTTGCAATTCATGAACATATGTATGTCTCTCAGTTTATTTAGATATTCTCAATTTATAATAGCAACATTTTATAGTTTTCAATGTATAGGTCTTGCATGTATGTACTAAATATATTCCTATTTCATTTTTAACTGTAATAGATACTGTTTCTTTGATTTTTATTTTCTAGTTTTTCACTGATAGTCTATAAAAATACAAATGATTTTATATATTTTCTTTGTAACCCATGACCTTCCTAGATTCATTTATTAGTTCTAGAAGGTTTTTTTAAATAGATTTCTTAGGATTTTCTGCATACTTAATTATGTTTTATTTTACATTATTTTTTGAAGAAGAAATGATATTGCCTTCTTGAAAAAGTGGCCCAATTCTTGTCCTGAGAACTGACCAATAAAATTCCTATTTCCTAATCTCTGGGGAAAGTCACAGAAGATACCCATGGATAAGGGCATGTTGGTTATACAATGACTCAGTAACCAGATGTCACTGGGAGTCTTAACAGATTCCCTGATTGAGGAGAATGTGAAAGAGCTTGGGGAATATCTGTTGGTTTTCCTCCTTAAGAAAGAGGTAGACAGGGAAGGAGGATAAAGACCAAAGAGATCAAGGAGTATAAAAGATTTTAAAGGAGTGTGGGTTGTACTAGTCCTCCAGTCAAGAGAGGACTGACTTCCTGAAGCATGTGTCTGGGCTGTGGCAGAATCTGCTAAGATATCCCAATCTTAACGAATCATTTGTGTGGGCAAATGCTATCACCAATATCTACAGGAATTCTTCTGCACTGAAGGTGTATGCAAGTCTCTCAGTCGTGTCCGACTCTTTGCAATCCCATGGACTATAGAGACCATGAAATTCTCCAGGCCAGAATACTGGAGTGGGTAGCCTTTCCCTTCTCCGGAGGATCTTCCCAACCTAGGGATCGAACCCAGGCCTCCCACATTGCAGGCAGATTCTTTACCAGCTGAGCCACAAGGGAAGCCATGTGAATAGGACAATGCAGAACCTATGGGTGCTGGAACAGCTCTCTTCTCTGCTTCTTCAGGTCATTATTTGCAAGAGTAACTTGGAAGAAATAAGGTTATCTGGGAAGTGAATGAGTGCCTGAGACACATATCTGACAATGGAAGTTGAATTTGGAGATCAAATATTAGAAATCATGAGCTCTTCAGTTCAGCTCAGTTGCTCAGTAGTGTCCGACTCTTTGTGACCCCATGGACTGCAGCACACCAGCCCTCCCTGTCCATCGCCAACTCCCAGAGTTTACTGAAACTCATGTCCATTGAGTTAGTGATCCCATCCAACCATCTCATCCTCTGTCGTCCCCTTCTCCTCCCACCTTCAATCTTCCCCAGCATCAGGGTCTTTTCCAGTGAGTCAGTTCTTTGCATCAGGTGGTCAAAGTATTGGAGTTTCAGCTTCAGCATCAGTCCTTCCAATGAATATTCAGGACTAATTTCCTTTAGGATGAACTGGTTGGATCTCCTTGCAGTTCAAGGGACTCTCAAGAGTCTTCTCCAACACCATAGTTCAAAAGCATCAATTCTTCAGTGCTTAGCTTTCTTTATAGTCCATCTCACATCCATACATGCCTACTGAAAAAACCATAGCTTTGACTAAGTGGACCTTTGTTGGCAAAGTAATGTCTCCACTTTTTAATATGCTGTCTAGGTTGGTCATAACTTTTCTTCCAAGGAGCAAGCTTCTTTTAATTTCATGGCTGCAGTCATCATCCCCAGTGATTTTGGATCCTCGCCGCCCCCCACCCCCAAAAATAAAGTTTATCACTGTTTCCACCTTTTTTCCCTTCTATTTGCCATGAAATGATGGGACCAGATGCCATGATCTTAGTTTTCTGAATGTTGAGCTTTAAGCCAACTTTTTCACTCTCCTCTCACTTTTATCAAGAGGCTCTTGAGTTCTTCACTTTCTGCCATAAGGGTGGTATCATCTGCATATCTGAGGTTATTGATATTTCTCCCACCAATCTTGATTCCAGCTTGTTCTTCATCCAGCCCAGCATTTCTCATGATGTTCTCTGCATATAAGTTAAATAAGCAGGGTGACAATATACAGCCTTGACATAATCCTTTCCCAATTTGGAACCAGTCTGTTGTTCCATGTCCAGTTCTAACTGTTGCTTCCTGACCTGCGTACAGATTTCTCAAGAGGCAGGTCAGGTGGTCTGGTATTCCCATCTCTTTCAGAATTTTCCACAGTTTATTGTGATCCACACAGTCAAAGGCTTTGGCATAGTCAATAAAGCAGAAGTAGATGTTTTTCTGGAACTCTCTTGCTTTTTTCATGATCCAGCAGATGTTGACAACTTGATCTCTGGTTCCTCTACCTTTTCTAAACCCAGCTTGAACATCTGGAAGTTCCCGTATTGTTGAAGCCTGGCTTGGAGAATTTTGAGCATTACTTTACTTGTGTGTGAGTCGAGTGCAATTGTGTGATAGTTTGAACATTCTTTGGCATTGCCTTTCTTTGGGATTGAAATGAAAACTGACCTTTTCCAATCCTGTGGCCACTGCTGAGTTTTCCAAATTTGCTGGCATATTGAGTGCAGCACTTTCACAGCATCATCTTTCAGGATTTGAACTAGCTCAACTGGAATTCCATCACCTCCACTAGCTTTGTTCATAGTGATGCTTCCTAAGGCCCACTTGACTTTGCATTCCAGAATGTCTGGTCCAGGTAAGTAAGTGATCATACCATCATGATTATCTGGGTCATGAAGATCTTTTTTGTACAGTTCTTCTGTGTATTCTTGCCACCTGTTCTTAATATCTTCTGCTTCTGTTATATCCCTACCATTTCTGTCCTTCATTGTGCCCATTTTTGCATGAAATATTCCCTTGGTATCTCTAATTTTCTTGAAGAGATCTTTCGTCTTTCACATTCTATTGTTTTTCTCTATTTCTTTGCATTGATCTCTGAGGATGGCTTTCTTATCTCTCCTTGCTATTCTTTGAAACTCTGCATTCAAATGGGTATATCTTTTCTTTTCTCCTTTGCTTTTCAATTCTCTTCTTTTCACAGCTATTTGTAAGGCCTTCTCAGACAGCCATTTTGCTTTCAGTGAGCTCTTAGTTTGAGATAAAGTTATCATGGCATTTTGACAAGATCAAGGGCTTTGGAGTTAGACATCCCAGTGTTTGTATCTCACTTCTGAGGGTTGTTCTTCATTTTCCTTCAGACCCACTTTCCACCCTTCACCTTGCTCTGTGTGCTAGGAGGCTGACTCAAGGTTTATTCTCTTGCTTCTTGTTGGGTTTAGGCAATGGGAGGTTCTGGTAGGTAATCTGAGGATTGAAAGTGAGGTCAGGATGTTTACTTTCCCAGTTCCCACTCTGCTAGACTGCAGTTTGGCTGTGGCTGCTCCTGACAGGTGTCTCTCTTTTACAGTTTTCACTCCAGCTTCCAGTAACCACTGATCCTTCTTTCACCCTTGTGCCCAAGGATAGTGGAAGCTTTCTGCCATTTCTATCCAAGGTTTGTTTTATCACCCCTTGCAGATTATCTGTAACTCTGCTCACACCTTAAAACTGTCCCTTCATTAAACTTTCTTTAATCATCTCTTTTGAGGATGTCATTTGAACCCTGATATATCACTCCAGATCCTTAATAGCTCAGGAACTTTGAAAAAAGTTATTTAGGCTCCTGTGTATCAGTTCTTTCATGTATAAAGGGAAAATACATATATGAGGGTCTTCCCTGGTAGTTCAGCAACTAAGACTCGCACTCCCAATGCAGGGGGCTGGGTTTGACCCCTGATCAGGGAAGTAGATCCCACATGCAACAGTGAAGATTGAAGATACTGCATGCCACAACTAAGACCCAGTGCAGCAAATAAATAAATCTTTTTAAAAAGAAAGAAAACATGTATATGAGATAATACATGTAAAAACACATAGTAGCTACCTAGTAAGTGGTTCCTGTTATCATCATTGGTAGTAACTATTATCACATGAAGACTGGCAAGCTCATGATATCCCTGTGACTATCAGATAAAATTGTAGAGCTATTTATTACTCATCCAGAAGCATAAGACTGAAGGGAAGAATCTCAGGGAATCGAAGATGAAGACAGGGAAAGGGGTTGGAAAGATTTTTTAGCACTGTGAAATAGAATAATTTTAGTATTTTAACCCTAGAAGGGTCTCAGAGACTTGATGGGAGGATCCTCATACTAAATATGGCAGTGAAGGTGTTTACTTTGTTGAAAAGGAGCAGATTTGCAGAACTGTCATGGTATGGCCACATATCACAAGACAAACAGTTGAACGGAGATGTATTGAGCTATGAGTCAAATCTTGAGAAAGGCAAAAATATAAAAGAAAAGAGGTTATTATTGACATGGGGCATCTTGTAGATCTTCCAGCCAGATGGAAGAAATGAATCCCTGATCCAGATTGCAGGTCTGGTAAGGAAGCAAGCTGTATAGGTGATGTACCTTGAATGTCCTTAGCTTGCTTACATATCATCGCTTGATGCCCACTGCTACTCCAGGAGAAAGAAGCAGTGACCCAACAAGAGACTGAGCCAGACTTGCCTGCGAGTGTACGGGAATCTCCCGCAGAGGCGTGGGTCAACAGTGACCTGCTGCAGGGTCGGGGGCACTGAATACAACAGTGCTAGCATAAGTCTTTTTGAAGGAGGTTGCCATTGTCGCCATTACCCCTACCATAGCTTGGCCTCAGGGAGCACAGCCTTGCATATCAACAGAAAATTGGATTAAAGATTTACTGAGCATGGCCCTGCTTATCAGAAGAAGACCCAGATTCCCCCACAGCCAGTCCCTCCCATCAGGAAGCTTCCACAAGCCTCTTATTCTTATCCATCAAGAGGGAAGACAGAATAAAAACCACGATCACAGAAAACTAACCAATCTGATCACATGGATCACAGCCTTGTCTGACTCAATAAAACTATGAGGCCTGCCATACAGGGCCACCCAAGACAGATGGGTCATGATGGAGACTTCTGAAAAAACGTGGTCCACTGGAGAAGGGAATGGCAAACCACTTCAGTATTCTTGCCTTGAGAACCCCATGAACAATATGAAAAGGCAAAAAGATATGACATTGAAAGATGAATTCCCCAGGTTGGTAGGTGCCCAATATGCTACTGGAGAAGACTGGAGAAATAACAGCAGAAAGAATGAAGAGATGGAGCCAAAGTGAAAACAGTGCCCAGTTGTAGATGTTACTGGTGATAGAAGTAAAGTCCAATGCTATAAAGAACAATATTGTATAGGAACTTGGAATGTTAGGTCCATGAAAAAAGGTAAATTGAAAGTGGTAAAACAGGAGATGGTAAGAGTGAACATTGACATTTAAGGAATCAGTTAACTAAAATGGACTGGAATGGGCGGATTTAATTCATGACCATTATATCTACTACTGTGGGCAAGAATCCCATAGAAGAAATGGAGTAGCCCTTATAGTCAACAAAAGAGTCCAAAATACAGTACTTGGGTGCAATCTTAAAAATGACAGAATGATTCTCTTTTCATTTCCAAGGCAAACCATTCGATATCAGTAATCCAAATCTATGCCCAAACCACTAATGCCAAAGAAGCTGAAGTTGAGTGGTTCTATGATGACTCACAAGACTTTCTAGAACTAACACCAAAAAAAAAAAAAAAAGATGTCCTTATCATCATAGGGGACTGGAATGTAAAAGAAGGAAGTTAAGAGGTACCTGCAGTAACAGGCAAGTTAGGCCTTGGAGTACAAAATGAAGCAGGGCAAAGGCTAATAGAGTTTTGCAAAGAGAATGCCCTGGACATAGCAAATACCCTTTTCCAGCAACACAAGAGAAGACTCTACACATGGATATCACCAGATGGTCAATACTGAAATCAGGTTGATTATATTCTTTGCAGCTGAAAATGGAAAAGCTCTATACAGTCAGCAAAAAGAAGACTGGGATCTGACCATGGTTCAGATCATGAACTTCTTATTACCAAATTCAGACTTATATTGAAGAAAGTAGGGAAAAACACTTGACCATTCAGGTATGACCTACATCAAATCCTGTACAATTATACAATGGAAGTGACAAATACGTTGAAGGGATGAGATCTGATAGAGTACCTGAAGAACTATGGACAGAGGTTCGTGATATTATACAGGCAGTGATCAAAACCATCCCCAAGAAAAAGAAATGCAAAAAAGCAAAATGGTTGTCTGAAGAGGCCTTGCAAATAGCTGAGACATGAAGAGAAGAGAAAAACAAAGGAGAAAAGGAAAGATATACCCATTTGAATGCAGAGTTCTAAAGAATAGCAAGGAGAGATAAGAAAGCCTTCCTCAGTGATCAATGCAAAGAATTCGAGGGAAACAATAGAATGGGGAAGATTAGAGATCTCTTCAAGAAAATTAGATACCAAGGGAACATTTTATGCAAAAATGGACACAATAAAGGACAGAAATGATACAGACCTAACATAAGCAGAAGATATTAAGAAGAGATGGCAAGAATACACAGATCTTAATGACCCAGATAACCACACTGGTGTGATCGCTTACCTAGAGCCAGACATTCTGGATAATGTGAAGTCAAGTGGGCCTTAGGAGTATCACTACAAGCAAAGCTAGTGGAGACGATGGAACTCCAGCTGAACTATTTCAGGTCCTAAAAGATGATGCTGTGAAAGTGTTGCACTCAATATGCTGGCAAATTAGGAAAACTCAGCAGTGGCACAGGACTGAAAAAGGTTAGTTTCCATTCCAATCCCAAAGAAAGGCAATGTCAAAGAATGTTTAAACTACTGTACAATTGCATTCATCTCACATGCTAGCAAAGTCATGCTCAAAATTTTCCAAGCCAGGCTTCAAGAGTTTGTGAACTGAGAACTTACAGATGTTCAAGCTGGATTTAGAAAAGGCAGAGGAACCAGCAATCAAATTGTCAACATCCATTGGATCATAGAAGAAGCAAGGGAATTCCAGAAAAATCTACATCTGCTTCATTTAGTATACTAAAGACTTTGACTCTGTAGATCACAACAAACTGGAGAAAATTTTTAAAAGGATGGGAATATCAGACCACCTTACCTGCCTCCTGAGAAATCTATATGCAGGTCAAGAAACAACAGTTACAACCAAACATGAAACAACAGAGTGATTCCAAATTGGGAATGGAGTACATCAAGGCTGTATGTTGTCACCCTGCTTATTTAACTTCTATGCAGAGATCATCATGCAAAATGCCAGACTGGATGAAGCACAACCTGGAATCAAGATTGCTGGGAGAAATATCAATAACATAAGATATGCAGATGACACCACCCTTATGGCAGAAAGCAAAGAGGAACTAAATGAACCTCTTGATGAAAGTGAAAGAAGAGAGTGAAAAAGCTGGCTTAGATGTCAACATTCAAAAAACTAAGATCATGGCATCCAGTCCCATCACTTCATGCCAAATAGATGGGGAAACAGTGACAGACTTTATTTTTGGGGGCTCCAAAATCACTGCAGATGGTGACTGCAGCCATGAAATTAAAAGATGCTTACTCCTTGGAAGAAAGCTATGACCAACTTAGACAGCATATTCGGAGAAGGCGATGGCACCCCACTCCAGTGCTCTTGCCTGGAAAATCCCATGGACGGAGGAGCCTGGTAGGCTGCAGTCCATGGGATCGCGAAGAGTCGGACACGACTGAGCGAGTTCACTTTGACTTTTCACTTTCTTGCATTGGAGAAGGAAATGGCAACCCACTCCAGTGTTCTTGCCTGGAGAATCCCAGGGACAGGGGAGCCTGATGGGCTGCTGTCTATGGGGTTGCACAGAGTCGGACACAACTGAAGCGACTTAGCAGCAGCAGCAGCAGCAGCAAACAGCATATTAAGAAGCAGAGACATTACTTTGCTGGCAAAGCCATCTAGTCAAAGCTATGGTTTTTCCAGCAGTCATGTATGGATATGAGAGTTTGACCATAAATAAAGCTGAGCACTGAGGAATTGATCCTTTTGAACTGTGGTGTTGGAGAAGACTCTTGAGAGTCCCTTGGACTGCAAGGGGATCCAACCAGTCAATCCTAAAGAAAATCAGTCCTGATTATTCATTGAAAGGACTGATGTTGAAGCTGAAGCTCTAATACTTTGGCCACCTAATATAAAGAACTGACTCACTGGGGAAGACCCTCATGCTGGGAAAGATTGAAGGTGGGAGGAGAAGGGGACGACAGAGGATGAGATGGTTGGATGGCATCACCGACATGAAGGACATGAGTCTGAGTAGGCTCCAGGAGTTGGTGATGGACAGGGAAATCTGCATGCTGCAGTCTCTGGGGTTGCAAAGAGTCAAACACAACTGAGCAACTGAACTGAACTGAACTGCTACTCCAGCTGGCTCATCCTTTCCTTCTTCCATTCTCAGTCTCTTGGAGGAGCCCACAACCAATTTTGGCAGAAAGCTCTTTGAGTTGGCTAACTGTTCCCTTCTTTTCAGGCCAAACATATGCACCTAGATGGTGGGGTCAGGGTGGGTTCAAGTAAAATCTCCCCATTTTGGTACCTGGAGCCTCTCTCCTCATAGACCATCATGTTCCATCACTGAGTCTGACAAGTCATACAAGGCTGTCTTTCTTTTGAAGTAAATTATCTCCAAGAGATCCTGCAGGTCCTCTTACAATTAAGTTTCTTTTGAGTGCACCTACCTTACCAGTTATTTTTATGCGACCCAAATATGTTCTTCCCCCAGGATTCCCTTATAATTCAAAGGAGAAAGTTAGAAACCAGGGAGAACAAGATGGCAGAGAAGTAAGTGGACGTGGAGTACATCTCTCTTCACAGATACATCAGGAATACACCTTCAGACACAGAAGTGCATACAGAATACCAGCTGAGAGCAGACAGGAGTACCTGTCCAGGGGAAAAGAATATATAGAAACATGCAAAACTCTAGATCAAGCACCTGAGCCTTTGGAGTGGGAGCACTGCCTCCAAGACCCTAGACTACCAGAAAACTAACCCTAGGGAGTATCAAATAGTGAGAACTCCTACAAAGGAAATCACTTGAATACAAGATTTGGCATCACCCAACCACGAATAGCAACTTGTGTGGGATGCCTTATCTAAACAAGAAACAAAACAAAAATACAAACCCAAACATCAGCAGATAGGATTACCACCTCACTCAGCCTTGCCCATCAGAGGAAAAACAAACAAATAAAAACTCAGCACAAATCTCACCCTATAGGAACCTCACACAAACCACTGGACCAACCTTAGGAGGGCAGAAACCAAAAGGGAGAAAAAATTAAACCTTCTTCAAGGAAAGAATTCAACTTTTCTTGAAGCCTAGGAAAAGGAAACCTCAAACACAATAACTTTTAAAAAACAAATGAAAAGGCAGAGAAATCCTGCACAAATGAAGGAACAAACTAGCAACACTGAAGTCCAAATAAATGAAGAGGAAATAGAAAAATTACCTGAAAAATAATTCAGAATAATGATAGTAAAGATGATCAAAAACATTGAAAACAAAATGGAGAAAATGCAAGAATCAATTAACAAAGACCTAGAAGAATTAAAGAATAAACATACAGAGACAAACAACACAATTACTGAAAAAAAAATACTCTAAAAAGGAATCAATAGCAGAATATCTGAAGCAGAAGAACGAATCAGTGAGCTGGAAGGTAAAATGGTTGAAATAACTTGTGAAGAGCAGAATAAAGTAAAAAGAATGAAAAGGGCTGAGGACAGTCTCAGAGACCTTTGGGACCATATCAAACACACCAACATTCAAATTATAGGGGTCCCAGAAGAAGAAGAGAAAAAGAAAGGGTATGAGAAAATTTTTGAAGATATTATAGTTGAAAAGTTCCCCAACATGGAAAAGGAAATAGTCAATCAGGTCCAAGAGGCACAAAGAGGATAAACCCAAGGAGAAACACACCAAGACACATACTAACCAAACTAACAAAGACTAAACACGAAGAAAGAATGTTGAAAGCAGCAAGGGAGATGCAACAAGTAACATACAAGGGAAACCCCATATGCTTAACAGCTGATCTTTCAGCAGAAACTCTGCAGGCCAGAAGGGAATGGGAGGATATATTTAAAGTACTGAAAGAGAAAAATTTACAACAAAGATTACTGTACCTGGCAAGTATCTCATTTAAAATTGATGGAGAAATAAAAAGCTTTTCAGACAAGCAAAAGTTAAGAGAATTCAGTACCACTAAACCAGCTTTACAACAAATGTTAAACGGACTTATATAGTCAAGAAATACAACAGAAGAAAAACCATCTACAAAATCAACCCCAAACAATTAAGAAAATGACAATAGGAACATATATCTCAATAATTACTTTAAATGTAAATGGACTAAATGCTCCAACCAAAAGACCCAGACTGGCTGAATGGACATAAAATCAAGACCCAAATATATGCTGTCTACAAGAAACCCACTTCAGACCTCAAGACACATATAGATTGAAAGTGAGAGGATGGAAAAATATATTCCATGCAAATAGGAAGCAATAGAAAGCTGTAGTAGCAGTCCTCATATCAGACAAAATAACCTTAAAGAAGATTATAAGAGATAAGGATAGACACTACATAATGATCAAGGGATCAATCCAAGAGGAAGACATAACAATTGTAAATATCTATACACTCAACATAGGTGCACCTCAATACATAAGACAAACACTAACAGACATAAAAGGAGAAATTGACAGTAATGCAACAATAATTGAAGACTTCAATACCCCACTCACACCAATGGACAGATCATCAAAACAGAAAATTAATATGGAAACACAAGTCTTAAATGATACATTAGATGAGATGGATCTCATTGATATCTTCCAGACATTCCATCCAAATGCAGAAGAATACAGCTTCTTCTCAAGTGTACATGGAACATTCTCCAGGATAGACCACATCTTGGGTCACAAATCAAACCTCAGTAAATTTAAGAAAATTGAAATCATATCAAGCATCTTCTCCAACCACAATGCTAGAGACTAGATATCAATTACAAGAAAAAACTGTAAGAAACACAAACACATGGAGATTAAACAACACATTTCTAAATAACCAACAGGTTACTGAAGAAATCAAAAGGGGAAAAAAAAATCTAGAAACAAATGACAATGAGAACACAACAACTCAAAACCTATGGGATGCAGCAAAAGCAGTTCTAGGGGGAAGTTTATAGCAATACAATCCTACTTCAAGAAACAAGAAAAACATTGAATAGACAGTCTCACTTTACACCTAAAGCAACTGGAAAAAGAAGACAGAAAAAAAAACAAAATTAGTAGAAGGAAAGAAATCATAAAGATCCGAGCAGAAAGAAATGAAAGAAACAATAGTAAAGATTAATAAAACTAAAAGCTGGTTCTTTGAGAAGATAAGAAAAATTGTCAAACCCTTAGCCAGACTCATCAAGAAAAAGAGAAGAATCAAATCAACAAAATTAGAAATGAAAAAGGAGAGGTTACAGCAGACAATGCAGAAATACAAAGGATTATAGGAGACTATTATGAACAACTATATGGCAATAAAATAGATAACCTGGAAGATACGGACAGATTCTTAGAAAAGTTCAATCTTCCAAGACTGAGCCAGGAAGAAATAGAAATTATGAACAACCCAATTACAAACACTGAAATTGAAGCTGTGACCAAAAATCTCCCAAAAAACAAAAGCCCAGGACTAGACAGCTTCACAGGAGAATTCTATCATTTAGACAAGAGCTAATGCCTGTCCTTCTAAAACTCTTTCAAAAAACTGCAGAGGAAGGAACACTTCCAAATTCATTCTATGAGGCCACCATCACCCTGATTCCAAAACCAGACAAAGACAACACAAAAAAAGAAAACTACAGGTCAGTATCACTGATGAACATAGATGCGAAAATCCTCAACAAAATTTTAGCAAACAATTCAGCAACACATCAAAAAGCTCGTACACCATGATCAAGTTGGGTTTATTCCAGGGATGCAAGGATTCTTCAATATACAGAAATCAATCAATGTGATACACCATAATAACAAATTGATAAAAACCACATGACAATCTCAACAGATGCAGAAAAAGCCTTTGACAAAATTCAGCACCCATTTATTATTAAAACTCTTCAAAAAATGGGCATAGAAGGAACCTACCTCAGCATCAGTTCAGTTCAGTTCAGTCGCTCAATCATGTCTGACTCTGCAACCCCATGAACTGCAGCACGCCAGGCCTCCCTGTCCATCACCAACTCCTAGAGTTCACTCAAACTCACATCCATTGAGTCAGTGATGCCATCCAGCCATCTCATCCTCTGTCGTCCCCTTCTCCTCCTGCCCCCAATCCCTCCCAGCCTCAGAGTCTTTTCCAATGAGTCAACTCTTCACATGAGGTGGCCAAAGTACTGGAGTTTCAGCTTTAGCATCATTCCTTCCAAAGAACACACAGGACTGATCTCCTTTAGAATAGACTGGTTGGCTCTCCTTGAGTCCAAGGCCATATATGATAAGCCTACAGCAAACATTATTCTCAATGGTGAAAAACAAAGCATTCCCCCTAAGATCAGGAATAAGACAAAGGTGTCCACTTCCACCACTATTATTCAACATAGTTCTGGAAGTGTTAGCTACAGCAATCAGAAAAGAAAAAGAAGTAAAAGGAATCCAGATTGGAAAAGAAGTAAAGCTCTCACTGTTTGCAGATGACATGATACTGTACATAGAAAACCCTAAAGATAGTATCAGAAAATTTCTAGTGCTAATCAGTGAATTTGGCAAAGTTGCAGGATACAAAATCAATACACAGAAATCACTTGCATTTCTATACACTAACAATGAAAACTCAGAAAGAGAAATTAAGGAATCAATTGCATTCTCCATTGTAACAAAAGAATTAAATATCTAGGAATAAACTTACCTAAGGAGACAAAAGAACTATACACAGAAAATTATAAGACACTAATGAAATAAAGATGACATAAACAGATGAGAGATATTCCATGTTCCTGGGTAGAAAGAATCAATATTGTGAAAATGACTATACTACCAAACACAATCTATAGATTCAATGTGATCCCTATCAAATTACCAATGGCATTTTTCACAGAACTAGAACAAAAAATTTCACAATTCATATGGAAACACAAAAGACCCCAAATAGCCAAAGCAGTTTTGAGAAAGAAGAATGGAGCTGGAGGAATCAACTTTTCTGACTTCAGATTATACTACAAAGCTACAGTCATCAAGACAGTATGGTACTGGCACAAAAACAGAAATATAGACCAATGGAACAAGATAGAAAGAGCAGAAATAAACCCATGCACCTATGGGTACCTTATTTTTGACAAAGGAGGCAAGAATATACAATGGGGCAAAGACAGCCTCTTCAATAAATGGTGCTGGTAAAACTGGACAGCTACATATAAAAGAATGAAACTAGAACACTTCCTAACACCATACACAAAGATAAACTCAAAATGGATTAAAGACCTAAATGTAAGACCAGAAACTATAAAACTCTTAGCGGAAAACATAGGCAGAACGCTTGATAACATAAATCAAAGCAAGATCCTCTATGACCCATCTCCTAGAGTAACAAAAATAAAAACAAAAGTAAACAAGTGGGACCTGATTAAACTTAAAAGCTTTTGCACAGCAAAGGAAACTATAAGCACGGTGAAAATACAACCCTCAGAGTGGGAGAAAATAATAGCAAATGAAACAACTAACAAAGGATTAATTTCCAAAATATACAAGCATCTCATACAACTCAGTGCCAGAAAAACAAACAATCCAATCAAAAAGTGGGGGAAAGACCTAAACAGGCATTTCTCCAAAGAAGACATACAGATGGCTAACAAACACATGAAAAGATGCTCAACATCACTCATCATCAGAGAAGTGCAAATCAAAACTATAGTGAGATATCACCTCACAGCAGTCAGAATGGCCCTCGTCAAAATGTCTACAAACAATAAATGCTGGAGAGGTTGTGGAGAAGAGGGAATGCTCTTGCACTGTTGATGGGAATGTAAATTGATACAGCCACTATGGAAGACGGTATGGAGATTCCTTAAAAAACTAGGAATAAAACTACCATATGACCCAGCAATCCCACTCCTAGGCATATACCCTGAGGAAACCAAAATTGAAAAAGATACATCATTCCCACTGTTCACTGCAGCACTATTTACAATAGCTAGAACATGGAAGCAACCTAGATGTCCACTGAAAGATGAATGGATAAAGAATTTGTGGTACATATGCACAATGGAATATTACTCAGCCATGAAAAGGAGCACATTTGAGTCAGTTCTAATGAAGTGGATTAACCTAGAACCTATTATACAGAGTGAAGTGAGTCAAAAGGGAAAGCCAAGTATCATATTCTAACACATATATACAGAATCTATAAAAATGGTACTGAAGAATTTATTTATATAGCAACAATGGAGAAACAGATATAGAGAATAGACTTATGGACACGTGGAGAGGGGAGGAGAGGGTGAGATGTATAGAAAACATAAAATGGAAACTTAATTATCATATGTAAAACAGATACTAATAGGAATTTGCTGTATGGCTCAGGAAACTCAAACAGGGGCTCTGTATCAACCTAGAGTGGTGGGATGGGGAGTGAGATGAGAGGGAGGTTCAAAAGGGAGGGGATATATGTATACCTATGGCTGATTCATGTTGACATTTGATAGGAAACAGCAAAATTCTGTAAAGCAATTATCCTTCAATAAAAAATTAAAAAAAAGAAAACCAGAGGGTGTCAGAGGTAAGCCAATTTCAGATTCTACCCAGCTTCTAATAAATCCTTCAGATCAAATCAGATCAGATCAGTTGCTCAGTCGTGTCTGACTCTTTGCGACCCCATGAATCGCAGCACGCCAGGCCTCCCTGTCCATCACCAACTCCCAGAGTTCACCCAGACTCACATCCATTGAGTCAGTGATGCCATCCAGCCATCTCATCCTCTGTCGTCCCTTTCTCCTCTTGTCCCCAATCCCTCCCAGCATCAGAGTCTTTTCCAATGAGTCAACTCTTCACATGAGGTGGCCAAAGTACTGGAGTTTCAGCTTTAGCATCATTCCTTCCAAAGAAATCCCAGGGCTGATCTCCTTCAGAATGGACTGGTTGGATCTCCTTGTAGTCCAAGGGACTCTCAAGAGTCTTCTCCAATACCACAGTTCAAAAGCATCAATTCTTCAGCGCTCAGCCTTCTTCACAGTCCAACTCTCACATCCATACATGACCACAGGAAAAACCATAGCCTTGACTAGATGAACCTTTGTTGGCAAAGTAATATCTCTGCTTTTGAATATGCTATCTAGGTTGGTCATAACTTTCCTTCCAAGGAGTAAGTGTCTTTTAATTTCATGGCTGCAGTCACCATCTGCAGTGATTTTGGAGCCCAGAAAAATAAAGTCTGACACAGTTTCCACTGTTTCCCCATCTATTTCCCATGAAGTGATGGAACCGGATGCCATGATCTTTGTTTTCTGAATGTTGAGCTTTAAGCCCACTTTTTCACTCTCCTCTTTCACTTTCATCAAGAGGCTTTTGAGTTCCTCTTCACTTTCTGCCATAAGAGTGGTGTCATCTGCATATCTGAGGTTATTGATATTTCTCCCACCAATCTTGATTCCAGCTTGTGTTTCTTCCAGTCCAGTGTTTCTCATGATGTACTCTGCATATAAGTTAAATAAGCAGGGTGACAATATACAGCCTTGACATAATCCTTTCCCAATTTGGAACCAGTCTGTTGTTCCATGTCCAGTTCTAACTGTTGCTTCCTGACCTGCGTACAGATTTCTCAAAAGGCAGGTCAGGTGGTCTGGTATTCCCATCTCTTTCAGAATTTTCCACAGTTTATTGTGATCCACACAGTCAAAGGCTTTGGCATAGTCAATAAAGCAGAAATAGATGCTTTTCTGGAACTCTCTTGCTTTTTCCATGATCCAGCGGATGTTATTGTCCCACAACTTTTTCCCTCCCAACAGGTCATTAAAGGGATGAGACCCTCTTCTGTATTTAATTGTGATCAGAAAAAGGAGAAAATTGAGAGAAAGAGCTTGTGTTAGCCAAGGGGAAAAATGAAATCTAGAGAAAAGATTTGGCTAGCTGGAAATTCATAAGTGTTAAAGGTCTCATGTGAGTTGGTAAGGTCCCTGTGTGTACATTTTGTCTATGAAATTACACACAATCCTGATGAAGAAGAAACAGCATGGTCCTTGAATAGAAATAATCTTCTGGCTTCACAGCAACTCTCTGTGTGAGTTCAGGTCTTCAAAGGACATGACTGGAAACCAAGAATGAATACAGAAGTTGCTGAAGATTTTTGAAAATGATATCATAAAAGCAAAAACTCAGAATGACCTGTGACTTGTGAACAATGTTCAGGACAAAATTCTGTTTGGAGCAAACCAAAGAGTTTGAAAAAAAAGAAAAACGCCTTGGGTAAATTTTTTCAAAGCTGCTCAAAAGCTCTTAGCTTTCATTCACTTTGCCAAGGAGAATGACGTTATGAATGGAAAGAGTAGAACAAACAGGAGCATAAAAAAGATCATTGAAGGCCAAACTGGTGAAGAGACTGTGAGTGAGCATAAAGCTTCTAGTCTCCTGCCCAGGAACATTGTATTCTAGGGAACTGTGCAACCTTGCAAATGAGATTATTGGGCCACTTTTGGTTATCTTTGAGGAGCTGTGAAAAATGGGGGATGTGTGTCAGGAGACTGAAATCAGCTAATTATAGTCATGATTCTCTAAAAGGGGGAAAGTGGGTTATGTAGAGAGATTGTAAACCTAGATGTTTATGGAAACCAGAAAATAACTACGAAGAGTCAAGTAGGGCAGTTGGAGACTAGTGATGGGGAAAGGACAGGCTCCCTCTTAAAAGGGCAACTCTTCTTGAGCTCCAGTTGGCTGTTGTCATTCCCAGAAGATCTAGAACTTTAAGATTTTTATTTTAACTCTTATTATTTGTCAAATGAGAATAACTAAATAGATTTTTTAAATATATCATATGGGCTAAATGAAAAATATCTGTAGACAGATAGAGCCACCAGGCCACCAGTTTGTGACCTTTCCCCATAGATGTGCCATCTTGCAGCTAAGAAGCTAGAACAGTCCATTAAAAGATCATCTGGTAAACATTTTAAAGGAATTGATGGTCCTCGGGAGTTGTGTGGGTTCACTAAGATTAACATACCACACACTAACCTCTCTCTTTTTAGATTGGCAGAGGGATATGATAGTCTTGGGCACTCTGATTTCAGTAAAGCTCTGTCAAAGTGAGCCATATTCTCCTTGGGAACCAGTTGGAGTGGTTCAAATGGAGTATTAATACTTCTGGTTCATTTGGGTTTTTCCATAACATCTTACAGAAAAACCCAAACAAACTTTTTGGCCAACCAAATAGATTCCTAGCTGTGCTTGAGGTTAATGGACTAATAAACCAGTACTGGCCAGTAGGAATGGCTCTGTTTTTTTTGTCTTTGACAAACCTAGACAGTGTATTAAAAAGCAGAGACATCACTTTACTGACAAATGTCTGTCTAGTCAAAGCTATGGTCTTTCCAGTAGTCCTGTACAGATGTGAGAGTTGGACCATAAAGAAGGCTGAGTGCTGAAGACTTGATGCTTTGAAACTGTAGTGCTGGAGAAGACTTTGAGAGTCCCTTGGACAGCAAGGAGATCAAACCAGTCAATCCTAAAGGAAATCAACCTTGAGTATTCATTGGAAGGGCTGGTGCTGAAACTGAAACTCCAATACTTTGGCCACCTGATGCGAAGAACTGACTCATTTGAAAAGATCCTGATGGTAGGAAAGATTGAGGGCATGAGAAGTGGGTAACAGAGGATGAGATGGTTGGATGGCATCATCAACTTAATGGATATGAGTTTGAGCAAACTCTGGGAGATAGTGAAGGACAGGGAAGCCTGGCGGGCTGTAGTCCATGGGGTCTCAAAGAGTTGGACATGACTTAGCAACTGAACAATTAAACTTTCAGAGCCCAAAAATAGACTCAGTTCAGTTCAGTCGCTCAGTCATGTCCAACTCTTTGCACAAGGATTGGCTTATGGCTTGATGTCTACAGGGTACTGTGAGAATGTCAAGTACTTGATGGTGGGTTGGTATTTTGTAGCCCAGGAGTTGGCAAACTGACCCAGTTTGTATAAATAAAGTTTTTTTTTTTAATTGAAGTATAGTCAATTTACAATTGGAGAAGGCAATGGCACCTCACTCCAATACTCTTGCCTGGAAAATCCCATGGACGGAGGAGCCTGGTAGGCTGAAGACCATGGAGTCACGAAGAGTCGGACACGACTGAGTGACTTCACTTTCACTTTTCCCTTTCATGCCTTAGAGAAGGAAATGGCAACCCACTCCAGTGTTCTTGCCTAGAGAATCCCAGGGACGGGGGAGCCTGGTGGGCCGCCGTCTATGGGGTTGCACAGAGTCGGAGACAACTGAAGCGACTTAGCAGCAGCAATTTACAATATTATATTAGTTTCAGGTATGCAACATAGTGATTCAATATTTTTATAGATTATATGCCAGTTAAAATTATCACAAAATAATAGCTATATTTTCCTGTGCTGAACAATATATTCTTTTTGCTTATTTATTTTATACTAGTAGCTTATGTCTCTTAATATCCTACCTCTATGCATAAAAAAGAATGAAATTCTGCCATTTGTAATTAAAGTTTTATTGGAATACAGCAACACCCATTCTTTTTACACACTCTTTCTGGTTGATTTTGATAGACAACAGGTAAGTAATTGTGACAGAGATTGGATGGCCAGCAAATTCTTGTTGTTACGTATACTTATTATATACTTATAAATCCTTCACTAAAATATATACGTATAAATCCCTTCACTAAAAACTTTTGATGACTTTCTGATATATCTAACATCATATTAGTAATCTTAGTGACCTTCTTACACTGTTGAATGATGTTGATTAATATTGGATTTGTCAGTGATGGTCAAAAAAACCCCAAAGTCTATGTCATATGAATTGCTGTCAAACCACATCTTCTCTACTCTCAGATTGAAACAATCAATATAGTGAGTCAAAGAGCAGAGTTTAAATATATTCTTGAGAAAATTCGGCTTGTCATTTCTTAACATTTTGTCCAGTGTGTTGATGATGCCTTTGGGGTCATGTCCCATGCATCCCACTTTTGAGATGAGCCAGAGTGGGTCATTATATGGGGTAAGATACAGAGGATAAGGTAAGGTCTGGGTCCAGATGATAGAGTGGTCAGAAGTAGATCTAACCTGAGGACAAGTTCATCATGAGGACCCAGGAGAAGAGTTAAGGGTCAAAATAAAAGAAATCATGCACATCATCATTGTGATGGACAAAAGACAAAGCAAGAGGTCAGAGGATGAATTAATGCAGAAGCAGGACTGGAAGTGAGGTTAACATGAGGGCAAAGCAAGAGCATTCTGGATTTTGTCTGTTAAGGGGTCAAGGGTGCCCAGAGCACTCTGTTCCTGGATGCTGGCTACAGGAAGTAATTAGATTTAGATGAGTTCTTGAGGACGGGGCCTCCATAATGAGAGTAGTACCTTTATAGGAAGAGGAAGAGACCAGAGCTCACTCTGTCTGATGATGACACAGTGTGAAGGCAGCCATCTGCAAGCCAGGAAGAGGGATCTTACAGGAACGAAATCTGCCCGCACCTTGATCTTGGAACCCCTAGCCTCCAGCACTAGGGGAGAGATAAATGTCTGTTGCATAACACACTTAGTCAATAGTATTTTGTTACAGCAGCCTGAGTTAAGACAGATGTCATCAATTTTACCTTTTAAAAAAAGTGGTAAAACCACATAACCTAAAATTTACCATCATAACCATTTTTAAGCATATAGTTCAGTAGTATTAAGTTCATTCACATTGTTGTATAACAGATCTCCAGATCTTTTTCATCTCTCAAAACTGAAACTCTATACGAATTAACTCCTCATTTTCTCTCAATTTTACTTTTTAAAACAAAAAAGTACCAAAGCAGCTAAAGAGAAACACCACCAGGTATTTAAGAAACTGTACTTCAAAAGCAAAAAATAAAATAAATGCAATTTGGCATATTTTCATTGCTTGCTAATTAGTATCTTCTTTTCCACTAAAGCCTTTGAAGAGAAAAAAAAGTAATTTCTTCTCCCATTTACCTATTTGAGCATTGAGAGCTTCAGGGGCTGGGACCCAGAATTTTGACTCTTGATGGAAGGGTCCCACTTAGTGTCCTTCACAGCTATGACTACCATGTAGAAGAAACCTCAAAGGAGGACGCATCTCTTCTCTGGTGGCATACCCCAAAGGTTTAGTTTTAACTAACTGACTCCTAATACCTTCCTTTTGTTACTGAGGAAATTCCCTAGGGATTCAGAATGCCTTTCTTCACAGAAAAGCATTTTTTTCACATTATTTCTTATTCATACTTTTTGTTTTCATATTTTGTCCATATGGCTTGACCAAAACCCAAAGAGGAGATTACTATCACATGCATTCTACATTTTGAAGCATGAAACATGGTCAGTTTATTTGCCCTGATGAGAAAGGGCTCTCCAGTGCCTAAAAATTACTTGCAATTCTCCAGTTTATTTAGAAAACAATTTTTCCGTATGTGCAATTCTCCTGTAAATTTTAGTGGTTTTTAAAAAAATATATAGAGATTGCTATTTGAAAGTGCTAGGAGTTATTAATCTTTACACAATGCAACTTTTTAAAATGGAAATACTTTTGTTTGCTAAAATTATATGATTATTGTAAAGAAATTCAGAGGTTAGAATCAAAAGTCCTACTACAATCATACTCTCAGAGACTACCCTTTTTGTCTTAAAAATGAAAACAACAAACATTTAAACAGAATTCAGTAAGAGCTTTCATGTATCAGTTCAACAGAATGTTTCTTTACCATACCTATGAGCTGCTGTAGAATGCGACATTGTAGTGGAAGTTGTGTAGTTGAGGACCAAGATTCCAATGTCAGAGAGACTTGGACTTGATTGCTGTCTCTACCACTTACTAGCTGTGTGTCCTGGAGCAACTTACTTTATTTCTCTAAGCCTCAGTGTCCTCATCTTTGATGTAAGGATAATAATAATCTTGCATGGAGGGATAATTACTCACAGGCTTGTGGGATGGTGTGATGCAGAGCACCTGAAGTGCCTAGCATTAGTGTCTGTGATATAGCAGGTGCTCAGTATTGGTGGTAACATAATTATAACTATGTCAGTTTTTAAATTTTTAATTTTGGTAAAATACACATACCAAATTTACCATCTTAGCAATTTTTAAGTGTACAGTTCAGTGGTATTAAGAACATTTACATTGTGATATAACCATCATTATGGTTTTAATGCCCTCTCCTGAAAGAAAAAAGAAAATGTGAATTTACCTCTTCTGTTTGAGGCTTTGTCAGAATAGACTCCTTCTAGTCTCTCAAAATCTTCTGAAACATGGTCATGTCTATCTGTGACTATATTTTGAAAATCCCTTCGTGTGAAATGTTCAAGGCATCAGACCGAATCTAGTGTTATCTTGTGTTTGTAGCTGTAGAGGTAGGGGCTAAACAGACCTGCTCAGCTCCTCTAGGGTAAAATTAATTCCCAAATGCCCTCACTGACACTTTGCAGTGTCTTCCTCTGCAGACGTTTCTGACTGCTGCCGGCCTAGGCTCTGCTAATGGAGGTTTATAAAGGCCTTCGCAATTCCTATGGTAACCCAGGAGAAAGGCTGTTGCCATGGGGACTAGTCAAGCCTATATAAACCTTCCATCTCCATCAGACAGATGAGAATGATGTGAGAATGAATCCTTTACTAGTTCACCTTCCGAAATTGCTAACAATTATCTCTGTTTTAGGAAAAGGATTCATCATTTCTTTCAGGTAGAAACCCATTCACATTTTCAGCTTGAAAGAAGTATTGTTTAAAAGCTTTCTTGATCTTGCTGTCAACCAAAGTCACCCAGAGAATGAAATGGCTGGTGGTGGAACCACTTCCAAATTTCTGCAGTTTTACCAGCCATTAAATAACATTTATCACAAGCGTGTGAACTTCGTATTGTTTGAAAGAATAGTATGTTTTTTAAAGAATATTTTAACCTTAAGCTTATGTCTATTAATGCACTTTTACATTATTTGATAATTGAGTCTAGAAGAATCTGAGCTCCCCAGATAGGGTCTATGTTTTACTTACCTCCGTGTCCCCAGCATCTAACCCGGTTGTGTTGCAATATTAGGAATTTAGCAAATGAATGAATGAATCAATCAATCAGTGTACACCCTCAGGTTGATAATAGCAGAGATAGTAGGTATTGGTACTGAAGTGTGTAATGGAAGCCATCTCTATTATTCATTTATTAAAAGATAGCTTGTTAATGCTTATCAGCTTCATTTATTCAATAGTGGCACAGTTCCTGCTTTTAATTCATGGAGTTTATCTTTAGGTATATAACAGTAAACAAGACAGAGTCCCCATCTTCCTGGAGCTCTTGGTCTGTAGGCAAAGACAAACTTATACCACTGTCAAGAGTAAAATGAAATTGATGTTGGAGTAGGAGCATAACCCCAAATCCATATTTAATGCAGACTGGATCTGAGGGAGAGAGAAGATGCTGTTTGAACTGGGCCTTGATAGATGAGGAGTTTTACAGGGAGATGTGTGTGTGGGAAGGCTCATGAGATGAGCCGTTTAAGACAGCAGGAAGAGTGTGTGTTTAAGAACGTAGTACAGGGGAGGAATGGTAAGTGTTCTCAGGTGACTGAAATATAGATTTTATGAGGGCTGAGACAGGAGGCTGACCTGTAGCCAGATTATTATGAGTCTAATATGCTATTCTTACCCACATTCTTCTCCCAGGAAAGTGGACTCTGAGAGACTGGGTCTGGTGTAGGGGTCTGGATATCAGGGCTGTATGAGGACCTACCAGGTAAGGTAGGGATAGGGTCCACAGAGTACTTCTAGGAAGTAAGGCAGGACCAGGCTCAGAGTTACAGCATGAGAAGGCCACCATTCAAAGGTCAAAGGGTCAGACCTGCCTTTGGCACAGCTTCAATGAGTGGCACAGTCGGAGAAGGTGGCCAGGAGGGTGGGGCTGATGTCAGAGCCAGTTCTCCTTTCAGTTCAGTTCAGTCGCTCAGTCGTGTCTGACTCTTTTCGACCCCATGAATCGCAGCACGCCAGGCCTCCCTGTCCATCACCAACTCCTGGAGTTCACCCAGACTCACGTCCATTGAGTCAGTGATGCCATCCAGCCATCTCATCCTCTGTCGTCCCCTTCTCCTCCTGCCCCCAATCCCTCCCAGCATCAGAGTCTTTTCCAATGAGTTAACTCTTCGCATGAGGTGGCCAAAGTACTGGAGTTTCAGCTTTAGCATCATTCCTTCCAAAGGAAGCCCAGGGCTGATCTCCTTCAGAATGGACTGGTTGGATCTCCTTGTAGTCCAAGGGACTCTCAAGAGTCTTCTCCAATACCACAGTTCAAAAGCATCAATTCTTCGGCGCTCAGCCTTCTTCACAGTCCAACTCTCACATCCATACATGACCACAGGAAAAACCATAGCCTTGACTAGATGGACCTTTGTTGGCAAAGTAATATCTCTGCTTTTGAATATGCTATCTAGGTTGGTCATAACTTTCCTCCCAAGGAGTAAGCGTCTTTTAATTTCATGGCTGCAGTCACCATCTGCAGTGATTTTGGAGCCCCAAAAAATAAAGTCTGACACTGTTTCCAGGTGTGAATTGGGACAACACTAAGGAATTTAAAGATTTTTTTCAGCAGAGGTAAGATATATTTACATAGTTCATGTCTATGTTTTATAGACATCCTTCTAATGCAAGCAGTAAATAAGATGGGAGAAGGGGAAATCCTGAGCCAAGGGTAGAGGTCCAGGGAAAAATCAGTAGATAGCTCTAGCATGGAGAAGGGACATGAGTTCTCTCCTTCTTTTCTTTCAGATATCAATATTTTCTGATCACTTTTTATTTGCTCTGGGTGGTGCTGGGTTCTAGAAATGCAGAGATGTATAAGATATGGGCCTGCCCAGGGGTTTCCCTGAGTCTACTGAGATAGATGCACAAGTAAAGCTCAACTCATGATGTAGGGTGGTGTGTCAGTAAGTATATCAGATGGCTGTCTTTTAGACCCTTATTGAGTGAATGAATGAAAGAGAGTTGACATCTGTTTAATGTTTGGTGTAGAGGGCAAGAGAGGAAGTGGTTGAAGATCATCTCATCTAGTTTTGTAGCTGAGCATATGGTGATCCAAGAAGACAGAACTATAGGAGGAATATTAGGCAGCAGGAAAGACAGTGCTTTCCAGTGTTATCATTATAAGGGAGCAAATTTCAGACTGGTGGAAGAGATATTTTGTACGCTGAGGGTCCTTATATGCTTACATTTTGATATATAAGTAGCCTATATTTTGCCTATGTGGAGGACACATGAAGAAGGTGGCTATTAGTCATGCAGTCAGCGAGAGATAATAATTTTTCTTAGCCATCTCTCATTCTATCCCTCTTTAACTTTCATCTTTCCATATTGTATAACCCTAGATAGTTAAATGGGGAAGGCAATGGCACCCCACTTCAGTACTTTTGCCAGGAAAATCCCATGGACAGAGGAGCCTGGTAGGCTGTGGTCCATGGGGTCGCTAGAGTGGGACACGACTGAGCGACTTCACTTTCACTTTTCACTTTCATGCATTGGAGAAGGAAATGGCAACCCACTCCAGTATTCTTGCCTGGAGAATCCCAGGGACAGAGGAGCCTGGTGGGCTGCCGTCTATGGGGTCACACAGAGTCGGACACGACTGAAGTGACTTAGCAGCAGCAGCAGCAGCAGCAGCAGATAGTTAAAGCTTTTCCATATGCGTTACTTTCATTACTTGGCCGTTTGAGGGCTGTGTAGTATTGTGGAAAGTGTGTAAAACTAGGGATTAAAGGCATCAAATTCAAAACCCACCTTATCATTCACTGCCTGTGTGACTTTGTGCCAATATTTAATCCTTTCCGAGTTCAGTTTTCTTCCATGTAAAGTGGGAATAGTAAGTGCCTTTTTTCCTTCCCAGGATTCTTCTACAACAAATGAGACAAAAAAGTGTTTTGCGAAGTGTAAACAACACAGCCAAGAGTTGTCATCATTACTTGGGAAACTCTTTATTTTCTTTAGTTCTACTGCATCTTTCTCAAGTAATGTGTAGAACATACACCATGAGCTTTTTCCTTACCTTAAACTGATACACTAAGAGTTAAGGGATTGGTGATGGTGTAAAGTTTGGAGGTTGAGTAACGACGTATATGGTCTGTTTTCTGGACATTACTTGACCCTCCTCCCCAAAAAGGGCAAAAATTGTTTTGTTTTGTTTTGTTTTGTTTAACTACATTGAAGTGTGCCTAATTTAAACTGCCTGACCCAAAAATCACACATTTAAGGTAGAAGTAGGACTTATGGAAGGGAGCGATCCAAACGAAGATTTTATTCAATAATAATAAAAATGTCCTCACAATTAGGGTAGAAAAAAGATGGGAGGGACTTCCTGGAGTGGCACTGAATGGTTTCTGGCATGTTTTAGAGAGTTCTTAATAAATTATTAACTATCACATATCTTACAGTATTTAGTAAGAAGGTATCAAGGATGTACTGCCCTTATCAAAATGATTTAGCAAGTGTTATATCTTTTGTTACACTCTGGAAGAAATTATATAAAGTTGGTGTCATTTCTTTCTTAAATGTTTAGGATAATTTACATCTGGGTGTGGAGTTTTCTTTGTGGGATATTTTTTAATAGATATTCAGTTTATTTAATAGAAATAGAATTTGCACATTTAAAAAAAAAATTTGTGTGTGTCTGTTTTAGAAAGCTGTGCTCTAGGAATTTGTCTATTTCATCTAAGTTGTCAGATTTATTGGCACGAAACTTTTCATAATATCTTATTCCTGTCTTTTTAATTTCTCTAGGTTCTGTAGTGATGCACTCTTTATTCATTCCTGATACACCAAATTTGTCCATATTTGTTTTTACTTGATGAAACTTGCTGGGAGTTTATCAATTTCATCAGTCTTTTCAAGGAAACAACCATTTTAGTCTGGAATAGTTCTTTACTCTTCCTTCATCTTTCATGACATTGACATTTTTGAAGTTTAGCCCCATAATTTTTTAGAACGTTTCTCAATTTGGATTTATCTAATATCAATAACCTCAGATATGCAGATGACACCACCCTTATGGCAGAAAATGAAGAGGAACTAAAAAGCCTCTTGGTGAAAGTGAAAGAGGAGAGTGAAAAAGTTGGCTTAAAGCTCAACATTCAGAAAATGAAGATCATGGCATCTGGTCCTATCACTTCATGGGAAATAGATGGGGAAACAGTGGAAACAGTGTCAGACTTTATTTTTGGGGGGCTCCAAAATCACTGAAGATGGTGACTGCAGCCATGAAATTAAAAGACGCTTACTCCTTGGAAGGAAAGTTATGACCAACCTGGATAGCATATTCAAAAGCAGAGACATTACTTTGCCAACAAGGGTCCATCTAGTCAAGGCTATGGTTTTTCCAGTAGTCATGTATGGATGTGAGAGTTGGACTGTGAAGAAGGCTGAGCGCCGAAGAATTGATGCTTTTGAACTGTGGTGTTGGAGAAGACTCTTGAGAGTCCCTTGGACTGCAAGGAGATCCAACCAGTCCATTCTGAAGGAGATCAGCCCTGGGATTTGTTTGGAAGGAATGATGCTAAAGCTGAAACTCCAGTACTTTGGCCACCTCATGTGAAGAGTTGACTCATTGGAAAAGACTCTGATGCTGGGAGGGATTGGGGGCAGGAGGAGAAGGGGGCGACAGAAGATGAGATGGCTGGATGACATCACTGACTCAATGGACGTGAGTCTGAGTGAACTCTGGGAGTTGGTGAAGGACAGGGAGGCGTGGCGTGCTGCGATTCAGGGGGTCACAAAGAGTCGGACACAACTGAGCGACTGAACTGAACTGGACTATGAGCACTGTTGTACATGCTTTCCACATGTTCACTCATTTTAGGTCACAACAGCACGATGAGTAAGGTATTATGACTGTCAGCCCTGTTGTACAGATTAGGTAAAAGACTCAGAGATGTTGAGTGACTTGCCCACGGTCAGGTGGTTATTGAGTGGTCACCTGAGTTTGCTTTATGGTTATAGAATGCATATGACCACTCAATAACCACCTGACCGTGAGCAAGTCACTCAACATCTCTGAGTCTTTTACCTCATCTGTACCAATAGTTACTTTGGGCTTCTCTGGTGGCTCAGAGGTTAAAGCGACTGCCTGCAATGCGGGAGACCAGGGTTTGATCCCTGGGTTGGGAAGATCCCCTGGAGAAGGAAATGGCAACCCACTCCAGTATTCTTGCCTGGAGGGAGAATCCCATGGAGGGAGGAGCCTGGTAGGCTACAGTCCACGGGGTCACAAAGAGTCCCACACAACTGAGGGACTTCACTTTCACTTTCTTTCAATAGTTACTTTGATCACTGAGGAAGGTTTTCTTATCTCTTCTTACCATTCTTTGGAACTCTGCATTCAAATGGGTATATCTTCCCTTTTCTCCTTTGCCTTTAGCTTCTCTTCTTCTCTCAGCTATTTGTAAGGCCTCCTCAGACAAAATTTTGCCTTTTTGCATTTCTTTTTCTTGGGGATGGTCTTGATCACTGCCTCCTGTTTAATGTCACAAACCTCCGTCCATAGTTCTTCAGGGACTCTATCAGATCTAATCCCTTGAATCTATTTCTCACTTCCACTGTATAATCATAAGGGATTTGATTTAGGTCATACCTGAATGATCTAGTGGTTTTCCCTACTTTCTTCAAGTTAAGTCTGAATTTTGCAATACTGAGTTCACAATCTGGGCCACAGTCAGCCCCTGGTCTTGTCTTTGCTGACTCTATAGAGTTATATAGCTCCATCTTTGGCTGCAAAGAATCAATCTGATTTCAGTATTGACCATCTGGTAATGTCCATGTGTAGAGTATTCTCTTGTGTTGTTGGAAAAGGGTGTTTGCTATAACCAGTGCATTCTCTTGGCAAAACTCTTATTAGCCTTTGCCCTGCTTCATTTTGTACTCCAAGGCCAAATTTGCCTGTTACTCCAGGTATCTCTTGACTTCCTACTTTTGCATTCCAGTCCTCTATAATGAAAAGGACATCTTTTGGGGGACAGAAGTGGTATGGACCTAACAGAAGCAGAAGATATTAAGAAGAGGTGGAAAGAATACACAGAAAAACTATACAAAAAAGATCTTCATTACCTAGATAACCACGATGATGTGGTCACCCACCTAGTGCCAGACATCCTGAAATGCAAAGTCAAGTGGGCCTTAGGAAACAAACAAAACTAGTGGAGGTGTTGGAATTCCAGCTGAGCTATTTCAAATTCTAAAAGATGATGTTGTGAAAGTGCTGCACTCAATGTGCCAGCAAATTTGGAAAACTCAGCAGTGGCCACAGGACTGAAAAAGATCAGTTTTTATTCCAATCCCAAAGAAAGGCAATGCCAAAGAATGTTCAAACTGCTGCACAATTGCACTCATCTCACTTGCTTGCAAAGTAATGCTCAAAATTCTCCAAGCCAGGCTTCAACAATATGTGAACTTTCAGATGTTCAAGCTGGATTTAGAAAAGGCAGAGGAAGCAGAGTTCAAATTGCCAACATCCTTTGGATCATCAAAAAAGCGAGAGAATTCTAGAAGAACATCTACTTCTGCTTTATTGCCTACGCTAAAGCCTTTGACTGTGTTGGTCACAATAAACTGTGGAAAATTCTGAAAGAGATGGGAATACCAGATCACCTGACCTGCCTCCTGAAAAATCTGTATGCAGATCAAGAAGAAACAGTTGCAAGAAGAAACTGGACATGGAACAACAGGCTGGTTCCAAATTGGGAAAGGAGTACATCAAGGCTATATATTGTCACCCTGCTTATTTAACTTATATGCAGAATACACCATGCAAAATGCCGGACTGGATGAAGCTGGAATCAAGATTGCCGGGAGAAATATCAATAACCTCAGATATGCAGATGACACCATACTTATGGCAGAAAGTGAAGAGCCTCTTAATGAAAGAGGAGAGTGAAAAAGTTGACTTAAAACTCAACATTCAGAAAACGAAGATCATGGCATCCAGACCCATCACTTCATAGCAAATAGATCGGGAATCAATGGAAACAGTGAGAAACTTTATTTTGGGGGGGGCTCCAAAATCACTGCAGATGGTGACTGCAGCCATGAAATTAAAAGAGGCTTGCTCCTTGAAAGAAAAGCCATGACCAACCTAAACAGCATATTAAAAAGCAGAGACATTACTTTGCCAACAAAGGTCCATCTTGTTAAAGCTATGGTTTTTCCAGTAGTTCATGTATGGATGGGAGAGTTGGACTATAAAGAAAGCTGAGCACCAAAGAATTGATGCTTTTGAACTGTGGTGTTGGAGAAGACTCTTGAGAGTCCCTTGAATTGTAAGGAGATCCAACTAGTCCATCCTCAAGGAAATCAGTCCTGAATATTCATTGGAAGGACTGATGTTGAAGCTGAAACTCCAATATTTTGGCCACCTGATGCGAAGAACTGACTCATTGGAAAAGACCCGGATGCTGGGAAAGATTGAAGGTAGGAGGAGAAGGGGATAACAGAGGATGAGATGGTTGGACGGCATCACCAACTCAATGGACATGAGTTTGGGTAAACTCCGGGAGTTGGTGATGGACGGGGAGGCCTGGTGTGCTGCAGTCCATGGGGTCGCAAAGATTTGGACATGACTGAGTGACTAAAATGAAGAGTTACTTTTCCTCCAGGAATCCCTGTTTGTCTAGAAGCACAATTGGTGTCCAGAGGCTGACAAAGCATGGGTATGAATGTTTGGGGAACCAGAGACAAGTAATGGGAGGATGTTTGCACTGATA